>NC_091284.1:283505846-284146977 GCF_032444005.1 Ranitomeya imitator
TGCTGCACAAGGTGTGGCTCTTGTACCTTGCAACACCTGAGGGGGGTTAAAGGTAACCTTTGAAATTGGTTCAACTAGGCTTCGGCCTACACTCTGCTCCTCTCCTGCTGACCCTGGGCTCAAACACCGCTAGTTTTTGCCCGGAACTGCTAGCTGCACAGAGAAAAACACCAGTCAATGTGTTAGTGAGGTTCAGCACCGCCAGCTGTTCCCCTGCTGTGTAGTCGGCATCGTGTCCAGCACAAGCCACGCTGGCACAACTGACCAAAAGCTGCCACCAGTGCAGGCTTCGACCTACACTCTGCTCCTCTCCTCCTCCTGCTGACCCTGGGCTCAAACACCGCCAGTTTCTGCCCGGAAGTGCTAGCTGCACAGAGAAAAACACCAGCCAATGTGTTAGTGGGGTTCAGCACCGCCAGCTGTTCCCCCGCTGTGTAGCCGGCATCGTGTCCAGCACAAGCCATGCTGGCACAACTGACCAAAAGCTGCCACCAGTGCAGGCTTCGGCCTACACATTGCTCCTCTCCTCCTCCTGCTGACCCTGGGCTCTAACACCGCCAGTTTTTGCCCGGACATGCGAGCTGCACAGAGAAAAACACCAGTCAATGTGTCAGTGGGGTTCAGCACCGCCAGCTGTTCCCCTGCTGTGTAGCTTGCAACGTGACCTGCAAACGCCACGCAGGCACATGAACTGAAATTGAAGGGAGCCTGCCCCCCACCCCCAGGTGTTTCTATGTAAAACAGCCACCTTGTACAGCAGTACTGCTGCATTTGTACAAGGTGGCTGACTTTTTCTCCTTGCCCACGTGGAACTCAACATGTACAAAATGTGTCTCATTGAGACCATTCCACTGTCCCTGAGGTGTGACTTTCCTTTCTAATGATACGCAGCACCACCCTTGTTAGCGCTGCCCATCTTTTGACATCATTGGTTAGCTGGCTGCGCCTGTGCGTCTGCCCTGCTCGAAACAACGCCCCTCGGTGTCTTATTTTTTTGAACAGCGAGGGTGTGATTGATGGGCATGTGCAGTGCATATGTTTGCCTGTGTTCACTCATCTCCTTCCGCCTTCTTCAGACTGGGTGTCCTCATGGCCGCGGCAGGCGATAAGGGATCAGATGAGGCCGCCCAGTCTGAAGCAGGTGTAAGGACATGTGTGAGCGTCAAACATATTTACTGAACAAGGCCACGAATCCCAGCCACGCAGTGTGATTTTTTGAAAACACACTGTGGGTCTGGGATTCATGTCCATCGCTAACCGTAACGGCCGACATTAAATGAGGTCAGAAGACAGGAAGCGCTCACAGCGCATGGCCAAGGGATCCCAATAGCGCAGACTCCTGTACAGCAAATAACAACGCTCAGGAATCTGCGCACAGCAGCTAGGTGTAAATTTTGACACCTGTGCTGCATCTCCTTAAAAAGACTAGTAGTCACGCCTCCACTACTGTTTGACAGTATAATGGGCTAAATAGTGTACGTGTTTTATTCAGCGTGTGCAAGGAGCAAAATTAAATAGAGCAACCTTTGACTTGTGCATCATTAATGCTGTTCAAGGTGTGGCTCTTGTACCTTGCAACACCTGAGGGGGGGGTTAAAGGTAACCTTTGAAATTGGTTCAACTAGGCTTCGGCCTACACTCTGCTCCTCTACTCCTCCTGCTGACCCTGGGCTCAAACAACGCCAGTTTCTGCCCGGACATGCTAGCTGCACAGAGAAAAACACCAGCCAATGTGTTAGTGGGGTTCAGCACCGCCAGCTGTTCCCCTGCTGTGTAGTCGGCATCGTGTCCAGCACAAGCCACGCTGGCACAACTGACCAAAAGCTGCCACCAGTGCAGGCTTCGGCCTACACTTTGCTCCTCTCCTCCTCCTGCTGACCCTGGGCTCAAACAACGCCAGTTTCTGCCCGGACATGCTAGCTGCACAGAGAAAAACACCAGCCAATGTGTTAGTGGGGTTCAGCACCGCCAGCTGTTCCCCTGCTGTGTAGCTGGCAACGTGTCCTGCAAACGCCACGCAGGCACATGAACTGAAATTGAAGGGAGCCTGCCCCCCACCCCCCCAGGTGTTTCTAGGTATAACAGCCACCTTGTACAGCAGTACTGCTGCATTTGTACAAGGTGGCTGACTTTTTCTCCTTGCACACGTGGAACTCAACAAGTACAAAATGTGTCTCATTACAGACCATTACAATGTCCCTGAGGTGTGACTTTCCTTTTTAATGACACGCAGCACCCCCATTGTTAGCGCTGCCCGTCTCCTGACATCATTGGTTGGCTGGCTGTGCCTGTGCGTCCCCCCTGCCCGACACAACGCCCCCCGTTGTCTCATATATTTTGACTGCGAGGGTGTGATTGATGGGCACGAGCAGTGCATATGTTCCCCTGTCTTCACTCCCCTCCTTCCGCCTTTTTCTGACTGTGCGGCCTCATGGCCGCGGCATGCGATAAGGGATCAGCTGAGGCCGCCCAGTCTGAAGCAGGTGTAAGGACATGTGTGAGCGGCGAACATTTTTACTGCACAAGGCCACGAATCCCAGCACCGCAGTGTGACTTTAGGAAAAGCCACTGTGGGTCTGGGATTTATGGCCATCGTTAACCGCACCGGCCAACATGAAATGAGGTCATGAGACGGCCTGCACTAACAGGGTATTGCCAAGGGATAACACAAGAGCGCAGTTTCCTGTACTGCAAATAACAACGGTAAGGAATCTGCGCACAGCACCTAGGTGTAAATTTGTACACCTGTGCTGCGTCTCCTTAAAAAGACTAGTAGACTAGTCACGCCTCCACTACTGTTTGACAGTATAATGGGCTAAATAGTGTACGTGTTTAATTCAGCGTGTGCAAGGAGCAAAATTAAATAGAGCAACCTTTGACTTGTGCATCATTAATGCTGTTCAAGGTGTGGCTCTTGTACCTTGCAACACCTGAGGGGGGGGTTAAAGGTAACCTTTGAAATTGGTTCAACTAGGCTTCGGCCTACACTCTGCTCCTCTACTCCTCCTGCTGACCCTGGGCTCAAACACCGCTAGTTTTTGCCCGTAACTGCTAGCTGCACAGAGAAAAACACCAGTCAATGTGTTAGTGGGGTTCAGCAACGCCAGCTGTTCCCCTGCTGTGTAGTCGGCAACGTGTCCAGCACAAGCCACGCTGGCACAACAGAACAAAAGCTGCCACCAGTGCAGGCTTCGGCCTACACTTTGCTCCTCTCCTCCTCCTGCTGACCCTGGGCTCAAACAACGCCAGTTTCTGCCCGGACATGCTAGCTGCACAGAGAAAAACACCAGCCAATGTGTTAGTGGGGTTCAGCACCGCCAGCTGTTCCCCTGCTGTGTAGTCGGCATCGTGTCCAGCACAAGCCACGCTGGCACAACTGAACAAAAGCTGCCACCAGTGCAGGCTTCGGCCTACACTTTGCTCCTCTCCTCCTCCTGCTGACCCTGGGCTCAAACAACGCCAGTTTCTGCCCGGACATGCTAGCTGCACAGAGAAAAACACCAGCCAATGTGTTAGTGGGGTTCAGCACCGCCAGCTGTTCCCCTGCTGTGTAGCTGGCAACGTGTCCTGCAAACGCCACGCAGGCACATGAACTGAAATTGAAGGGAGCCTGCCCCCCACCCCCAGGTGTTTCTATGTATAACAGCCACCTTGTACAGCAGTACTGCTGCATTTGTACAAGGTGGCTGACTTTTTGTCCTTGCCCACGTGGAACTCAAAACGTACAAAATGTGTCTCATTGAGACCATTCCACTGTCCCTGAGGTGTGGCTTTCCTTTCTAATGATACGCAGCACCCCCCTTGGTAGCGCTTCCCGTCTTCTGACATCATTGGTTGGCTTGTTGCGCCTGTGCGTCCGCCCTGCCTGAAACAATGCTCCTCGTTGTCTTATTTTGACTGCGAGGGTGTGATTGATGGGCACGAGCAGTGCATATCTTCACCTGTCTTAACTCATCTCCTTCCGCCTTCTTCAGACTGTGCAGCCTCATGGCCGCGGCATGCGAGAAGGGATCAGCAGAGGCCGCCCAGTCTGAAGCAGGTGTAAGGACGTGTGTGAGCGGCCAAAATATTTACTGCTCAAGGCCACGAATCACAGCACCGCAGTGTGACTTTATGAAAAGGCACTGTGGGTCTGGGATTTATGGCCATCGTTAACCGCACCGGCCAACATGAAATGAGGTCATAAGACGGGCAGCTCTAACAGGGCATTGCCAAGGGATAACACAAAAGCGCAGACTCCTGTACAGCAAATAACAACGCTCAGGAAGCTGCGCCAAGCACCAAGGCGTTATTTGGGACACCTGTGCTGCGTCTCCTTAAAAAGCCAAGTCACGCATCCACTACAGTTTGACTGTAGAATGGGCTAAATTGTGTACGTCTTTCATTCAGCGTGTGCAAGTAGACAAATTAATAGAGCAACCTTTCACTTGTGCAGCATTAATACTGCACAAGGTGTGTCTCTTGTACTTTGTAACACCTGAGGGGGGGTTAAAGGTTTCCTTTGAAATTGGTTCAAATAGGCTTCGGCCTACACTCTGCTCCTCTCCTCCTCCTCCTGCTTCAACACGGGCTCTAACATCGCTAGTTTTTGACCGCAAGTGCTAGCTGCACAGAGAAAAACACACGCCATTGTGTTAGTGGGGTTCAGCAACGCCAGCTGTTCCCCCAATGTGTAGCCGGCAAAGTGTCCTGCAAACGCAACGCAGACACAAAGCTGCCTCCAGTGCAGGCTTCGGCCTACACTCTGCTCCCCCTGCTTACCCTTAGCTCCAACACCGCTAGTTGGGGCTCTAGGAAGACAATCTTTAATAGGCAACGCATCTTGGTTCCAGCACCGCCAGCTGGTTCTCGGCAGTGTTCTTGTCACAGGTACTCCCTCGTGCCAAGCCTGGTTTCAGCACCGTCAGCTGTTTCCGGGTTGTGTCAAGCTCACTGAGACGCCTATGCTTGCCCCGTCGTGGTGCGGTCGGGTTAGCCAACTCCAGGGTGCCTCCAGTTTAGGAGCTTCCTATGTGGGCTGCGTGAACTGGTAGTCAAGGCTGGTTCTGTAGTGCCAGTAGGCCCAGCTCCCCCTGTAGGACTGTTGGGGTTTGGTAACTGCGGCTGCCTCGCGGCCTAGCTGTTCTCTCCTCTCCTGTGGGCCTTGGGGTCCACCACCTGGTTCCAGCACCGTCAGCTGGTTCCAGGCCGAGCCTTTGGCTTAGGTGCCTCCTCCTGGGTATCCGAGTTCCGCCAACGTCAGGCGGTCCTTGGTAGTGCTTTTAAGCGCGGGCACCTACAGCTTAGTAACCGTGTTCCAGCACCGCCAGCTGGTCCTCGGTCGTGCCATTGGCTCTTGCACACTGGGGCAACGCATCTGGGTTCCAGCACCGCCAGCTGGTTCTCGGCAGTGTTCTTGTCACAGGTACTCCCTCGTGCCAAGCCTGGTTTCAGCACCGTCAGCTGTTTCCGGGTTGTGTCAAGCTCACTGAGACGCCTATGCTTGCCCCGTCGTGGTGCGGTCGGGTTAGCCAACTCCAGGGTGCCTCCAGTTTAGGAGCTTCCTATGTGGGCTGCGTGAACTGGTAGTCAAGGCTGGTTCTGTAGTGCCAGTAGGCCCAGCTCCCCCTGTAGGACTGTTGGGGTTCGGTAACTGCGGCTGCCTCGCGGCCTAGCTGTTCTCTCCTGTGGGCCTTGGGGTCCACCACCTGGTTCCAGCACCGTCAGCTGGTTCCGGGCCGAGCCTTTGGCTTAGGTGCCTCCTCCTGGGTATCCGAGTTCCGCCAACGTCAGGCGGTCCTTGGTAGTGCTTTTAAGCGCGGGCACCTACAGCTTAGTAACCGTGTTCCAGCACCGTCAGCTGGTCCTCGGTCGTGCCATTGGCTCTTGCACACTGGGGCAACGCATCTGGGTTCCAGCACCGCCAGCTGGTTCTCGGCAGTGTTTTTGTCACAGGTACTCCCTCGTGCCAAACCTGGTTTCAGCACCGTCAGCTGTTTCCGGGGTGTGTCAAACTCGCTGAGACGCCTATGTTTGCCCCGTCGTGTTGCAGTCAGGTTAGCCAACTCCAGGGTGCCTCCAGTTTAGGAGCTTCCTATGTGGGCTGCGTGAACTGGTAGTCAAGGCTGGTTCTGTAGTGCCAGTAGGCCCAGCTCCCCCTGTAGGACTGTTGGGGTTCGGTAACTGCGGCTGCCTCACGGCCTAGCTGTTCTCTCCTCTCCTGTGGGCCTTGGGGTCCACCACCTGGTTCCAGCACCGTCAGCTGGTTCCGGGCCTAGCCTTTGGCTTAGGTGCCTCCTCCTGGGTATCCGAGTTCCGCCAACGTCAGGCGGTCCTTGGTAGTGCTTTTAAGAGCGCAGGCACCTACAGCTTAGTAACCGTGTTCCAGCACCGTCAGCTGGTCCTCGGTCGTGCCATTGGCTCTTGCACACTGGGGCAACGCATCTGGGTTCCAGCACCGCCAGCTGGTTCTCGGCAGTGTTTTTGTCACAGGTACTCCCTCGTGCCAAACCTGGTTTCAGCACCGTCAGCTGTTTCCGGGGTGTGTCAAACTCGCTGAGACGCCTATGTTTGCCCCATCGTGTTGCAGTCGGGTTAGCCAACTCCAGGGTGCCTCCAGTTTAGGAGCTTCCTATGTGGGCTGCGTGAACTGGTAGTCAAGGCTGGTTCTGTAGTGCCAGTAGGCCCAGCTCCCCCTGTAGGACTGTTGGGGTTCGGTAACTGCGGCTGCCTCGCGGCCTAGCTGTTCTCTCCTCTCCTGTGGGCCTTGGGGTCCACCACCTGGTTCCAGCACCGTCAGCTGGTTCCGGGCCGAGCCTTTGGCTTACGTGCCTCCTCCTGGGTATCTGAGTTCCGCCAACGTCAGGCGGTCCTTGGTAGTGCTTTTAAGCGCGGGCACCTACAGCTTAGTAACCGTGTTCCAGCACCGTCAGCTGGTCCTCGGTCGTGCCATTGGCTCTTGCACACTGGGGCAACGCATCTGGGTTCCAGCACCGCCAGCTGGTTCTCGGCAGTGTTCTTGTCACAGGTACTCCCTCGTGCCAAGCCTGGTTTCAGCACCGTCAGCTGTTTCCGGGTTGTGTCAAGCTCACTGAGACGCCTATGCTTGCCCCGTCGTGGTGCGGTCGGGTTAGCCAACTCCAGGGTGCCTCCAGTTTAGGAGCTTCCTATGTGGGCTGCGTGAACTGGTAGTCAAGGCTGGTTCTGTAGTGCCAGTAGGCCCAGCTCCCCCTGTAGGACGGTTGGGGTTTGGTAACTGCGGCTGCCTCGCGGCCTAGCTGTTCTCTCCTCTCCTGTGGGCCTTGGGGTCCACCACCTGGTTCCAGCACCGTCAGCTGGTTCCAGGCCGAGCCTTTGGCTTAGGTGCCTCCTCCTGGGTATCCGAGTTCCGCCAACGTCAGGCGGTCCTTGGTAGTGCTTTTAAGCGCGGGCACCTACAGCTTAGTAACCGGGTTCCAGCACCGCCAGCTGGTCCTCGGTCGTGCCATTGGCTCTTGCACACTGGGGCAACGCATCTGGGTTCCAGCACCGCCAGCTGGTTCTCGGCAGTGTTCTTGTCACAGGTACTCCCTCGTGCCAAGCCTGGTTTCAGCACCGTCAGCTGTTTCCGAGTTGTGTCAAGCTCACTGAGACGCCTATGCTTGCCCCGTCGTGGTGCGGTCGGGTTAGCCAACTCCAGGGTGCCTCCAGTTTAGGAGCTTCCTATGTGGGCTGCGTGAACTGGTAGTCAAGGCTGGTTCTGTAGTGCCAGTAGGCCCAGCTCCCCCTGTAGGACTGTTGGGGTTCGGTAACTGCGGCTGCCTCGCGGCCTAGCTGTTCTCTCCTCTCCTGTGGGCCTTGTGGTCCACCACCTGGTTCCAGCACCGTCAGCTGGTTCCGGGCCGAGCCTTTGGCTTAGGTGCCTCCTCCTGGGTATCCGAGTTCCGCCAACGTCAGGCGGTCCTTGGTAGTGCTTTTAAGCGCAGGCACCTACAGCTTAGTAACCGTGTTCCAGCACCGTCAGCTGGTCCTCGGTCGTGCCATTGGCTCTTGCACACTGGGGCAACGCATCTGGGTTCCAGCACCGCCAGCTGGTTCTCGGCAGTGTTTTTGTCACAGGTACTCCCTCGTGCCAAACCTGGTTTCAGCACCGTCAGCTGTTTCCGGGGTGTGTCAAACTCGCTGAGACGCCTATGTTTGCCCCGTCGTGTTGCAGTTGGGTTAGCCAACTCCAGGGTGCCTCCAGTTTAGGAGCTTCCTATGTGGGCTGCGTGAACTGGTAGTCAAAGCTGGTTCTGTAGTGCCAGTAGGCCCAGCTCCCCCTGTAGGACTGTTGGGGTTCGGTAACTGCGGCTGCCTCGCGGCCTAGCTGTTCTCTCCTCTCCTGTGGGCCTTGGGGTCCACCACCTGGTTCCAGCACCGTCAGCTGGTTCCGGGCCGAGCCTTTGGCTTAGGTGCCTCCTCCTGGGTATCTGAGTTCCGCCAATGTCAGGCGGTCCTTGGTAGTGCTTTTAAGCGCGGGCACCTACAGCTTAGTAACCGTGTTCCAGCACCGTCAGCTGGTCCTCGGTCGTGCCATTGGCTCTTGCACACTGGGGCAACGCATCTGGGTTCCAGCACCGCCAGCTGGTTCTCGGCAGTGTTTTTGTCACAGGTACTCCCTCGTGCTAAACCTGGTTTCAGCACCGTCAGCTGTTTCCGGGGTGTGTCAAACTCGCTGAGACGCCTATGTTTGCCCCGTCGTGTTGCAGTCGGGTTAGCCAACTCCAGGGTGCCTCCAGTTTAGGAGCTTCCTATGTGGGCTGCGTGAACTGGTAGTCAAGGCTGGTTCTGTAGTGCCAGTAGGCCCAGCTCCCCCTGTAGGACTGTTGGGGTTCGGTAACTGCGGCTGCCTCGCGGCCTAGCTGTTCTCTCCTCTCCTGTGGGCCTTCGGGTCCACCACCTGGTTCCAGCACCGTCAGCTGGTTCCGGGCCGAGCCTTTGGCTTAGGTGCCTCCTCCTGGGTATCCGAGTTCCGCCAACGTCAGGCGGTCCTTGGTAGTGCTTTTAAGCGCGGGCACCTACAGCTTAGTAACCGGGTTCCAGCACCGCCAGCTGGTCCTCGGTCGTGCCATTGGCTCTTGCACACTGGGGCAACGCATCTGGGTTCCAGCACCGCCAGCTGGTTCTCGGCAGTGTTCTTGACACAGGTACTCCCTCTTGCCAAGCCTGGTTTCAGCACCGCCAGCTGTTTCCGGGTTGTGTCAAGCTCACTGAGACGCCTATGCTTGCCCCGTCGTGGTGCGGTCGGGTTAGCCAACTCCAGGGTGCCTCCAGTTTAGGAGCTTCCTATGTGGGCTGCGTGAACTGGCAGTCAAGGCTGGTTCTGTAGTGCCAGTAGGCCCAGCTCCCCCTGTAGGACTGTTGGGGTTCGGTAACTGCGGCTGCCTCGCGGCCTAGCTGTTCTCTCCTCTCCTGTGGACCTTCAGGTCCACCACCTGGTTCCAGCACCGTCAGCTGGTTCCAGGCCGAGCCTTTGGCTTAGGTGCCTCCTCCTGGGTATCCGAGTTCCGCCAACGTCAGGCGGTCCTTGGTAGTGCTTTTAAGCGCGGGCACCTACAGCTTAGTAACCGGGTTCCAGCACCACCAGCTGGTCCTCGGTCGTGCCATTGGCTCTTGCACACTGGGGCAACGCATCTGGGTTCCAGCACCGCCAGCTGGTTCTCGGCAGTGTTCTTGACACAGGTACTCCCTCGTGCCAAGCCTGGTTTCAGCACCGTCAGCTGTTTCCGGGTTGTGTCAAGCTCACTGAGACGCCTATGCTTGCCCCGTCGTGGTGCGTTCGGGTTAGCCAACTCCAGGGTGCCTCCAGTTTAGGAGCTTCCTATGTGGGCTGCGTGAACTGGTAGTCAAGGCTGGTTCTGTAGTGCCAGTAGGCCCAGCTCCCCCTGTAGGACTGTTGGGGTTCGGTAACTGCGGCTGCCTCGCGGCCTAGCTGTTCTCTCCTCTCCTGTGGACCTTCAGGTCCACCACCTGGTTCCAGCACCGTCAGCTGGTTCTCGGCAGTGTCTTTTGCTCTTGTACCTTCTGCTCCCCATCCTGGTTCCAGTACCGTCAGCTGGTTCCGGGCAGAGCCTTTGGCTTAGGTGCCTCCTTCTGGGTATCCAAGTTCCACCAACGTCAGGTGGTCCTTGGTAGTGCTTTCGGGCACGGGTACCTCCTGCTTAGTAACCGGGTTCCAGTAACGTCAGCTGGTCCTCGGTAGTTCCATTGGCTCTTGGACCTTCGGCTACCCATCCGGGTTCCAGTACCGTCAGCTGGTTCTCGGCAGTGTCTTTTGCTCTTGTACCTTCTGCTCCCCATCCTGGTTCCAGTACCGTCAGCTGGTATCGGGCAGAGCCTTTGGCTTAGGTGCCTCCTTCTGGGTATCCGAGTTCCGCCAACGTCAGGCGGTCCTTGGTAGTGCTTTTTAGCACGGGTACCTCCTGCTTAGTAACCGGGTTCCAGTAACGTCAGCTGGTCCTCGGTAGTTCCATAGGCTCTTGAACCTTCGGGTAGCCATCCGAGTTCCAGTTCCATCAGCTGGTTCTTGGCATTTTCTCAGCCTTCTTGTACCTTCTGCTACATTTCCAAGTTGAAGACCCTAAAGTCGACGACCCGGAAGACCACCCCGATGACGACGACGACGACCCGGAAGACCACCCCGATGACGACGACGACGACGGCGGAGACGACGACGGCTGAGACGACGACGGCGGAGATGACGACACTGGAGACGACGACCCTGGAGGCGACGACATGGAAGACCGAGAAGCAGAAGAACAAGAGGCTGCAGAACAAAGAGCAGAAGAACATTAAGCATAAGACTTAATATCAGAGCAAAAGATATTATCTAAATTATATGCAGAAGAAGACTAAGCAGTGTATGGGGGTGAGTCCGTTCCTCCTCGTGGTGCCCCTGGATAAAGCCTGATGCTGCAGGCCAAACTGAACGCGGACAAATGTAACTTTTGTGACTGGCAGAACGGAAGGTGTAATCTTCCAACTTTTATAGATAACAACTACGGGAATGCCTGTCACAAATGAGAATATGATGAAGAAGTAGAATAGGAAGAATAATAACAGTGGAATAAAAAGAATATGTAGAATAGGAAGAATAATAATAGTTGAATAAAATGAATATGAAGAATGTAATAAAAAAAAAAAAATAGGTAGAAGATGAAGAAGAAGATGAATAAGGTGAAGAAGAAGTTGATGTCAAAGATGCTGATGATGATGAAGATGAAAGTGTGGGAAAAGTAAAAAAAAAAAAAGAAAAAAAAAGAAGGGGAAGGGCGTGGAATAGTGAAACATCAATATCTGACAAAATAAAAAAAAATTTACATACTCAATATCTTTTTCACTCCGAACGTCTTAAAAAAACAAAAAACATGCTATTCTATTTGATTGGGCTAAACCTCATTGCCTTTAATGTCTCCGCCACCTCCCACAATACATCCTACATTATTCTTAGTTGTTTTCCTTGATGTAGAATGAACCTACAAGGAAAGAAAGGGTTTATTTTAATTCCGATATTTTGGTCCCATTGACTTGCATTGGGATCGGGTATCGGTATCGGCGATATCCGATATTTTTTGAATATCGGCCGATCCCAACCGATACCGATACTTTCCGATATCGGAAGGTATCGCTCAACACTACTGGCCACTCTAACTCTGAAGCTAGAGTCCGGAACTGGATGGCAAACTGGCTGACCACGGACGAGCCCTGAGTAATAGACAACAACTGGAGCGCGGTATCGTGGGTAACAAGAGGTCCTAAAAAGACCTGCTTCAGAGTGTCCAGGAAGAGAGGAGCACTCTGTACCACACGATCATCTCGCTCCCAAAGCGGCGTTGCCCACTCCAACGCCCAGCCCGACAAGAGAGATAGAATAAATCCCACTCTCGCCCATTCCGTAGGGAAACGTGACGCCAGGAGCTCCAGGTGTATGGAGCACTGGCTCACGAATCTGCGACATTGTTTACTGTCGCCAGCAAACTTGTCAGGGAGCGGGAGACGGGATAAAGTCGGAGCAGGGGTGGCAGCGGACAAACTGGCTGCGGCTACACTTGCAGCCTGAACAGCGACAGCAGTGACATCCACCGCTGAGGTTGAATGCTCTAGAGCCGCCAACCTTCCCTCCAGCTGCTGGATGTACCGCTGTAAACGCTGATCGTCCGCCATTTACTAGCCAGACCCTGGCGCTAGTGTTCTGTTAGGACTGGCGGAACGCACCAAGAAAGATGTAATAGATGCGTTCGCGTTCGCAGTCCGGGGTCCACCGTGCAGGTGAAAACCTGCTGCTAGTAAATGGCTGCGTAATATGGCGGTGGAAGCGAACCCGGTAAAGCCACAGGTCCGCAATACCGCACTAAAGAGTGCAAGCAAGGAGTCAGCGGACACAACCCCAAGACTCAGGATTGAAGTCCGATTAGACCACTTGCTGACACAACACCGCAACTGGGTGTGTTAGGTAACTATTATAATTAGAGCACCGAAGTGCGAACTGTGCCGTGCTGGCAAACACCACTAAGCACCCAGACATGGGTCAGGAAGCGCACTACTGGCGCGTGGCGCCGCACTGGCGGACACAGCAATAGACGCTGATAGTAGTGTGACACGTTGAGTGGTTAGTCGGGCGCTAGATAGCAGCCATACTCAATACGCGAACAGTCATGCAATAGGGTAGGGGTATTTAATGAACGACTTGCACTCACAACAAACACACGTATACAATTGTACACTAGCGCATGGCCGTGCGGTCATGCGCAGTTTATATAGCTGCAGCACAGGAAGTAGCTACAGAAGTTTTGCCCTTTCAGGACCTGCCAAGAGGACCAATGGGATGTGCTGCAGTGCCTGAGCATGTGACCCTCGATCTCCAACGGGAGATCTTGCCCTGGGCATGCTCAGTGTGTGCAAATAAGGACTTAGTCCCAGAGAAGCCCGCTCGCTGCTGCCCAGCACTGGCTTTAATGGCAAAAGCTGGAGAAGCAACAGCAAGCCTAAGCACCGAGTGAGACTGAGCCAGACGCAAGGACCGTCGTCTCTGCTGAGCAGGTTTACCTGCGGCAGGAGAGGAATGGGAGACCGCAGCAGAAGCGGCCCGAGATTCCCCCTGTGCAGAAGCGGGAACTCGACCCCTAACACGAGGGCTCTCCAAACGTGACATGGTGTCCGCTAAAGAGTGGAGCCAATTTTTCATTCAAAAAGTCAAATAGCGCTCCTTCCCTTCCAAGCCCTGCCGTGTGCCCAAACAGTGGTTTACCCCCACATTTGAGGTATCAACGTACTCAGGACAAATTGGACAACAACTTTCGTGGTTCAGTTTCTCCTTTTACCATTGGGAAAATAAAAAAATTGTTGCTAAAAGATAATTTTTGTGACTAAAAAGTTAAATGTTCATTTTTTCCTTCCATGTTGCTTCTGCTGCTGTGAAGCACCTGAAGGGTTAATAAACTTCTTGAATGTGGTTTTGAGTACCTTGAGGGGTGCAGTTTTTAGAATGGTGTCACTTTTGGGTATTTTCAGCCATATAGACCCCTCAAACTGACTTCAAATGTGAGGTGGTCCCTAAAAAAAATGGTTTTGTAAATTTCGTTGTAAAAATGAGAAATCGCTGGTCAAATTTTAACCCTTATAACTTCCTAGCAAAAAAAAATTTTGTTTCCAAAATTGTGCTGATGTAAAGTATACATGTGGGAAATGTTATTTATTAACTATTTTGTGTCACATAACTCTCTGGTTTAACAGAATAAAAATTCAAAATGTGAAAATTGCAAAATTTTCAAAATTTTCGCCAAATTTCCATTTTTATCACAAATAAACGCAGAATTTATTGACCTAAATTTACCACTAACATGAAGCCCAATATGTCACGAAAAAACAATCTCAGAACCGCTAGGATCCGTTGAAGCGTTCCTGAGTTATTACCTCATAAACGGACACTGGTCAGAATTGCAAAAAACGGCAAGGTCTTTAAGGTCAAAATAGGCTGGGTCATGAAGGGGTTAATCTATGGCTGCAATGACTATTTTGTAACATCCCTACCATGCTTTATTCTAGAGAATTGTAAATTCATAAGTTTAGTGCCCATGCTTTGTTTCTCCATACAGTGTAGAGCCCCCCATAAATTGTAACACCCATACATTGTACCCAGCTTGTGATTCTGGTGACATGTACTCCTTATACAGTTAATTCAGCTCTCCCTGCTACAGTAATGCTAAACATGTGGCTGCTTACTGTAGATTAGGAACAGTGGGACTCAGAAAGAAGGGGGCATTTGGATTTGGGAGGTAAGATTTCACTGGATTTTATTTAACAATCAAAGGAACTGGTTTTTTGACTCGTTTGGAAGTACTCAATTACTTCTTCCTCAGGAATGACCACATACCGTATATACAAAGACTGCAGAGGTATTGTTTAATAGGTTGATTTTTTTAATATGGCCACCAAATTGAACCACACGACAGAATGTCTGTTCAATAGGGTACCACATGTGCAACACATGATATGCATAAGTAGAAAAACTTTATGAATAAGCACGTATATTATTGTATGACCAATACAAATGTCTGTTTTATAATAGGATTCACAGTAAGAACATTAAAAAGAGAAAATAAGAAGAACAATGTGCCTACAAGGGGAAAAGACAAAAGAGAACCTGTGCTGAATAAATATTAGAATTGACTAAGTGTCTAAATATCATCTCTATCCAGTGAGCTGTTCCTTCTGAAGGGAATAATCATGAAATGGCTTGATAAGTGTAATTGGTCTGCTTCATTTATTCATTCTTGTTGTGTAACATCATTCTGAGAAATAAAACCTTTTCTTTCTGCTGAAACTATGAGAATAAAATAAAAATGTGTCATTAAAATTTTTATTTATTTGTTTAACCCCTTCATGACCTTGGGATTTTTCATTTTTCCGTGTTTGTTTTTCACTCCCCTCCTTCCCAGAGCCATAACTTTTTTATTTTTCCGTGAATTTGGCCATGTGAGGGCTTATTTTTTGCGGGACGAGTTGTACTTTTGAACGACATCATTGGTTTTAGCATGTCGTGTACTAGAAAACGGGAAAAAAAATCCAAGTGCGGTGAAATTGCAAAAAAAGTGCAATCCCACACTTGTTTTTTGTTTGGCTTTTTTGCTAGGTTCACTAAATGCTAAAACTGACTTCAAATTATGATTCTCCAGGTCAGTACAAGTTCATAGACACCTAACATGACTAGGTTATTTTTTATCTAAGTGGTGAAAAAAAATTCCAAACTTTGCTAAAAAAAAAAAAAAAAAAAAAAAAATTGCGCCATTTTCCGATACTCGTAGCGTCTCCATTTTTCGTGATCTGGGGTCGGTTGAGGGCTTATTTTTTGCATGCCAAGATGATGTTTTTAATGATAGCATTTTGGTGCAGATACGTTCTTTTGATCGCCCGTTATTGCATTTTAATGCAATGTCGCGGCGAACTAAAAAACGTAATTCTGGCGTTTCGAATTTTTTTCTCGCTACGCCGTTTAGCGATCTGGTTAATGCTTTTTTTAAATTGATAGATCAGGCGATTCTGAGCGCGGCGATACCAAATATGTGTAGATTTAATTTTTTTTTTATTGATTTATTTTGATTGGGGCAAAAGGGGGGTGATTTAAACTTTTATATTTTTTTTATTTTTTTCACATTTTTTTTAACTTTTTTTTTTTAACTTTTGCCATGCTTCAATAGCCTCCATGGGAGGCTAGAAGCAGGCACAACTCGATCGCCACTGCTACATAGCAGCGATCTGCTGATCGCTGCTATGTAGCAGAAATGGAGGTGTGCTGTGAGCGCCGACCACAGGGTGGCGCTCACAGCCACCGGTCATCAGTAACCATAGAGGTCTCAAGGACCTCTATGTTTACAATGGAGACGCATCGCCGACCCCCGATCATGTGACGGGGGTCGGCGATGACATCATTTCCGGCCGCCCGGCCGGATGCGATAGTTAAATGCCGCTGTCTGCGATTGACAGCGGCATTTAACTAGTTAATAGGTGCGGCCAGATCGCAATTCTGCCCGCACCTATTGCGGGCACATGTCAGCTGTTCAAAACAGCTGACATGTCCCGGCTTTGATGCGGGCTCACCGCGGAGCCCTGCATCAAAGCAGGGGATCTGACCTCGGACGTACTATCCCGTCCGAGGTCAGATAGGGGTTAAAATGGTGTGGAACTGAAAATCAATTTTCTCAATTGAAGTGTGAACGTGAGAAATGTATTTATTTTATTCTCAGTTGTTAAAAAGGTGATTATTTATTTCCATAATTTCAAAATCTTTTTATAGAATTAAATTATAATAGATTATGATAAAAAATACTTTATTATGTGTTTAGAAATGGTGTGATTGTTATAAAATTAGTGGTTCAACTAGGAGTCGAACTAGGTGATGTCATGATCCGTTCCAGGGTTTATTAGTGTCTGCCTTTTTTTGGACGGATCATGTCAAGGGTTAACTTTGCTCTGCCTCATTCTGGGTTCAGGTTTGCTATTTAGCTCCCATGAATCTTGCTGGCAGTGTCAGCTATAGTTCTGTCTTCGGCTTGTGAAACTGACTCTGGAAACCCTTGGTTTGTCCTGCTGTGAACCCTGACTTTTCCTGTGTCTGTTATCCCCCTCTGTCTGCCCTTTCCCTGTGTTTGTCTGTTCTGCTTGATTCTCTGATTCTGACCTCCTGGCTTGGCTATTGACTCTATCTTGATTTGTCCCTATTGTACCGTATTTTGCTCGCCCTTGTTTACTGATCCCTTGCTACGTCCTGACGATCCTTTCTTTTTATATCCTTTTAGTACTAACGTGTTATCTTGTGCCCTGATTCGGCTTTTCTGACTACTCTCTTGCCACTAGGTGGCATCTGTTCAGCTGCTCAGTGTGTGCAGTCTCACATCCCTATAAAACTCCGCCTGGTGAAGGTTGCGCTGTACTGCACTGCAGCTGCATGAATTTTGCATTTTTTTTACTCTGGTCATGGATCCGCTGCATAACTTGGCAGATCAAGTGTCCAGTCTGACACAGATGGTGCTGGATTTTTCTGTGAAACATCAGTCCCTTGTCATGTCTCATACTCATTTACAGAAAAAACTGACTGAGACTGTTATGACCATGCAGGGAGACACCTCTCATGTTGTCAGTCTACCTGGTGACTCAGTGGATGTCTCTTTGCACTCTCCTGAACCTACTGTCAAACTCCCAGACACCTTCTCTGGGGAGAGGGAGAGATTTCATACTTTTAATGAGAGTTGCAAGCTTTTTTTTCTCTGAGACCTCAATCTTCTGGAGATGAGAGTCAGCAGGTGGGGATAATTATTTCCTTACTGCGGGAGGGACCTCAATCATGGGCCTTCTCTTTACCTGCTTCTGCCCCTGAACGTGTGTCTGTGGAAAGATTCTTTGAGGCTTTGGGACCTATTTATGACGAACCGGACCGGGTCAGGGTTGCAGAGGACATGATCATAAGTCTCTCCCAGAATGAATTCACTGCTGAACAGCATTGTTCTGAGTTTAGGCGGTGGTCCGTTGAGGTGTCCTGGGGTGACTCTGCTCTGAGATGCCTGTTTGAGAGAGGACTTTCTGATCATCTCAAGGATGCGCTGGCCTTTCATACGCCACCCAGTTCCCTGGTGGAGGCCATGACTCAGGCCATTCGTATGGACCAGAGATTACGGAAGAGAAGAATTATCCAGCGTGAGATTCCTATTTTGCCTGTCAAGTCTGAGGAGACTATGGAAGTTGGTGCCATCAATTTCAAGGAGAAGGAGAGGAAACGGCGACATGATGGGAAATTATGTTTTTATTGTGGAGATCCGGGACATTGAAGAAATGCTGCCTCTCTTGTCCATCAAGTATCAAGCTGCTGAGTCTGGGTGATGGTCTAGGAGGTCATCCAGACTCTCAGGTACCATTTTCGTCATTTCAAAAAGTTTTGCTTAGAGGTGCAACTGTGTTATAGAGGTGTTTTTGCATCCACTTCAGCATTTGTGAACTGTGGAACTTCCATGAACTTCATTGACTATAATCTGGTGTCCAAGTTAAAGTTAGGGATAGTTAGGCTAGAGACTCCCATCCATATCATTGCCATTGATAAGACACTGTTGGCTCAAAATGTCCTTAAATTTGTCTCTGAGGAGTTCCTCCTCAAGGTGGGTTCCTTGCACCATGAACAAATTCCATGTATGTTATGAATAATCTTCCTGCGGGACTGGTATTGGGGTTCCCCTGGTTACAGAGGCATAATCCTGTTATAGATTCGGGATCTCGTGATATTGTTAAATGGGGTCCTAATTGTTCCAATGGTTGTCTTTCTGCTGTGTGTGTGTGTGTGTCCACCTTTAGTCCGGAAGGTATTCCGGAGTACCTAAAGGACTTTGGTGATGTGTTCTCTGAAAAAGAGGCTGAGGTCTTACACCCCACCGTCCTTAGATTGTACCATCAATCTTATTCCGGGTTCTAAATTGCCCAAAGCCAGTTTGTACAATCTTTCTGGCCCGGAACACACTGCTGTGAAAAACTATATCTCTGATAGTCTACGCAAAGGTCACGTCCATCCCACTGACTCACCTGTTGTTAGGGCTGGCGGAATGCACCGAGTAAATATAGAGATGTTATTTGGTGCGTTCGCAGCCCGGGGTCCACCGTGCAGGAAAAGAACCTGCTGCTGGCAAACAGCGGCACAATATGGCGGTAGAAGCGAACTCTGTTGCTTCACAGAGTCGCTATAAGGAAAGGACTGTGTCCTGTTAAACTCCACTGGAATACATAGAAACTGCTGAGCAGATAGCAGCTTGTGGTCACGCAGTCCAGGAGGCAAACATACAATCTCCTCACCGGAGGAGCCGGTATTCTGGTGGCTTATTTCAGCCGGGGCCCTGTAACCAAACACACAATCTCCTCACCGGAGGTGCCGGTATTCTAGTGGCTTATTTCAGCCGGGTCCCTGAATACACACAAGCGTGACCACACTGGCGCAAAACTCATGTCATGCATTGATACTAGCGCATGGCCGTGCGGCCATGCGAGCCTTATATAGCTGCAGCAAGTAAAAGACCTTCCTAGAAGGACCAATGAGAGACTGCCATACCTGAGCATGTGACCCTAGATCTCCACTGAGAGATCTTACCCTGGGCATGCTCAGTGTGTGAAAAGCAGGAGTTAGTCCTAGCAGCTATAGGACCTTCCTACCATGTGACCCTCGATCTCCACTGAGAGATCTTACTCAGGGCATGCTCAGAATGAGAAAAGCAGGACTTAGTCGCAGAAGCGTCTGCTCGCCGCTGCCCAGCACTGACTTCAATGGCAGAAGCAGGAAAGGCAGCAGTAACTCTTTGTACAGAGTGGGACTGAACAAGACGCTTGGACTGACGTCTCCGCTGAGCAGGCTCAACTGCGGCAGGAGAGGAATGGGAGACCGCAGCGGAGATGGCCTGAGATTCCCTCTGTGCGGAGGCGGGAACTCGACCCCTAACATTACCCCCCCTCCTAGGGCCCCCCCTCCTTGGACCTCGCTACGTTCAAAGGCAGCAATGAGCTGCGGAGCCTGAATGTGCTCAGCAGGCTCCCAGGACCTGTCCTCAGGACCATAACCCTTCCAGTCCACAAAATAAAATTTTTTACCACGTACCACCTTGCACCCCAAAATAGCATTCACCTCGTAATCGTCCGTAGACGAACCCGATGTCCCAGCAGATGACTCGGAAAACCGGGACATGTATACGGGTTTCAAGAGGAACACATGAAAGGTGTCGGTGATACCCAGGCGTTGCGGAAGGGCTAAACGATAGATCACAGGATTAACCTGTTCGAGGACCTTAAAAGGACCCAAGTAGCGAGGTGCAAACTTGGTGGACTCCACTCGCAGCCTGATGTTATGGGCGGAGAGCCACACCAAGTCGCCAGGAGCAAAGGTCGGAGCGGGGCGCCGATGTGCATCGGCGGAGGACCTCATTCTCTCCTTGGAGGCCCGAATGGCATCCTGAGTGTGGTCCCAAATATCCCGTGCCTCCACAGCCCAGTCTGCCACCCTGGAGTCGGCAGAAGACACGGGCATAGGCACAGGTACCCGCGGATGCTGACCATAGTTAAGGAGAAATGGGGTTTGTCCAGTGGAGTCGGCCACGGCGTTGTTCAGCGCAAACTCTGCCCAAGATAGCAAGGATGCCCAGTCATCCTGCCTGGCTGAGACAAAATGTCGCAGATATGTGACCAAGGTCTGGTTGGCCCTCTCTACCAACCCGTTCGTCTCGGGATGATATGCGGAAGAGAGATTTAACTCAATGCTGAGAAGATGACAAAGCTCTCTCCAGAACCGAGACGCAAACTGGGGACCCCGGTCACTGACAATTTTGTCCGGCATACCGTGTAGGCGGAAGATGTGTTTTATGAACAACGCTGCCAAGGCCCGTGCAGAAGGTAACCGTGGAAGCGGGACCAAATACACCATTTTAGAAAAATGATCGGTGACAACCCAACTGATGGTACAGCCACGAGACTTGGGCAAACCCACCATAAAGTCCATCCCGACCATCTCCCAGGGCCTGTCTGCCACCGGCAAGGGATAGAGTAACCCTGCTGGCCGTTGTCGAGGAGATTTATTTTTGGCACAGGAGACACATGCCTGAATGTAATCTCTGACATCACGAACTATATGTGGCCACCAGTACGACCTCGCCAGTAGCTCAGATGTCCATTTTGTCCCAAAGTGTCCACCCACCCTGGACGAATGAGCCCAAGAGAGAACCTCCGGTCGCAAATTAATGGGTACAAAAGTCTTGCCCGGAGGCACAGTCTCTAGCGAAACTGGAGCTACGGTTCTCATGCTCTCAGAAGGGACAATAAGCCGAGGCTCCCCTTCCTCCTCCTCAGATGACACAACAGAGCGAGAGAGGGCGTCAGCACGAATGTTCTTCTCCCCAGAAAGATAATGGAGGGTGAAGTGGAACCAGGAGAAGAACAAGGACCATCTAGCCTGGCGAGAATTTAGCCGCTGGGCTGTTTGCAAATATAACAAATTTTTGTGGTCCGTGAAGACTTGAAAGGGAAAGCGAGCCCCCTCCAAGAGATGTCTCCACTCCGAGAAAGCCAACTTCATCGCTAGCAACTCCCTGTCCCCGATGGAATAATTCCTCTCCGCTGGTGTGAAGGTCTTCGAGTAGAAGAAGCAAGGATGCTTCCGACCTTGAGCATCCTTTTGGAAGAGGACTGCTCCTGCACCAACGGATGAGGCATCCACCTCCATTATGAATGGCTTATCAACATCGGGACGATGTAGGATGGGAGCGCTAGCAAAACGGGACTTAATAGTAGAAAAGGCCCTGGAGACCTCTTCTGACCACAATTTTGGATTTGCTCCCTTCTTGGTGAGGGCTACCAAGGGAGCTACCAAAGTTGAGAAGTGGGGAATGAACTGGCGGTAATAATTAATGAACCCCATAAAGCGCTGCACCGCTTTAAGTGAATGGGGTTCTTGCCAGTCCATCACAGCCTGTAGTTTGGCAGGATCCATAGCCAATCCCTGGGCGGAGATGATATAGCCCAGGAAAGGTAAAGACTCCTGCTCAAACATACACTTCTCCAACTTTGCATAGAGAGAATTTGCCCGTAAGAGGTCGAAGACTCTGCCAACATCTCTCCGGTGGGAGTCAATATCTGGAGAAAAGATGAGAATATCATCCAGATAGACTACGACCGAGGTGGAAAGCATATCCCGGAAGATGTCATTGACAAAGTCTTTGAAAACGGCTGGGGCATTACAGAGCCCGAAGGGCATCACCAGATACTCATAGTGCCCATCTCTGGTGTTAAATGCCGTCTTCCATTCGTCCCCCTCACGGATGCGAATCAGGTTATAAGCACCCTGCAGATCTAATTTGGTAAATACCTTAGCTCCCCTTAGCCTATCAGAAAGCTCATAAATCAGGGGCAGCGGGTACTTATTCTTAACGATGATGGCGTTAAGACCCCTGTAATCTATGCAAGGACGTAATTCTCCATTCTTCTTCTGCACGAAGAAGAACCCTGCCCCTGCTGGTGACACTGACTTCCTAATGAACCCTCTTGCCAAATTCTCCTGAATGTATTGGGACATGGCCTCCGTTTCCGGAAGAGAGAGGGGATAGACACGTCCCCGAGGAGGTTCTGCTCCAGGCAAGAGATCTATAGGACAGTCATAGGGGCGGTGAGGCGGAAGGGTCTCCGCAGCCTTTTTGGAGAAGACATCTGCATAGGACCAATAGTATTTGGGAAGAGAAGAGAGATTTGCGGGTATCTCAGTGGTGGAAACCTGAACGCACTCTTTCACACATCTGCCCTTACAGGATTCACTCCAACCCAATATCCTCCCAGAGGACCACTCAATATGTGGGGAGTGGAAACGGAGCCAGGGTATTCCCAGCAGAATCTCATCCATTCCCTCGGGAAGGACAAGAAGGGAAATTATCTCCTGGTGGGATGGGGACATAGCTAACGTGAAAGGGACAGTCTGGTGTGTGATCTGAGATGGAAGTGTCGACCCATTCACTACCCTAACAGTCACCGGTTTGGCGAGCATCACCAGAGGTATTGCATGGCGCAGAGCAAAAGCTGAAGAGATGAAATTCTCCTCAGCTCCAGAATCCACACAAAGCTCGACTGTTAGAGAGTAAGAGCCTAATATGATTGTCCCTTTGAAGGACAGCTTGGAGGAAAATGCCGCTGTGTCTAGTGAACCTCCTCCAAGGGTTACTAGACGCGATCGTTTACTCGACCGCCATGGACATTTATTGGCATAATGTCCTTCTTGTTGGCAATTTCTGCAAACCACGGGTACTCGAGCGGTCCGAGACTTAGGTCCCGCTCGAGAAACCTCCATGGCCTCATGGGAGTCGGACGCCTGAACGGAAGATTCCAGAGGTCTTGCGAAGGAGGGAGCCAGCCGAAACCTCTGCCTACACTGGGCCCGCTCCAACCTCCGCTCGTTAAAACGGAGGTCGATGCGGGTAGATATAGAAATAAGCTCCTCCAGTGTGGCGGGAATCTCCCTGGTGGCCAAGGCGTCCTTCACATGGTCTGCCAGTCCTCTCCAGAACACCGGAATAAGGACTTTATCCGGCCATTCCAGCTCAGAGACCAGAGTCCGGAATTGCACGGCGAACTGGCTGACCATGGACGAACTCTGTGTTGTTGCCAACAATTGGAGCGCGGTATCGTGGGTGACACGAGGTCCCAAAAAGACCTGTTTCAGAGCGTCCAGGAAGAGAGGAACACTCTGCGCCACACGATCATTGCGCTCCCATAGCGGCGTTGCCCACTCCAACGCCTTGCCCGACAAAAGGGATAAAATAAATCCCACTTTCGCCCGTTCCGTAGGAAAACGTGCAGCCAGAAGCTCAAGATGTATGGAGCACTGACTCACGAATCCCCGACATTGCTTACTGTCACCAGCAAACTTGTCTGGAAGCGGGAGACGGGATAAAGTCGGAGCAGGGGTGGCAGAGGACAAACTGGCTGCAGCTACACTTGCAGCCTGAACAGCGACTGCGGTAACATCCACAGCTGAGGTTGTGCGCTCGAGAGCCGTCAACCTACCCTCCAGCTGCTGGATGTACCGCTGTAAACGCTGATCGTCCGCCATTTACCAGCCAGACCCTGGCGCTAGTATACTGTTAGGGCTGGCGGAATGCACCGAGTAAATATAGAGATGTTATTTGGTGCGTTCGCAGCCCGGGGTCCACCGTGCAGGAAAAGAACCTGCTGCTGGCAAACAGCGGCACAATATGGTGGTAGAAGCGAACTCTGTTGCTTCACAGAGTCGCTATAAGGAAAGGACTGTGTCCTGTTAAACTCCACTGGAATACATAGTAACTGCTGAGCAGATAGCAGCTTGTGGTCACGCAGTCCAGGAGGCAAACATACAATCTCCTCACCGGAGGAGCTGGTATTCTGGTGGCTTATTTCAGCCGGGTCCCTGAATACACACAAGCGTGACCACACTGGCGCAAAACTCATGTCGTGCATTGATACTAGCGCATGGCCATGCGGCCATGCGAGCCTTATATAGCTGCAGCAAGTAAAAGACCTTCCTAGAAGGACCAATGAGAGACTGCCATACCTGAGCATGTGACCCTAGATCTCCACTGAGAGATCTTACCCTGGGCATGCTCAGTGTGTGAAAAGCAGGAGTTAGTCCTAGCAGCTATAGGACCTTCCTACCATGTGACCCTCGATCTCCACTGAGAGATCTTACTCAGGGCATGCTCAGAATGAGAAAAGCAGAACTTAGTCGCAGAAGCGTCTGCTCGCCGCTGCCCAGCACTGACTTCAATGGCAGAAGCAGGAAAGGCAGCAGTAACTCTTTGTACAGAGTGGGACTGAGCAAGACGCTTGGACTGACGTCTCCGCTGAGCAGGCTCAACTGCGGCAGGAGAGGAATGGGAGACCGCAGCGGAGATGGCCCGAGATCCCCCTGTGCAGAGGCGGGAACTCGACCCCTAACACCTGTGGCCGTGGGATTTTTTTTTGTCAAAAAGATGGTGGTTTACGTCCATGCCTCGATTTCCGGAAATTTAAATAATATTACGGTGACAAATACCTACCCTCTCCCACTCATTCCTGATCTCTATAACCAATTGTCTGGGGCTAAGTGGTTTTCCAAACTCGATCTTAGAGGAGCATATAACCTTATTCGCATTCAGAAAGGGGATGAGTGGAAAACGGCATTTCTCACCTCCGAGGGCCGGTTTGAAAATTTGGTCATGCCCTTTGGTCTCAAGAACACGCCCACGGTGTTTCAGAACTTCATAAACAATGTTTTTTCTGATTTTATCAGGCGCTTTATGGTTGTATACCTGGATGATATCCTTGTTTACTCGCCTAACAAGGAATCTCACATTAGTCATTTACGTGCTGTTCTTCACAGGTTATGGGGAAATTCTTTGTTCGCTAAATCAGATAAATGTTTGTTTTGTGTCCAGGAGCTTTCTTTTCTGGAAATCATCCTTTCTGCAAATGGGTTTGTGATGGATCCTGGAAAGGTACAGGCCATTGTTGACTGGCTGCAACCCAGAGACCTCAAGGGGTTGCAGCGTTTTTTGGGTTTTGCCAATTAAAATTCATCAAGGGGTTTTCTCAGGTAGTCATAGTAACATAGTAACATAGAAACATAGTTAGTAAGGCCGAAAAAAGACATTTGTCCATCCAGTTCAGCCTATATTCCATCATAATAAATCCCCAGATCTACGTCCTTCTACAGAACCTAATTGTATGATACAATATTGTTCTGCTCCAGGAAGACATCCAGGCCTCTCTTGAACCCCTGAGTTCGCCATCACCACCTCCTCAGGCAAGCAATTCCAGATTCTCACTGCCCTAACAGTAAAGAATCCTCTTCTATGTTGGTGGATAAACCTTCTCTCCTCCAGACGCAAAGAATGCGCCCTTGTGCCCGTCACCTTCCTTGGTATAAACAGATCCTCAGCGAGATATTTGTATTGTCCCCTTATATACTTATACATGGTTATTAGATCGCCCCTCAGTCGTCTTTTTTCTAGACTAAATAATCCTAATTTCGCTAATCTATCTGGGTATTGTAGTTCTCCCATCCCCTTTATTAATTTTGTTGCCCTCCTTTGTACTCTCTCTAGTTCCATTATATCCTTCCTGAGCACCGGTGCCCAAAGCTGGACACAGTACTCCATGTGCGGTCTAACTAGAGATTTGTACAGAGGCAGTATAATGCTCTCATCATGTGTATCCAGACCTCTTTTAATGCACCCCATGATCCTGTTTGCCTTGGCAGCTGCTGCCTGGCACTGGCTGCTCCAGGTAAGTTTATCATTAACTAGGATCCCCAAGTCCTTCTCCCTGTCAGATTTACCCAGTGGTTTCCCATTCAGTGTGTAATGGTGACATTGATTCCTTCTTCCCATGTGTATAACCTTACATTTATCATTGTTAAACCTCATCTGCCACCTTTCAGCCCAAGTTTCCAACTTATCCAGATCCATCTGTAGCAGAATACTATCTTCTCTTGTATTAACTGCTTTACATAGTTTTGTATCATCTGCAAATATCGATATTTTACTGTGTAAACCTTCTACCAGATCATTAATGAATATGTTGAAGAGAACAGGTCCCAATACTGACCCCTGCGGTACCCCACTATTCACAGTGGGTACCCCACTAGTCAAACCACTCACCGATCTCACAGTGGGTACCCCACTAGTCAAACCACTCACCGATCTCACTCGCAAGGGGGCTGATCTCAAAGTCTGGTCATCCTTGGCAGTTGAAGCAATTATTACATTAAAAAAGTTTTTTATGCCTGCTCCTGTATTAGTTCAGCCCGATCCATCTAATCCATTCATTGTGGAGGTGGATGCATCAGAGGTGGGAGAAGGGGCGGTGTTGTCTCAGGGACCCATTACTTTGACCAACTTAAGACCATGTGCCTTTTTCTCCCAGAAGTTTTCTTCTGCTGAGAAGAACTATGATGTTGGGAACCGGGAGTTATTGGCTCTGAAATTGACTTTTGAAGAATGGAGGCATTTTTGGAGGGGGTGGCTCATCGGATCACAGTGATTACTGATCACAAGAACTTGTCTTATATTGAAACTGCCAAACGGTTAACTCCTAGACAGGCTAGGTGGTCGCTTTTTTTCTCTCGTTTTCATTTTTCAATCACTTTTTGGCCTGGTTCCAAGAATGTCAAGGCTGATGCCTTATCTCGCAGTTTTAATCCGATATAACCCCCCCCCCCCCCCCGAACCTCCTTCCTCCATTCTCCACGGGTAGAGCTAGGCCCCTAAATTAAGTGAGAGATAAAAAGATTTTTTATTAGGTATTTTTTTTTTTTAAAAACACAAAAAATTTAAATGTGCTTATATACGTAAAAACTTATGCTAGCAGACTTGTGCTAAACATTTTTCAATTGATTAAAAACTATGAGATCATAAAAAGAACTGTTATTTTGTTAAGTCCATGTGGTTTTAGAGGGTTTAATCTGTAAATCCAATAGATTTCTTTTCTGTCTTGTTTTTGTATCTGGTTCGACGTATTTACCGGGATGTGTTCAATGGGGCTGATTCTCAAGTTATCATACTCTTTATCAAGTATTAAGGTGCAGTGTTTAGAGAGGCCGTGCTGGAGAAAACCCTTACGAATATTATGCCTGTGTGAATTCAGTTTAAAGTGTATTGCTTGGGTCAATCTGCCCACATATTGTTTCTTACATATGCACTTTATAAAGTAAATTATGAATTCAGTGGTTGCAGTTGAAATGTTAAGTAGTAAATTTCTCAAGAGATAATAGAGTGGAGAAAAAGAAAGTTCCTAGTTGTTGCCATTTATGTAGTTAATGAAGGTTTCAATGTTATCTGTGTTGTCCCAGATGAAAAACAAATTATCGAGAAATCTTTTATACAGGATTATATATTTATTCCAGGTGCTGTTGATTATGAATAATTCCTCAAAGATGCCCATAATGAATGAATCTTAAAACTTTCAATAGGAAGGTTTTCTGGTTAGCAGACAGTCTAATGTCAGAGAAGAGGTAACTATTGACACAAAGTAAACCAATTTCATGTGAAATATTACAGTAGAATAAAGTGATGCAACATCCATTGTGAAAAAAATGTAATTATATTCCAAACTAGATGGTAGCCCGATTCTAATGCATCGGGTATTCTAGAATATGTATGTAGTTTATTTATCAAGATTTTAGAATAATATATTGAATACACAGGATTTGGCCGGCCGTGACCAATTAGTGAAGCGTGGTTCAAAACCTGTGCCAATTCGCGGCCGGACTGTGCCTGTTGCTGATAGTTCGCGGCTGGCCACGTAGTATATAGCACAGCCACATAGTATATAATAGCCCACATAGTAAATAGCACAGCTCACAGAGTATATAGCACAGCCCACAGAGTATATAGCACAGCCACGTAGTATATAACACAGCCCACACAGAATATAACACAGCCTCATAGCTTATAACAGCCCACATAGCATATAACACAGCTCACGTAGTATATAACAGCCCACGCACGTAGTATATAACACAGCCCACGTAGTGTATAACACAGCCGACGTAGTGTATAACACAGCCCACATAGTGTATAACACAAGCCACGTAGTATATAACACAGACCACGTAGTATATTGCACAGCCCACATAGTATATAGCACAGCCACGAGGTATATTGCACAGCCCACGTAGTATATTGCAAAGCCCACGTAGTATATTGCACAGCCCATGTAGTATATTGCACAGCCCATGTAGTATATTGCACAGCCCACGTAGTATATTGCACAGCCCACATAGTATATTGCACAGTCCACGTAGTATATAGCAATGTGGGCACCATATTCCTGTTAAAAAAAAGAATTAAAATAAAATATAGTTATATACTCACCTTCCGTTGGCCCCCGAATCCAGGCAAAGCGTTTACCGATGCTCCTCGTGCGCTCCGGTCCCAAAAGTGCATAGAGGTCTCGCGAGACTGCTGCGTCATCATCTCTCGAGATCCCAATGCATGGAGCAGTCACGCAGTAACACTGCCATTAACCCTGTGTGAGTGCTGACTGGAGGGGAGTATGGAGCGGGCACTGACTGTGGGGAGTAAGGAGCTGCCATTTTGCTGCCCATCACTAACTGGTCGTTGCTGTTTTGCTGCGACCAATCAGCGACTTGGGATTTCTGTTACAGCTAGAAAGACAGACAGACAGACAGAAAGACGGAAGTGACCCTTAGACAATTAGTAGATGGACCCACCGCAAAATTTAAATAAGATGCATGGAGTCTTTAACCCCTTTCTGACATTGGTCGTAATAGTAGGCCAATGTCGGACTCTCCCTTTTTGGTGTGGGCTCCGACACTGAGCAATGAGCAATTCTGCTACATACAGGCTATCTGATCATCGCCTGTATATAGCAGAGCCAATTGGATTATGACAGCTTCTAGTCTCCCATGGAGAGTATTGAAGCATGCAAAAAAAAGTTTTATAAAATATTAAAGAATTAAAAAAAATAAAAGATTAAATCACCCCCTATTGCCCCATTCAAAATTAAAAAAAATAAAAATCAAACATACACATATTTGGTATCGCCAACTTCAGAATCACCTGATCTATTAATATAAAAATAGAATTAACAAGATTGTTAAATGGCATAATGAGAAAAAATTAAAACGCCAGAATTAAGGTTTTTGGTCACCACAACATTGCATTAAAATGAAATAACGGGTGATCACATGATCGCATCTGCGCCAAAATGGTATCACTAAAAATGTCATCTTGGTACGTAAAAAATAAGCCCTCACTCAACCCAAGATCACGAAAAATGGAGATGCTGTTGGTATTGGAAAATGGCGCCTTTTTTTTTTTTTTACAAATTTTGGAATTTTTTTTTCACCACCTAAATAAAAAAGATCCTAGACATTTTTGGTGTTTTTGAACTCGTAAAGACTGGGAGAATCATAATGGCAGATCACTTTTACCATTTAGCGAATATGGTAAATAAAAACAAACAAAAACAACTGTGGGATTGCACTTTTTTTTGCAATGTCACCGCACTTGGAATTTTTTTCCCGTTTTCCAGTACACTATATGTTAAAACCAATGGTGTTGTTTAAAAAGTACAACTCAAAGAAAAAATCTGCCCAAGAAATCTCAGGTTGGTGCATGCCTCACCATTTCAAAATGACAGCAATTTCTCTAATGAATGAAATAATAATTTAAATAATTGCATGCACAATTTGTTGATTTGTTTGAACAAAAAATAACACAGCAAAGTGAATTAACAACTGAGAGAATTTTAAAGTCAGCTAATGATCTCCTCAGTTTTTCCAAGTATCCAGAATATAAAAAAATAATTCTAATTTCTTCACATCCCTAATGCAACTCGAAAGCCCGAAAGAGGGGACCCTCTCTATAACATCCACTCAGAGTAGCAAACCATCACTCACTCCCGTTGGGAATGAAAGCACTGTAAATATTATTACATTTCCAACAGTTCCCCCAGAAGAAAAGAAAATGACATCCAACACAGGTCTGACTGCTAGGGTTGAAGGAAATGGATCGGTCAATTTCATAAGTCGCCGACTCATGAAACCCGACCCGATCCCAGTGTGGGATCGGCCATGCGGTACGCGATCTTCATATGACGCGTTCAGCGCCATTTCTCAGCCAATGAAGGTGGACGCAGAGTGTGGGCAGCGTGATGACATAGGTCTCAGTCCCCACCATCTTAGAGAAGGGCATTACAGTGATTGGCTTGCTTTCAGTGGCATCACAGGGGCCATAAAGGGGCGTGCACGCCAACCGCCATCTTACTTCTGCCGATCTGAGCATAGGGAGAGGTTTCTGCAGCTTCGTCAGAAGCAGGGATATTGTTAGGGAGGGAATATTAACCCCCAAACCGCTTGTGCTGTAGCGATTTCCACTGTCCAACACCACCTTTTCTTTGCTGGGACAGTGGAGGCTAGATTTCTGTGCATCAGCTCTGTAGCCTATAAGGCTCCCCTATAGCTGCATTGCTGTTTGTACGCCGCTGTGCAAACCAACTGCCTTTTTCAAAGCAAAAATCCTGTTGCTTCTTTCTGCACAGTTTTCTTGTTTCTTTGTTTGTCCACACTTTTGTGTGCAGCAGTCCTTTTTACTGCTGGCTGCCATACTTGTCCTGAGATCATTGTAGGGAGATTGTTATTGTAGCACAGTCCATTTTTTATATATATATATACATATATATATATATATAATCTGCTAGCCACTGTCTGCCACTGAAGCTGTGTAGTGTAATACAGTGGGCCTGATTTTCCCAGCAGTCTCCCAAACCTAAAAAGGGAAATTTCTATTGCCACTAAGTGCATCTGCGTGAGTCCTGTTTGTGGCATATCTGTCGGCCACTTTCTGACACAGAAACTGTGTAGTGTAATACAGTGGGCCTAATTTTCCCAGCAGTCTCCCACACCTATTAAAGGACATTTCTATTGCCACTAAGTGCATCTGCATCAGTCCTGTTTGTGGCATATCTGTCGGTCACTTTCTGACACAGACTCTGTGTAGTGTAATACACTGGGCATGATTTTCCCAGCAGACTCCCACACCTATTAAGGGATATTTCTATTGCCACTAAGTGCATCTGCGGGAGTCCTGTTTGTGGCATATCTGTCAGCCACTTTCTGACACAGAAACTGTGTAGTGTAATACAGTGGGCCTGATTTTCCCAGTAGTCTCCCACACCTATAAAGAGAAATTTATATTGCCACTAAGTGCATCTGCGTGAGTCCTGTTTGTGGCATATCTGTCTGCCACTTTCTGACACAGAAACTGTGTAGTGTAATACAGTGGGCATGATTTTCCCAGCAGTCTCCCACAGCTATAAAAGGAAATTTCTGTTGCCAATAAGTGCATCTGCGTGAGTCCTGTTTGTGAAATATCTGTCGGCTACTTTCTGACACAGAAACTGTGTAGTGTAATACAGCGGCCCTAATTTTCCCAGCAGTCTCCCACACCTATTAAAGGACATTTCTATTGCCACTAAGTGCATCTGCATCAGTCCTGTTTGTGGCATATCTGTCGGTCACTTTCTGACACAGAATCTGTGTAGTGAAATGATGTTCGTCCTTCGTTTTCGAAGATGACCATGACTTCAGGGTTAGAAGAGAATTAATAGTTATGGGTCCGGAGGTGGCTGATGAGTCCAATCCGGGCCCTGAAGGTTCGCCCACATACTTGACATACGAAAGCAGATGTGGTCAGTACACCAGATTCTGCTTGTGCCTTGCGTACAGCACGCTTTCTTTTTGCGTCACAGATTTTCCTATCTTCAGCTGCACGTGCTCCTGAGGTGATCCTGCCCCGCCAACCTGGACGATCCAGGGCAAGCTCTTCCCATTCATTGGTGTTGACTTCCAGGTTTTTGAGAGACACCTTAAGGCAGTCTTTATAGCGCTTCTTCTGCCCCCCAACTGCTCGCTTTCCTTGGCACAGTTCTCCGTACAGCAGTTGTTTCGGTAGTCGGCTGTCCGGCATTCGGACCACGTGTCCAGCCCACCTGGCTTGGACTCTCAGCAGGAGAGTGTAAATGCTGCAGAGCCCAGTTTGTTCCAGAATTGCCGTGTCTGGGACATTGTCTTGCCACCTGATGTGGAGGAGTCTGCGGAGGCAACTCATGTGGAAATGATTGAGCTGTTTAGCATGCCGGCTGTACACTGTCCAGGTCTCGCTAGCATAGAGAAGTGTGGTGACGACCACCGCGCAGTAGACCTTCAGCTTGGTGGTAAGGCTGAGTCCCCTTCGTTCCCAGACGTTCTTACGCAGTCTCCCAAAGGCGGCACTGGCTTTGGCGATTCTGTTGTTAACCTCAGCATCTATGGTTACTTCACGGTAAAGTGTGCTGCCTAAGTAGGTGAAGTTATCGACTGCTTTGAGGTTTTGCTCCTTCACCATGATACGTGGCTCCTTGTACAGTTTTCCTGGAGCCGGTTGATACATAACTTCGGTTTTTCTAATGTTGATCTCGAGACCAAAACTGTCGCAGGCTTGCGAAAAACTGTCCATTTCATGCTGCATCTGCTGTTCCGTGCTAGCGTTAAGTGCACAGTCATCAGCAAATAGTAATTCACGGATAACAGTCTCATGCACTTTCGTAACCGCCTTCAGGCGTTTTGGGTTGAATAGCTTGCTATCAGTCCTGTACCTAACCTTGATTCCATCTTCACAGTTGTTAAAGGCATCACTTAACATTGCAGAGAACAGCATACTGAACAGGGTTGGAGCAAGCACACAGCCTTGTTTTACGCCGTTTGTTACTGGGAAAGCCTCAGATATGTCTCCATCATTCAGAACGTTCACCATCATGCCATTATGGAACTGCCGGATGACTGAGATGAACTTGCTCGGGCAGCCAAATTTTGCCATGATCTTCCACAGGCCATCTCTACTGACTGTGTCAAAAGCCTTGGTCAAATCAACAAAAGTTACATAAAGGTCACGGTGTTGCTCCTGGCACTTTTCCTGAAGTTGACGTGCTGAAAAGACCATATCTACTGTTCCACGTTTAGCACGGAAACCACACTGGCTTTCGGGTAATAGTCCTTGCTCAATGTGATGTAAAAGGCGGTTGAGCAAGACACGAGCCAATATCTTGCCTGCTGTGGACAGAAGGGAGATGCCTCGATGGTTGTCACAAGATTGGCGATTACCTTTCCTCTTGTATATGTGGATTATGCTGGCATCTTTCATCTGTTGTGGAACCTGTTCCTTTGTGCACATATATTGGAATAGTTTGGTCACCGTTTGCATCAGAACAGGGCCGCCAGATTTATATACCTCAGCAGGTATAGCATCATTTCCGGGTGCTTTTCCACAAGAAAGTTGTTTTACTGCTTTCCTGACTTCATCTCCACTTGGAAGAACATCAAGCTCCTTGTTGATTTCTACCTGGGGCAGGCGAGCAATAGCCTCATCATTGATATTGGCAGGGCGATTAAGAATATTATTAAAGTGCTCAGCCCACCGTTCCAGAATTTGTTTCCTTTCTGTCAGCAGCTTAGTTCCATCTGCGTTAAGCAGAGATGAAGAGCTTGATGACTGGGGTCCATATACAGCTTTGAGGGCATCGTAGAAGCGTTTCTGGTCATGGGTATCGGCATAGCCCTGAATTTCGTCGGCCTCCTTGCTAAACCAGATATCCTGCATCTCGCATAGCTTGATTTGTACCTTTCTTTTTATGTTGGTAAAGGCACCTTTCTTAGCTAACGACGTGGGGTCATTTTGGTACACCTTATACCGCTGATGTTTCTCTTCTAGGAGTGTCTTTATTTCCTCGTCGTTTTCATCGAACCAGTCTTGATTATTTCTGGTTGCTGATCCAAGATGCTCCAGAGCAGTATTATAAACAGCATCTCTCAGAATTGTCCACTGTTCCTCAACGCCAATCTCCTCTGCCTGTAGTATATTTAACAGTCTGCCATCAAGGTCATTGGCAAATTCCCTTGCAATTCTTTTATTTTGCATCTTATAGATATTCAGCCTCTTTGTCGTTTTCTGCCCTTGGGGTCTCCTCGCAGGCAGGATGCGGAGCCTGCACTTAGATACAATGAGGCGATGGTCAGTCCAGCAGTCTGCACCACACATGGCCTTCGTCACTCTAAAGTCCATCTCATCCCTTTTCCTGGCAATGATGTAATCAATGAGATGCCAATGCCTCGAGCGTGGGTGCATCTATGATGTCTTCTTGTGGGTGGGTAAGCGGAATAAAGTGTTGGTGATGACAAGGTCATGTGTGGCACACATCTTGAGGAGCAGCAGGCCATTACTGTTACACTTGCCAGTGCCGTGTCTCCCAATGACCCCTTCCCAGTTTTGATGGTCTGTTCCCACTCTGGCATTAAAGTGTCCAAGTATAATGAGCTTTTCCACATGAGCTTATCTGCCTGTGGGATTGCTGAAATAAGTGTGTCAAGTTCATAATAGAACTTATCTTTAATGTCATCCGGATTAGTCATCGTGGGAGCATAGACACTGATCAGAGTCGCGCGCTTCTTGTTTGTAAGTGGGAGCTGGAATGTCATCAGACGGTCGTTGATGCCCTCCGGAAGCCAGGTAAGTTTACGAGCAAGATGAGTTTTGATAGCAAATCCCACGCCTGCTTCTCGTTTTTCAGTGCTGCCTCGACCACTCCAGAAGAATGTATATCCACCACTATGCTCTGTCAATTGACCCTTGTCTGCCAGGCGTGTTTCGCTGAGAGCTGCTATATCAACCTTGTAACGAGCTAGCTCCCAAGCAACCAATGCCGTTCTTCTCTCTGGTCTGTCTGCCTTGGTATTATCCAGCAGAGTTCTCACATTCCATGTGCCAAGGTTGAGTCTTGAAGAAAAGGATCACAGTTCCAGCTCCTTAAAACGATTAGTTTATTAAGTTCAAAATATAAAATCCAAATATCCAAAGTGAGTAAACTCCCAACGGTTGGTGCTAAGATAGCGAAGACTGACTGGCAACGCGTTTCGATCACATTGATCTTTATCCGAGCCACATGTCAGTATGGTTGCGTCTTTCCTATATAGGGAGACTTGTCCAACCATGACACAGATTTAAGTCATATGACTACCTCGAAGGTCCTGTCTAAAACCAAATACTATTACAATAGAGATGCAATAAAACAGTAAAAATAATCATCTTTAGCAATAGTGTAGCATAATTTCGTTTCTCTTATTTAGTCCCATTGGAGCCCGGGTATTTAATTGTAGAATCCAATACGCTTCCCGTGTGAGAAGTCGGCGTCTGATATCACCGCCGCGGGGGGAGGGATTAACCCTTTCTATTCCCTGGACCTGAAGACAGCTTATGCTGCGTGCATGATGAATGACAAAGTGTTTTGATGCCGCTGACATGTTTCTATTTTGGTTATCCGTATTTTTTATGTCATATAGGTGTTCCCTAATGCGTATTTTTAATTTTCTGGATGTACATCCAACATACATTAGATTGCATTCTGTGCATCTGATGTTGTATACTACGTTGGACGAGTTGCAATTAATATATTGCTTTACATCAAATTCCATAGTTCTATCCGCATTATGGAAAGTTTTAGCAATGGCAGCCACTTTACATGTGCCACAATTTTGTATGCCGCATCTGAAAAATCCTGGATAATTCAACCAGGTTTTTTTATTTCTTTTCGAACTGAACATGCTAGGAGCTATTTTGCTGCCAATCGTTGGAGCCCTCCTGGACACAACATTAATACCCGAATTCAGAATTTCGTATAATTGATCATCCTCATACAATAATGGCAAGTATTTGTAAATGATATTTTTAATTTTAGGGAACTGGGGACTATATTGAAAACATATATATGGTTTCTTATTTATTTGTACATTATCTTTATTTTTTTGGGGTGCAATTAGCTCTTTTCGATTTTTTTCATTAACAATTCCCTTAGCCCGGGGGGCAGAAGAAGCGCTATAAAGACTGCCTTAAGGTGTCTCTCAAAAACCTGGAAGTCAACACCAATGAATGGGAAGAGCTTGCCCTGGATCGTCCAGGTTGGCGGGGCAGGATCACCTCAGGAGCACGTGCAGCTGAAGATAGGAAAATCTGTGACGCAAAAAGAAAGCGTGCTGTACGCAAGGCACAAGCAGAATCTGGTGTACTGACCACATCTGCTTTCGTATGTCAAGTATGTGGGCGAACCTTCAGGGCCCGGATTGGACTCATCAGCCACCTCCGGACCCATAACTATTAATTCTCTTCTAACCCTGAAGTCATGGTCATCTTCGAAAACGAAGGACGAACATCATTACACTACACAGATTCTGTGTCAGAAAGTGACCGACAGATATGCCACAAACAGGACTGATGCAGATGCACTTAGTGGCAATAGAAATGTCCTTTAATAGGTGTGGGAGACTGCTGGGAAAATCATGCCCACTGTATTACACTACACAGTTTCTGTGTCAGAAAGTGGCAGACAGATATGCCACAAACAGGACTCACGCAGATGCACTTTGTGGTAATATAAATTTCTCTTTATAGGTGTGGGAGACTGCTGGGAAAATCAGGCCCACTGTATTACACTACACAGTTTCTGTGTCAGAAAGTGGCTGACAGATATGCCACAAACAGGACTGATGCAGATGCACTTAGTGGCAATAGAAATGTCCTTTAATAGGTGTGGGAGACTGCTGGGAAAATCTACACAGATTTTTAATGAAAAAAAAAAAAAAAAAAGCAAATAGAATACCTTACAGTACGAAATCCGGTTATCCCCATTTATGGGGTACCAAAAATACAGAAAAAAGAAGGTATTCCCCCCATGCATCCCATTGTGTCCGGAATCGGATCATGTAACGAAAAACTTTGCCAGTGGGTCGATTCTCTCCTCCAACCACTGGTCAAACGTACTCCAGGACACATCAGGGATTCCAAAGAGGTCCTATGTATCTTTCAGAATAAAGTCTGGCAGTCTAATTACTCATGGCTTTGTTGCGATGTGATATCCTTATATACGTGCATTCCGCATGATCTGGAAATGAGGGCTATACAATATCATCTTGAGAAACATAGTAATTATTCTGTGGACCTGATTGAATATTTGCTTATGGTTATACATTTTCTGATGACTAATAATTATTTTTCATTTGATGGTCAGTTTTTTGTTCAGCAAGCAGGAGTGGCCATGGGTGCAAAATATTCACCCTCCCTCGCAAATTTAGTCATGGCCTTTTGGGAGATGGAGTGTGTGTTTTCTGTGGCTAATCCTTTTCTGGAACATCTGGTGTGGTATGGTAGATACATAGATGATACCCTCATAATTTGGGAGGGGGATGTATCTACCATACCACACTTTATGGAGTACTTGAATTGTAATATGTATAACATTAGATTTACGCACAAAGTGGATAAAAATAATATTTCTTTTTTAGATCTGGAACTTACAGGACATGTTGATCAGGGAATTGCAACTAAAACACATCATAAACCAGTTAGGGGAAACACAATTTTGCATGCCCATAGTAGCCATAGCAAGCACACAATTAAATCAATACCTGTGGGTGAATTCACCAGGATCAAGCGTAATTGTAGCTCATCAAAAGATCTAAATGGTGAATTCAATCAGATAACGAAAAAACTAAAAAGCCGTAAATATCCTCAATGGACAATTGATCGGGCTAAGGGAATTGTTAATGAAAAAAATCGAAAAGAGCTAATTGCACCCCAAAAAAATACAGATAATGTACAAATAAATAAGAAACCATATATATGTTTTCAATATAGTCCCCAGTTCCCTAAAATTAAAAATATCATTTACAAATACTTGCCATTATTGTATGAGGATGATCAATTATACGAAATTCTGAATTCGGGTATTAATGTTGTGTCCAGGAGGGCTCCAACGATTGGCAGCAAAATAGCTCCTAGCATGTTCAGTTCGAAAAGAAATAAAAAAACCTGGTTGAATTATCCAGGATTTTTCAGATGCGGCATACAAAATTGTGGCACATGTAAAGTGGCTGCCATTGCTAAAACTTTCCATAATGCGGATAGAACTATGGAATTTGATGTAAAGCAATATATTAATTGCAACTCGTCCAACGTAGTATACAACATCAGATGCACAGAATGCAATCTAATGTATGTTGGATGTACATCCAGAAAATTAAAAATACGCATTAGGGAACACCTGTATGACATAAAAAATACGGATAACCAAAATAGAAACATGTCAGCGGCATCAAAACACTTTGTCATTCATCATGCACGCAGCATAAGCTGTCTTCAGGTCCAGGGAATAGAAAGGGTTAATCCCTCCCCCCGTGGCGGTGATATCAGACGCCGACTTCTCACACGGGAAGCGTATTGGATTCTACAATTAAATACCCGGGCTCCAATGGGACTAAATAAGAGAAACGAAATTATGCTGCACTATTGCTAAAGATGATTATTTTTACTGTTTTATTGCATCTCTATTGTAATAGTATTTGGTTTTAGACAGGACCTTCGAGGTAGTCATATGACTTAAATCTGTGTCATGGTTGGACAAGTCTCCCTATATAGGAAAGACGCAACCATACTGACATGTGGCTCGGATAAAGATCAATGTGATCGAAACGCGTTGCCAGTCAGTCTTCGCTATCTTAGCACCAACCGTTGGGAGTTTACTCACTTTGGATATTTGGATTTTATATTTTGAACTTAATAAACTAATCGTTTTAAGGAGCTGGAACTGTGATCCTTTTCTTCAAGTATGAACATTTCGCCTGTCTACAGCGGAGTTCCGTGCACCTGCGGTGATTACTGGTGAGCTGGTTACATACCCCTTCTCTATGTTATATTTACTGCCAAGGTTGAGTACCATCATTTTCTTTTTCTTTATTGTGTGTCGACCGCTGTATGGGAAACCCGCCAGCTGCGGTAGGCTGGACAGGTGAAATGAAGCAGACTGTTTGAGGCACCTTTTCTAGCCCCTTCCTCGATTGAGGTGAGCAGAGTGATCCTGAACAGGACTGCTCAGACACCCAGGAGGCTGCCGAACTCCACTGCTGCTTCGGTCCAGTAGAGAGCGACCATATGGCCTGGTCCGCCTGTGTGCAGGTTCATGACTACAGCTTCCAATGACTCCACACCTGCTGCTTTGCCACTCTCCCATCGCCACAGGACTTTTTGTTACGCAGTGGTTGAAGTCATGACTTGCGCTTGACTTGGATTAAAGTGAGGAGGAGTTGCGCAGTCGTCAACCTCACTCTCTCGCCCGTACCTATCGAGTCCCAGTGGCAAGAGCTAAGCGAGACAACTGGAGATAGGTCAGGGTGCAGTGGATGGCCAGCAGTGTCCTATATGTGCCTTGCTGCGCCCTCTCAGTGCTCCACAACACTGTGCTGGAAATCGCTTGTCTGTCCGTTGAACCTTGGTTTCTTCCGCACAGTCTGCCATATCCAGTCTTCACATGCTGGGGTAGGCAAACCCTTGAAAATCACTGTAGGTCTCAAAGAAACCCAACAGCTACCCTCACCTGGTTTGGCCCGCCTGCCGAGGCGGTGTTCCATGGTGTACCCGCTGCCGCATGCTAGCAGCTACTTGGAGGTACAGGTGAGAGTTGAGCATCAGATGAGGACCAAAGATGGAAGAGCTGTCCAAAGAGGACACGGCAAGCACTCCACCAGAGGTGCTACCTCTATCTAGATACCCCAGTGTAGTGTAATACAGTGGGCATGATTTTCCCAGCAGACTCCCACACCTATTAAGGGACATTTCTATTGCCACTAAGTGCATCTGCGTGAGTCCTGTTTGTGGCATATCTGTCAGGCACTTTCTGACATAGAATCTGTGTAGTGTAATACAGTGGGCATGATTTTCCCAGCAGTCTCCCACACCTATTAAGGGACATTTCTATTGCCACTAAGTGCATCTGCGTCAGTAATGTTTGTGGCATATCTGTCGGCCACTTTCTGACACAGAAACTGTGTAGTGTAATACAGTGGGCCTGATTTTCCCAGCAGTCTCCCACACCTAATAAAGGGAAATTTCTATTGCCACTAAGTGCATCTGCGTGAGTCCTGTTTGTGGCATATCTGTCAGCCACTTTCTGACACAGAAACTGTGTAGTGTAATACAGTGGGCATGATTTTCCCAGCAGTCTCCCAAACCTAAAAAGGGAAATTTCTATTGCCACTAAGTGCATCTGCGTCAGGCCTGTTTGTGGCATATCTGTCGGCCACTTTCTGACACAGAAACTGTGTAGTGTAATACAGTGGGCATGATTTTCCCAGCAGACTCCCACAACTATAAAGGGAAATTTCTATTGCCACTAAGTGCATCTGCGTGAGTCCTGTTTGTGGCATATCTGTCAGCCACTTTCTGACACAGAAACTGTTTAGTGTAATACAGTGGGCCTGATTTTCCCAGCAGTCTCCCACAGCTATAAAGGGACATTTCTATTGCCACTAAGTGCATCTGCGTGAGTCCTGTTTGTGGCATATCTGTCAGCCACTTTCTGACACAGAAACTGTTTAGTGTAATACAGTGGGCCTGATTTTCCCAGCAGTCTCCCACAGCTATAAAGGGAAATTTCTGTAGCCAATAAGTGCATCTGCGTGAGTCCTGTTTGTGGCATATCTGTCGGCCACTTTCTGACACAGAAACTGTGGAGTGTAATACAGTGGGCATGATTTTCCCAGCAGACTCCCACAACTATAAAGGGAAATTTCTATTGCCACTAAGTGCATCTGCGTGAGTCCTGTTTGTGGCATATCTGTAAGCCACTTTCTGACACAGAAACTGTGTAGTGTAATACAGTGGGCCTGATTTTTTTCCCAGCAGTCTCCCACACCTATTAAAGGACATTTCTATTGCCACTAAGTGCATGTGCCTCAGTCCTGTTTGTGGCATATCTGTCGGCCACTTTCTGACACATAAACTGTGTAGTGTAATACAGTAGGCATGATTTTCCCAGCAGACTCCCACACATATTAAGGGACATTTCTATTGCCACTAAGTGCATCTGCGTGAGTCCTGTTTGTGGCATATCTGTCGTCCACTTTTTGGTACATAAACTGTGTAGTGTAATACAGTGGGCCTGATTTTCCCAGCAGTCTCCCACACCTAAAAAGGGAAATTTCTATTGCCACTAAGTGCATCTGCGTCAGTCCTGTTTGTGTGATATCTGTCGGCCACTTTCTGACACAGAAACTGTGTAGTGTACTACAGTGGGCCTGATTTTCCCAGGAGTCTCCCACACCTCTAAAGGAACATTTCTATTGCCACTAAGTGCATCTGCGTGAGTCCTGTTTGACATATCTGTCAGCCACTTTCTGACACAGAATCTGTGTAGTGTAATACAGTGGGCATGATTTTCCCAGCAGACTCCCATACCTATTAAGGGACATTTCTATTGCCACTAAGTGCATCTGCGTCAGTCCTGTTTGTGGCATATCTGTCGTCCAGTTTCTAATAAAGAAACTGTGGAGTGTAATACAGTGGGCCTTATTTTACCAGCAGTCTCCCACACCTATCAAGGGACATTTCTGTTGCCACTAAGTGCATCTGCGTCAGTCCTGTTTGTGGCATATCTGTCAGCCACTTTCTGACACTGAAACTTTGTAGTGTAATACAATGGGCCTGATTTTCCCAGTAGTCTCCCACACCTATAAAGGGAAATTTTTATTGCCACTAAGTGCATCTGCGTGAGTCCTGCTTGTGGCATATCTGTCAGCCACTTTCTGACACAAACTGTGTAGTGTAATACAGCGGGCCTGATTTTCCCAGCAGTCTCCTACACCTATTAAAGGACATTTCTATTGCCACTAAGTGCATCTGCATCAGTCCTGTTTGTGGCATATCTGTCAGCCACTTTCTGACACAGAATCTGTGTAGTGTAATACAGTGGGCATGATTTTCCCAGCAGACTCCCACACCTATTAAGGGACATTTCTATTGCCACTAAGTGCATCTGCGTCAGTCCTGTTTGTGGCATATCTGTCGGCCACTTTCTGGTACAGAAACTGTGTAGTGTAATACAGTGGGCCTGATTTTCCCAGCAGTCTCCCACACCTATTAAGGGACATTTCTATTGCCACTAAGTGCATCTGCGTGAGTCCTGTTTGTGGCATATCTGTCAGCCACTTTCTGACACAGAAACTGTGTAGTGTAATACAGTGGGCCTGATTTTCTCAGCAGTCTCCCACACCTATAAAGGGAAATTTCTATTGCCACTAAGTGCATCTGCATCAGTCCTGTTTGTGGCACATCTGTCGGCCACTTTCCGACACAGAAACTGTGTAGTGGGCCTGATTTTTTTCCAGCAGTCTCCCACACCCTTTAAAGGACATTTCTATTGCTACTAAGTGCATCTGCAAGACTCCTGTTTGTGGCATATCTGTCAGCCACCTTCTGACACAGAAACTGTGTAGTGTAATACAGTGGGCCTGATTTTCCCAGCAGACTCCCACATCAATAAAGGGAAATTTCTATTGCCACTAAGTGCATCTGCATGAGTCCTGTTTGTGGCATATCTGTCAGGCACTTTCTGACACAGAAAATGTGTAGTGTAATACAATGGGTCTGATTTTCCCAGCAGTCTCCCACACCTATAAAGGGAAATTTATATTGCCACTAAGTGCCTCTGCGTGAGTCTTGTTTGTGGCATATCTGTCAGCCACTTTCTTATACAGAAACTGTGGAGTGTAATACAGTGGGCCTGATTTTCCCAGCAGTCTCCCACACCTATTAAAGGACATTTCTATTGCCACAAAGTGCATCTGCCTCAGTCCTGTTTGTGGCATATCTGTCGTCCACTTTCTGATACAGAAACTGTGGAGTGTAATACAGTGGGCCTGATTTTTTTCCCGGCAGTCTCCCACACCTATAAAGGGAAATTTATATTGCCACTAAGTGCATCTGTGTGAGTCCTGTTTGTGGCATATCTGTCAGCCACTTTCTGACACAGAAACTGTGTAGTGTAATACAGTGGGTCTCATTTTCCCAGCAGATTCCCACAACTATTAATGGACATTTATATTGCCACTAAGTGCATCTGCGTCAGTCCTGTGTGTGACATATCTGTCGGCCACTTTCTGACACAGAAACTGTGTAGTGTAATACAGTGGGCCTGATTTTCCCAGCAGACTCCTAAATCAATAAAGGGAAATTTCTATTGCCACTAAGTGCATCTGCGGGAGTCCTGTTTGTGGCATATCTTTGAGCCACTTTCTGACACAGAATCTGTGTAGTGTAATACAGTGGGCATGATTTTCCCAGCAGTCTCCCACACCTATAAAGGGAAATTTCTATTGCCACTAAGTGCATCTGCGTGAGTCCTGTTTGTGGCATATCTGTCAGCCACTTTCTGACACAGAAACTGTGTAGTGTAATACAGTGGGCATGATTTTCTCAGCAGTCTCCCACACCTATAAAGGGACATTTCTATTGCCACTAAGTGCATCTGCATCAGTCCTGTTTGTGGCACATCTGTCGGCCACTTTCTGACACAGAAACTGTGTAGTGTAATACAGTGGGCCTGATTTTTTTCCAGCAGTCTCCCACACCCTTTAAAGGACATTTCTATTGCTACTAAGTGCATCTGCGTGACTCCTGTTTGTGGCATATCTGTCAGCCACCTTCTGACACAGAAAATGTGTAGTGTAATACAATGGGTCTGATTTTCCCAGCAGTCTCCCACACCTATAAAGGGAAATTTCTATTGCCACTAAGTGCATCTGCCTCAGTCCTGTTTGTGGCATATCTGTCGGCCACTTTCTTATACAGAAACTGTGGAGTGTAATACAGTGGGCCTGATTTTTTTCCCGGCAGTCTCCCACACCTATAAAGGGAAATTTATATTGCCACTAAGTGCATCTGTGTGAGTCCTGTTTGTGGCATATCTGTCAGCCACTTTCTGACACAGAAACTGTGTAGTGTAATACAGTGGGTCTCATTTTCCCAGCAGATTCCCACAACTATTAATGGACATTTATATTGCCACTAAGTGCATCTGCGTCAGTCCTGTGTGTGACATATCTGTCGGCCACTTTCTGACACAGAAACTGTGTAGTGTAATACAGTGGGCCTGATTTTCCCAGCAGTCTCCCACACCTATTAAAGGACATTTCTATTGCCACTAAGTGCATCTGTGTGAGTCCTGTTTGTGGCATATCTGTCAGCCACTTTCTGACACAGAAACTGTGTAGTGTAATACAGTGGGCCTGATTTTCCCAGCAGTGTCACACACCTATAAAGGGAAATTTCAATTGCCTCTAAGTGCTTCTGCCTGCGTCCTGTTTGTGGCATTTCTGTCAGCCACTTTCTGACACAGAATCTGTGTAGTGTAATACAGTGGGCCTGATTTTCCCAGCAGTCTCACACACCTATAAAGGGAGATTTAAATTCACAACAAGTTTACGTACACCTTCTAACTGGTTTTACCGTACCATATAACGTTTGTTAGTTTGGTTACATTTTTCCAAGAATGAGGAAGCCTGGTGGAAGAGGCCGTGGGCGGTCATTGCCAGCTGGTAGTGGTGGTGGAGCATCAGGTGGTCGTGGGAAAAGCAATATAGCACCTAAGACTCGAGTTGTTGAGCCAGCGTCATTGTCTGGCTACACAAGGCCTCGAACGCTCCCTTTTCTGGGAGTAGGAAAACCGCTTTTAAAGCCGGAGCAGCAGGAACAAGTTTTGGCTTTCCTTGCTGACTCTGCCTCTAGCTCTTTCGCCTCCTCTTCGGAAAATGCAAAATTTAAAAGCAGCGCATCGTCAGTAGATGCTCCCGGTCAGGAACAAGTCGCTTCCTTGTGTCCTACACCCAGAACAACAGAGAAGGAAGCGTCAGGTGACACAACAGGTTAGTCCATGGAGCTTTTTACACATACCGTGCCTGGGTTAGAAAGGGAAATTGTTAACAGACCATGCCCATTACAAGATGAATTGGACATGGAGTGCACAGATGCACAGCCACAGCTAGATTATTATGCTGTTCCATTGACTCAGATCACAACATTGCCCTCGCAGTGGACTGAACCAAAATCTGACCCTGATGAGACTATGGTGCCCCGTCCCAAATGCTATAGCACCGGCTTACACGGTGACACAGAGTAAGGTGCACAGGACATAGAAGAGGAGGTGATAGATGACCCAGTTGTTGACCCTGATTGGCAGCCATTGGGGGAACAGGGTGCCACTGGCAGTAGATCTGAAGCGGAGGAGGAGGAGCCGCAGCAGGCATCAACATCACAACAGCTTTCATCTGGCAGGCCCGTATCTGGCCAAAAACATGTGTCAAAACCAAAAACAGTTGTAGGACAGCGTGGCCATCCGGTTAAAGTAGCTCAGTGTGCAATGCCTGAAATGGTATTCGATAGTAGGAAGAGTGAAGTTTGGCAATTTTTTAACCAAGATCCGAATGATCGGTGTAAAGTGATCTGTAAGAAATGCTCAAGGACCTTTAGCAGAGGTCAGAATGTCAAAAATTTAAATACAAGTTGCATGCGTAGACATTTAACCACCATGCACTTGCAAGCCTGGACTAACTACCAAACGACCCGTAAAGTTGTTGCACCCGCTCACAATGAAGCTAATCAGCAATGCTACATTCCTTCCCTCACTGTAAGCCCACCGTTTACGACACCACCTGCAGCAAATGTGGAGGTATCGTCGCAAGGCCAAAGCAGTCAGGGAATCACCAGGTTCTTGGTAGGAAACACTGTATGTAGGCCAACAGCAAGAATACCATCACCAACCCTCTCTCAGTCTGCCATGTCCACCACCACCCCCGCTAGTTCCACCATATGCAGCTCTCCAGTCCAGCTCACCCTACAAGAGACACTCCTTAGGAAAAGGATGTACTCATCCTCTCATCCGCGTACACAGGGTTTGAACACCCACATTGCTAGACTAATCTCGTTAGAGATGATGCCCTAACGGTTGGTTGAAAGCAAGCTTTCAAAGCCCTGATGGCCTACACAGTACCACGCTATGACCTACCCAGTCGACACTTCTTTGCGAGAAAAGCCATCCCAGCCCTCCACCAGCATGTCAAAGACCGCATTGTCCATGCACTCAGGCAATCAGTCAGTAGAAAGGTGCACCTCACAACAGATGCATGGACCAGTAGGCATGGCCAGGGACGTTACAGGTCTATCACGGCGCACTGGGTTAATGTGGTGGATGCAGGGTACACAGGGGACAGCCATAGTGGCACAGTTCTGCCTAGCCCACGGTCTAGGAAATAGTTGGCTGTAGGAATTTACCCCTCCTCATCCTTCTCCTCCTCCAGAAGCGAAAGCTCGTCCAGAGCGCAGTTGCACGACCACTCCATCCGCAGCTGCCAGTGTTGCAACTGTGGTGTCCCATTATGGAACAGCTTGAGGGAAGCGTCAGGAGGCTGTGTTGGAATTGAAGTGTTTGGGAGACAACAAACACACCGCGGAAGTTCTGTCCGACTTCTTGCAGCAAGAAACTAAGTCATGGCTGGGCAGTGTACATCTTGAGGCAGGCAAGGTAGTCAGTGATAACGGAAGGAATTTTATGGCTGCCATAGTCCTTTCACAACTGAAACACATTCTTTGCCTGGCTCACACCTTGAAGCTGGTGGTGCAGTGCTTCCTGAAAAGTTATGCGTGGTTATCCGCCCTGCTTCTGCAAGTGGAAGGACTTTGCTCGCACATCCGCCGGTCGCCCGTACACTTCAGCCGTATGCAGAACCATCAGCGATCTTTGAAGCTTCCCCAGCACCGCCTAATAATCGACGTTGCAACAAGGTGGAACTCCACACTGCACATGCTTCAGAGGCTGTGCGAACAGAGGCATGCTGTTATGTATTTGTGGGAGGATACACATACACAGGCAGGCAGTTGGATGGCAGACATGGAGTTGTCATGTGTGCAGTGGTCGAAGCTACAAGATCTGTGTCAAGTCCTTCAGTGTTTTGAGGAATGCACACAGCAGATGACGCCATCATAAGCATTAGCATCTCCCTAATGCGTCTGCTGATGCAACGTTTGACGCACATAAAGGAGCAGGCGTCTGCAGCCGAGGACGAGGGTAGCCTTGATGACAGTCAGCCACTGTCTGCTCAGGGAAGTCTCCTGGATGAGGTGGCGGATGAAGAGGAGGATTACAAGGAGGATGATGGGGATGAATATTTATGGGAGGAGGAAGCTTCTCAGGGGACAATAGAAACTGGTGGCGTTGCAAGGTTAGGTACAGGGTTTTTGAGGGAGACAAGTGATGTTGAGTTGCCAGAAAGTGCTCATCAACCCAGCACAAACAGTGAATTGACACCTGGAACCTTGGCCCACATGGCGGATTATGCCTTGCGTATCCTAAAAAGGGACCCCCGCATTATCAAAATGATGACCTATGACGATTACTGGTTGGCCTGCCTCCTGGATCCACGCTATAAAGGGAAATTGCAAAATATCATGCCACATGAGAACCTTGAGCAAATATTGGCTACCAAACAAGCAACTCTTGTAGACCGTTTGGTTCAGGCATTCCCAGCACACAGCGGCGATGATGGTTTTCACACGAGCTGCAGGGGGCAACATGGCAGAGGTGTTAGAGGTGCACAAATCAGAAGTGGCGTTGGACAGAGGGGTTTTGTGACCAGGTTGTGGAGTGATTTCGCAATGACCGCAGACAGGACAGGTACTGCAGCATCAATTCAAAGTGACAGGAGACAACATTTGTCCAGTATGGTTACCAACTATTTTTCCTCCCTTATCGATGTTCTCCCTCAGAAGTCATTCCCATTTGATTACTGGGCATCCAAAATAGACACCTGGCCTGAATTGGCAGAATATGCATTGCAGGAGCTTGCTTGCCCAGCAGCTAGTGTGCTATCAGAAAGAGTATTCAGTGCTGCTGGTTCAATACTGACCGAAAAAATGAGTCATCTGGCTACCCAAAATGTTGATAATCTAACCTTCATTAAAATGAACCAATCATGGATTTCTCATTATTTTGCCCCACCTTTCCCTGCTGACACCAAGCTTTCCTGTAAAAAGGTTTTGCTTTTGGACTGGTCTTACTGACTGCTCCAATTTCTCCATTTGCAGCTGCTGTATGTCCAGCATATGCCATTTTTACACCTCCTTAATTGGGCTGATTCCCCCCACGGGGCCGTGGTCACCACTTGGCGCAAACACCCGTGCGAGTGCCATTTGGCTGAAGAGGTGGGTGTGCCCACTTTTGGGCGATGGCACTGGCACCGGGTCCCTCATAGTACAATGTAGTGTCTCTGGCGGTGGTGGTGCGCACCCAACGTCAGAGACACCGTCGTAACATGAGTTGCCCTGGGCCAGTACCGCCGCCCACTAGAGAGTGTTCCCCTTTAGCTCAAACAGTGCTCTACCACTTGCAAAATTATCTCTCACTGCTCCACCACTGTTTAGTCTGTGCGGTTAAATCCTTCAATGGCACTGCCAATACCAATTTGTTGACATGCATGATGCTAGTAAAAATATTCAGGAGCCCTGTTCTACATTTACACAAATTAATACTTTGCGCCAAATACCACTGTCTGCAAGTCAGCAGAGGAGCCCACCCCTGTACCTAGGTATGCCACCTATTTATTTGTGAAATTATTTGTAAGTCTGTCTGCGGCCCCTCCTTGTAATCGTCCTCCGCTGACCACACCAATGCTGCCTGTGAACCCCTGTAACCTATTTAAACCTGCATCAAGCCTACTTTTTTATTTTAGGCCTACTAAGTCTGTCTGCGGTCCCTCCTTGCAATCGTCCTCCGCTGACCATGTTGGCATATGCAACAGATTAGGACTTATCATAATTGAAAGGAGGACTTTATACTAACCAGACAGCAGATGGCGATAGTGTGTAAAGTTATATACTTGCTGTAATGTGGGGAGGGAAGCTGTGAATTGTTGTTTGTTTTCTTACTTCCTGTTTTTTTTTCTTCTTCTTGAATGTGTTATGTCTTCAGTGCTCGGACTGTGTGACACTGAATTGTATCTCATGTTTTATGAAGTAAATACTGTTTACTCAAGATATCTTGCTGATTGAAGCTCTGCTAAGCACAGCGGTGACTGCAAGAAGACACACTCTGCAACAGGTTATGGGTCCAGACACTACAGGTCTGCACTACAAGCCCAGGCAGCAGGATCCTGGTTTATAATCCCAGATAACGGAGCACACAGATAAGCTCTGTAAACAGAAGGAAATAAATCCAGATACAGAGTGACAGAGGAATTCATGATCCCAGGAGCTGAATATTATTACAGAGAATTCACAGGACATACAGGAGAATATCTTCAGTACAACTCTCTAAACAAGTAAGACTATATAAAGTTGATAAGTAACACAGAACTGAAATTTACAGTAGCTAAACTGAATAGTGAAAATTATCAGTTACGGAAATTCAAAGTAGAGATGTTGATATCTACTGATGATCTATGGGAAGTAATTGTTACAGCAAGACCAGATTAAGATAATCAGACATGGGATAAGAAGAATAGACAAGCTAAAGTGTTGTGAATTCAGTTGTCGAACTCCCTCCTGTGGTCGTGAATGGTACTTCGGCGAGTTCTGTCTAGGGGCTCCCTCTGGTGGCTTTGAGTGAAGCTGCTGCTTCTCAGGTTCCTTACACAGGTGATGTGGTTTATCCTTTGGTTGGCTGCTCTATTTATCTCCTCTCAGTTCGTTACTCTATGCCAGCTGTCAATGTTTTTGCATTCGTTCAGTTCGCTCCTGGATCTCTCTGGTGACCTGCCTTCTCCTTCAGAAGCTGAGTTCCTTATAGTCTTATTTTGTTCTCTGTTTTCTTGTCCAGCTGGTTTTCATGATTTTGTCTTGCTAGCTGGAAGCTCTGGGATGCAGAGTGGCCCCTCCGCACCATGAGTCAGTGCGGAGGTCGTTTTTGCACACTCTGCGTGGTCTTTTGTAGGTTTTTGTGCTGATCGCAAAGTTACCTTTCCTATCCTCTGTCTATTTAGTAAGTCTGGCCTCCCTTTGCTGAAACCTGTGTCATTTCTGCATTTGTGACTTTCATCTTACTCACAGTCAATATATGTGGGGGGCTTCCTTTACCTTTGGGGAATTTCTCTGAGGCAAGGTAGGCTTTATTTTCTATCTCTAGGGCTAGATAGTTCTTAGGCTGTGACGAGGCGCCTAGGTCTGGTCAGGAGCGCTCCACGGCTATTTCTAGTGTGTGTGATAGGATTAGGGCTTGCGGTCAGCAGAGCTCCCTCATCCCAGAGCTCGTCCTGTATGAGGTTTAATTATCAGGTCATTCCGGGTGCTCCTAACCACCAGGTCATAACACTAAAGCCACCATTAGCTTATTAGTGGATGATGCTCAATTAATACATATAAGAAATGAAGAAACAGCTAAGGGAATGTGGGAAGCATTAAGAAAACTGTATGAAAGACCTAGCTTGAATCACAAGTTATTTTTATTAAGAAAGCTGTACAGTATGAGATTGAGTGCAAATGACGATATGCAGAAGCACATATTCTCAATGATGGAAGTGATATCACAGCTAAGATCTATTGGTGAAGATGTTAAAGAAAGTCATGTAGCAGCTATATTGTTGTGCAGTTTACCAGCCTAGATAAATGCCCTTGAGACAAGACCAGAAACTGACATTACATTAGATTTTGTGAAAACAAGACTAATAGATGAATATCAGAGAAGAAAATAACAAAGAAATGATTCTTCTACTGAAAAGGACAGTGAAAACTTAAAGCTACAGAATTCAAAAACCCCTATAATAAAGAGACAAGAGAATGCTTCAGATGTAAGAAAAAAGGTCATTTAAAGAAAGACTGTACCATATGGAAAACAGAACAACAAAAATTACAACATAAAAAGCATACACAGAAAGTAAAAAACACAATTTACGATTCATGTGAGAATAATTGGAATGGCAGATTTAAAGTAACAGACAAGAAATCATCACTTGGTTGGTTTATTGATTCAGGAGCAACGAGTCAAATGACAAGTGACAAGAATTTCTTTACTGATCTTGATTTAGATAAGAAAGAAGCCATTTATCTTGCAGATGGAAGCAAAATAACCGCAGAAGGTATCAGACAAGGTATGCTAAATTGTTCAAACAAGTTCGGGCAACATTCAAAGATACTTGTACAGGATGTGTTGTATGTTCCAAAATTGGAAGGTGGATTATTATCTGTGAAACGTTTAACAGCAAAAGGACTTACAGTGAAATTCAAAGACAATGAGTGTGCAATTATTGCAGGAAACAAGGTGATAACCAAAGTCAAGGCAGATGAACAATTATATCATTTTGACACACCAAAGGAACAGATGAAGGTATGTACACATGATCACAAAAACTGTATTCACATGTGGCATAGACGTCTAGGACATAGACACCCTGACAGTATAAGGGAACTACAGAGAAAAGAATTGACAAAAGATTTAAAAATATCAGATTGCTCAATTACCATAAGATGTGAATGTTGTATAAAATCCAAAGCCACAAGGATATCTATTCCAAAAGAAAGTGAGATGAAAAGCGAAAGACCACTTGATTTGGTGCATACTACCGTATGTGGACCCATGAAAGTGACTACATCAGGAGGCAATAGATACATGTTGACTTTTATTGACGAATACTCAAGATACACAGTCACATTCTTAATTAAAAACAAAAGTGAAGTTTTTTATAAACTTGTAGACTATGTAACAAGATCAAGTAACAAATTTCAAAGGAAGCCAATTGTCATCAGAAGTGATAATGGAGGTGAATTTACAGGTCACAGAATAGAAGACTACTTAAGACAAAATGGAATAGAACACCAGAAAATGGTTCCATACACACCTGAAAAAAATGCAGTAGCAGAAAGAAAAAACAGAACTCTAACAGAAATGATAAGATGTATGCTGACAGATTCCAAACTACCAGAGAAATATTGGGGTGAGGCAGCAATGACAGCTACATATCTACAGAACCAACTTTTTTTTCCAGAAAGCTGACAAAAACTCCATATGAACTGTGGCAAGGTATGAAACCAAGTGTCAATCATTTAAAAGTTTTTGGATGTAAAGTTTTTATATTCATTCCAACAGAAAAACGTTCCAAACTTCAAAACAGATCCATGGAATGAATATTTGTTGACTATAGTGAAAATTGCAAAGGATACAGAATCCTAGATCCCAAAACAGACAGAGTTACGGTGAGTAACAGTGTGACATTCATTGAAGATTTAAATGAAGACATTATGATTTCAGTTGAAACAAAAAATGAGAAAACCAATAATGACACAACTGAAGAAATATCTGAGAAGAAGTAGAAATTAATGAAGAACAAAATACTGAAAGTGAAGAATCACAACTACAAGCAGACACAGAACCAAGACGTTCAATGAGAGAGAACAAAGGAAAACCACCAAAACGTCTCTCATACAAGACAAGCACAAGAAAAATCTATGAGTCTACCTTTTGTGAAGACATATCTAAACTTCCTGTAGAAGAAGCTAATAAATGGATAGAAGAAACAGAAATTAAATCCATGCAAGATTCAAATACATGGACACTAACAGATTTACCAGAAGGAAGAAAAACCATAGGATGTAAATGGATTTTTAAAGTTAAATACCAAACAGATGGCACAGCTGAAAGATACCGAGCAAGACTTGTAGCTAAAGGGTATTCTCAAAAATATGGAGAAGACTATGATGAGACATTTGCTCCAGTTGTCAAACACACTACAATAAGAACTTTACTTACAGTTGCAGCAATGAAACAGATGCAACTGAGACATCTGGATGTAAAGACAGCTTTTCTGAATGGAGATTTAACAGAAGACATTTATATGGAACAACCTCCAGGATTCAAAGATGAAAGAAATCCAAACAAAGTTTGTAAACTACAGAAAAGCATATATGGTTTAAAGCAGGGGTCCCCAACTCCAGTCCTCAAGGCCCACCAACATGTCATGTTTTCAGGATTTCCTTAATCTTGCCCAGGTAATAATTGCATCACCTGTGCAATGCAAAGGAAATCCTGAAAACATGACCTGTTGGTGGGCCTTGAGGACTGGAGTTGGGGACCCCTGGTTTAAAGCAAGCAGCTAAAGCGTGGAATGACAAAATAACGGAAGTACTTACAAATGAAAAATTTCAAAGAAGCAAAGCTGATCCATGCTTATACACAAAAAGGCTGATTAATAGATGGATTTACATACTCATATATGTAGAAGACATTTTGATTTGTTTTGAACAAGAAAGGGATCACGAAAACATTCTAAAAATCCTGAAGCAACATTTCAAAATCAAAGACTTGGGAAATGTAAAACAATATCTAGGAATACAGGTAGAAAGAGAAGAAGACGGAAGTTTCCTTCTGAATCAAAATCACATGATTCAAGACATAACAGAAACATTTGGATTAAAGGATGCAAAAACAGTAAAGTCTCCAATGGAAACTAATTATCTCAAAGAGATGAACAGTGAAAAAAATATGCTACCAAATAATGAAGAATACAGAACAGCAATAGGAAAACTACTGTATCTAGCGACTGTTACAAGACCAGATATCGCAGCAGCAGTAGGAATCCTGAGTAGAAAGGTATCAAAACCAAATAAAGCTGATTGGAATGCCATGAAGAGAGTAATGCATTATTTGAAAGGAACTAGCAATGTTAAGCTGAAATTACCCACAAGCGATGATTGCATTTTAACAGGATATGTTGATGCAGATTGGGCTGGAGATCCAACTGACAGAAAATCTACCAGTGGACATATTTTTTTCCTCTCAGGTGGACCAATAAGTTGGACAAGTAAGAAACAGTTAATTGTGACACTATCTTCAACAGAAGCAGAATATGTTGCCGCAGCACACGCGAGTCAAGAAGTACTGTGGTTAAGACAATTGTTGACAGAATTAGGACAACCACAGTTGGCACCAACAAAACTAAGAGGACAATCAAGGATGTCTTGTTCTTGCTCAGATGGGAAGAGTCAATCCAAGAACCAAGCATATTGATGTGAAATATTTCTTGAGAGATCATCAGGAACAAGGAATCTTGAAGTTAGAGTACTGTCCTACTGAAGAAAAGACAGCAGACATCTTCACGAAGGTGTTGAATGCTGATAAACATCAGAGACTAATAAAAAAGTTGGGTTTGATTGAATAAGTCCTTACTGTTGAGAAAGGGTGTTGGCATATGCAACAGATTAGGACTTATTATAATTGAACGGATGACTTTATACTAACCAGACAGCAGATGGCGATAGTGTGTAAAGTTAGACACTTGCTGTAATGTGGGGAGGGAAGCTGTCAATTGTTGGTTGTTTTCTTACTTCCTGTTTTTTTTCTTCTTCTTCTTGAATGTGTTATGTCTTCAGTGCACGGAGTGTGTGACACTGAATTGTATCTCATGTTTATCCAGTATGAAGTAAATACTGTTTACTCAAGATATCTTGCTGATTGAAGCTCTGGTAAGTACAGCGGTGACTGCAAGAAGACGCACTCTGCAATAGACAACACCAATGCTGCCTGTGTACCCCTGTAACCTATTTAAACCTGCATCGAGCCTACTTTTTTATTTTAGGCCTACTAAGTCTGTCTGCGGTCCCTCCTTGCAATCGTCCTCCACTGACCACACCAATGCTGCCTGTGTACCCCTGTAACCTATTTAAACCTGCATCGAGCCTACTTTTTTTATTTTAGGCCTATTAAGTCTGTCTGCGGTCCCTCCTTGCAATCGTCCTCCACTGACCACACCAATGCTGCCCGTGTACCTCTGTAACCTTTTTTAAACTGCATTGAGCCAACTTAGTGGTGTAAGGCCTACTACCTGTGTCTGTTTGCGCCACTGAATACAGCTGATATTTTTAATCTGAAACTGCATTTGGGCTACTTGTTTGGTTGGGGCCTACTAACGGTGTATGCCGCTCCTTGGTAATCTCCTGGTTTGTTTTCCTGAGCTTCGATCTTCAGGCTTTCGGTCTATGTTTTTAATAGGAATCTGCATTTGGGCTACTAGTTTGGTTGGGGCCTACTAACGGTTTCTGCCGCTCCTTGGTGTTCTCCTGGATTTTTGCCTTAGCTTCAATCTTCAGGCTTTCGGCCTATATTTTTAATATTAAACTGCATTTTGCCTACTAGTTTGGTTGGGCCCCACTAACGGTGTCTGCCGCTCCTAGATGTTCTCCTGGTTTACTTTCCTGAGCTTCAATGTTCAGGTTTTCGGCCTATATTTTTAATATTAAACTGCATTTGGCCTACTAGTTTGGTTGGGGCCTACTAATGGAGTCTGCCGCTCCTAGATGTTCTCCTGGTTTACTTTCCTGAGCTTCAATGTTCAGGTTTTCGGCCTATATTTTTAATATTAAACTGCATTTGGCCTACCAGTTTGGTTGGGCCCCACTAACAGTGTCTGCCGCTCCTTGGTGTTGTCCTACAAGGAAAAAAGCTGAGCTTCAATCTTCAGGCTTTCGGCCTATATCAGATATTTCACTGCATTTGGCCTACTAGTTTGGTTGGGGCCTACTAACGGTGTCTGCCGCTCCTAGGTGTTCTCCTGGTTTACTTTCCTGAGCTTCAATCTTCAGGCTTTCGGCCTATATTTTTAATATGAAACTGCATTTAGGCTACTAGTTTGGTTGAGCATACTAATGGTGTCTGCCGCTCTTTGCTGTTCTCCTCCACTGAACAAAGCAGTGTCGCCTGTTTACTACTGTTACCAATTTTGAACAGCATTTAGCCTACTTAATTATTTGGGCCTACTCACTGTGTCAGCCTCTCATTACAGTTGTCCTCCACTGAACAAAGCAATGCCGCCTGGTTAGTCCTGTTAACAATTTTGAACTGCATTTAGCCCACTTTATTATTTGGGCCTATATCTGTGTTTTCTCCTCATCCTGCCCATTTCCCAGCCAGTGCTAGATGAGTCTGCTGGTACATTGACCCAGACCACTACATTCCCCTTGAACGCTATACAGCCAGAATGTGACCCTGCTGAAAGTCAGATTCCCCTTCCCGCATACTATACCACCTTACACGGGGACAAAGAGGAACGTGCAGATGAAAGTACAAAGAGGTGCACACTGAGCCAATGTAATCAATATAAACAAATCTTTATTGAGACCAAAACTTCAGTGCTAAACTTTAAAAACATACATTAAAAACAGCATAAAACATATGCCTATACACGTTACTTTCAATGTCCTCTGTATGGGGACATGATAGAAACCAGACCCCCTAGGAAAAATAATCCTGTGGCGTAGCTCCGTGAGTTGCAAAATAGTATAAAGTCAGAGCAATGCAGATAAGTGTCCTGTGGTGCCGTCCTGACGTGGTTTAATAATGTCCAAAATAGATATCCGGCTCTTGTTATATATAATAATACTATGATATCCCAAGGTTTAGATGACTAATTAAGAACATGCAGATATCCATTTAATATGTCCACTAAGTACTAAACAATGAGCCCTTCATATATTGTGGGCATGGAAATGCACATAAACAATATTATGATACATTTAGAAAAAAAAAAAAAAAGACAGAAATGGAACCACAGGCATCACCCACTACATGTGAAGATAAATAAGTAATATACTCACTAGGAGACAGGGTCTGGAAGCTCCCTACGCGTATCGCCACTCCTGGTGGCTTCGTCAGGGGTAATGATGATATACAAGTCGTGTCCAGCATATATAGCGTAAGTGCACTTACTTATTGGTCAGCTAATGCCGACACCTGTGTTCGGCAGTCTCTGACCAATAGGAACCAGTCAGTAAGTCTTGAGTGGGGATAAGTAAAACCTGTCCTTATTTGTAGACGGTCTAATAATGTCGACTTTCTTTTTCTGCCTATGGTGTTTTCCCATTTGTTTGGGGTTCTGAGTGGTGGCACGCCCATATATGTGTATATATATAGAGAGCATTAAATAATAATTATCTTCACGTTTATTCATTAGCAGTCTACAATATGGCTTATGATCTCAACACCCGGGAGGCCTTATGGAACAGTCAGAGTGGGGATATTTTTCTTGATACACCAGTAAATGAAGGTTCGGATTTTAATAAACTTACCCGAGAACTCATGGACACACATAAAACCATCACAAAAATCTGGTGGAATGTTCGAACTTTAGAACAGTATCTAAAATTATCCATTTTTCCTCGAGGATTGAGGGTGCAAATTTTTCCGGCCTGGGAAGTCACTCCGGTTTTTAAAAGCATCTGGGAGGCAGGCCTGGCACAGTGCTCAAGAATCATGCTTAATCTGTTATTACAACATGATAATGAGACGTTATCAACACTTAAACAAAAAATAAAGAATCTGGAGGCACAACTGTCGACCTATGACCCTATAACACAAGTACAGCCTTTTCAAAAAAATCTAAAGGACACGATTACGAAATTTGAGCAGGAGATCATGACAGGAAAGAAAACTAAATTACAACGGGATAAACAGGATTATGAAAAGGGTACAGCCTACAGGTGGAAACATTCGGGTAATAAAAGACCATTTTTTGCAACAAATCAACAGGACATGGGGGCCACAGCTGAGAGCAGTCTGAGCGATTTTTTTTTTTTTTTAGCCTCAGACACAAGCGACACGGACGGAGGACAAGGCGGGGAAAGAGAAATAAGAAAAAACAGGCGACCACGCTATCAGCCCATGCTAGGGCAGAAGAAGAGCAGCAGGCGCCAGAAATAACTAATAACCAGCTCCAAATCATTAACCTATCCACATATACTTTGTCTGAGGCAGAGAGGTCAGTCCTTCAGAGGGGTCTCACTTTTTCTCCCATGCTAACTACGGATAAGTTTACCGTTATTAAAGATCTATATCTATTTTGCAGAAAAATTGTCTTGAAAGCATTACATCATAAACCAGAACTTTTTCCGGACTCCACAGCGACAGTAGATAGACGGGTTTTTCACGATCTCCTGGAACTCCTGAATGAAAACGATGACACTGCAGGTAGGAAAAGCTTTCCTCATAGACTACCCTCTACTACTACTCCTCCCTTGTCTCTCGTACCTTCGGTTAAAACCTTCTTTGAAGTGGTCAAGGCAGATATACATAATCTACCAATAATCAAAAATAAAGAACAAAATTTGTCAGTGACTGACAGGAAGGCCTTGGCTGGCTTAAAAACCAACAAGACATTCCTTATAAAGGAGGCAGACAAAGGGGGGAATGTAGTTCTGTGGCCAATAGAGATGTATTTGGAAGAGGTGTCTAAACAACTGACCAACATTAAAAACTATGTGAAATTGCCGTCGGATCCTACACTAGTATTTAATGGGAAGCTGGAAAGGCTACTGGATGCAGCACTGATGGAGGGAGTGATTAGAAAAAGAGAAAGAGACTATATATTTGTAAAAAAAACAGTGATTCCCACATTCTACTTGGTACCTAAAGTCCATAAAAATCTCACGTGCCCTCCTGGAAGACCTATCGTCTCGGGTATTGGAGGTATGGGGGAAAGAGCCTGTGAATACATAGACTTTTTTCTTCAGCCGTTGGTACAGGATTTGCCGTCCTATATCAGAGATTCAACACATCTCATAGAGAAATTGAAAGATGTGAGACTGCCAGAGCAGGCCTGGCTGGTGACAGCCGATGTTTCTGCTCTTTACACCAGCATTGCACATGATGACGGATTAAGGGCAGTAGATCATTTTCTAAGAAGAGTGCATCCTGGGGAGCTCCCACATAATTCCTTCCTTTTGAGCCTGCTCAGGTTTGTGTTAACACACAATTATTTTATATTTGATTTTTCTTTTTTCAAACAGTTATCGGGTACCGCGATGGGTGCCCGCTGTGCTCCTTCCTTTGCCAACCTTTTCATGGGTTGGTGGGAGGAGACCAGCGTGTACCCGTCGCGGGCCTTTAGAGAAAATGTTTTATATTGGTTTCGGTTTATCGATGACATTTTTTTTTATCTGGGCAGGCTCAAGGGAGGGATGTGAGGACTTCCTCCGGATGCTGAATGATAATGTATATAACATTCATTTAACCTTTGAAATATCCTTGTCTACAGTGGGATTTCTAGATCTAAGACTCATCCGTCAAAATGACATCATATATACAGACCTGTTCCGGAAAAACACGGCAGCTAATGGATTATTGGATTTTAAAAGTTTCCATCCTCATCATCTGAAGAAAAATTTACCTACTGGTCAATTTCACAGAATCCGGAGGAACTGTACCCTACAGAGTGATTTTTGCTCTCAAGCTAAGGCCCTCTCAACGCGTCTGCAGGCAAGAGGTTATCCGAGATCGATTATAAAAAATGCCCTACAGCAAACTAAATCTATCCCAAGGACACAACTGTTAAAACCGAGAAACAGGAAAGTGGATAACGAACTCAGGTATATAACTACATTCCACAATCATTGGAAGGAAGTCTCCGAATTATTCAGGAGACACTGGAACATCTTGAAAACAGACCCTAAGGTGACAGACCTTGTACCAGAGCGCCCTCTAATTACAGCTAGGAGGGCACCAAATTTACGAGACTCCCTCTCAAGGAGCCACTTTATTAAACCAACTTTGAAACTGGGCAGGGGATGTACCCTCAGAGGTATGTATCCATGCGGGGAATGCAATATTTGCTCGTTGGTAAGCAGGGGCTCCTGCTTTGCCAATCCCCTAGATGGGACTGAGTATAATCTAAAGGACTATATGAACTGTAAAACATCTAATGTGATCTATGCTTTGACATGCTCTTGCCCCAAGACCTATGTAGGACAGACTTCCCAGGAGCTTCGCAAAAGAGTACAACAGCATATCTCTAATATTAATTGCGCCAAACAAGATATATCCAAAGGCAAAATGGTTTCCACAGTAGCCATGCATTTTTTGCAGGTTCATTCTAGCAATACTCGGGATCTGCGGGTTACCGGCCTGCAGAAAATTCCACCAAATATCCGCAGAAGGGACAGACAGGGGGAATTGCTCAGACTAGAGGCCCGCTGGATATACCAGTTGGGATCAATATCACCAGGGGGCCTCAATGAGGATCTCCTCTATACAGGATTCCTTCTGCCCTAGATGGGTTCATCATCATTTTTTTTTTTTTTTTTTTTTCTCTTGGGATAACATGGTAAAATATTACTCACACTAGTGGACCAGAGTCCGTATTTTTGGACACTTGGTTAACAGCGTTCTGTATTGCATAGATGCACAAACAGTTTATCATCTAGTGGAAAACTGATGCCCGTAAGGCAATAGATAGGACTTTTCTGGATCTTAATAAACACTGTGTAGGAATAACAAGAGATTTACTATTACCTCATCAAAAATGGAGTTTTAAGAACGAATTATTATAGGAATGACTTCCCTGTAGATATTGCGTAGGCATACTTAGTAATGGTGGTTATAGGGCTGGCGATGGGCTCTAGCAACAGCGCGTCGTGCAGGCGCAATAAGCGAACCATATCGGTAGATCAGCGTCTGGTTTCTAGGACGCCTAGAAACTATGAAGTGATGTATTTTGGTCGCACTGCGCAGGCGCGACTAGCGGACGCTTACTATCGGAATATGGTGCAGGTGTAAAGTACATCTACATTAGTGGACCAGCGTCTGTATCTCCAGACGCCAGGCAATTAGGGGATTATATTGCATAGATGCACAATTAGTATATCTTGCAGCTGGTAACTCATGCCCGTATGGCTTTACAATAGACATGATTTTCCCAGATTTTGATAGCACTGCGCAGGTGCACAAAGGAGAAACTTTTTTTTTTTTTTTCCTAATTAACCTTGGAGTTTTCCATAAGAGAAAAATGTATTTTGTAGGTATGATTTGTCCGCAAGTACTGCGCAAACGCATTCAGTAAATAGTCATTATAGGGCTGGCGCCGGACTTTAGTAATAGCGTATCATGCAGGTGCAAAAGCGGCCTGCATTGAAAGACAAATGTCTGGTTCCAGGACGCTGTATAATTAAGATGCATTTTGTTCGCATTGCGCAGACGCGGAAAATGGAGGACACCTATTGGACTGACGTCAGGCCTCTAAAACGTTCGGTAACCAAGGGAACTTCTCACAAGTTTCACTTCACCAATCGGAGTCTACATTGCACAGCAGAGAAGGGAGGGGAACTGTGACATTATTAGACCGTCTACAAATAAGGACAGGTTTTACTTATCCCCACTCAAGACTTACTGACTGGTTCCTATTGGTCAGAGATTGCCGAACACAGGTGTCGGCATTAGCTGACCAATAAGTAAGTGCACTTACGCTATATATGCTGGACACGACTTGTATATCATCATTTCCCCTGACGAAGCCACCAGGAGTGGCGATACGCGTAGGGAGCTTCCAGACCCTGTCTCCTAGTGAGTATATTACTTATTTATCTTCACATGTAGTGGGTGATGCCTGTGGTTCCATTTCTGTCTTTTTTTTTTTCTAAATGTATCATAATATTGTTTATGTGCATTTCCATGCCCACAATATATGAAGGGCTCATTATTTAGTACTTAGTGGACATATTAAATGGATATCTGCATGTTCTTAATTAGTCATCTAAACCTTGGGATATCATAGTATTATTATATATAACAAGAGCCGGATATCTATTTTGGACATTATTAAACCACGTCAGGACGGCACCACAGGACACTTATCTGCATTGCTCTGACTTTATACTATTTTGCAACTCACGGAGCTACGCCACAGGATTATTTTTCCTAGGGGGTCTGGTTTCTATCATGTCCCCATACAGAGGACATTGAAAGTAACGTGTATAGGCATATGTTTTATGCTGTTTTTAATGTATGTTTTTAAAGTTTAGCACTGAAGTTTTGGTCTCAATAAAGATTTGTTTATATTGATTACATTGGCTCAGTGTGCACCTCTTTGCGCTTCTCTTTTCTTCTTTCTTTATAGTACTGTATTTATAAGCGCATTGGTAGCACCGGGCATATATGGTGAGAAATATTTAGGTGGTGCCCGCTCGACTTTCTTTTTCTGCAGATGAAAGTACGGTTCCTTCATCAGGTGGGGGGGCATACTCGTTGGCAACGTCACTGGCACAGGGCCCCTCATAGTACGCAAAAGTGTCGCTGCCGGTGGGAGGCGCCCCCGCCGTGCAAACACACCGCCGTACTTTGAGGGGCCCTGTGCCAGTGCCAATGCGAACGAGTGGGCCCCCCCTGCTTGCTCAGGATCACAGCACTTGCAAAGTTGAAATACTTACCTCTCCCTGCTCCACCGCCATGATGTAGTCCACGTTTCCTGGGCCCACTAAAAACTTGAACCAGCCCTACCCCCCACAACTTTAGCCAAATGACCCCCAATTTCCAATGCCTAACTATTATTATAAGGTAAATTAATATTGACAAGCTTCAGTAACAAGAATGGATGTTTTTGCCATTAAAATGGGCATTGTAGGTGTTTTCCTGGCCTCCACTCACTGCCGACTATGCTTCCCCATTGACTTGCATTGGGTTTTGTGTTTCGGTCGATCCCCGACTTTTCGCGATAATCGGCCGATTTAATTCGACTTGACTTTTGAGAAAGTCCGGTTTCGCGAAACCCGACTCGATCCTAAAAAAGTATAAGTCGCTCAACCCTACTGACTGCACTTACTTTCACATTATATCTTCATGCTAAAAAACATCTTGAAAATATTAGAGTTTAAATGAATTGAATTAATGAGGAAAGGGAGGAGGTATCTCTGTATAACAAATTGGTTAGGTCGAGTGCCAAGAAGATTGACACCACTTCTATACCTTCTGATGCCATTGAATCACCCTCCTTAATGGAGTTTCCTGACACCATCCCTACTACATTTTTGGATTTATCCATGTAAGACACCACCCCGAGTATGATCCTTCATATCTAAGAGATATAAACTGTTACAGTGGATAATACCAACATTGGCAATAAAGCTACGGTTCCATTTTTACCCCAGCTCTGTCCCCTAAAAAAATCACAAATAAACGAAATTTTCTCACCCAGACCTGGAGAACGAAAAAAATCAGCCAGAGAAAAAAAGGTACTTCATTTAACAACCCCAACCAACATATTTAATCTATCATATCATGTGTTAAGAGAGGATGAGAAATCGTTATTATCTAAAGGACCATCATTCTGTCCCACTAGCAAAACCAAAGCCTTCAAAATCTTCCTTTATTAACAAGTGTTCACCAGAAAAATGACACTGAAAAGACATTTTCTTTCGAAATGGAACAATATAGAATTTGATCACATTACCACATCATCAGATGAATGTGCATTAATAACTTCAACACCTGATGAATCATTTCATTTGGACGTATACACTAAATCAAACTTTTATCAGTTAGAGAGTAAGGGGCACCACAGTAATGTTTTTCTTGATGTGGTACTGGAACCACTAAAGGAACACACCACTACACCAATGACTGGTTCGAAATTCAACCCCTGGCAAAAATTATGGAATCACTGGCCTTGGAGGAGGTTCATTCAGTTATTTAATTTTATAGAAAAAAAGCAGATCACAGACATGGCACAAAACTAAAGTAATTTCAAATGGCAACTGTGTGGCTTTTAAAAACACTGAAAGAAATCAAGAAAAAAAATTTTGATAGTCAGTTATGGTTACTTTTTTTAACCAAGGGTAGGGAAAAATTATGGAATCACTCAATTCTGGAGAAAAAATTATGAAATCATGAAAAACAAACAAACAAAAAACACTCCAACACCTCACTACATCACTAGTATTTTGTTGCACCACATCTGCCTTTTATAACAGCTTGCAGTCTCTGAGGCATGGATTTAATGAGTGTCAAGCAGTACTCTTCATCAATCTGGCTCCAACTTTCTCTGACTGCTGTTGCCAGATCAGCTTTGCAGGTTGGAGCCTTGTCATGGACCATTTTCTTCAACTTCCACCAAAGATTTTCAATTGGATTATCATCCGGACTGTAAGCAGGCCATGACATTGACCTTATGTGTCTTTTTTCAAGGGATGTTTTCACAGTTTTTGCTCTATGGCAGGATGCATTATCATCTTGAAAAATGATTTCATCATCCCCAAACATCCTTTCAATTGATGGGATAAGAAAAGTGTCCAAAATATCAACATAAATTTGTGCATTTATTGAAGATGTAATGACAGCCATCTCCCCAGTGCCATTACCTGACATGCAGCCCCATATCATCAATGACTGAGGAAATTTGCATGTTCTCTTCAGGCAGTCATCTTTTTAATCTCATTGGAACATCACCAAACAAACGTTCCAGCATCATCGCCTTGCCCAATGCTGATTTGGGATTCATCACTGAATATGGCTTTCATCCAGTCATCCACAGTCCATGATTGCTTTTCGTTAGCCCATTGTAACCTTGTCTTTCTCTGTTTACGTGTTAATGATGTCTTTCGTTTATCTTTTCTGTATGTAAATCCCTTTTCCTTTAAGTGGTTTCTTACAGTTCGGTCACAGACGTTTACTCCAGTTTCCACCTATTTGCTCCTCATTTGTTTTGTTGTGCATTTCCTGTTTTGGAGACATATTGCTTTAAGTTTCCAGTCTTGACGCTTTGATGTCTTCCTTGGTCTACCAGGATGTTTGCCTTTAACAACCTTCCCATGTTGTTTGTAATTGGTACAGATTTTAGACACAGCTGACTGTGAACAACCAACATCTTTTGCAACATTGCATGTTGATTTCCCCTCTTTTAAGAGTTTGATAATCCTCTCCTTTGTTTCAATTGACATCTATCATGTTGGAGCCATGATTCATGTCAGTCCACTTGGTGCAACAGCTCTCAAAGGTGTGATCACTAGGGTTGAGCGAAACGGATCGGAAAATTTCAGAAATCGCCGACTTTTGGCAAAGTCGGGTTTCGTGAAACCTGACCCGGTCCCACTGTGGGATCGGCCATGAGGTCGGCGATCTGTGCGCCAAAGTCGCTTTTCGTATGATGCTTTAAGCGCCATTTCTCAGCCAATGAAGGTGCACGCAGAGTGTGGGCAGCGTGATGACATAGGTCTCGGTTCCCACCATCTTAGAGAAGGGCATTACAGTGATTGAAAACCAGAAAAAAACCAGATGCATAAAAAATAACTTTTAATGGTATATAATGCTAAAACTCTAATCATTAAAACATACACAACAAGGATGTGCCTGTATGATCCTAGAGCGACACTACACTTTATCCTACCTGGCAGCGGGAGTTGGCAACCTAAATAACGCTTGGCGCCCCCAGTCCTCGGCGGCTCGCCCTTGGAATCCCTAGAGATCCCTACAATACAGGGATTTTTGAGGGATCCTAGGGCTAGTCGACGTTGAGTGGGGGCGCCAACCGTTTCAAAGTAGGGTGCCAACATCCACTGCTAGGTAGGATTTGTCCGTTAGGCACATGTTAGGTCGCTCTAGATGTTGTGTATGTTTTAATGATTAGAGTTTTAGCATTATATACCATTAAAAGTTATTTTTTATGAATCCGTTTTTTTTCTGGTTTTTGAGCTTAAAAGGGTTCTTGAGTAAATATTTTTTGTTGTTTTTTTCATTACAGTGATTGGCTTGCTTTCTGTGGCGTCACAGGGGCTATAAAGGGTCGTGCACGCCGACCGCCATCTTACTTCTGCCGATCTGAGCATAGGGAGAGGTTGCTGCAGCTTTGTCAGAAGCAGGGATATAGTTAGGGAGGGAAGATTATCCCCCAAACCGCTAGTGCTGTAGCGATTTCCACTGTCCAACAGGACCTTTTCTTTGCAGGGACAGTAGACTTTTTTTTTGGGTGCATCAGCTCTGTAGCTTCTTAGGCTGCATTCTAAGGCTCCCTGATAGCTGCATTGCTGTGTGTACGCCGCTGTGCAAACCAACTGCTTTTTTCAAAGCAAAAATCCTGTTGTTTATTTCTGCACAGTTCTCTTGTTTCTTTGTCCACACTCTTTTGTGTGCACTGTGCAGCAGTCCTTTTTATTGCTGCCATACTTGTCCTTTGATCATTGTAGGGAGATTGAAATTCTTCTACAGCCCTTGTATTTTTTGATATATCTGCCAGCCACGTACTGCCCTGTCCATTGTGTGGTGTAATACACTGGGCCTGTTTTTTCCTGCAGTCTCCCCCCCCAAAAAAGGGAGCTTTAAATTGCCACTAGGTGGATCTACGTGAGTTCTGTTTGGTGTATATCTGCCAGCCACGATCTGCCTTGTCCATTGTGTGGTGTAATACACAGGGCCTGTTTTTTCCTGCAGTCTCCCCCCCAAAAAGGGAGCTTTAAAATGCCACTAAGTGGATCTACGTGAGTTTTGTTTGGCGTATATCTGCCAGCCACGTTCTGCCTTGTACATTGTGTGGTGTAATGCACAGGGCCTGTTATTTCCTGCAGTCTCCCCCACCTCAAAAAAAAAGGGAGCTTTAAATTGCCACTAAGTGGATCTACGTGATTTCTGTTTGGCATATATCTGCCAGCCACGTTCTGCCTTGTACATTGTGTTGTGTAATACACAGGGCCTGTTTTTTTCTGCAGTCTTCCCGCCAAAAAAAGGGAGATATAAATTCTCCAAAAGTTAATATACGCCTTCTACCTTGTATAACAGTAGCATATAACGGTTGTTATTTTGGTAACATTTCCCCAAAAATGAGGAAGTCTGGTGGAAGAGGCCGTGGGCGGTCGTTGCCAGCTGGTACTGATGGTGGTGGTGGTAGTGGAGCATCTGGTGGTAGTGGGAAAAGCAAGATAGCACCAAAGGCTCGAGGTATCGAGGCAGCGTCATCTTCTGGCTACACAAGGCCTCGAAGGCTCCCTTATCTGGGAGTAGGAAAACAGATTTTAAAGCCGGAGCAGCAGGAACAAGTTTTGGCTTTCCTTGCTGACTCAGCCTCTAGCTCTTTCATCTCCTCTTCAGAAGCTTCGAAATCTAAAACCAGAGAGTCGCAAGTGGCTGCTCCAGGTCTGGAAAAAGTTGCTTCTTTGTGTCCTTCACCCAAAACAAAAGTGAAGGATGCAGCAGGCAACACTACACTTTACTCCATTGAGCTCTTTACACACACCGTGCCTGGGTTAGAGGGAAATGGTTAAAAGCACATTACAGGATGACTCGGACATGGAGTGCACAGATGCACAGCCACAGCTTGATTATTATGCTGTTCCATTGACTCAGATCACTACTTTGCCCTTGCAGTGTACTGAGCCTGAATCTGACCCTGATGAGACTATGGTGCCCAGTCCCGAACGCTATAGCACCTTACACAGTGAGACAGAGGACCGTGCATATGACATTGAAGAGGAGGTGATAGATGACCCAGTTGTTGACCCAGATTAGCAGCCATTGGGGGAAGAGGGTGCCGCTGGCTGTAGCTCAGAAGCGGAGGAGGATGATCTGCAGCAGCCATTTACATCACAAAAGCTGTCATCTGACAGGCCCGCATCAGGCCCAAAACGTGTGTCAAAAACCACAACAGGTGTAGGACAGCATTGCAATCCGGTGACAGTAGCACCTCCTCACCCACCCCCTGCAGACTGTGAGCCCTCGCGGGCAGGGTCCTCCCTCCTTATGTACTCATGTGCCTTGTTATCTGCTCATGTTTAATGTATTTGTCTATATTTGCCCCGTATTCACATGTAAAGCGCCATGGAATAAATGGCGCTATAAAAATGTATAATAATAATAATAATAATAATAGTAGCACAGCGTGCAATGCCTGAAAAGGTCTCTCATTAGAGGATGAGTGCAGTGTGGCAATTTTTTAACCAAGATCCGAATGATCAGTCCAAAGTTATATGTAAGAAATGCTCCAAGACCTTTAGCAGAGGGAAGAATGTTCAAAATATAAAACGTGCATGCATAGACATCTAACCAGCAAGCACTAGGAAGCATGGACTAACTACCAAACGTCCCGTACTGTTGGTGCACCTGCTCATATTGAGGCTAGTCAGCAACGCAACATTGCTTCCCTCACTGGAAGCCCACCGGTTATGACACCACCAGTACCAAATGTGGTGGTATTGTCGCAAGGCCAAAGCAGTCAGGGAATCGCAAGGTTCTTGGTTGGAAACACTGTAGGTAGGCCCACATCAAGAATACCATCACCAAGCCTCTCTCAATCTGCCATGTCCACCACCACCCCCACTAGTTCCACCATATGCAGCTCTCCAGTCCAGCTCAGCCTAGAAGGGACTCTCGATAGGAAAAGAAAGTACTCTTCCTCTCATCCGCGTACACAGGAAGAAGGCACGTAGCCGAAACGCCCGTTGGGGTGGGTGGCATCGTGGTCCCCGCAGGTAAACCTCCTTTTACTACATCCAATGCTCATTTGTGCATGTCCTTTTTGGATATTGTTCCTTGTTGGTGCTCCATATACTTACTATTCATTTACGCACTCCCATAGACCCTGCACTGCTGCTTTCTATTGGGTATATATTAACAAGGTTTGTTATGGTCATTGTTTCTGAACTTTGGTTTGCCTGGTGGACACCACGTTGCCACTCTTTGTGGTGTGATCCCTGTGATCTGTCTTGTGCTCCTGTTGCGTAATGTTTTTAATCTTCTTTGTTAAATAAAATTACTACATATTTGAGATACTGGTCCTTTTGGTGTTTCCTTTCTTTTTTGTTTCTCTGTATTCATATGCACTGGACCCCCTTTACTTACATCCTGGGACCCTTCTATGTTAGTGTGGGTGCCCCATTTATTTAGGATTATCATTAGAGATGATGCCCTACCGTTTGGTTGAAAGCGAAGCTTTCAAAGCCCTGATGGCCTACGCAGTACCACGCTATGACCTACCCAATCGACACTTCTTTGCGAGAAAAGCCATCCCAGCACTCCACCAACATGTCAAAGAACGCATTGTCCATGCACTCACGCAATCGGTCAGTAGAAAGGCGCACCTCACAACAGATGCATGGACCAGTAGGCATGGCCAGGGACATTACTTGTCCATGATGGCGCACTGGGTTAATGTGGTGGATGCAGGGTACAAAGGGCACAGCCATAGTGTAGTGGCACAGTTCTGCCTAGCCCACGGTCTAGAAAACAGTTGGCTCTAGGTGTTTGCCCCTCCTCCTCCTCCAGAAGCGAAAGCACATCCACAGAGCGCAGTCGCACGACCACTCCATCCGCAGCTGCCAGTGTTCCACCTGTGGTGTCCCATTATTGAACATCTAGTGGGAAGCGTCAGCAGGCTGTGCTGCAAATGAAGTGTTTGGGCGACAACAGACACACCGCGGAAGTACTGGCCAAGTACTTGCAGCAAGTAACTCAGTCATCACTGGGCGGTGTACATCTTGAGGCAGGCAAGGTAGTCAGTGATAACAGAAGGAATTTTATGGCTGCCATAGCCCTTTCAGAACTGAAACACATACCTTGCCTGGCTCACACCTTGAACCTGGTGGTGCAGTGCTTCCTCAAGGATAACCATGATTTACCAGCACTGCTCCTGAAGGTGCACAGAGATGTGCTGTCATGTATTTGTGGGAGGATACACATACACGGGCAGGCAGTTGGATGGCAGACATGGAGTTGTCTGGTGTGGAGTGGTCGAAGCTCCAAGACCTCTGTCAAGTCCTTCAGTGTTTTGAGGAATGCACACAGCTGGTCAGTGCGGACGACGCCATCATAAGCATGAGCATCCCACTAATGCGTCTGCTGATGCAAAGTTTGATGCACATCAAGGAGCAGGCGTCTGCAGCCGAGGAGGAGGGAAGCCTTGATGACAGTCAACCATTGTCTGCTCAGGGAATTTTCCTGGATGAGGTGGTGGACGAAGAGGTGGAGGAGGATGATGGGGCTGAATATTTATGGGAGGAAGATGCTTCTCAGGGGGCAATTAAAACTGGTGGCATTGCAAGGTCAGGTACAGGTTTTTTGCGGGCCACAAGTGATGTAGATTTTCAAGAAAGTGCTCCTCAACCCAGCACAAGCAGTGAATTGACACCTGGAACTCTGGCCCACATGGCAGAATATGCGTGTCTTGCGTATCCTATAACGGTTCCCCCGCATTATAAAAATGATGACCGATGACGATTACTGGTTGGCCTGCCTCCTGGATCCACGAAATAAAGGAAAATTACAAAATATCATGCCACATGAGAACCTTGAGCAAATATTGGCTACCAAACAAGCAACTCTTGTAGACCTTTTGGTTCAGGCATTCCCAGCACACAGCGTCGCTGATGGTTCTCAAATGAGCTGTAGGGGGCAACATGGTAGAGGCATTAGAGGTGCACAAAGCTAAAGTGGCATTGGACAGAGGGGATTTATGACCAGGTTGTAGAGTGATTTTGCAATGACCGCAGACACAACAGGTACTGCTGCATCGATTCAAAGTGACAGGAGACAGCATTTGTCCAGTAAGGTTACCAACTATTTTTCCGCCATTATCGATGTTCTCCCTCACAGGTCATTCCCCTTTGATTACTGGGCATCTAAACTAGACACCTTGCCCGAATTGGCAGAATATGCATTACAGGAGCTCGCTTGCCTAGCTGCTAGTGTGCTCTCAGAAAGAGTCTTCAGTGCTGCTGGTTCAATACTGACTGAAAAAAGGACACGTCTGGCTCACCGAAATGTTGATGATCTAACCTTCATTAAAATGAACCAATCATGGATTTTGAATTATTTTGCCCCACCTTCCCCTGCTGACACGTAGTTTGCCAGAACAATTTCTTGTATTTGGCCTCCTCTTACTGACTGCTCCAATTCCGCCATTTGCAGGTGCCGAATGTCCACCATAGGCCATTTGTATACCTCCCTAAATGGGCTGACTCCCCCCACAGGGCCGTGGTCACAACTTGGCGCAAGCACCCGTGCGAGTGCAGTTTGCCTGGACAGGTGTGTGTGCCCACTCTTGGGCGACGGCACTGGCACAGGGTCCCACATAGTATAATGAAGTGTCTCTGACGGTGGTGGTGCACAACCAACATCAGACAAACCGTCGTAATATGAGGGGCCCTGTGCCAGTACCGCCGCCCACGAGAGAGTGTTCCCCCCCCCAGCTCGAACAGAGCTCTATCACTTGCAATACTTACCTCTCCCTGCTCCACCACTGTGTAGTCTGTGCTGTTAAATCCTTAAATGGCACTGCCATTACAAATTTGTTGCAATGATAGATAATAGTAAAATTATACAGGGGCCCTGGCATCCATTTAGACCCCTTAATACTTTGCGCCAAATACAACTGTCTGCAACTCTGCAGAGGCGCCCACACCTGTACTTCGCTTTGCCACCAGTTTATTTTTATTTTTTTAATTCAAATAAATTTTTATTAAGAATAACAAGATAAATGACATGTTACATTCTTATATTCAATACAAAGCTTTTCCCCCCCATCAAACATTCCCCTTCAATCCCACCACCCCCCAACCCCACCCAACAAAGCAGCTCACCTTGCTTAGCACTACCACCAGTTTATTTATGAACAATTCCTTGGCAGACATTTTGCCCAATTTAGTTTTTTGGCCTACTAACTGTGTCAGCCACTTATAACAGTTGTCCTCCGCTGAACAAAGTTATGCCACCTGAGTAATCCTGTTGCCAATTTTGAACTGCATGTAGCCTACTTACCGTATATACTCGAGTATAAGCCGACCCGAGTATAAGCCGACCCCCCTAATTTTGCCACAAAAAACTGGGAAAACTTATTGACTCGAGTATAAGCCTAGGGTGGAAATGCAGCATTTACCGGTGAATTTCAAAAATAAAAATAGATCATTATTTCCCCATAGCTGTGCCATATAGTGCTCTGCACCGTTCATATTTCCCCATAGGTGTGAACCATATAGTGCTCTGCACCGTTCATTGTGCCCCATAGATGTGCCATATACGGTGCTCTGCACCGTTCACTGTGCCCCATAGCTGTGCCATATACGGTGCTCTGCACCGTTCACTGTGCCCCATAGCTGTGCTGTGCCATATACGGTGCTCTGCACCGTTCACTGTGCCCCATACATAGCTGTGCTGTGCCATATACGGTGCTCTGCACCGTTCACTGTGCCCCATAGCTGTGCTGTGCCATATACGGTGCTCTGCACCGTTCACTGTGCCCCATACATAGCTGTGCTGTGCCATATACGGTGCTCTGCACCGTTCACTGTGCCCCATAGCTGTGCCATATACGGTGCTCTGCACCGTTCACTGTGCCCCATAGCTGTGCTGTGCCATATACGGTGCTCTGCACCGTTCACTGTGCCCCATAGCTGTGCTGTGCCATATACGGTGCTCTGCACCGTTCACTGTGCCCCATAGCTGTGCTGTGCCATATACGGTGCTCTGCACCGTTCATTGTGCCCCCTAGCTGTGCCATATACGGTGCTCTGCACCGTTCACTGTGCCCCATAGCTGTGCCATATACGGTGCTCTGCACCGTTCACTGTGCCCCATAGCTGTGCCATATACGGTGCTCTGCACCGTTCACTGTGCCCCATAGCTGTGCTGTGCCATATACGGTGCTCTGCACCGTTCACTGTGCCATATACGGTGCTCTGCACCGTTCACTGTGCCCCATAGCTGTGCTGTGCCATATACGGTGCTCTGCACCGTTCACTGTGCCCCATAGCTGTGCCATATACGGTGCTCTGCACCGTTCACTGTGCCCCATAGCTGTGCTGTGCCATATACGGTGCTCTGCACCGTTCACTGTGCCCCATAGATGTTCCACATAAATTTGTGCCGCCGCTGCCGCAATAAAGAAAAAAAAACACATACTCACCTCCCTTGATTGCAGCTCCCGGCGTCTCGTTCCGGCGCCTCCATCTTCCCGGCGTCTCTGCTCTGACTGATCAGGCAGAGGGCGCCGCGCACACTATATGCGTCATCGCGCCCTCTGCCTGAACAGTCAGAGAGCGCAGACGCCGGGAAGATGGAGGCGCCGGCCGGGAAGATGGATCGGCGCCCGGCGGCTGGAACGAGGACAGGTGAATATGCTATACTCACCTAGTCCTGGCGATCCTCGCGCTGTCCCCTCCTGTCTTCGGTGCCGCAGCTTCTTTCTCTATCAGCGGTCACCGGCACCGCTGATTAGAGAAATGAATAAGCGGCTCCGCCCCTATGGGAGGTGGAGCCGCTTATTCATTTCTGTAATGAGCGGTCCCACGTGACCGCTGAAGAGAGGAAGAAGCTGCAGCGCCGAAGCCCGTGGGACTGCAGGGACAGCGCGAGGATCGCTGGGACTAGGTAAGTATACCCCAGCGCCCTCACCCCCTCACCCGCCGACCCCACCGCTACCGTGACTCGAGTATAAGCCGAGGGGGGCACTTTCAGCCCAAAAATTTGGGCTGAAAATCTCGGCTTATACTCGAGTATATACGGTACTTATTTGTGCCTAGTAACTGTGTCAGCCTCTCATAACAGTTGTCCTCCCACGCAGAACCAAGCTGGGCCGCCTGGTTAGTCCTGGTAGCAGTTTTGAACTGCATGAAGCCACCTTTTTTATTTTAGGCTTCTGTCTGTCTGTCTGCACCACACATTACAACTGTCCCCCGCTGAAACAAGCTAGGCAGCCTGGTTAGTCCTGCTAGCAGTTTTCAACTGCATGAAGCTACCTTTTTTTATTTTAGGCCTGTGTCTGTCTGTCTGTCTGTGCCACACATTACAACTGTTCCTCCCTGAAACAAGCTGGGCCGCCTGGTTAGTCCTGATAGCAGTTTTGAACTGTATGAAGCCACCTTTTTTTAATTTAAAGGCATCTGTCTGTCTGTCTGTGCAACACATTACAACTGTCCCCCCCCCTGAAACAAGCTGGGCCGCCTGGTTAGTCCTGCTAGCAGTTTTGAACTGCATGAAGCCACCTTTTAAAATTTTAGGCCTCTGTCTGTCTGTCTGTGCCACACATTACACCTGTCCCCCCCCCCTTGAAACAAGCCAGCCGCCTGGTTATTCATGGTAGCAGTTTTGAACTGCATGAAGCCACCTTTTTTATTTTAGACCTCTGTCTGTCTGTCTGTCTGTCTGCGCCACACATTACAACTGTCCCCCCCTGAAACAAGCTAGCCCGCCTGGTTAGTCCTGCTAGCAGTTTTGAACTGCGTGAAGCCACCATTTTAATTTAGGCCTCTGTCTGTCTGTCTGCGCCACACATTACAACTGTCCCCCCCTGAAACAAGCTAGGCCGCCTGGTTAGTCATGGCAGCAGTTTTGAACTGCATGAAGCCACCTTTTTTATTTTATACCTCTGTCTGTCTGTCTGTCTGTCTGTCTGCGCCACACATTACAACTGTCCCCCCTGAAACAAGCTAGGCCACCTGGTTAGTCCTGCTAGCAGTTTTGAACTGCATGAAGCCACCTTTTTTTATTTTAGGTCTCTGTCTGTCTGCGCCACACATTACAACTGTCCCCCATGAAACAAGCTAGGCTGCCTGGTTAGTCCTGCTAGCAGTTTTGAACTGCATGAAGCTACCATTTTATTTTAGGCCTCTGTCTGTCTGTCTGCGCCACACATCACAACTGTCCCCCCCCTGAAACAAGCTAGGCCGCCCGGTTAGTCATGGCAGCAGTTTTGAACTGCATGAAGCCACCTTTTTTATTTTAGACCTCTGTCTGTCTGTCTGTCTGTCTGTCTGTCTGCGCCATACATTACAACTGTCCCCCCTGAAACAAGCTAGGCCACCTGGTTAGTCCTGCTAGCAGTTTTGAACTGCATGAAGCCACCTTTTTTTATTTTAGACTTCTGTCTGTCTGTCTGTCTGCGCCACACATTACAACTGTTCCCCATGAAACAAGCTAGGCTGCCTGGTTAGTCCTGCTAGCAGTTTTGAACTGCATGAAGCCACCTTTTTTAAATTTAAGGCCACTGTCTGTCTGTATGTCTGTCTGTCTGTGCCACACATTACAACTGTCCAGCCCCTGAAACAAGCTTGGCCGCCTGGTTTGTCCTGCTAGCAATTTTGAACTGCATGAAGCCACCTTTTTTTATTTTAGGCCTCTGTCTGTCTGTTTGTCTGTCTGCGCCACATATTACAACTGTCCCTCTTGAAACAAGCTAGGCTGCCTGGTTAGTCCTGCTAGCAGTTTTGAACTGCATTTAGCCACCTTTTTTTTTATTTTAGGCCTCTGTCTGTCTGTTTGTCTGTCTGTCTGCACCACACATTACAACTGTGCCTCCCCCCCTGAAACAAGCTAGGCCGCCTGGTTTGTCCTGCTAGCAGTTTTGAACTGCATGAAGCCACCTTTTTTTATTTCAGGCCTCTGTCTGTCTGTCTGTCTGTCTGTCTGTCCGTCTCTGCCACACATTACAACTGCCCCCCCCCCCCCCCCCCCCCCCCTGAAACAAGCTAGGCCGCCTGGTTAGTCCTGCTAGCAGTTTTGAACTGCATGAAGCCACCTTTTTTATTTTAGGCCTCTGTCTGCCTGTCTGTCTGCGCCACACATTACAACTTTCCCCCCAGAAACAAGCTAGGCCGCCTGGTTAGTCCTGCTAGCAGTTTTGAACTGCGTAAAGCCACCTTTTTTTATTTTAGGCCTCTGTCTGTCTGTCTGCACCACACATTACAACTGTCCCCCCCTGAAACAAGCTAGGCCGCCTGGTTAGTCATGGTAGCAGTTTTGAACTGCATGAAGCCACCTTTTTTAATTTTAGGCCTCTGTCTGTCTGTCTGTGCCACACATTACAACTGTGCTCCGCTGAACAAAGCTATGCCACCTGTGTACTACTCAAACACATTTTGAACAGACATTAGCCTAATAATAATAATAATAATATAATAATAATATTCTTTATGTATATAGTGCCAACATATTCCGCAGCGCTTTACAGTTTAACAGTTTCAAACACAAAAGTCATAAGTAACAACGTTAACAATACAATAATTAAAGCGAAATAAGACGACCCTGCTCGTGAGAGCTTACAATCTACAATGAGGTGGGGGAGATACAAAGTACAAGTGTGTATTTACAATGATGTATTTACAATGATGGTCCAGCAATCTTCAGGGGTTGGGTAATAGATAGGGATAGTGAATGGGCTACACACACACACAAACATAAAATGACTTTGATTAGTGAACGTGATAGGCCGCTCTGAACAAATGTGTTTTGAGCGAGCGCCTAAAACTATGCAAATTGTGGATGGTCCTAATATCTTGGGGTAGAGCATTCCAGAGGATTGGCGCAGCGCGGGAGAAGTCTTGGAGTCAGGAGTGGGAAGTACGGATTAGTGCAGAGGTTAGTTGAAAGTCATTTGCAGAGTGCAGTGGTCTGTTAGGCCGATAGACCGATAGACAGAAATGAGGGAGGAGATGTAAGGGGGTGCCACACTGTGGAGAGCTTTGTGGGGGAGAACAAGTACTTTGAATTGTATCCTGTAATGAATGGGCAGCCAGTGTAACGACTGGCGAAGAGCAAACGTGTCCGAGTAACGATTAGCCAGATGGATGACCCTGGCTGCTGCATTAAGGATGGACTGGAGAGGGGAAAGTCGAGTGAGGGGGAGGCCAATTAATAGAGCATTGCAGTAGTCCAGGCGGGAGTAGATCAGGGCGACAGTGAGGGGTTTAGTTGTCTCCGTGGTGAGAAAAGGGCGGATTCTAGAGATGTTCTTTAGGTGTAAGCGGCACGAGCGGGCAAGAGATTGTATATGGGAGGTGAAGGAGAGATCGGAGTCAAACATAACACCCAGACAGCGCGCCTGCTGCTGGGGTGTTATTATGGTGCCACCCACGGAGATGGAAATGTTAGATTTAGGGAGGTTAGTAGATGGCGGGAGCAGAAGAAGTTCAGTTTTGGAGAGGTTGAGTTTCAGATAGAGAGCAGACATGATGTTGGAGACTGCGGACAGACAGTCAGTGACGTTCTGTAGTACAGCAGGAGTAAGGTCAGGGGATGACGTGTATAGTTGTGTGTCATCAGCATAAAGATGGTACTGAAAGCCAAATCTGCTGATGGTCTGTCCAATTGGGGCCGTGTAGTGGGAGAAGAGAAGGGGGCCAAGGACTGAGCCCTCAGGTACCGCGACAGCGAGAGGAAGAGGAGATGAAGTGGAGCCAGAGAACAGAACACTGAAGGAGCGGTCAGAAAGGTAGGAGGAGAGCCATGAGAGAGCAGTGTCCTTAATGCCTAGTGACTGGAGCCTAGAGAGTAAGAGAGGGTGGTCAACAGTGTCAAAAGCCGCAGAAAGATTGAGAAGAATGAGCAGAGAGTGGTCACAATTACGTTTTGCTGTCAGAAAGTCATTGGTCACTTTGATGAGTGCAGTTTCTGTCGAATGTAGGGGGCGGAAACCGGACTGAGAAGGGTCTAGGAGGGAGTGAGTGGAGAGGTACCGGGTAAGGCGGGAGTATATCAGGTGCTCCAAGAGTTTAGAGATGAAGGGGAGATTGGAGACCAGTCGGTAGTTGTTTGTGCAGGATGGGTCGAGGCGAGGGTGGGTTTCTTTAGTTATGGAGTAATAATAGAGTGTTTGAAGGAGTAGGGGAAAATGCCAGAGGAGAAGGAGAGATTAAAGATTGTAGTTAGGTGAGTTGTGACGACTGGAGAGAGAGACTGGAGGAGATGTGAGGGAATGGGGTCGGTAGTGCATGTAGTCGGACGAGAAAAGGAGAGGAGCTTGGAGACTTCTTCTTCTGTGATGGGATCGAATGTGGAGAGTGAGCCAGGGGAAATGAGGGGAGGGATGGGAGTTACTGAACTTAGTGTTTGGGAGCGGATTTCCTGATGGATATTTTCTATTTTCTCTATAAAGTGGGAGGCCAGGTCATCAGCACAAATGTCTGTGATAGGAGCTTGTGCTTTTGGCCTGAGGAGTGAGTGAAAGGTGTCAAAAAGTTTATTGGGGTTGTTGGATAGTGAGGAGATCGGGGTGGTGAAGTAGGTCTGTTTGGCGAGGTGAAGGGCAGAGTTATAGGTCCTTAACATAAATTTACTAATGGAAAAATTCCGGCACACTGCTACTGAAGATAGTCTTTCATTTATTGGTAAATCTTTATAATTAATCAGTTTTTTCATAACAACGGTGAATTTTCAAACAACAGATTTTTATCTCTGCACTCTTTGATTCGGACAAATAATGTGAAAATCTTTATCTCAACGTTTCGGCTAAAGAGCCTTTCTCAATAGATTCAAATGTCACTAATGATCTCGTGTTGTATATAACGAAGAAGCATCGTGTAATATATTCAGAACTCATCCGTTGAATTGATGGCGACCTTGCGACTGCAAATAGGCAGGACAGGGAAATATGCTTAGTACGTAGTCACTCCTATGCGCCGTGCTGGGTGCTGAGACACCGGGAGGGAAAAAGTGACCTGTTTCCAGGAAGGCACAACTGATTAATTATAAAGATTGACCAATAAATGATAGACTATCTGTTAGGAGTCGAGTTTCCTCTGCTGCACAGGGGGAATCTCGATCCGTGTCTGCTGCGGTCTCCCATCCGGTATCGGCCGCAGTGGGCTCTGCTCAGCGGAGACGTCGCTCCCAGCGTCTCGCTGGGGCTGATTCGGTGCATAGGGTCACTACTGCCTTTTCTGGCTTTCCTATGGTACCCTGCACTGATCTGCGGCGAGCGAGCCTCTCTGGGACTAAGTCCTTGTTTACTCACACTGAGCATGCCCAGGGCAGGGTCTCCCATTGGAGGTCGAGGGCCACATGTTCGGTCACATGCTCAGGTGCTGCAGTACATTCTATTGGTCCTTCTGGAAGGTCTTGAAAGGGCAAAACATGCTCAGGTACTGCAGCACTTTCCATTGGTCCTTCTGGAAGGTCCTGAAAGGGCAAAAACTTCAGTAGCAGCTTCCTGTGCTGCAACTATATAAACTGCGCATGACCGCACAGCCATGCGCTAGTATCGTCTTATGCTATATGCTTTGCGCCAATGTGGTCATGTGTTTGAATGTGTTCAGGGACCCGGCTGAAATAAGCCCCTAGAATGCTGGCATCTCCGGCGAGGAGTTTTGTATGCATGCATGACCACTCACTGCTCACATCTGGGTAGTTGGCCTGTGCCTCTGTGAAAGTCTAACAGGGCACAGAGCTTTCCTTTCGCGGTTACTCTGTGAAGCTAACAGAGTTGGTATATACCGCCATATAGAGCCGCCATTATTTAGCAGCAGGTGCTTTCCTGCACGGTGGATCCCGGGTTGCGAACGCACCAATTCCATTTAATAAATTATATATTTGGTGCGTTCCGCCAACCCTAACACTATCTTGAGTAGCAGTGTGCCGGAATTTTTTCATTAGTATATATATTTTTTCCTGAGCACCTCCATTTAAGGCTACATTCACATTAGCGTCATGCGATGCTGCGTCGTCGACGCACGACAACGCATGCGCCCCTATCTTTATCATTGGGGACGCATGCGTTGCGTTGTCGTGTGTTTTCGGTAAAACGCACGACGCATGCATCGTTTCACCGCACCTGGGTGGCGTCGGAGACGCTACATGTTGCATTTTTGAAGCGTCAAAAAAACGCACGCGTCGCACTTGCGTCGCTCGTGCGTCGTCATTGCGTTACAATTTCCCATTGAAACCTATTGACAACGCACTTGCGTCGCGTGTGTGCGTCGTGCGTGCGTTGTGCGACGCATGCGTCGTTAGATAAAATTAAACCAAAAAGTGTCTAGACAGTGCAAACAGTGATAAAAACATCCCCCATATATAAAGAAAATGTTGGATTGTTTGTCACTTCTGCTGCAGCATCTAGAGGCAAGACATCACACCAGACGACTTCTACTTTTATTCATCCGCTGTCCAGAGATGTAAGTATAGAATGATTCTGTGCATTTTCTACATGTTTTTTAAAATTGTTTTTGCAAGTTGTGTATTATATTCTGCACTGTGGTTGTTTAAAGATATTTTTGTATTTTTAGTCTGGTTGTGATGTATGGCGTTGCATAGAATGGCGTTTCATTGTCTGCGGCCTTGATTATTGTTCTTTCCAGGATAGATTTTTCTTTTCCATTTTTTGGTTTGGTGGTGTTTTTTGTATTCAGTTGTGATGTTTTATTCTTGCGTTATATGATGGCGTTTAATAGTCTCCGGCCCTGTCGGTTTTATTGTAAAGTATGGTAGTATAGAATGATTCTGCGCCCTTTTATTAAATGTAATAATTTATATTGCAAGTTGTGTATTATGTTCTGCACTGTGGTTATGTAAAGACATTGTTGTATGTTTCTGGTTGTGATGTATGGCGTTGTATGGCCTTTTATTGTATCCGTCCCTGTCGGTTTTATTGTAAAGTATGGTGTGTTATTGCCGTTTCTGCCCTTAATTTTTGGGTGTTGTTAATTTTTTCCTTTCAAAAATCTATTGTGGTTTTTGGGTTGCTCCATGCATACTGTACTTTTAAAAAAAAAAAAAACTCTCTTTTGGGATTACTACATAGGGTCTGTTGTAGATTAGTTTTCTTATCTTTAAGGTACCTTCACACATAACGATATTGTTAACGATATCGTTGCTATTTGTGACGTAGCAACGATATCGTTAATGAAATCGTTATGTGTGACAGCGACCAACGATCAGGCCCCTGCTGGGAGATCGTTGGTCGCTGAATAAAGTCCAGAACTTTATTTCGTCGCTGGACTCCCTGGAGACATCGCTGGATCGGCGTGTGTGACACCGATCCAGCGATGTCTTCACTGGTAACCAGGGTAAACATCGGGTAACTAAGCACAGGGCCGCGCTTAGTAACCCGATGTTTACCCTGGTTACCATGCTAAAAGTTAAAAAAAACAAACACTACATACTTACCTACAGCCGTCTGTCCTCCAGCGCTGCGCTCTGCACTCCTCCTGTACTGGCTGTGAGCCGGAAAGCAGAGCGGTGACGTCACCGCACTGCTTTCCGGCTCCCAGACAGTACAGGAGGAGAGCAGAGAAGCAGAGCGCAGCGCTGGAGGACAGACGGCTGTAGGTAAGTATGTACTGTTTTTTTTTTTTTACTTTTAGCATGGTAACCAGGGTAAACATCGGGTTACTAAGCGCGGCCCTGCGCTTAGTTACCCGATGTTTACCCTGGTTACCGGCATCGTTGGTCGCTGGAGAGCGGTCTGTGTGACAGCTCTCCAGCGACCAAACAGCGACGCTGCAGCGATCCGGATCGTTGTCGGTATCGCTGCAGCGTCGCTAAATGTGAAGGGGCCTTTAGGCTTTTGTTTACTCTGGCATTGGGTTGTCTCTGCCATTGTTTCTTTTAATCAATGTGGCAGTGTTGTTTGCTCAGCGTTAGTTCAGTTGGAGTGCAATGTTCTTTGTGGTTGAAATGAAAATGTTTTTTTTCTTTTTATATATTGCTGGATTGTGCATAGGATCAATGTTATTTTGTTCTTTTTTTCAGAATTGCATTATGGCCAGCGATTCCAGCAACACCCCACCGCTGAGGAGTCCGGTGAGTACATGATCTACTATTGCTTACTATATTCGCTGTCATTTGTAGATGGGTCACTCAACTTTTTGGTGAACTATTTTGCAGGCTTCTTCAAGTGAGGAGGAGAACCAGGAGGAACAGAGGGAGCAGGAGCAGGGACCACGGGGCCAAGCTGTGGTTGCAGGACGGAGAGTAAGTTTTTATTTCAAACCTATTCCTTTTTTTTCGTTAATTTTTTTGTTTTTGCGGGTATGGGGGGTGGTGGGAGGGGGTGGTGTTGTGTGTGGTAGGTGGCGGTGGAGGAGGTAGGGACAACATTTTTTTATCTTGCAAACATTAATATTTTCCATTTATTCTAGGTTTCACAACGGGCCCATGATGACCCACTGGATATCGATATGATGGTGGCATTCATAGAAGAACGGGGCCCGTTGTGGGACAGCCGTGACCCCCGGCACGTGGACCAGGGCATATTGCGCCGTTTGTGGATAGAGGTGGCACAATCGCTGTGGGATGGCTTCGACAGCGCTTCCCCCAAGGGCAAAGCTAGTTTTCGTAAGTATTTCCAAAATGCTGCTGTGACCCATCATGCCAGGATTACACAACCGTCTGTGATGTCTTCTATTGGGATTGCACACGGTTGCGTAATCGTTTTCAATATATTCTCTAAAACCTTTTTTATTTTTTTAATTTATACACAGTTAAACAATTGAAGACCAGATGGCGCTCCATGAAGGACCGTTTCAGGAGGGGCCTGAAAAAGGAGGGACAGACCCGTAGTGGTGCTGCAGCTTCAAGGACCTCTGTGTACAAATACAACCGTATATTGCAGTTCTTGCGACCGGTCCTTGAAAGCAGAGAGTAAGTATAGTACCTATGCACACACCTAGTTTTTACAACATGCATATTCACCTACTATATTCCAGCCACATAGCTTATTGCCCAGCCATTTATTTTGGCAAGTACGAAGTATAGAAATGAAGAAAAAAATGCAAGCTCACCAAGGCGTGAAAAGTAAAAAATACATACTTTTATCCTCTTCAATCATAAGCAGAGGATGAAACATCAGCACAATACAATAGACACTATCTACGCGTTTCAGGTGACAGGGAACATCAGACCTGAAACGCGTAGATAGTGTTTTTATTGTATTGTGCAGATGTTTCATCCTCTGCTTCTGATTGAAGTGAATAAAGTATTTAGTTTTTACTTTTCACGCCTCGTTGACCTCGAATTTTTTATTCATTTCTGGTCTTCTCACACTTGACACAGCGGCTCCCTTCTGGGATTACTACAATGGTGAGCTTGACTTACTAGTTATTTCCCTGAAATCAGAGGTATACAGAACACAGAAAGATAGTAGATTGGCCATGCCCAGGCAATATTTCATAGTGGAGTAGTATAGTGCCCATCCAGGTGTATCCCAGTTTTTTTATACACAAAAAATTAAAATATAATAGACACGCCATACCTTCTACTGCAAGGCAGGTTATGTTCCCATGGTTGCTCAGCTCGCAGGACCTGTGATGACGTCTCGGTCACATGACCGTGACGTCATGGCAGTTCCAACGTAAGCATAATTGTCTGGCGTTACAAACCGCAACCATGGGTGACTATTTTGAATTAAATAAATGCATTTTTTTTAAATATTGATGGGGCATATGCAGTGTCAATATTAAAAATAGGTTAATATTAACGGCGGAAATGGATACCGGCGGTAAAGTTAATTAATGACGCATGTGAAATGTTATATTTAGTATACTAATGGTTTCCTTATGTTTTCACAGAACACACAGCAGCACCCGCGAGACTGTCCGACCCTCTGGAGCGGTCCTTTGTGAAGCGCCATCTGAACCGTCGCAGCCATCCCACAGCGAGAGCAGGTCTGCACCACCACAATCTGGCGAACCGGCAGCCGGTCCATCAGATGTTCCCCTGGCCGAGGCCTCTGGCGCTCCTTCCTTCGGGTCTTCCCGACAGCGTCAGCGGGCCTCGGACAGGGCGGTCATGCCCGAATTTTTACATTTGAGCACCGTATTTCAGAATGGTTTCAAGGCGCTGTGCGATAAAATGTCCAATATCGACCGGCGTCTTGAAAACATCGAATCGGAGCTCTCGAGGCTGGCCAAACATTTTTTTAGTGCCATTCACAAGGGCATGGTTGAACATCTTACGCCGGAACTCCAGATTTCGATCATGCAGGGCTGCAACAACGCATATGTCACTGCTCTGCAGCAGGCTTGGGTCATGCAGTCAGCGACAAATGTGCCCGCAGTACCATCGCTGGCTGCCATGACTCCGACTCCTGCTGCAGAGCACCACCACAGAGCTCTGCGTGCCGAGGGCCACCGCCACCGCCACCACAGAACAGAGCCCCAAAGTTCTGATCATGCCAGGCCTTCAAGGGCACACAGACGGGAAGCTGACCCACACCCAGAGGGAGAGAGGAGGAAAAAAAAGAAGAAGACGACGACGACGACAAGCACTACAACCTTGGCTATGGCTGCTCCCAAAACAACCACCACTACACAGCCTGGGTCGACCCGGAGCACTCCAAGTACCCAGCCTGGGTCTACACGGAGTACACCCAGTACCCAGCCTGGGTCTACAAGAAGTACACCGAGTACACAGCCTGGGTCTACCCGGAGCCGGAGTAGCCAGCCAAGGACACTGGTCGTCCCTCCTCCTCCCTCACCTCCTACTTTGGCAGGATCGCCACCGTCAACTGGCTGGATTGATGTCGGCATCCCGTCTAGTGTCATAGACTATGCTGCTTCCTCCCCCTCGTCCTCCTCCTCGGTCTCCTCAACACCCCCAAAAAGTGGGGGATATCAATCCCCCTTAATTGCTGATATCGATACCCCCTAACATTTCCCATTTCTTTTTTTTTGTGTCCCTAATAAAATTGTTAATTTAAAAAAAAAAAATATTTTTTATTGTCTCAAATAAAGTTTGCACCAAATCACACCGTGCGCCGTATACACAAATCTTGTCTTTGTAACAACTGATGTGCAATGTCTGACAATATTTTATACATTTTTTTTTTTCATTTTTTTATAGGGCTGTCGTTCATTGTACTATGAGATGTTACAAACACAAACAGCATTGCTCAATATGTCAAGTTTAAAATGTACCATCACACAACGATTTCAGTAACGATATAGCTGGTTTTTGTGTGTAACCAACGTTATCTTTTCTGAAATCGTACAACGATTAGGCCCCTGCTGTGAGATTTTTGGTGTCAGCGAATGATTAGGAATTTCTTGGGGTAACTGATCACACGCTGTCATTGTTGGATCGGCGTGTTTGACACCGATCCAGCAATGTCTTTGTTTTAAACTAGGGAATATTGGGTTACTAGCGCAGTGTTTTAAACACTCAAATAAGTGAACAATACCCCCCAAAAAAAATAAAGGTGTCAACCACGTCCCTCGCCGTCATCTTTCCGCAGTCACTGACACTGTTTCCCGCCCGTAAAGTAGAGCACACCATTGACTTAAACGCTGTGCTTTGCTTTAGGGCTGGCACAGTACGGAAAGCTGACGGCGATGGACGTGTCACACACCGGAATGAAAGGTTTTTTTTATTTTTTTATATTACATTTACAATGGTAAACAGGGAAAACATCGTGAGTGCGGCCATGCGCTTCATAACATTATCCAGATTACACGGGGACTTGCTCTTTTTTGGTCGCTGGAGAGCTGTCTGTGTGACAGCTCTCCAGCAACCACGCGACGACTAAACAACGGTCACGGTCCGGTCGTATCACTGGTCGGTATCGTTGGATAATAGTTTTATTAATGTACCTTAATATTATTGGTCAGGTGAGGTGGTAGCAATGTTCACAGTGTCGCCACTATTTGACTCTGGACGTATTCCAGCATCCTGAGTGCAATAGTGTTAACTCTGTAAAGTTTTGCAAACATGATCGTCTCCCTCCTTGTCAAGCCAGGTTCCATATGCAAATAGTCTGCAGGATTAAAAATGGTTGACAAGGTGGGAGCCGATTATGTTATACGTCAAAACTATGGAACACACGGCTGAAATATTTTTTTGTTTTGTCACAGTCCATTTGTGTACTGGTGCTCACATAAATTTTGTGGGACACACATTACTTTACATAACATTGGATTTTACAATTTGATTACTATGGAAAAACATATGGGAGATTTTTTTTGTGAAAACGGAAAGGCACAAGAACTTTATTTCAAAACACAACGCATTAGAAAATCAGGGGACATTATAACAATAACCTTACATAGGATGGTTAAATGACATGGACTCCACAGTGTTTACATGACATCATAATAACAAGATGAATTAAACCATTTGATCTTGCCATGAAACACGGCCAACATCTGAAACAAAGTATGCAGCAAATTGGTCCCTCATATGAGCAATCTCCACAGTTGTCCGCAGAGGATGATCTTGATAATCAGGCAATGGATTTGGTATGGGTTCATCGAGTTCCACGTTGACTCTCTCTTTATCAATAATAAAATTGTGGAGAACCACACACGCCTTCACCACCTCATCCACTGTCTCAATTTTCAAATTTATAGCGGATCCTAAGATACGCCATTTGGAGACAAGGATTCCAAAGGCGCACTCCACAGTTCTTCTGGCCCTGGACAGTCTATAATTAAATATACTTTTGGTGCGGTCCAACCCCCGACTGGAGTACGGTTTAAGTAGGTTGCCACTCATTTGAAAAGCCTCATCCCCAACAACAACAAATGGCAGGGCAGGGCCTTCGGTGTTGGGAAGAGGTCGTGGATGGGGGAAATTAAAATTATCATACAATCTTCGGCCCATATCAGACTCCTTAAATGTCCGTGAATCATTTGCACGGCCAAACGCTCCAATGTCCACTGCGAGAAACCTGCAGTCCGCACCTGCAATTGCCATCAGCACGGTGGAAAAGTATTTTTTATAATTAAAAAACAGAGATCCACTTCTTGAAGGCTTGGTAATCCTAATGTGCTTCCCATCCACGGCTCCAATACAGTTAGGGAAAGAACACACTTGTTCGAATTTTTGGGCATTGGCCTGCCATAATTCTGTTGTTGGGATAGGTAAAAATTCCTCCCGGAGGTTGTCCCACAATGCGCGGCATGTGTCGGCAATAATACCAGACAGTGTGGAGACTCCAATCCGAAACTGGAAATGCAGTGATCTCAAGGTCTCTCCAGTAGCAAGGAAACTGACAAGAAGAAAAATAAATAAATGAAATTAATTAAATTGTTATGAAATAATTTTTCATTCTTAATTACAATCCCCCACCCCACAAAACCAAAACACGTTAGTTACTTGAAAAAATGGCAAGAACATATAAATCCTTCACATTGCATTACGTACCGTAGAGTCACCAGCAGACGTTCCTCGGGGGAAATCGATTTACGGAGCTGCGTGTCCTGCCTGGCAATGGTTCCTTCCACCAGACGCAGCAGATATCGGAAGCTGTTTTGTGACATCCTGGTGTATTCAAAGTATTTCTCCTGGTTCTCATTTAATTCGCCAAACAGACAATGGTAGGCTCCACGACTCTCTCGGACTTCCACTATAGGGTCTAGCCAAAAACGCCGACGACTCCTTCTCCGTAGTTTGTCTCTTTTCCTCTGTTCATGACAGGCAATAGCATAAGCAATAGCAAGGGCTAATTCCAGCTCAAAATTGAGGTAGATACTCTCCATGGGACGATCCATCTTGATGCTGTATGGTTGGAAATAATCTATGCCGGGGTATATATACCACTATTACATTAATACCCACCCTCATCCACCCATTGGTGGCATTATCTATTGTCTAGACACTAGACCCACCCTCTTCTATTCATTGGTGGTGTTATCTAGTGTCTAGACACTAAATTGTGTGTAAAGATATAATCATTGTTTGACAACGCATGCGTCGTAAAACGCTGCGTTTTTTGTAAAAACGCAACAAAAACGCACAAAAAACGCTGCGTTTTACGACGCATCCGTCCGACGCTTGCGTCAAAAAAGGTGCGTTTTTGCATGCGTTTCCGATCCGTCGTGCGTTGCGTTGGCGACGCAGCGTCGCATGACGCTAATGTGAACGTAGCCTAAGTGAGCGCCTTCCTCATCGTTACTTAACATAAATTTGACGTGTATGAAGTCTTCTGGTGTGCGTGTTTTCCTCCATAAGCGTTCAGCAAACCTAGAGCATCGCTGGAGAAATCGAGTTTGCGATGTGAGCCAGGGCTGTTTCACTCTGTGTTTGGAGGTTCTGAGAGTGAGGGGAGCTACTTGGTCCAGGGTGATTCTAAGAGTGTCATTGAAGTGATGTACAGCCAGATTAGGACAGGAAAAAGAAGAGATTGGGGAAAATGATGAGCGTAGGGAGTCTGAAAGTGTATGAGGGTTAATGGCTTGTAGATTTCTGACTGAATGGTAGGTAGGAGGGTGCTGGGGTGAGCGAGGATTTGTGAGTGTGAAGGAGAGAATGTTGTGGTCAGAGAGGGGAAGCGGTGAGTTATCTAGGTAGGAGATTGAGCAGAGCCGGGCGAAAACCAGGTCCAGGGTGTTACCGTCTTTGTGTGTTTCAGAGGTTGAGAGCTGTGAGAGGCCGAGAGAAGTGGTTAGTAGGGTTGAGCGAAACGAATCGTTCATTTTCATAAGTCGCCGACATTTGGCAAAGTCGGGTTTCATGAAACCCGACCCGATCCCTGTGTGGGGTCGACCATGCGCGCGACTTTCGCGCCAAAGTCGCGTTTCAATGACGCGAAAAGCGCCATTTCTCAGCCAATGAAGATGGACGCAGAGTGTGGGCAGCGTGATGACATAGGTCTCAGTCCCCACCATCTTAGACAAGGGCATTACAGTGATTGGCTTGCTGTCTGCAGCATCACAGGGGCTATAAAGGGGCGTTCCCGCCGACCGCCATCTTACTGCTGCTGATCTGAGCATAGGGAGAGGTTGCTGCCGCTTCGTCAGAAGCAGGGATAGCGTTAGGCAGGGTACATTAACCCCGAAACGGCTTGTGCTGTAGCGATTTCCACTGTCCAACACCACCTTTGCTTGCAGGGACAGTGGAAGCAACATTTTTTTTTTCCTCAGTGCTGTAGCTCAATGGGCTGCCCTAGAAGGCTCCCTGATAGCTGCATTGCTGTGTGTATGCCGCTGTGCAAACCAACTGCTTTTTTCAAAACACAAATCCTGTTGTTCCTTCCTTTCTGCACAGCTATCTTGTTTGTTTGTCCACACTTTTGATTTAATTTGCGCAGCAGCCCACTCCTTGTTATTGATGCCTGCCATACCTTGCTGAGATTACTGTAGGGAGATAGTAATTGTAGGACAGTCCCTTTTTTTTTTTTTTTTTCGTTACATCTCTTCCAGGCACTTTCTGCCACAGAAAATATACTATAATACAGTGGCCCACATTTATTTACTAGTCTCCCTGAATAAAAAAAAAGGGTGCAGATTAAAATTGGCAAATCTGCATCAGTGGCAGTCCTGTGTGTGGCATCTGTGTCTCATTTTCTCGCACAGAAAACATATAGTCTAACAGTGGGCCTGATTTCTTGCCAATTCTCCCAGAAATAAAAAAAAAAATAGTGGGAGATTAATATTGGCATTTGTGCTTGAGTGCCAGTCGTGTGTGCCATCTCTCTCAAATTGTGGGGCACAGAAAGCCTAGTGTGTAATACTGTTTTTTTTTTTTTTTTTAATTCTCCCTGAAAAAAAATAAATAGTGGGAGATTAATATTGGCATTTGTGCTTGAGTGCCAGTCGTGTGTGCCATCTCTCTCAAATTGTGGGGCACAGAAAGCTTAGTGTCTATAATACTGTTTGTTTTTTTTTGTTTTTTAATTCTCCCTTAAAAAAAATAAATAGTGGGAGATTAATATTGGCATTTGTGCGTGAGTGCCAGTCGTGTGTGCCATCTCTCTCAAATTTTGGGGCACAGAAAGCCTAGTGTCTGATACTGTTTTTTTTTTTCTTTTAAATTCTCCCTGAAAAAAAAATAAATAGTGGGAGATTAATATTGGCATTTGTGCTTGAGTGCCAGTCGTGTGTGCCATCTCTCTCAAATTTTGGGGCACAGAAAGCCTAGTGTCTATAATACTGTTTTGTTTTTTTAATTCTCACTTAAAAAAAAAATAGTGGGAGATTAATATTGGCATTTGTGCTTGAGTGCCAGTCGTGTGCCATCTCTCTCAAATTTTGGTGCACAGAAAGCCTAGTGTCTAATACTGTTTTATTTTTTATTTTTTAAATTCTCCCTGAAAAAAAAATAAACAGTGGGAGATTAATATTGGCATTTGTGCTTGAGTGCCAGTTGTGTGTGCCATCTCTCTCAAATTGTGGGGCACAGAAAGGCTAGTGTCTAAAATACTGTTTTGTTTTTTTATTTTCTCCCTGAAAAAAAATAAATAGTGGGAGATTAATATTGGCATTTGTGCTTGAGTGCCAGTCGTGTGTGCCATCTCTCTCAAATTTTGGGGCACAGAAAGCCTAGTGTCTAATACTGTTTTTTTTTTTTTTTTTTTTTTTTTTAATTCTCCCTTAAAAAAAAAAAATAGTGGGAGATTAATATTGGCATTTGTGCTTGAGTGCCAGTCGTGTGTGCCATCTCTCTCAAATTGTGGGGCACAGAAAGCCTAGTGTGTAATACTGTTTTTTTTTTTTTTTTTTAATTCTCCCTGAAAAAAAATAAATAGTGGGAGATTAATATTGGCATTTGTGCTTGAGTGCCAGTCGTGTGTGCCATCTCTCTCAAATTGTGGGGCACAGAAAGCTTAGTGTCTATAATACTGTTTGTTTTTTTTTGTTTTTTAATTCTCCCTTAAAAAAAATAAATAGTGGGAGATTAATATTGGCATTTGTGCGTGAGTGCCAGTCGTGTGTGCCATCTCTCTCAAATTTTGGGGCACAGAAAGCCTAGTGTCTGATACTGTTTTTTTTTTTCTTTTAAATTCTCCCTGAAAAAAAAATAAATAGTGGGAGATTAATATTGGCATTTGTGCTTGAGTGCCAGTCGTGTGTGCCATCTCTCTCAAATTTTGGGGCACAGAAAGCCTAGTGTCTAATACTGTTGTTTTTTTGGTTTTTTAATTCTCCCTTAAAAAAAATAAATAGTGGGAGATTAATATTGGCATTTGTGCTTGAGTGCCAGTCGTGTGTGCCATCTCTCTCAAATTTTGGGGCACAGAAAGCCTAGTGTCTAATGTTAGGGCTAGCGGAACGCACCAAATAATAAGACAGATAGTGTATGGTGCGTTCGCAGCCCGGGGTCCACCGTGCAGAGATGGAACCTGCTGCCAATTAATGATGGACTATATGGCAGTACAAAGTGAATACACACATGGGCTAACCTCACCCTGTGTGAAGGAAGCGAACCCTGTTACGTCACAGGGCCGTGGTACCGCACCAAGAGCGCAAGCAACGAGTCTCAGAACTCAATCCCAAGACACAGGATTTGAGTACATAGACCTCATGCGCTCGACACCGCTACTGAGGTGTCATGGTGACAGCAATAGAAGCACGAGAGTGCATGCAGTGCCACACTGGCGAACGCCACTAACCACCCAGGCTTGGGTCAGGAAAGTGCTGTGAAAGCACAAGGCGCCGCACTGGCGGTCACAGCAATAAGACGCTGTATTGTGTGTTTACGTGCTGATGGCTAAGTCGGGCGCTAGATAGCAAACATACACCTTCCGCGAACAGTCATCCAATAGGGAGGGTTATTTAACCCCTTCCCGACCCATGACGCCACGTAGGCGTCATGAAAGTCGGTGCCAATCCGACCCATGACGCCTATGTGGCGTCATGGAAAGATCACGTCCCTGCAGATCGGGTGAAAGGGTTAACTCCCATTTCACCCGATCTGCAGGGACAGGGGGAGTGGTAGTTTAGCCCAGGGGGGGTGGCTTCACCCCCTCGTGGCTACGATCACTCTGATGGGCTGTTGAAAGTGAAACTGCCAATCAGAGCGATTTGTAATATTTCACCTATTATAACGGGTGAAATATTACAATCCAGCCATGGCCGATGCTGAAATACAATCGGCCATGGCTGGAAACACTAATGTGCCCCCACCCCACCCCACCGATCGCCCCCCCAGCCCTCCGATCTGGCCGGTACACTGCTCCGGCTCCCCTCCGTCCAGTGCTCCGCTCCCCCCGTGCTCTTGTCCGCTCCCCCCTGCACTCCGATCCACCCCCCCGTGCTCCGTTCCAGCCCCCCCGTGCTCCGTTCCACGCCCCCCGTGCTCCGTTCCACGCCTGCCGCGCTCCGATTCCCCCCCATGCTCCGATCCCCCCCCCCCGTGTTCCCCCTCCACCCTATCATACTTACCGATCCTGCCGGGGTCCGTCCGTCTTCTCCCCGGGCGCCGCCATCATCCAAAATGGCGGGCGCATGCGCAGTGCGCCCGCCGAATCTGCCGGCCGGCAGATTCGTTCCAAAGTGCATTTTGATCTAATCTAATCTAATCTATCTCAGTGATCAAAATAAAAAAAATAATAAATGACCCCCCCCCCTTTGTCACCCCCATAGGTAGGGACAATAAAAAAAAAAAGAATTTTTTTTTTTCCACTAATGTTAGAATAGGGTTAGGGTTAGGGTTAGGGGTAGGGGTAGGGTTAGGGCTAGGGTTAGGGGTAGGGCTAGGGTTAGGGGTAGGGTTAGGGGTAGGGTTAGGGTTTCGGTATGTGCACACGTATTCTGGTCCTCTGCGGATTTTTCCGCTGCGGATTTGATAAATCCGCAGTGCTAAACCGATGCGGATTTATGGCGGATTTACCGCGTTTTTTTCTGCGCATTTCACTGCGGTTTTACAATTGCGATTTTCTTTTGGAGCAGTTGTAAAACCGCTGCGGAATCCGCACAAAGAAGCGACATGCTGCGGAATGTAAACCGCTGCATTTCCGTGCAGTTTTTCTGCAGCATGTGTACAGCGTTTTTTGTTTCCCGTAGGTTTACATTGAACTGTAAACTCATGGGAAACTGCTGCGGATCCGCAGCGTGTGCACATACCTTTAGAATTAGGCCATGTGCACACGGTGCGGATTTGGCTGCGGATTCGCAGCAGTGTTCCATCAGGTTTACAGTACCATGTAAACATATGAAAAACCAAATCCGCTGTGCCCATGGTGCGGAAAATACCGCGCGGAAACGCTGCATTGTATTTTCCGCAGCATGTCAATTCTTTGTGCGGATTCCGCAGCATTTTACACCTGTTCCTCAATAGGAATCCGCAGGTGAAATCCGCACAAAAAACACTGGAAATCCGCGGAAAATCCGCAGGTAAAACGCAGTGCCTTTTACCCGCGGATTTTTCAAAAATGATGCTGAAAAATCTCACACGAATCCGCAACGTGGGCACATAGCCTTAGGGTTAGGGTTGTGGTTAGGGTTGTGGTTAGGGGTGTGATTAGGGTTATGGCTACAGTTGGGATTAGGGTTAGGGGTGTGTTGGGGTTAGGGTTGTGATTAGGGTTATGGCTACAGTTGGGATTAGGGTTAGGGGTGTGGGGGGTTAGTGTTGGAGGTAGAATTGAGGGATTTCCACTGTTTAGGCACATCAGGGGGTCTCCAAACGCAACATGGCGCCACCATTGATTCCAGCCAATCTCGTATTCAAAAAGTCAAATGGTGCTCCCTCAATTCCGAGCCCTGACGTGTGCCCAAACAATGGTTTACCCCCCACATATGGGGTACCAGCATACTCAGGATAAACTGCGCAACAATTACTGGGGTCCAGTTTCTCCTGTTACCCTTGTGAAAATAAAGAAATGCTTGCTAAAACATCATTTTTGAGGAAAGAAAAATGATTTTTTATTTTCACGGCTCTGCGTTGTAAACGTCTGTGAAGCACTTGGGGGTTCAAAGTGCTCACCACATATCTAGATAAGTTCCTTGGGGGGTCTAGTTTCTAAAATGTGGTCACTTGTGGGGGGTTTCTACTGTTTAGGCACACCAGGGGCTCTGCAAATGCAACGTGACACCCGCAGACCATTCCATCAAAGTCTGCATTTCAAAAGTCACTACTTCCCTTCTGAGCCCCGACGTGTGCCCAAACAGTGGTTTACCCCCACACATGGGGTATCAGCGTACTCAGGAGAAACTGGACAACAACTTTTGGGGTCCAATTTCTCCTGTAACCCTTGGGAAAATAAAAAATTCTGGGCTAAATAATTATTTTTGAGGAAAGAAAACGTATTTATTATTTTCACAGCTCTGCATTATAAACTTCTATGAAGCACTTGGGGGTTCAAAGTGCTCACCACACATCTAGATAAGTTCCTTTTGGGGTCTAGTTTCCAAAATGGGGTCACTTGTGGGGGGTTTCTACTGTTAAGCCACATCAGGGGCTCTGCAAACGCAACGTGACGCCCACAGAGCATTCCATCAAAGTCTGCATTTCAAAACGTCACTACATCACTTCCGAGCCTCGGCATGTGCCCAAACAGTGGTTTACCCCCACATATGGGGTATCAGCGTACTCAGGAGAAACTGGACAACAACTTTTGGGGTCAAATTTCTCCTGTTACCCTTTGGAAAATAAAAAATTGCAGGCTAAAAATCATTTTTGAGAAAATAATTTTTTTTTTAAATTTTCATGGCTCTGCGTTATAAATTTCTGTGAAGCACTTGGGGGTTCAAAGTCCTCACCACACATCTAGATTAGTTCCTTTGGGGGTCTAGTTTCCAAAATGGGGTCATTTCTGGGGGATCTCCAATGTTTAGGCACACAGGGGCTCTCCAAACGTGACATGGTGTCCGCTAATGATTGGAGCTAATTTTCCATTTAAAAAGCCAAATGGCGTGCCATCCCTTCCGAGCCCTGCCGTGCGCCCAAACAGTGGTTTACCCCCACATATGGGGTATCAGCGTACTCAGGACAAACTGGACAACAAAATTTGGGGTCCAATTTCTCCTATTATCCTTGGCAAAATAGGAAATTCCAGGCTAAAAAATCATTTTTGAGGAAAGAAAAATTATTTTTTATTTTCATGGCTCTGCGTTATAAACTTCTGTGAAGCACCTGGGGGTTTAAAGTGCTCAATATGCATCTAGATAAGTTCCTTGGGGGGTCTAGTTTCCAAATTGGGGTCACTTGTGGGGGAGCTCCAATGCATAGGCACACAGGGGCTCTCCAAACGCGACATGGTGTCCGCTAACAATTGGAGCTAATTTTCCATTCAAAAAGTCAAATGGCGCGCCTTCCCTTCCGAGCCCTGCCGTGTGCCCAAACAGTGGTTTACCCCCACATATGAGGTATCGGCGTACTCGGGAGAAATTGCCCAACAAACTTTATGATCCATTTTATCCTACTGCCCATGTGAAAATGAAAAAATTGAGGCGAAAAATTTTTTTTTGTGAAAAAAAAGTACTTTTTCATTTTTACAGATCAATTTGTGAAGCACCTGAGGGTTTAAAGTGCTCACTAGGCATCTAAATAAGTTCCTTGGGGGGTCTAGTTTCCAAAATGGGGTCACTTGTGGGGGAGCGCCAATGTTTAGGCACACAGGAGCTCTCCAAACGCGACATGGTGTCCGCTAACGATGGAAATAATTTTTCATTCAAAAAGTCAAATGGCGCTCCTTCCCTTCCGAGCCTTACCATGTGCCCAAACAGTGGTTTACCCCCACATATGAGGTATTGGCGTACTCAGGAGAAATTGCCCAACACATTTTAGGATCCATTTTATCCTGTTGCCCATGTGAAAATGAAAAAATTGAGGCGAAAATAATTTTTTTGTGAAAAAAAGTACTTTTTCATTTTTACGGATCAATTTGTGAAGCACCTGGGGGTTCAAAGTGCTCACTATGCATCTAGATAAGTTCCTTGGGGCGTCTAGTTTCCAAAATGGGGTCACTTGTGGGGGAGCTCCAATTTTTAGGCACACGGGGGCTCTCCAAACGTGACATGGTGTCCGCTAAAGAGTGGAGCCAATTTTTGATTCAAAAAGTCAAATGGCGCTCCTTCCCTTCCAAGCCCTGCCGTGCGCCCAAACAGTGGTTTACCCCCACATATGAGGTATCAGCGTACTCAGGACAAATTGGACAACAACTTTCATGGTTCAGTTTCTCCTTTTACCATTGGGAAAATAAAAAAATTGTTGCTAAAGATAATTTTAAAAAGTTAAACGTTCATTTTTTCCTTCCATGTTGCTTCTGCTGCTGTGAAGCACCTGAAGGGTTAATAAACTTCTTGAATGTGGTTTTGAGTACCTTGAGGGGTGCAGTTTTTAGAATGGTGTCACTTTTGGATATTTTCAGCCATATAGACCCCTCAAACTGACTTCAAATGTGAGGTGGTCCCTAAAAAAAATGGTTTTGTAAATTTCGTTGTAAAAATGACAAATCGCTGGTCAAATTGTAACCCTTATAACTTCCTAGCAAAAAAAAATTTTGTTTCCAAAATTGTGCTGATGTAAAGTAGACATGTGGGAAATGTTATTTATTAACTATTTTGTGTCACATATCTCTCTGGTTTAACAGAATAAAAATTAAAAATGTGAAAATTGCGAAATTTTCAAAATTTTCGCCAAATTTCCGTTTTTATCACAAATAAACGCAGAATTTATTGACCTAAATTTACCACTAACATGAAGCCCAATATGTCACGAAAAAACAATCTCAGAACCGGTAGGATCCGTTGAAGCGTTCCTGAGTTATTACCTCATAAAGGGACACTGGTCAGAATTGCAAAAAACGGCAAGGTCTTTAAGGTCAAAATAGGCTGGGTCATGAAGGGGTTAAAGAGCGACTTTCACTCACAACACACACACATTTACAAATGTACACTAGCGCATGGCCGTGCGGTCATGCGCAGCTTATATAGTTGCAGCACGTTCAGGACCTTCCAATAAAGGACCAATGGGAAGCTGCTACCAAAGTTTTGCCCTTTCAGGACCTTCCTGGAGGACCAATGGGATGTGCTGCAGTACCTGAGCATGTGACCCTCGATCTCCAATGGGAGATCTTGCCCTGGGCATGCTCAGAAAGAGAAAAGCAGGACTTAGCCCCAAAAGCATCTGCTCGCCGCTGCCCAACACTGACTTCAATGGCAGAAGCAGGAAAAGCAGCAGTAACTCTTTGTACAGAGTGAGACTGAGCAAGATGCTGGGACCGACGTCTCTGCTGAGCAGACTCCACTGCGGCTGGATAAGAATGGGAGACCGCAGCGGAGATGGCTCGAGATTCCCCTTGTGGAGAACCGGGAACTTGACACCTAACATCTAATACTGTTTTTTTTTGTTTTTTTAAATTCTCCCTGAAAAAAAATAAATAGTGGGAGATTAATATTGGCATTTGTGCTTGAGTGTCAGTCGTGTGTGCCATTTCTCTCAAATTGTGGGGCACAGAAAGCCTAGTGTCTATAATTCTGTTTTTTTTTTTTAATTCTAACTTAAAAAAAAATAGTGGGAGATTAATATTGGCATTTGTGCTTGAGTGCCAGTCGTGTGTGCCATCTCTCTCAAATTTTGGGGCACAGAAAGCCTAGTGTCTATAATACTGTTTTGTTTTTTTAATTCTCACTTAAAAAAAAAATAGTGGGAGATTAATATTGGCATTTGTGCTTGAGTGCCAGTCGTGTGTTCCATCTCTCTCAAATTTTGGTGCACAGAAAGCCTAGTGTCTAATACTGTTTTATTTTTTATTTTTTAAATTCTCCCTGAAAAAAAAATAAACAGTGGGAGATTAATATTGGCATTTGTGCTTGAGTGCCAGTTGTGTGTGCCATCTCTCTCAAATTGTGGGGCACAGAAAGGCTAGTGTCTAAAATACTGTTTTGTTTTTTTATTTTCTCCCTGAAAAAAAATAAATAGTGGGAGATTAATATTGGCATTTGTGCTTGAGTGCCAGTCGTGTGTGCCATCTCTCTCAAATTTTGGGGCACAGAAAGCCTAGTGTCTAATACTGTTTTTTTTTTTTTTTTTTTTTTTTTTAATTCTCCCTTAAAAAAAAAAAAATAGTGGGAGATTAATATTGGCATTTGTGCTTGAGTGCCAGTCGTGTGTGCCATCTCTCTCAAATTGTGGCGCACAGAAAGCCTAGTGTCTATAATACTGTTTTTTTTTTTTTTGTTTGTTTTTTAATTCTCCCTTTAAAAAAAAAATAGTGGGAGATTAATATTGGCATTTGTGCTTGAGTGACAGTCCTGCGAGTGTGGCATCTTTCTCATTTTGTGCTACAGAAAACCTAGTGTGTAACATTGTGCCTGAATTTCCTTGCAGTCTCACCCACCTATAAAGGGATATCTAAATCCTACAGAAGTTAGAGTTCACCTTGTAAGTTGTTTTACAGTAACAAATACCGTTACTTTGGTTATGTTTTGCAAACAATGAGGAAATCTGGTGTAAGAGGTCGTGGCCATGGGCTGTCATTGCCAGCTGGTAATGATGGTAGTGGTGGTGGAGCATCAGGTGGTCGTGGGAAAAGCAATATAGCACCTAAGTCTCGAGTTGTGGAGCCAGGTGTTAGGGGTCGAGGTCCTGCCTCTGCACAGGGTGAATCTCAATCCGTCTCCGCTGCGGTCTCCCATTCTTCTCCAGCCGCAGTGGAGTCTGCTCAGCAGGGACGTCGATCCCAGCGTCTCACTCAGTCTGACTCTGGGCGAAGAGTTACTGCTGCTTTTCCTGCTTCTGCCATTGAAGCCAGTGCTGGGCAGCAGCGAGTGGGCGTTTCTGGATCTAAGTCCTGCTTTTCTCTGTCTAAGCATGCCCAGGGCAGGATCTCCCGTTGGAGATTGAGGGTCACATGCTCAGGTATTGCAGCACATCCCATTGGTCCTCCAGGAAGGTCCTGAAAGGGCAAAACTTCGGTAGCAGCTTCCTGTGCTGCAACTATATAAGCTGCGCATGACCGCACGGCCATGCGCTAGTATTGTCTTTGATATTATGTGTGTGTGTAGATGGATGTATGTCGAAGGATGAAAGCTCCTAAATATCCCTCCCTAGTGTTGTTGACTGTTTGAGGATGATGGTAGCTATCTAGCGCCCGACTAGCCATCAGCACGAAACACACATAACAGCGTCTAGTTGCTGTGAACGCTTGTACGGCGCCCTGCGCTTACATGACCCAAGCCTGGGTGGTTAGTGGCGTCCGTCAGTGCGGCACCGCACGCACTCTTGTGCCTTCATATATTATTATTTATCTTTCTCTGACACCCCAGTTGCGGTGTCGAGCGCATGAGGTCTTCTGAACTCAAATCCTCAGTCTCGGGTTTGAGATTAGAGACTTCTTGCTTGCGCTCTATGTGCGGTACAGCGGTCCTGTGATGCAACAGGGTCGCTTCCTTCACAGAGGGTGAAGTTGACCCATGTGTGTATTCTTATAGTACCACCATATAGTCCGTCTTTACTAGCAGCAGGGTTTTTACCTGCACGGTGGACCTCGGACTGCGAACGCACCTAGTTTCATATCATCTTATACTTGGTGCGTTCCGCCAGTCCATAACACCAGGTTCGTAGTCTGGCTACACGAGGCCTCGAACGCTCCCTTTTCTGGGAGTAGGAAAACCGCTTTTAAAGCCGGAGCAGCAAGAGCAAGTTTTGGCTTTCCTTGCTGACTCAGCCTCTAGCTCTTTTGCCTCCTCTTCTGAAACTGGTAAATGTAAAAGCAGCGCGTCGTTAGTGGATGTTCACGGTCAGGGACAAGTCGCTTCCTTGTCCTCTTCAGCAAAAACAACAACAGAGAAGGATGCGTCAGGCAACACAACGGGTTACTCCATGGAGCTCTTTACACATACCGTTCCTGGGTTAGAAAGTGAAACAGTTAACAGGCCATGCCCATTACGAGTTGAATCGGACATGGATTGCACAGATGCACAGCCACAGCCAGATTACTATGCTGTTCCTTTGACTCAGACCACAACATTGCCCTCGCAGTGTACTGATCCAGAATCAGACCCTGATGAGACCATGGTGCCCCGTCACGGACGCTATACCACCGGCTTACACGGTGACGCAGACGAAGTTGCACACGAGATAGAAGAGGAGGTCATAGATGACCCAGTTGTTGACCCTGATTGGCAGCCATTGGGGGAACAGGGTGCAGGCGGCAGTAGTTCTGAAGCGGAGGAGGAGGGGCCGCAGCAGGCATCAACATCGCAACAGGTTCCATCTGCCGGGCCCGTATCTGGCCCAAAACGCGTGGTAAAGCCAAAACTGTCATGATCCCAATGGCAGGGGATCACTAAAGGACAAGCACAGATACAAACAAGCTCTAGGGCGATGGAACCTGAGCTGACCGCGACCCTGAACCTAACACACAAATAAAAGTAGCCGGGGAACGTGCCTACGATGATCCTAGACGTCTCGCTCCAGCCGAAGATCTAACTTCCCCTATTAGAAGAAACACAGACCTCTCTTGCCTCCAGAGAAATACCCCACAGAAATAGCAGCCCCCCACATATAATGACGGTGAAATGAGAGGAAAGCACATACGCAGTATGAAAACAGTTTCAGCAAAATGAGGCCCGCTAAAGCTAGATAGCAGAGGATACAAAAGTGAACTGCGCGGTCAGCGAAAAACCCTTCAAAAAACCATCCTGAAATTACTTGAACTCATGTGCCAACTCATGGTACATGAGGAGCAATTTCAGCCCACTAGAGCAACCAGCAGCAATAATCACATATCTGCAGGCTGGACTAAAAAACCAAATAAAGCAAAACACCAAAACAGGAAAATCCAAACTTAGCTTGACCAGAAGGTTCTAGGAGCAGGGAGCAGAGGTAACGAGACACACTGGATACATTGATAACCGGCGAGGAAATGCCAGCAAAGCCAGGTTAAATAGGAAACTCCCATATCCTGATGGAACAGGTGGAACCCAGAGACCCAGGAAAGACAAGTCACCCAGTACCATCAGTAACCACCAGAGGGAGCCCAAAAACAGAACTCACAACACAAAACCAGTTGGAGGACAGCGTGGCCATCCGGTTAAAGAAGCTCAGTCTGCAATGCCTGAAAAGGTATCCAATGGTAGAAAGAGTGCAGTCTGGCATTTCTTTAAACAACATCCAAATAATCAGCGCAAAGTCATCTGTCAAAAATGTTCAACTACCTTAAGCAGAGGTCAGAATCTAAAAAGTCTAAATACAAGTTGCATGCATAGACATTTAACCACCATGCATTTGCAAGCCTGGACTAACTACCAAACGTCCCTTAAGGTTGTAGCACCCTCAGCCAATGAAGCTAGTCAGCAACGCTACATCCCTTCCGTCACTGTAAGCCCACAATTTCCCGCACAACCTGCAGTATCTGTGCAGGTTTCGTTGCCAGGCCAAAGCAGTCAGGGTCAGGAAATCACCAGTTTTGTAGTAGGAAACACTGCATGTAGGGCACTGGCAAGAATACCGTCTCCAACCGTCTCTCAGTCTGCCATGTCCCCCGGCACCCCCGCTAGTTCCACAATCTCCAGCTCTCCAGTCCAGCTCACCCTACATGAGACTCTCGTTAGAAAAAGGAAGTACTCATCCTCGCAACCGCGTACACAGGGTTTGAACGCCCAATTTGCTAGACTAATCTCGTTAGAGATGATGCCCTACCAGTTAGTTGAAAGCGAAACTTTCAAAGCCCTGATGGACTACTTTGTACCACGCTATGAGCTACCCAGTCTACACTTCTTTTCGAGAAAAGCCATCCCAGCCCTCCACCAGCATGTTAAAGAGCGCATCGTCCATGCACTCAGGCAATCTGTGAGTACACAGGTGCACCTAACAGATGCATGGACCAGTAGGCATGACCAGGGACGTTAAATGTCCATCACGGCACACTGGGTGAATGTGGTGGATGCAGGGTCCACAGGGGACAGAAATATTGGGACAGTTCTGCCTAGCCCACGGTCTAGGAAACAGTTGGCTGCATCCGTTCACCCACCCTCCTCCTCCTCCTCGTCCTCCTGCAGAAGCAAGAGCTCGTCCACAGACCACAGTCGCACAACCACTCCATCCGCAGCTGCCACTGTTGCACACAAGGTGTCCCATTATGGGGCAGCTACTGGCAAGCGTCAGCAGGCTGTATTGGCAATGAAGTGTTTGGGCGACAACAGACACACTGCGGAAGTTCTGTCCGAGTTCTTGCAGAAAGAAACGCAGTCGTGGCTGGGCACAGTAGATCTTGAGGCAGGCAAGGTAGTATGAGTGATAACGGAAGGAATTTCATGGCTGCCATAGCCCTTTCCCAATTGAAACACATTCCTTGCCTGGCTCACACCTTAAATCTGGTGGTGCAGTGCTTCTTGAAAAGTTATCCGGGGTTACCCGACCTGCTCCTCAAAGTGCGCAGACTTTGCACGCATATCCGCCGTTCGCCCGTACACTCCAGCCGTATACAGAAACATCAGCGGTCTTTGAACCTTCCCCAGCATCGCCTAATCATCGACGTTGCAACAAGGTGGAACTCCACACTGCACATGCTTCAGAGACTGTGCGAACAGAGGCGTGCTGTTATGTATTTGTGGGAGGATACACATACACGGGCAGGCAGTTGGATGGCAGACATGAAGTTGTCAAGTGTGCAGTGGTCGAAGGTACAAGACATGTGTCAAGTCCTTCAGTGTTTTGAGGAATGCAGACGGCTGGTTAGTGCAGACAACGCCATAATAAGCATGAGCATCCCTCCTAATGCGTCTGCTGATGCAAAGTTTGACGCACATAAAGGAGCAGGCGTCTGCAGCAGAGGAAGAGGAAAGCCTTGATGACAGTCAGCCATTGTCTGGTCAGGGCAGTGTACAGGACGAGGTAGCGGGCGAATAGGAGGAGGAGGACGAGGAGGATGATGGGGATGAGTATTTTTTTAATGAGGAAGCTTCTCCGGGGCCAATGGAAATTGGTGGCATGGCAAGGCCGGGTTCTGGTTTTTTGAGGGACATAAGTGACGTAGATTTGCCTGTAACTGCCCCTCAACCCAGCACAACCGCAGATTTGACAACTGGAACTTTGGCCCACATGGCGGATTATGCCTTACGTATCCTCAAAAGGGACCCACACATTATTAAAATAATGACCGATGATGATTACTGGTTGGCCTGCCTCCTTGATCCTCGCTATAAAGGCAAATTGCAAAATATTATGCCACATGAGAACCTAGAACAAATATTAGCAACCAAACAATCAACTCTTGTTGACCGTTTGATTCAGACATTCCCAGCACACAGCGCCGGTGATCGTTCTCACACGAGCTGCAGGGGGCAGCAGACCAGAGGTGTTAGAGGTGCACAAATCAGAAGTGGCGTTGGACAGAGGGGTTTTCTGACCAGGTTGTGGAGTGATTTTGCTATGAACGCAGACAGGACAGGTACTGCAGCATCAATTCAAAGTGACAGGAGACAACATTTGTCCAGTATGGTTACAAACTATTTTTCATCCCTTATCGATGTTCTCCCTCAACCGTCATTCCCATTTGATTACTGGGCATTCAAATTAGACACCTGGCCAGAATTGGCAGAATATGCATTGCAGGAGCTTGCTTGCCCAGCAGCTAGTGTGCTATCAGAAAGAGTATTCAGTGCTGCTGGTTCAATATTAACCGAAAAAAGGACTCGTCTGGCTACCCAAAATGTTGATGATCTAACCTTCATTAAAATGAACCACTCCTGGATTTCGAATTATTTTGCCCCACCTTTCCCAGCTGACACCTAGCTTTCCTATGAAAAGGTCTTGCTTGTGGACTGGTCTGACTGAGTTTTCCAATCTCGTAATTTGCAGCAGCTGTTTGTCCAGCATACGACATATTTACACCTCCCTAAATGGGCAAACTCCCCCCACGGGGCCGTGGTCTCGCCACTTGGTGCAAGCACCCGTGTGAGTGCCGTTTGTCTGAAGAGGTTGGTGTGCACGCTTTTGGTCGACGGCACTGCCACTGGGTCCCTCATAGTACAATAAAGTGTCTCTGGCGGTGGTGGCAAGCAACCAACGTCAGACACACCGTTGTAACATGAGGGGCCCTGGGCCTGTACCGCCGGCCACAAGACAGTCCCCCCCCAGCTCAAACAGTGCTCTACCACTTGCAAAATTATCTCTCACAGCTCCACCAATGTTTAGTCTATGCGCTGACATCCTTCAATGCCTGGCACTGACAATACCAATGTGTTGACATGTATAATGCTACTTAAAATAGTCAGGGGCAGTGTTCTATATTTACACTAGTAAATACTTAGCACCAAATTACTAGGTCTGAAACTCAGAAGAGGAGCCCACCCCTGTACCTAAGTATGTCACCCTTTTGTTTTTTGGTTTTGTTGTATTGCGAGACATTAACATCTATTTATTTTTTGGGAGTACTAACTGTCAGACACTCCTTACAATCGGCCTCCGCTGACAACACCAATGCTGTCTGTGTACCCCTGCAAGATTATTCCAAGTGCATAGAGCCTACTTTTGTTATGTTAGGCCTACTAAGTCTGTCTGCGGTCCATAATAGAAATTGTCCTTCACTGACCACACCACTGCTGCCCGTGTATCCCTGGAACCTATTTTAAAGTGCCAACAGCCTACTTTTCTTATGTTAGGCCTAGTAAGCCTGTCTGCGGTCCCTCCTTCCAATATTCCTCCACTGACCAGACCAATGCTGGCCGTTTACCCCTGGAACCTGTTTTAAATTGCATAGAGCATCCTTTTTTTAATTGTAGGCGTACTAAGTCTGTCTGCGGTCCATAATAGAAATTGTCCTTCACTGACCACACCACTGCTGCCCGTGTACCCCTGGAACCTATTTTAAAGTGCCTACAGCCTACTTTTCTTATGTTAGGCCTACTAAGCCTGTCTGCGGTCCCTCCTTCCAATAGTCCTCTACTGACCAGACCAATGCTGGCCGTGTACCCCTGGAACCTATTTTAAATTGCATAGAGCATCCTTTTTTTAATTGTAGGCGTACTAAGTCTGTCTACGGTCCATAATTGAAATTGTCCTCCACTGACCAGATCAATGCTGGCCGTGTACCCCTGGAACCTAGTTGAAAGTGCATAGAGCCTACTTTTTTTCTTTATTTTATATTTGTAAAGCCCAGATGAACTACGCTGTACCACGGTATGAGCTACCCAGTCGACACTTCTTTTGCGAGAAAAGCCATCCCAGCCCTCCACCAGCATGTAAAAGTCCGCATTGTCCATGCACTCAGGCAATCTAAGAGTAGAAAGGTGCACCTGACAACAGACGCATGGACCAGTAGGCATGTCCACGGAAGGTTACGTGTCCATTACACTGGGTTAATGTGGTGGATGCATGGTCCACAGGGGACAGCCTACTAAGTCTGTCTGCAGTCCCTAATTCAAATTGTCCTCCTCTGACCACACCAATGCTGCCTGTGTACCCCTGTAACCTTTTTTAAACTGCATTGAGCCAAATTTTTTGTTTAAGGCCTACTACCTGTGTCTGTCTGCGCCACTCAATACAGCTGTCCTCCTCTGAAAAAAGCTGAGCGTCAATTGTCTGGTTTTCAGCCTATAGGAATTTGAAAACTGCATTGGGGCTACTACTTCGGTAGGGCCTGCTAACGGTGTCTGCCGCTCCAAGGTGTTCTCCTGGTAGCATTTCCTGAGCTTCAATTTTCATGCTCACGTTGAAGAGTTTTTTAATTTAAAAACTGCAGTGGGCCTACTTGTTTGGTTGGGTTCTAGAAACGGTGTCTGCTGCTCCAAGGTGATCTCCAGGTTGCCTTTCCTTAGCTTCAATTTTGAGGCTCTCGTTAAATTTTGTAATATAACAATGCATTTGGCCTACTTGTTTTGTTGGCCCTACTAACGGTGTCTGCCGCTCCTTGCTGTTCTCCACTGAACAAGCCAGTGCCGCCTGTTTACTTCTGTTTCCAATTTTGAACTGCACTTAGCCTACTTACTGATTTGGGCCTACTCACTGTGTCAGCCTCTCATTACATTTGTCCTTCACTGAACAAAGCAATGCCCCCTGGTTAGTCCTGTTACCAATTTTGAACTGCATTTAGCCCACTTTATTCTTTGGGCCTATATCTTTGTTTCCTCCTCATCCTGCCCATTGCCCAGCCAGTGATAGATGAGTCTGCTGGTACATTGACCCATAACGCTACATTCCCCGTGCACGCTACACAGCCAGAATGTGACCCTGCTGAAAGTCAGGTTCCCCTTCCCGCATACCATACCACCTTACACGGGGACAAAGAGGAAGGTGCAGATGAAAGTGCAGGTTCCTTCATCAGGTGGGGGGGGGGGAATACTCATTGGCGATGTCACTGGCACAGGGCCCCTCATAGTACGCAAAAGTGTCGCTGCCGGTGGGAGGCGCCCCCACCGTGCAAACACACTGCCGTACTTTGAGGGGCCCTGTGCCAGTGCCAATGCCAACGAGTGGGCCCCCCCTGCTTGCTCAGGATCACAGCACTTGCAAAGTTTAAATACTTACCTCGCCCTGCTCCATTGCCATGACGTGGTCCAGATTTCCTGGGCCCACAAAATACTTGAACCAGCCCTACCCCCAACAACTTTAGCCAAATGACCCCCAATTTCCAATGCCTAACTATTATTATGAGGGAAATTAAGATTGACAAGCTTCATTAAAAAGAATGGATGGTTTTGCCATTAAAATGGGCACTCTAGGTGTTTTCCTGGCCCCCACTCACTGCCGACTATGCTGCCCCATTCACTTGCATTGGGTTTCGTGTTTCGGTCGATCCCGACTTTATGACATAATCGGCCGATTTCACTCGACCTGACTTTTTAGATAGTCGGGTTTTGCGAAACCCGACTCGACTCTAAAAAAGTCAAGGTCGCTCAACCCTAGTGGTTAGTGATAGAAGCTGGGATACAGATGTTGAAGTGGGGTTGTTAATGGGAATATTGAAGTTTCCCAGGATAAGGGTTGGAAGTTCTGAGGACATGAAGTGCGGCAGCCAGGCAGAGAAATGGTCCAGGAAGTGGGTGGGTGAGCCTGGGGGCCGGTATATGACCGCTACTCTGAGGGAGAGGGGACAAAAGAGCCTGATGGTGTGGACCTCAAAAGAAGGGAATGAGAGTGATGGAACAGCCTACTTTTTATATTTTAGGCCTACTCTGTCTGTCTGTGCCACTTATTACAGTTGTCCTCCGCTGAACCAAGCTATGCCGCCTGTGTACTCCTGTTACCTATTTGGAACTGCATTCAGCCAACTGTTTTATTTTAGGACTACTCAGTCTGTCTGAGCCACTAATTACACTTGTCCTCCTCCGCTTAACCACGCTATGCCACCTGTGTACTCCTCTTACCAACTTTGAACTGCAATTAGCCACCTTTTTTAATTGTGGGCCTACTCTGTCTGTCTGAGCCACTTATTACAGTTGTCCTCCGCTGAACAAAGCTATGCCTCCTGTGTACTCCACTTACCAATTTTGAACTGCATTTTACCAACTTACTTATTAAGGCCTACTAACTGTGTCTGCCTCCCATTACAGTTGTCCCCCACTTTACAAAGCTGAGCCTCAATTTTCATCCGATGTCAGATATTAAACTTCATTTGGCCTATTTCTTTGGTTGGGCCTACAAATGGTGTGTGCCGCAGCTTGGTGTTCTCCACTGAATAAAGCTGAGCTTCAATTTTCAGGCTTTCGGCCTATATCAGATATTAAACCGCATTTGGGCTACTGGTTAGGTTGGGCGTAGTAACGGTGTCTGCAGCTGCTTGGTGTTCTCCTCCACTTTACAAAGCTGAGCTTCAATCTTCAGGCTTTCGGCCTATATCAGATATTACACTGCATTAGAGCTACTGGTTTGGTTGGGCGCACTAATGATGTCTGTGGCTGTTTGTTGTTCTCCACTTTACAAAGCTGAGCTTCAATCTTCAGGCTTTCGGCTTATATCAGATATTACACTGCATTTGGGCTACTGGTTTGGTTGGGCATAGTAACGGTGTCTGCCGCTGCTTGGTGTTCTCCTCCACTTTACAAAGCTGAGCTTCAGGCTTTTGGCCTATATCAGATATTACACTGCATTTGGGCTACTGGTTTGGATGGGCATAGTAACGGTGTCTGCCGCTGCTTGGTGTTCTCCTTCAACTGTACAAAGCTGAGCTTCAATCTTCAGGCTTTCGGCCTATATCAGACATTACACTGCATTTGGCTTCTGGTTTGGTTGGGCGTACTAATGGTGTCAGCGGCTGCTTGCTTTTCTCAACTTTACAAAGCTGAGCTTCAATCTTCAGGCTTTCGGCCTATATCAGATATTACACTGCATTTGGGCTACTGGTTTGGTTGGGCGTAGTAACGGTGTCTGCCGCTGCTTGGTGTTCTCCTTCAACTGTACAAAGCTGAGCTTCAATCTTCAGGCTTTTGGCCTATATCAGATATTAAACTGCATTTGGGCTACTGGTTTGGTTGGGCGTACTAATGGTGTCTGCGGCTGCTTGCTTTTCTCCACTTTACAAAGCTGAGCTTCAATCTTCAGGCTTTCGGCCTATATCAGATATTACACTGCATTTGGGCTACTGGTTTGGTCGGGCGTAGTAACGGTGTCTGCCGCTGCTTGGTGTTCTCCTCCACTTAACAAAGCTGAGCTTCAATCTTCAGATTTTCGGCCTACATCAGATATTACACTGCATTTGGGCTACTGGTTTGGTTGGGCGTACTAATGGTGTCTGCGGCTGTTTGGTGTTCTCCTCCACTTTACAAAGCTGAGCTTCAGGCTTTTGGCCTATATCAGATATTACACTGCATTTGGGCTACTGGCTTTGTTGGGCGTACTAATGGTGTCTGCGGCTGCTTGCTTTTCTCAACTGTACAACGCTGAGCATCAATCTTCAGGCTTTCGGCCTATATCAGATATTAAACTGCATCTGGGCTACTTGTTTGGTTGGGCGTAGTAATGGTGTCTGCTGCTGCTTAATGTTCTCCTCCACTTTACAAAGCTGAGCTTCAATCTTCAGGCTTTCGGCCTATATCAGATATTACACTGCTTTTGGCCTACTGGTTTGGTTGGGCGTACTAACGGTGTCTGCGGCTGCTTGCTTTTCTTAACAGTACAAAGCTGAGCTTCAATTTTCAGGCTTTCGGCCTATATCAGATATTACACTGCATTTGGGCTACTGGTTTGGTTGGGCATAGTAACGGTGTCTGCCGCTGCTTGGTGTTCTCCTTCAACTGTACAAAGCTGAGCTTCAATCTTCAGGCTTTCGGCCTATATCAGACATTACACTGCATTTGGCTTCTGGTTTGGTTGGGCGTACTAATGGTGTCAGCGGCTGCTTGCTTTTCTCAACTTTACAAAGCTGAGCTTCAATCTTCAGGCTTTCGGCCTATATCAGATATTACACTGCATTTGGGCTACTGGTTTGGTTGGGCGTAGTAACGGTGTCTGCCGCTGCTTGGTGTTCTCCTTCAACTGTACAAAGCTGAGCTTCAATCTTCAGGCTTTCGGCCTATATCAGATATTAAACTGCATTTGGGCTACTGGTTTGGTTGGGCGTACTAATGGTGTCTGCGGCTGTTTGGTGTTCTTCTCCACTTTACAAAGCTGAGCTTCAGGCTTTTGGCCTATATCAGATATTACACTGCATTTGGGCTACTGGCTTTGTTGGGTGTACTAATGGTGTCTGCGGCTGCTTGCTTTTCTCAACTGTACAACGCTGAGCATCAATCTTCAGGCTTTCGGCCTATATCAGATATTAAACTGCATTTGGGCTACTTGTTTGGTTGGGTGTAGTAACGGTGTCTGCTGCTGCTTAATGTTCTCCTCCACTTTACAAAGCTGAGCTTCAATCTTCAGGCTTTCGGCCTATATCAGATATTACACTGCATTTTGGGCTACTGGTTTGGTTGAGCGTACTAATGGTGTCTGCGGCTGCTTGTTTTTCTCAACTGTACAAAGCTGAGCTTCAATCTTCAGGCTTTCGGCCTACATCAGATATTACACTGCTTTTGGCCTACTGGTTTGGTTGGGCGTACTATTGGTGTCTGCGGCTGCTTGCTTTTCTTAACTGTACAAAGCTGAGCTTCAATTTTCAGGCTTTCGGCCTATATCAGATATTAAACTGCATTTGGGCTACTGGTTTGGTTGGGCGTACTAATGGTGTCTGCGGCTGCTTGCTTTTCTGCACTTTACAAAGCTGAGCTTCAATCTTCAGGCTTTCGGCCTATATCAGATATTACACTGCATTTGGGCTACTGGTTTGGTTGGGTGTAGTAACGGTGTCTGCCGCTGCTTGGTGTTCTCCTCCACTTAACAAAGCTGAGCTTCAATCTTCAGGTTTTCGGCCTACATCAGATATTACACTGCATTTGGGCTACTGGTTTGGTTGGGCGTACTAATGGTGTCTGCGGCTGTTTGGTGTTCTCCTCCACTTTACAAAGCTGAGCTTCAGGCTTTTGGCCTATATCAGATATTACAATGCATTTGGGCTACTGGTTTGGTTGGGCATAGTAACGGTGTCTGCCGCTGCTTGGTGTTCTCCTTCAACTGTACAAAGCTGAGCTTCAATCTTCAGGCTTTCGGCCTATATCAGACATTACACTGCATTTGGCTTCTGGTTTGGTTGGGCGTACTAATGGTGTCAGCGGCTGCTTGCTTTTCTCAACTTTACAAAGCTGAGCTTCAATCTTCAGGCTTTCGGCCTATATCAGATATTACACTGCATTTGGGCTACTGGTTTGGTTGGGCGTACTAATGGTGTCTGCGGCTGTTTGGTGTTCTCCTCCACTTTACAAAGCTGAGCTTCAGGCTTTTGGCCTATATCAGATATTACACTGCATTTGGGCTACTGGTTTGGTTGGGCATAGTAACGGTGTCTGCCGCTGCTTGGTGTTCTCCTTCAACTGTACAAAGCTGAGCTTCAATCTTCAGGCTTTCGGCCTATATCAGATATTAAACTGCATTTGGGCTACTGGTTTGGTTGGGCGTACTAATGGTGTCTGCGGCTGCTTGCTTTTCTCCCCTTTACAAAGCTGAGCTTCAATCTTCAGGCTTTCGGCCTATATCAGATATTACACTGCATTTGGGCTACTGGTTTGGTTGGGCGTAGTAACGGTGTCTGCCGCTGCTTGGTGTTCTCCTCCACTTAACAAAGCTGAGCTTCAATCTTCAGGTTTTCGGCCTATATCAGATATTACACTGCATTTGGGCTACTGGTTTGGTTGAGCGTACTAATGGTGTCTGCGGCTGCTTGCTTTTCTCAACTGTACAAAGCTGAGCTTCAATCTTCAGGCTTTCGGCCTATATCAGATATTATACTGCTTTTGGCCTACTGGTTTGGTTGGGCGTACTAACGGTGTCTGCGGCTGCTTGCTTTTCTTAACTGTACAAAGCTGAGCTTCAATCTTCAGGCTTTCGGCCTATTTCAGATATTAAACTGCATTTGGGCTACTGATTTGGTTGTTCTTAGTAACGGTGTCGGCCGCTGCTTGGTGTTCTCCTTCAACTGTACAAAGCTGAGCTTCAATCTTCAGGCTTTCGGCCTATATCAGATATTACTCTGCATTTGGGCTACTGGTTTGGTTGGGCGTACTAATGGTGTCTGCGGCTGCTTGCTTTTCTCAACTGCACAAAGCTGAGCTTTAATCTTCAGGCTTTCGGCCTATATCAGATATTAAACTGCTTTTGGGCTACTGGTTTGGTTGGGCGTACTAATGGTGTCTGCGGCTGCTTGCTTTTCTCCACTTTACAAAGCTGAGCTTCAATCTTCAGGCTTTCAGCCTATATCAGATATTTCATTGCATTTGGGCTACTGGTTTGGTTGGGCGTACTAATGGTGTCTGCGGCTGCTTGCTTTTCTCAAATGTACAAAGCTGAGCTTCAATATTCAGGCATTTGGCCTTTATCAGATATTACACTGCATTTGGCCTACTGGGTTGGTTGGGCGTGCTAACGGTGTCTGTGGCTGCTTGCTTTTCTCAACTGTACAAAGCTGAGCTTCAATCTTCAGGCTTTCGGCCTATATCAGATATTAAACTGCATTTGGGCTACTTGTTTGGTTGGGCGTAGTAACGGTGTCTGTTGCTGCTTAATGTTCTCCTCCACTTTACAAAGCTGAGCTTCAATCTTCAGGCTTTCGGCCTATATCAGATATTACAGTGCATTTGGGCTACTGGTTTGGTTGGGCGTACTAATGGTGTCTGCGGCTGCTTGCTTTTCTCAACTGTACGAAGCTGAGCTTCAATCTTCAGGCTTTTGGCCTATATCAGATATTACACTGCTTTTGGCCTACTGGTTTGGTTGGGCGTACTAACGGTGTCTGCGGCTGCTTGCTTTTCTCAACTGTACAAAGCTGAGCTTCAATCTTCAGGCTTTCGGCCTATTTCAGATATTAAACTGCATTTGGGCTACTGATTTGGTTGTTCGTAGTAACGGTGTCTGCCGCTGCTTGGTGTTCTCCTTCAACTGTACAAAGCTGAGCTTCAATCTTCAGGCTTTTGGCCTATATCAGACATTACACTGCATTTGGGCTACTGGTTTGGTTGGGCGTAGTAACGGTGTCTGTTGCTGCTTAATGTTCTCCTCCACTTTACAAAGCTGAGCTTCAATCTTCAGGCTTTCGGCCTATTTCAGATATTAAACTGCATTTGGGCTACTGATTTGGTTGTTCGTAGTAACGGTGTCTGCCGCTGCTTGGTGTTCTCCTTCAACTGTACAAAGCTGAGCTTCAATCTTCAGGCTTTTGGCCTATATCAGATATTACACTGCTTTTGGCCTACTGGTTTGGTTGGGCGTACTAACGGTGTCTGCGGCTGCTTGCTTTTCTCAACTGTACAAAGCTGAGCTTCAATCTTCAGGCTTTCGGCCTATTTCAGATATTAAACTGCATTTGGGCTACTGATTTGGTTGTTCGTAGTAACGGTGTCTGCCGCTGCTTGGTGTTCTCCTTCAACTGTACAAAGCTGAGCTTCAATCTTCAGGCTTTTGGCCTGTATCAGATATTACACTGCATTTGGGCTACTGGTTTGGTTGGGCGTACTAATGGTGTCTGCGGCTGCTTGCTTTTCTCAACTGTACAAAGCTGAGCTTCAATCTCCAGGCTTTCGGCCTATATCAGATATTAAACTGCATTTGGGCTACTGGTTTGGTTGGGCGTAATAATGGTGTCTGCGGCTGCTTGCTTTTCTCCACTTTACAAAGCTGAGCTTCAATCTTCACGCTTTCAGCCTATATCAGATATAACACTGCATTTGGGCTACTGGGTTGGTTGGGCGTACTAATGGTGTCTGCAGCTGCTTGCTTTTCTCAACTGTACAAAGCTATGCTCAATCTTCAGGCTTTCGGCCTATATCAGATATTACACTGCATTTGGCCTACTAATTTGGTTGGGCGTACTAACGGTGTCTGCGGCTGCTTGCTTTTCTCAACTGTACAAAGCTGAGTTTCAATCTTCAGGCTTTCGGCCTATATCAGATATTAAACTGCATTTTGGCTACTGGTTTGGTTGGGCATACTATCGGTGTCTGCCGCTGCTTGGTGTTCTCCTCCACTTTACAAAGTTGAGCTTCAATCTTCAGGCTTTCGGCCTATATCAGATATTAAACTGCATTTGGGCTACTGGTTTGGGTGGGCATACTAACGGTGTCTGCCGCTGCTTGGTGTTCTCCTCCATTTTACAAAGCTGAGCTTCAATCTTCAGGCTTTCGGCCTATATCAGATATTAAACTGCATTTGGCCGACTTGTTTGGTTGGGCCTACTAACGGTGTCTGCCGCTGCTTGTTGTTCTCCTCCATTGAACAAAGCAGTGCCGCCTGTTTACTCCTGTTACCAATTTTGAACTTCATTTGGCCCATTTTATTACATGGGCCTACTAATTGTGTCTGCCACTCATTACAGTTTTTCGCCACTAAACAAAGCTATGCCGCCTGTTTAGTCCTTTTACCAATTTTGAACTGCATTTAGCCTACTTTATTCTTTGGGACTATATCTGTGTTTCCTCCTCATCCAGCCCATTGGCCAGCCACTGCTACATGAGTCTGCTGGTACATTGACCCAGACCACTACATTCCCATTGCACTCTACACAGCCAGAATCTGACCCTGCTGAAAGTCAGGTTCCCCTTCCCGCATACTATACCACCTTACATGGGGACAAAAAGGAAGGTGCAGATGAAAGTGCAGGTTCCTTCATCAGGTGGGGGGCATACTCGTTGGCGACATCACTGGCACAGGGCCCCTCATAGTACGCAAAAGTGTCTCTGCCGGTGGGAGGCGCCCCCGACATCAAACACACCGCCGTACTTTGAGGGGCCCTGTGCCAGTGCCAATGCGAACAAGTGGGCCCCCCCTGCTTGCTCGGGATCACAGCACTTGCAAAGTTTTAATACTTACCTCTCCATGCTCCACCGCCATGACGTAGTCCGTGTTTCCTGGGCCCACGAAAAACTTGAACAAGCCCTACCCACCACAACTTTAGCCAAATAACCCCCAATTTTCAATGCCTAACTATTATTATAAGGTACATTAAGATTTACAAACTTAAGTGACAAGAATTGATGTTTTTGACATTACAATGGGCACTGTAGGTGTTTTCCTGTCCTCCACTCACTGCCGACTTTGATTCCCCATTGACTTACATTGGGTTTCGTGTTTCGGTCGATCCACGACTTTTCGTAATAATCGGCAGATTTCACCCGACCCAACTTTTGACAAAGTCAGGTTTCGCGAAACCCGACTTGATCCTAAAAAAGTAAAAGTCACTCAACTCTAGTGATCACTCCTTTTTAGATGCAGACTAACAATCAGATCTAATTTGATGTAGGAGTTAGTTTTGGGGTATGAAAATTTACAGGGTGATTCCATAATTTTTTCCTCAGAATTGAATGATTCCACAATTTTCCCCCTATGCTTGGTTAAAAAAAAAGTAACCATTACTGACTACCACATTTTTTGTTCTTAATTTCTTTTAGTGTTCCTTAAAGCCAGAGAGTTGCCATTTGAAATGACTTTAGTTTTGTGCCATGTCTGTGATCTGCTTTTTTTAAGCAAAATTAAACAACTGAATGAACATCCTCCAAGGCCGATGATTCCATAATTTTTGCCGGGGTTTGTATTAGGCTATGAGCCCACGTTGCAGAAATGCTGCGAAAATGTCCGCAGCATTTCCGCAACTCCCTGCCTCAGGTAAAACTCATGCGGAATGCGCATTCGTTTTCCCGCAAAGCACAAGCATTTTGCAAGCCTTTTTAGCTTGCAGAATGCTTTCGCTTTTCCAAGCGATTTGAACCATCAATCGGAAAAGTGATGGACAGGTTGGTCACACTTGTCAAGCATAGTGCTTGAAAAGTGCGACCAACTTTTTACCATTGATGCAGCCTATCCAGATTCAATAGTAAAAGATAGAATGTTAAAAACTATAAAAAAAAATGAAAAATATGGTTATTCTCACCTTCCTCAGCAGTGCTCCCGGTAAGTTCCGTTCCCAGGGATGCTTTGCGAGAAGGATCTTTGTGACGTCACAGTTGAGTGACCACGACGTCATCTGTTATGACCTGGTGGTCAGGACTATAATGGACCTGGTGGTTAAGAGCACACAGAATGACCTGATAGTCACTGATAATTAAGGACGAGCTCTGGGACGTGGGAACTCTGCTGACCGCAATCCCTAATCCTATAACACACACTAGAAATAGCCGTGGATTGCGCCTAACGCTCCCTATGCAACTCGGCACAGCCTAAGGAACTAGCTAGCCCTGAAGATAGAAAAATAAAGCCTACCTTGCCTCAGAGAAATTCCCCAAAGGAAAAGGCAGCCCCCCACATATAATGACTGTGAGTAAAGATGAAAATACAAACACAGAGATGAAATAGATTTAGCAAAGCGAGGCCCGACTTACTGAACAGACTGAGGATAGGAAAGGTTGCTTTGCGGTCAGCACAAAATCCTACAAAAAGACCACGCAGAGGGCGCAAAAAAACCCTCCGCACCGACTCACGGTGCGGAGGCGCTCCCTCTGTGTCCCAGAGCTTCCAGCTAGCAAGGCAATAATAAAAATAGCAAGCTGGACAGAAAAATAGCAAACCAAAGAAAAACAAACAGGAACTTAGCTTCTGATGGGAAGACAGGTCACAAGAACGATCCAGGAGTGAACTAGACCAATACTGGAACATTGACAGGTGGCATGGAGCAAAGATCTAAGTGGAGTTAAATAGAGCAGCCCACTAATGACTTAGCCTCGTCACCTGTGGAAGGAAACTCAGAAACACCCAGAGGAAGTCCATGGACAGAACCAGCCGAAGTACCATTAATGACCACAGGAGGGAGCCCGACAACAGAATTCACAACAGTCATCTCAGGTTATTCGCGCAATGCATCCCTGGGAACGGAAGCCGCCGTGTGCACCGCTGAGAGCCGGGAGGACTCCGGGGACCAACAGAAGGTAAATATATCCCTATTTTTTATTTTAACTCTTTTTTTTGTTACAGGAATATGGTACCCAGGGCCTGGAGGAGACTCTCCTCTCCTCCAGACCCTGGGTACTCTCTGCACATGAAGTGCTCACTTTACTCATGGTGGGCAAAGCCACATGCGTAACGTGAGCATTTCAATGCAATCCTATGGTGGCGAAATTGCAGTAATTCCGCAGAAATAATGAACATGCTGAGGATTTTACCGCTATGCGATTCCGCAGCGGGAAAATCCGCAGCGTGGGCACAGCAACTGCGGAATCCCATAGGGTTGCATGGGAATGCGTTTTTAAGCGTTTCCCCTGCTACAAAAATGCGGCGAAAATGTATAAAAAAAGCAAAGTGGGCACACAGCCAAAGAATAATTGGACAAATAGGAATAAAATGAAAATAATTTAGCACCAGGAGAAAACACAGCTCTAAATTATTTAGCAAAAAATACTGAGATTATCATCAGGGCTGCAAACAAATTAGGAGGTATTGTCATATAGAATCATTGTAACTATTGCAGGAAGGCACTTAGGGATCAACTCTCACCAGCAATCTTTTGAAATATATTGATAAACCATGCAGTTTCATATCTCTCAGCTAACAAGCAATCTTTAAGACTCCACACATCTTATTCAACTTTTGCGGATTGTCCGTTGAGAATCTAATTTCATGATTATTCCCTTCAGATGGAACAGTTCACTGGCTAGGGACAATATCTAGACACTTGGTCAATCCTAATATTTATTAGCATGGGTTCCCCTTTTGTCTTTTCCCCTTGCAGGCACATCGTTCTTCTTTTTTATTTTCTCTTTTCAACCCCTTAACGACTGCCGATACACCTTTTAATGGCGGCAGTTAAGGGTACTTATGCCTCAGTGCTGCTTTTTAACTGAGCCGAGAAATAAGGGTATAGCGCCCCCAAAAGTGGGAATTTCTCCAGAGTCTCAGCTACCAAGGGTAGCTGAGGCCCCAGAGAACATGATTCGAGTAAGTTTTACAGGCCCCAGTGTTGTGATCGCCATTATAAATGGAATAACGGTGACCGCAAAAAAAAGCCGGATTTCCCATTTAATTTCTCTCTCCTCTGATGTGATTGCACATCAGAGGAGAGCGAAATGGGGTCCCCCAATCCAGCACGGTACCTCCGATGTCCATGTAACTCCCTGTGAAGTCCCTGGAGTCGACGGTGTCTTCTTACGGGATGAAAATGGCGGGCGCATGTGCAGTGCGCACAACAAGATCTGCAGGCTGGCACCTGGCAACAATAGGACATTTTTCCTATTGGTTTATTTTGATCACTGTGATAGACCCTAAAAAAATTGTAAACAAAACCCCCTTTTATCATGCATTTAGTTAGGTAAAAATTCTGAAATGAAAAATATATATTTGTTTCCATTTTTCTATTAGGGTTAGGCCGCCGTCACACATGCGAGTTTTACGGACGTAAGAGCGCAGAATCTACGTCCGTAAAACTCGCAAAAAATACGGCACAATTATTCTCTATGCCCCTGCTCCTATTTGCCGTATTTTACTGATCAGTATTATACGGCTTTCTACGGCCGTACAAAATCGCAGCATGCTGCGTTTGTCACCGTACTGCGCAAGAAATACGCCAATGAAAGTCTATGGAAGCGTGAAAAATACGGATTACACACGGACAAGCAGTGTGACTTGCGAGAAATACGCAGCGCTGTTAGAGAGAAAAGCCGGTAATTCAGTGCGGTGTACAGTAAAATCACACTGACAGCTTACAGTAGAATAGGTAGAATAAATGTGTACACATAGAATAGGTATATATATATATGTCAGTGAGACACATATATGTATATATATTAATATTTATTCCAGCGCTAGACAGCTTGAAAGCCGGTAATTCAATTACCGGCTTTTTCCTTCTCCTTCCTAAAACCCGACATGATTTGAGACATGGTTTACATACAGTAAACCATGTCTTCTCTCCATTTTTTTTGCAGATTCCACACTACTAATGTCAGTAGTGTGTATCTGCAAAATTTGGCCGTTCTAGCTCTTAAAATAAAGGGTTAAATGGCGGAAAAAATTGGCGTGGGCTCCCGCGCAATTTTCTCCGCCAGAGTAGTAAAGCCAGTGACTGAGGGCAGATATTAATAGCCTGGAGAGGGTCCACGGTTATTGCCCCCCCCCTGGCTAAAAATATCTGCCCCCAGCCACCCCAGAAAAGGCACATCTGGAAGATGCGCCTATTCTGGCACTTGGCCACTCTCTTCCCATTCCCGTGTAGCGGTGGGATATGGGGTAATGAAGGGTTAATGCCACCTTGCTATTGTAAGGTGACATTAAGCCTAATTAATAATGGAGAGGCGTCAATTATGACACCTATCCATTATTAATCCAATACTAGTAAAGGGTTAAATAAAACACAAACACATTTTTTAAAATTATTTTAATGAAATAAAAACAATGGTTGTTGCAGTATTTTATTCAACGCCCAATCCAGTCACTGAAGACCCTCGTTCTGTGAGTAAAAAAACATAATAAACCAACAATATACTTACCCTCCGCAGATCTGTAACGTCCAACGATGTAAATCCTTCTGAAGGGGTTAAAACATTTTGCAGCAAGGAGCTGTGCTAATGCAGGCTGCTCCTCGCTGCAAAACCCCAGGGAATGAGGCTAAAAATAGATCAATGATCTATATTTAGCTTCATTTGCGGTGAGGCGCCCTCTGCTGGCTGTTCATAGATCGTGGGAAATTACCTAGAAAGCCAGGGAGCTTTCTAGGTAATTTCCCACGATCTATGAACAGCCAGCAGAGGGCGCCTCACCGCAAATGAAGCTAAATATAGATCATTGATCTATTTTTAGCCTCATTCCCTGGGGTTTTGCAGCGAGGAGCAGCCTGCATTAGCACAGCTCCTTGCTGCAAAATGTTTTAACCCCTTCAGAAGGATTTACATCGTTGGACGTTACAGATCTGCGGAGGGTAAGTATATTGTTGGTTTATTATGTTTTTTTACTCACAGAACGAGGGTCTTCAGTGACTGGATTGGGCGTTGAATAAAATACTGCAACAACCATTGTTTTTATTTCATTAAAATAATTTTAAAAAATGTGTTTGTGTTTTATTTAACCCTTTACTAGTATTGGATTAATAATGGATAGGTGTCATAATTGACGCCTCTCCATTATTAATTAGGCTTAATGTCACCTTACAATAGCAAGGTGGCATTAACCCTTCATTACCCCATATCCCACCGCTACACGGGAATGGGAAGAGAGTGGCCAAGTGCCAGAATAGGCGCATCTTCCAGATGTGCCTTTTCTGGGGTGGCTGGGGGCAGATATTTTTAGCCAGGGGGGGGGGCCAATAACCGTGGACCCTCTCCAGGCTATTAATATCTGCCCTCAGTCACTGGCTTTACTACTCTGGCGGAGAAAATTGCGCGGGAGCCCACGCCAATTTTTTCCGCCATTTAACCCTTTATTTTAAGAGCTAGAACGGCCAAATTTTGCAGATACACACTACTGACATTAGTAGTGTGGAATCTGCAAAAAAAATGGAGAGAAGACATGGTTTACTGTATGTAAACCATGTCTCAAATCATGTCGGGTTTTAGGAAGGAGAAGGAAAAAGCCGGTAATTGAATTACCGGCTTTCAAGCTGTATAGCGCTGGAATAAATATTAATATATATACATATATGTGTCTCACTGACATATATATATATACCTATTCTATGTGTACACATTCATTCTACCTATTCTACTGTAAGCTGTCAGTGTGATTTTACTGTACACCGCACTGAATTACCGGCTTTTCTCTCTAATATATGTGTCTACTGACACATATATATATATATATATATATATATTTATATATATAGACAGTATATATATATTTTCTTTTCTTTTTGGGACACATGGATCACTTCTATAGCGGTATGTTGGTTTTGCTAGCCTGCGAGAAAACCACGCAGTACGGATGCCATACGGATTACATACGGAGGATGCCATGCGCAAAAAACGCTGACACACCCTGCCTACGGAGGAGCTACGGACCACTTTTTTCGGGACTTTTCAGCGTATTACGGCCGTATTATACGGACCGTATTGTTTTACGCTGTGTGTGACGCCGGCCTTAGAGTTGGGCTAAAGTGAGTTGGGCTGAAACTAGGGAAAGGGTTGGGCTAAAGCTTGGGTTAAGGCTATGCTAAAGCTAGGGTTAGGGTTGGACTAGGGTTAGGGTTGGGACTAGGGTTATGGTTAGGGCTAACGTTAAGGTTAGGCTAAAGTTGCGGTTGGGCTAAAGTTAGGGTTGGGCTATGGTTGTGGTTATAGTTGGGTTTATGGTTAGGGTTGGGATTAGGGTTAGGAGTATGTTAGGGTTAGCTTTATGGTTAGGTTTATGGTTAGGGTTGGGATTAGAGTTAGTGATGTGTTGGGGTTAGGGTTATGGTTAGGGCTGGAGTTAGAATTGAGAGGGTTCCACTGTTTAGGTACATCAGGGGGTCTCAAAATGTGACATGGTGCCACCATTGATTCCAGCCACTTTTGCGTTCACAAAGTCAAGTGATGCTCTTTCTCTTCTGAGCTTGTCATGCGCCAAAACAGTGGCGTTCCCCTACATACGAGGTATGGGCCTACTCATGAGAAATTGCACAATAAATTTTGTGGTTCATTATCACCTGATACTCTTGTGAAAATAAAAAAAATAGGTTTCAAAGTAATTTTTTTGTGAAAAAAGTGAAATGTCCATTTTTTCCTCCCGCATTGCTTTAGTTGTCATGAAGCACCTGAAGGGTTAATAAACTTCTTGAATGTGGTTTTGAGCACCCTGAGGGGTGCAGTTTTTAGAATGTTGTCACTTATGGGTATTTTCTGTTATATTGACCCCACAAACTCACTCCAAATGTGAGGTGGTCCCTAAAAAAATGGTTTTGTAAATATTGTTGGAAAATTTATGTTTCCGAAATTGTGCTGACGTAAAGTAGACATGTGGGAAATGTTACTTATTAACCATTTTGTGTGACACCACTCTCTGATTTAAGGGTAAAAAAAAATTAAAAGTTTGAAAATTGCAAAAATTTTCAACATTTTTGCCAAATTTCCATTTTTTTCATAAAGAAACCCAAGTAATATTGAAGAAATCTTAACTACCAACATGAAATAAAATATGCCATGAAAAACAATATCATAATTAATGGGATAAGTTGAAGCATTCCAGAGCTATAACCTCATAAAGTGACAGTGGTCAGAATTGTAAAAATTGGCTTGGTCATGAAGTACCAAATTGGCTCCGTCACAAAGGGGTTAATGTTCTTGCTGGGAATCCTATTATAAAACAAACAATTGTATTGGGCATATAAAAATAAAATGTGTGTATATTCATAAAGTTTTTTCTACTTATGCATATCATGTGTTGCATCATGTGGTACCCGACTGAACTCTGACATTCTGTAATGTGGTTCAATTTGGCACCCATATTCAAAAAATCAACTTATTTAAAGATATCACTGCAGTCTCATGTGGTCATTCCTTTGGAATAAGTAATTCTGTACTTCCAAACGGGTCGAAAAAGCCACCACCTATTCATCCTTTTTACTGGGATATATGTTTCAGGTCTTTCAGCAGCGTGAAAACCATTCACAAAACCTCTTTTTTTGATTAGTGGATTTTATTTGAGAGAGTGTTGGAAAGCTGTCTCTTTTCCAGATTTGTTATTCTATTAGTAATGTTGAAATCCATATATTTCCAATAAGCACATATGTCAGGGTTTGTGTGTAAATACACAAAAATGTGATTCAGATCCCCAATGGAACCACTCACCAAAATGAGGTGAATTCAGACAATTTGCAATTTATTCGGCATTTATTTCAGTGGTATCCATCTTTTAGGCGTTCATAGGGCTGTGGTAAACTAGACTTCTGCTCTAAAAAACATGTCTAAAAGGATGGAACACCCCTGACCAGAGACTAGACAGAGTCAAAAGGGACTCCATTTACATCATAAGTGAGGGGTTCCAATGAAGATTTTCCCTGAATTGTGGTTTTCAGGATTTGTGCAGAAACACCGACATAAGTGCTCAGAGGAGAGCATAAAATATATGTGACCCGATCCTTGTTCTGATTTTTTGGAGACACAATGAACAAATAGACAACAGTACAAAAATAGTTCTTATTTTTGCACAGTTTATTGTACGGAATAAGTGAAAAAACTATTTTATTCTTCAGGTCGGTGTGATTACATCGATTCCAGATTTATTATTTTTGGGGGTTTTGCTAATGACTAGTGTTGAGCATTCCGATACTGCAAATATCGGATATCGGTCGCTATTCGCTGTATCGGAGTTCCGATACTGAGTTCTGATACATTTCCTATATCGAATACCAGAATCGGAAGTTCCCAAAGTGCAATAACGCACTATAATGGAGTGTGGGTGGTGCGTGGGCGGAGACTGCGTGTCTGTGTATGCGGGTGGGATATAAAGAACCCGGCACTCAACTTAAGTCCAACTGAAGGTTTTTTATTCCGTAGTACGAAAAACGTCCCGCCTCCCACCTCTAGAGTCCCACCATTGGCCGGCTCACTCCTGTCAGTCTCAGGCAACAACATGCGGTCACTTCTGGTACGTCACTTCCGGTCCGGCCGGTGCGCACATAAGGAACGCCGTTCTGGTGTCCCTTCACCCGGGAATCCTCTCCGACAGCGGTGGACACCGCGTCCTGACCCGGTCTCCTACAGGTAACACCCCCACCTTGCTTTTAGCCCCCACTTAAAGGGGCCATGACGCCACCGACCCTGCAACGCAGCGGGGATATGACACCACTTACCTGGTATCAGCCCTGACATGAGCCCTCCTCCCTCCACAGCCTACAGCCGTGCTATTCACCAAAGGCGGACATCTCCTAAGGTACAGACATTCACCTGGTGACTTTCACACTACGGGCACTGGTGCATCCCAGTATATTGATGGGAGCTCATGTTGCGGGGTCTTCTCTCCCTCACTTTAGGGACGACCCATGGATCTACCACGCTCCCAGAGCGCATTCTCAGACACTTCTCAGTACGGTACGAACAGCGACACTTTTTTCCTGTACTCTATTCACCACCAGGGGGGCTGGGGCAGACTAGGCGGCTCCTCATATTGTTTTTCTACTACTGATATATCATGACCATATGACACACTGTATATACCTTTGTTTTTCTGTTTTTCTTTTTCTGTTATTGATTTGTTCCACACCGTATGTATTTACGGATGTATTTACAGATGTATTTACTATTTATTTACCGTTTTTGCAATATTGTAGTAACTGACGAAGGCCAGACCAGGCCGAAACGTTTTTCGTACTACGGAATAAAAAACCTTCAGTTGGACTTAAGTTGAGTGCCGGGTTCTTTATATCTACATGTATACGGCTTGGGAACCTACTTGTGCACCTAAGTAGCTGTGCTCACGTCTTTTGATTCACTGTGTATGCGAGTGGGGTCTGTGCGTGACCATGGCGGGTCTGTGCGGGCCTGCCGGGGGTTTGTACGGGCCCGGGGGTCTGTGCGGCCTGCCGGGGGTCTGTGCGGGCCTGCCGGGGGTCTGTGCGGCCTGCCGGGGGTCTGTACGGGCCTGCCGGGGGTCTGTGCGGGCCTGCCGGGGGTCTGTACGGGCCTGCCGGGGGTCTGTGCGGGCCTCTTGGCGGTTGTGTGTGTGTGCAGGCATCGTCAGATGGGACTACAAGTCCCATGGGGCTATGCCTGCTACAATGACAGTGATTGACACATTAGCCAATGATGATACAGTAGTAGTCCCATCATCCGGCTAATAAAAAAAAAACCACAAACATACATACAACATACTACATACATACAACATACATACTACATACTACATACATACTACATACATACATACATACATACTACATATATACTACATACATACTACATACATACTACATACTACATACATACTACATACATACAACATAGATACATACTGTAACGGGGTCTACCAAGCTGAGGTACCTCTTTCAATACCATCCCGTGTTTCAGGAGGTCCACTCTTCTTTGGCTGGAGTCTGAATGAAGGACGCTGGCTGGAATTCCTTGATTACATGGGCGCATATAAAATCTCACTCGTTCTCCACGTATTTCCAGTCTGACAACACTTTATTCACAGGACACAGAATATATCACACAGTTACAGAGGGCGGGCCAATTGAAAAGCGGCAGGCCATACATACATTACAATAGCCGCAGGGGGTCAGAGCCTGTCGATATTTACTGTGGGAATTACAAAGGTGGGGGGAGGACAGAAGGGTAATATCTTGTCCCCTCTGCCCAGGGGCGCAGCCTGTGGGCTGATGCATCTCACATGGAACCTATTATACATACATACGAGGGGCGATCCAAAAGTAATGATAAACACAATGAATATAGTCAAAAATGTTTTTTATTTTTTTACATAGTCTCCTAACAAGTCTATACATTTAGTCCATCTCTTTTCTAAACTTAGAATTCCCTTAGAAAAAAAATCTTGATCTTGACCCTCAAAAAAATCCCCAACAGCGGTTATCACGTCGCTATTGTCATCAAATTTCTTGCCCCGGAGGTGTTCCTTGAGTCGAGGAAAGAGAAAGAAGTCACTGGGGGCTAGATCTGGCGAATAGGGCGGCGTTCCACCAGTTCAAGGCCCGCTTCTTGAATGGTAGCCATGGCAACAGCAGCTTTGTGAGCCGGCGCGTTATCTTGGTGAAACAGCACTCCAGCCTGCAGTTTGCCGCGCCTTTTCTCCTTGATAGCCTCCCACAATCTTCTTATTTGTTCTGCGTAGTAGGAGCCCGTAATAGTGGCTCCCTTCTCCAAATAGTCCACCATAATAATTCCTTCATCGTCCCAAAAAACGGACGCCACAACCTTCCCTGCTGAGCTTGACACTTTGAATTTCTTCGGCGTCGGTTCGTCGGCTCGTTTCCACGTCATCGATTGTTGTTTACTTTCGGGATCAAAGTGGTGGATCCAGGTCTTGTCCATGGTCAAAAAACGTGACAAAAAATTTTCCTTGTCTGCTTGGAACTTTTCGAGATTTGCTATTGAAATTTCAACTCGTTTCTTCTTTTGCTCGTCGGTTAACATTTTTGGCACCCAACGCGCGGAGACCTTTCTCATATGCAATTCTTTTGCAAGGATTCTTTGAATACTGCCATATGAGATCCCTGGGACCTCAGCTACATGCCTGATAGTCACTTTTCGATCTGCCATTACAACTTCTTCAACTTTTTTCACGCTTTCTTCATTGAGGGACGTGGATGGGCGTCCTTCACGATGTTCATTTTCCGTCGATGTTCTTCCCATCTTAAATTCCTTAGCCCAGCATGCAACTGTGGAATATGGAGGAGAAGAGTCCCCCAATGTTTCCACCAAGTCGCTGTGTATGTCTTTGGTAGTCATTTTTTTCAAGCAGAGGTATTTGATGACAGCTCTGAGCTCGTTTTTTTCCATTTTGATGTTCACTCCTCGGCAGTTCATATTCAAATGAATGTAGCTCCCGGGAATCGTGGTCTATTTAAGTGATTTTTTTTTCCTGGACTAGTGGGTACCTAAGAGAGAAGAAAACATTTTATTTTAATTTCTGTGTGCAATAGAAATAACCGATTATCATTATTTTTGGATCGCCCCTCGTATAACTGCACAGCATATTCTGGGTGGTGAGTGGTTCCGTAACACGTAACACATACATACATACTACATACATACATACAATATACGACATACATACTACATACATACATACATACATACATACTGCATACATACAACATACATACTACATACATACTACATATGGAGCGCCCCGAGATGCAGGGCCGCGGGTTAAGCGGTACCGGTCCTCTGCTGGATCAGTTCTGGGGATGTCACGGTGGCTGGACCCGGTCCGTGACTGTGCTAAGGGGCGTCCAATGAAAGGTGATGCGAGTCTGTCAAGGTTTAGTGATGCCACCTGTGGTATTCGGTCAGGGTGACCAACGCTGCTCGGGGTCCACTGGGGTGATGTGATGGCAGCTAGATGGTGTAACTTCCCACAGGTGAAGTATGTCCCCAGGGTTTCCAAGTAAAGTGGATGGTGATGGTGTGAGGTGCAGACAATAACGAGGACACAGGGTTGCAGTCTCTTTACCTCTTTACTGAAGACTTCAGGATCCGCAATCCAGAGCACAGTTAACAGGGCTGTCTGAGACCGGCCGGTCCGAAGGCACATCCAGAGTTCCCTTTGCAGGTGGAAATCGTTGCCTACCAATAGCGCCTGTGTGTTGTAGTGCTACCCTGCTGAGCATTCGGAATAGTCCTCACAACTACTATTCTCGTTCTTTCTAATTCGTTCTAGATCTTTCTAGTTCTCCATCCCCCAGGTATGTTATGGCTAGGACGCACCCGTTTGACGGGTAGGCTCGGAGCTCTTCCGGGACCCTAGAGATGCCCTTCTCCACGCGTTGCCCCCTATGTCTGCGTAGGTAATGTAAGGTAGACAGCCAACCTATAATTAACTGTCCTGCGGAGTTTGAAGTAAGGCATAGAGTCAGTTACTTCCTCGGTGTTCCGGCCACCGGCTACGCGCCTCAGTAGGATGTTTCCGTTCTTGGGGCACAACTCCTACTGGCTCTCCTTTGTGCTTGATTTAGTTTCTCACTGTTCTACAATATCCTTCGCTTCGTGTCTCTTTCTTAGGATACCGCCGCAAAGTAGTGCAGGCGCGGTTCCGTAACGTTCTATTCTGGTCGCTAGGTACCTGCCAGGTTCCCACGCCTGACAGGGACCCCCCTGAATCTTCTCCCTGCAACACCCCCTGCCACGGGATGTTTCCTGAATCCAACCCAGTCAGCTTCTGACTAACTTCCTATCCAACCCCTAGTTTAACCAGTGTGAGGAGTGGCCCAATAAATAAAGCCTTTTTCTCCCCCTAGTGGCCGGAGTGTGAAGTGTAATGTGTGCTGGTGATACCTGGTCAGAAGAACTCCTTTAGTGCCATCAGACATACCATCACTCCCCATAGTGGCAGAGCGACGTTACTGCAACGACCAGATCTCTGGGGCGCTGCACATACTTACAACATACTACATACATACTACATACAGTACATACTACTTACATACTACACACATAATACATACATACATACATACTACATACATACTGCAAACATACAACATACTACATACAATACGTTCAAACATAGCATACAATACATACATATAGAAATACAGTACATATAACATAGAGTAAATACTCACCATCACTTGTCCCTTTGCTCCCCGAAGCCAGTGTCATCTGTAAAAAATATGAAAATAACAAACAGACAATAGACTCCCTGATCCGCAGAAATCCACGAGTGCCCCACGGCGATTTCCCATGGAGAACGGCAGCATCAGCTGATGCGACCACTCTCTAGGGGCTCCAGGAATACAATGACGGGAGGAAGGTATCCTTCTGCACTGTATTCCTCTGCCGCTGTAAAAAAATAGTCCCTAGTCTCACTTTTGGCATTGCTGTGTGTTAGAAATTTCCCACGCAGCAAATGCCATAAAGTGAGACTCTGAACTATAGTAACCTCTCAGTGATGCATGGGAGATTGTTGTGGGACTCTCGTGGATTTCTGCGGATCAGGGAGTATATTGTGTTTGTTATTTTCATATTTTTTACAGATGATACTGGCTTCGGGGAACAAAGTGACAAGTGGTGGTGAGTATGTACTCTATCTTATATGTACTGTATGTCTATATGTATGTATTGTATGTAATGTATGAATGTATTGTATGTACAGTATGTATGTAGTATGTATGTAGCATGTATGTAGTATGTTGTATGTATGTATGTATGAAGTATGTATGTAGTATGTATGTATGTTGCGTGTATGTTGTATGTATGTATGTATGTATGTAGTATGTTGTATGTATGTTGTGTTAGGAGTTGAGTTCCCATCGCTGCACAGGGGGAATCTCGAGCCGTGTCGGCTGTGGTCTCCCATTCTGCATCGGCTGCAGTGGAGACTGCTCAGCGGAGACGTCGGTCCCAGCGTCTCATTGAATCTGATACTGTGCAAAGGGTTACTGCTGCCTCTCCAGGCTCTGCTATTGTACCCTGCACTGGTCTGCGATGAGTAGGCTTTTCTGCTTTGCACACACTGAGCATGCCCAGGGTAAGATCTCTCAGTGGAGGTCTAGGGTCACATGCTCAGGTACTGCAGCAACTTCCATTGGTCCTCCAGGTATGCCATGTACCTGATCAAGTTCTGTGGCAGCCTTCCATTGGTCCTTCTGGGAAGGTCCTGAAGTTGCTGCAGCTATAAAAGGTTCTGATGACCACACAGCCATGCGCTAGTATCAAATATGTACGAGCTTAGCGCCAGTGTGGTCGTGTGTGTGGTCAGGGACTCAGCTGAAATAAGCCCCTAGAATGCTGGCACCTCTGGCAAGGAGTTTCTTATGAGTGAATTCAGGGCTGGCTAATAGGGCTGGCTAATAGCCATTAGAATTCTGGCTCCAACGGAGAGGAGCAGCGGGTTTGGTTTAGACTGCATGACCATTGCTGGCTCTACTTAGTAGAGGTGTTCCCTGTGAGCTAAACAGGGCACAGCGTTCTCATTACTATGGGCTCTGTGAAGTAACAGAGTTCGTTTATACTAATTTACTTCACCGCCTTACTTAGCAGCAGGTTCTTTCCTGCATGCTGGATCCCGGCACATATCTCACCTAATAAATATATTCGGTGCATTCCGCCAACCCTAACATATTGTATGTATATTGTATGCATGTATGTATGTAGTATGTATGTTGTATGTAGTATGTATGTAGTATATAGTATGTTGTATGTATGTAGTATGTAGTATGTATGTTTGTGTTTTTATTTTTTACATTCAACACATTAGCCGGATGATGGGACTACTACTGTCCCATCATTGGCTAATGTGTCAATCACTGTCATTGTAGCAGGCATAGCCTGATGGGACTTGTAGTACAGACCCCCGGAAGCCCGCACAGACCCCCGAGAGGCACGTATAGACCCCCGGCAGGCCCGCACAGACCCCCCACGGTCCCACACAGACCCCGCCAGCACTCAGACATGCAATCCGCCCACACTCTTCCCCCCTCTGGAACTGGATGTGCAAATGAAAGAAAGGGCTTATTTTCATTCCGATATTTGTGTCCCATTGACTTGCATTGGTTTTCGGTATCGGCGATACCCGATATTTTTTGGGTATCGGTCCGATCCAATCCGATCCGATATTTCCCGATATCGGAAGGTATCGCTCAACACTACTAATGACACACACTAAAAATGTTTTTTTATTAAAAAAAAATAGTTATTTCAATCCCTTATTCTGAGTACTGCACCTTTTTATTTTTTGACAAACAGAGCTGTATGAGGGCTTATTTTTTGCATGACCAGTTTGATATTTTTTTGTTACCATTTTAGAGTGCATAATGTTTTTGATCATTTTTTATTCACATTTTTCAGACACAGAATGAACAAAATATAACAATTTAGAAATAAAGTGATAAAACCGATTTGTTTGTCGGGTCAGTACAATTACAGTGATACCAGATTTATATAGTTTTTTTAGGATTTGCTGCTTTAATAGACTAAAAACAATATTTAACAAAAATGAATTTGTTTTTGCATTATCATATTCTGAGAGCTGTACCGTTTTTATTTTTTGCATAATGAGCCATACTGGGGCTTTTTGTTTGTCAGATGATTTGCATTTTTGTTAATACTTTTTTTTTTTTACATATGACTTTTTATTTAATTTTTTATCAGTATGATGAAAAAGCAACATTTTTCGTTTATATTTTTTATTATTTTGTTAACGGTATTTGCAATATGGAATAAAGAATGTGACAATTTTATAGATCGTGTCATTCCAGACACGATGATTCCAAATATGTATACTTTTTTGTTTGTCTTTGTTGTGTCACAAAGGCTGTGGTTTTAGTTTTGAAATGAGTGTTCAACTGTTCATGTTTTTTTTGTTTTTGTGATTTTTTACGTTGATCTTTGGTGTCTTGCACGCAGTACTTCTTTACTGCAGTGCAAGGGACCTGTCAGTGAGTCTCTGACACAGTTTGTGGAACACTGCTTACAGTTGGATCTCACAGGCCACGGTACACTGGGATCATCCGATCAACTCAGGGTACCATGGCAATGATCGGCACCCGCAATTACGATCATTGGGAGAAGATCCAGCCATATGGGTTCTTTTAACACCTTTTTAACCACTTAGAGACTGTAGTTGTGATTACCAGCAGTATTTATGGGTTTAATTGGCCTCGATAAGCTCCAAGACAGGGGCCGATACTGCAGGGTGTCATGTACAGCTGTCACTTGCAGCAATTTTGGTCGGCCGGATGGCACTATTCTAAGGGGTTAATATTTTGTTCTGATGCTTTGTCTAATAAAGATTTAAGAATTTTTACTTCAGTGCATATGAACCTTATTTATATATCTTTGTTATCTTGTAACCAGGATAAAACTTCTTCATTTAGCTGATCGGTGCAGGTCTCAGTGGTTGGACAACCATTGATCAATAAGTTACCACATTTCTTCTGAATAGGTGATAATTTGCTTTCACCGGACAGCCCCTTCAAAAGTTTCTTTTAGAATCCAGTGACAGAGGGATCTACAATGTTACCACACACTGTTTCTGCATCCATACATTAACCCCTTAGTGACAGAGCCAATTTGGCACTTAATGACCGAGCCAATTTTTACAATTCTTACCACTGTCACTTTATGAGGTTATAACTCTGGAACGCTTCAACGGATCCCATTGATTCTGAGAAAATTTTTTCGTAACATATTGTACTTCATGTCAGTGGTAACATTTCTTCGATATTACTTGCAATTATTTATGAAAAAAACGGAAATATGGCGAAAATTTTTAAAATTTAGCAATTTTCAAATTTTGTATTTTTATGCCCTTAAATCAGAGAGATATGTCACGAAAAATAGTTAATAAATAACATTTCCCACATGTCTACTTTACATCAGCACAATTTTGGAAACAAATTTTTTTTTTTGTTAGGGAGTTATAAGGGTTAAAAGTTGACCAGCAATTTCTTATTTTTACAACACCATTTTTTTTTAGGGACCACATCACATTTGAAGTCATTTTGAGGGGTCTATATGATAGAAAATAATGAAGTGTGACACCATTCTAAAAACTATACCCCTCAAGGTTCTCAAAACCACATTCAAGAAGTTTATTAACCCTTTACGTGCTTCACAGGAACTGAAACAATGTGGAAGGAAAAAATGAACATTTAACTTTTTTTTGCAAACATTTTAATTCAGAACCATTTCTTTTTTACTTTCACATGTGTAAAAACAGAAATCTAACCATTAATTTTGTTATGCAATTTCTCCTGAATACGCCAATACCCCATATGTGGGGGTAAACCACTTTTTGGGCGCACAGCAGAACTTGGAAGTGAAGGAGCGCCGTTTGACTTTTTCAATGCAGAATTGGCTGGAATTGAGATTGGACGCCATGTCACGTTTAGAGAGCCCCTGATGTGCCTAAACAGTGGAAACCCCCCCCAAGTGACACCATTTTGGAAACTAGACCCCTTAAGGAACTTATCTAGATGTGTGGTGAGCACATTGAACCCCCCAAGAGCTTCACAGAAGTTTATAACGTAGAGCCGTGAAAATAAAAAATCGCATTTTTTCTACAAAAATGATCTTTTTGCCCCCAAATTTTTATTTTCACAAGGGTAACAGGAGAAATTAGACCACAAAAGTTGTAGTGCAATTTCTCCTGAGTACGTCGATACCCAATATGTGAGGGTAAACCACTGTTTGGGCGCACCGCAGAACTTGGAAGAGAAGGAGTGCCGTTTTACTTTTTTCAATGTAGAATTGGCTGGAATTGAGATCGGACGCCATGTCGCGTTTGGAGAGCCCCTGATGTGCCTAAACAGTGGAAACCCCCCACAAGTGACCCCATTTTGGAAATTAGACCACTTAAGGAACTTATCTAAATGTGTGGTGAGCACTTTGAACCCCCATGTGCTTCACAGAAGTTTATAACGTTGAGCCGTGAAAATAAAAAATCGCATTTTTTCTACAAAAATGATCTTTTTGCCCCAAAATTTTTATTTTCACAAGGGTAACAGGAGAAATTAGACCACAAAAGTTGTAGTGCAATTTCTCCTGAGTACGTCGATACCCAATATGTTGGGGTTAACCACTGTCTGGGCGCACCGCAAAGCTTGGAAGAGAAGGAGTGCCGTTTTACTTTTTCAATGTAGAATTGGCTGGAATTGAGATCGCATGCCATGTCGTGTTTGGAGAGCCCCTGATGTGTCTAAACAGTGGAAACCCCCACAAGTGACCCCATTTTGGAAACTAGACCCCTTAAGGAACTTATTTAGATGTGTGATGAGCACTTTAAACCCCCAGGTGCTTCACAGAAGATTATAACGTAGAGCCGTGAAAATAAAAAATCACATTTTTTCTACAAAAATGATCTTTTTGCCCCCAAATTTTTATTTTCACGAGGGTAACAGGAGAAATTAGACCACAAAAGTTGTTGTGCAATTTCTCCTGAGTACGCCAATACCCCATATATGGGGGTATACCACTGTTTGGGCGCACCGCAGACCTTGGAAGAGAAGGAGTGCCGTTTTACTTTTTCAATGTAGAATTGGCTGGAATTGAGATCAGAGGCCATGTCGCGTTTGGAGAGCCCCTGATGTGCCTAAACAGTGGAAACCCCCCACAAGTGACCCCATTTTGGAAATTAGACCACTTAAGGAACTTATCTAAATGTGTGGTGAGCACTTTGAACCCCCATGTGCTTCACAGAAGTTTATAACGTAGAGCCGTGAAAATAAAAAATCGCATTTTTTCTACAAAAATGATCTTTTTGCCCCCAAATTTTTATTTTCACAAGGGTAACAGGAGAAATTAGACCACAAAAGTTGTAGTGCAATTTCTCCTGAGTACGTCGATACCCAATATGTGAGGGTAAACCACTGTTTGGGCGCACCGCAGAACTTGGAAGAGAAGGAGTGCCGTTTTACTTTTTTCAATGTAGAATTAGCTGGAATTGAGATCGGACGCCATGTCGCGTTTGGAGAGCCCCTGATGTGCCTAAACAGTGGAAACCCCCCACAAGAGACCCCATTTTGGAAATTAGACCACTTAAGGAACTTATCTAAATGTGTGGTGAGCACTTTGAACCCCCATGTGCTTCACAGAAGTTTATAACGTTGAGCCGTGAAAATAAAAAATCGCATTTTTTCTACAAAAATTATTTTTTGCCCCCAAATTTTTATTTTCACAAGGGTAACAGGAGAAATTAGACCACAAAAGTTGTAGTGCAATTTCTCCTGAGTACGTCGATACCCAATATGTGAGGGTAAACCACTGTTTGGGCGCACCGCAGAACTTGGAAGAGAAGGAGTGCCGTTTTACTTTTTTCAATGTAGAATTGGCTGGAATTGAGATCGGACGCCATGTCGCGTTTGGAGAGCCCCTGATGTGCCTAAACAGTGGAAACCCCCCACAAGTGACCCCATTTTGGAAATTAGACCACTTAAGGAACTTATCTAAATGTGTGGTGAGCACTTTGAACCCCCATGTGCTTCACAGAAGTTTATAACGTTGAGCCGTGAAAATAAAAAATCGCATTTTTTCTACAAAAATGATCTTTTTGCCCCAAAATTTTTATTTTCACAAGGGTAACAGGAGAAATTAGACCACAAAAGTTGTAGTGCAATTTCTCCTGAGTACGTCGATACCCAATATGTTGGGGTTAACCACTGTCTGGGCGCACCGCAAAGCTTGGAAGAGAAGGAGTGCCGTTTTACTTTTTCAATGTAGAATTGGCTGGAATTGAGATCGGATGCCATGTCGTGTTTGGAGAGCCCCTGATGTGTCTAAACAGTGGAAACCCCCACAAGTGACCCCATTTTGGAAACTAGACCCCTTAAGGAACTTATTTAGATGTGTGATGAGCACTTTAAACCCCCAGGTGCTTCACAGAAGATTATAACGTAGAGCCGTGAAAATAAAAAATCACATTTTTTCTACAAAAATGATCTTTTTGCCCCCAAATTTTTATTTTCACGAGGGTAACAGGAGAAATTAGACCACAAAAGTTGTTGTGCAATTTCTCCTGAGTACGCCAATACCCCATATATGGGGGTATACCACTGTTTGGGCGCACCGCAGACCTTGGAAGAGAAGGAGTGCCGTTTTACTTTTTCAATGTAGAATTGGCTGGAATTGAGATCAGAGGCCATGTCGCGTTTGGAGAGCCCCTGATGTGCCAAAACAGTATAAACCCCCACAAGTGACCCCATTTTGGAAACTAGACCCCCCATGGAACTTATCTAGATGTGTGGTGAGAACTTTGAATGCCCAAGTGCTTCACAGAAGTTTAGAATGCAGAGTCGTGAAAATAAAAATAAAAAAATTCCACAAAAAAGATTTTTAGCCCCTAATTTTTTATTTTCACAAGGGTAACAAGATAAATTGGACCCCAACAGTTGTTGTCCTGAGCATGCTGGTACCCCATATGTGAGGGTAAACCACTGTTTGGGCACACGGCAGAGCTCGGAAGGAAGGAGCACCGTTTTGGAATGCAGACTTTGATAGAATGGTCTGCGGGCTTTATGTTGCGTTTGCAGAGCCCCTGATGTACCTAAACAGTAGAAACCCTCCACAAGTGACTGCATTATGGAAACTAGACCCCCCAAGGAACTTATCTAGATGTATGGTGAGAACTTTGAATGCCCAAGTGCTTCACAGAAGTTTAGAATGCAGAGTCGTGAAAATAAAAAATATTATTTTTTCCACAAAAAAGATATTGTAGCCCCCAAGTTTTTATTTTCACAAGGGTAACAGGAGAAATTGGACCACAATAGTTGTTGTCCAATTTATCCCGAGTACACTGATGTGCTATATGTGGGGGTAAACCACTGTTTGGGCGCACGGCAGAGCTCGGAAGGGAAGGAGTGCCGTTTTGGAATGCAGACTTTGATAGAATGGTCTGTGGGCATTATGTTGCGTTTTCAGAGCCCCTGATGTACCTAAACAGTAGTAACCCCCACAAGTGACCTCATTTTGGAAACTAGACCCCCCAAGGAACTTATCGAGATGTGTGGTGAGAACTTTGAATGCCCAAGTGCTTCACAGAAGTTTATAATGCAGAGTCATGAAAATAAAAAATATTTTTTTTTCCACAAAAAAGATTTTGTAGCCCCCAAGATTTTATTTTCACAAGAGTAACAGAAGAAATTGGACCCCAACAATTGTTGTCCAATTTATCCCGAGTACGCTGATGCCCCATATGTGGGGGTAACCCACTGTTTGGGCGCACGGCAGAGCTCAGAAGGGAGGGAGCACCATTTGACTTTTTGAGCGCAAAATTGGCTGTCGTGTTTGGAGACACCCTGATGTACCTAAAAAATGGAAACCTCCCAATTCTAGCTCCAACCCTAACCCCAACACACCCCTAACCCTAATTCCAACCCGATCCATAATCCTAATCACTAACCCTAACAATAATCACAACCCTTACCCCAAAACAACCCTAATGTCAACCCTAACCATAGCCCTAATCAAAACCCTAAAACCAACACACCCCTAATCCTAATCTCAACCGAAACCTCAAACCTAACCCTAATCCCAATACACCCCTAATCACAACCCTAACCTTAACCCTAATCCCAAACCTAACCCTAATCTCAAGCGTAACCCTAATGCCAACCCTAACCCTAATACCAACCCTAATCCAAACCCTAACCCTAATCCCAACTCTAACCCTAAATTTAGCCCCAACCCTAACCCTAGACCTAATTTTAGCCCCAACCCTAACCCTGGCCCTAAGGCTACTTTCACACTTGCGTTTGGCATCCGTCGCTATCTGTCGTTTTGGACAAAAAACGGATCCTGCAAATGTGCCCGCAGGATGCGTTTTTTGCCCATAGACTTGTATTGCCGATGGATCGCGACGGATGGCCACCTGTCGCGTCCGTCGTGCACTGGATCAGTTGTGTTTTGGCGGACCGTCGGCACAAAAAAATGTTCAATGTAACGTTTTTTTGTATGTCGCGTCCGCCATTTCTGACCGCGCATGCGTGGTCGTAACTCCACCCCCTCCTCCCCAGGACATAGATTGGGCAGCGGATGCGTTGAAAAACTACATCCGCTGCCACGTTGTGCACAATTTACACAACGTGCGTCGGTATGTCAGGCTGACGCATTGCGACGGCCCCGTACCGACGTAAGTGTGAAAGAACCCTAACCCTAAATTTAACACCAACCCTAACCCTAACCCTAGCCCTAGCCCTAGCCCTAGCCCTAAACCTAGCCCTAAAGCTAACCCTAGCCCTAACCCTAACCCTAGCCCTAACCCTAATTTTAGCCCCAACTGCTCTTCTCCTGCCGGCCGGCAGATGGCGATAGATGGCGGGCGCACTGTGCATGCGCCCGCCATTTTCTTTTCCCCGGCGGCCAGGAGGAGCAGCAGGAGGACCCAGGGACACCGGTGAGTATGATAGGGTCCCCGAATCCCCCTATTTCTCTGTCCTCTGATGTGCGATCACATCAGAGGACAGAGAATTAGGCCGGCGTCACACTTGCGAGTTTTACGGACGTAAGAGCGCAGAAACTACGTCCGTAAAACTCGCATAACATACGGCACAATGATTCTCAATGGGTCTAGTCCTATCAGGCCGCAGCATGCTGCGTTTGTCAGCGTATCGCACAAAAAATACGCCAATGCAAGTCTATGGGAGAGCGTATAATACGGAATGCATACGGACCATGCGTGTGCCTTGCGAGAAATACGCAACTTACTGGCAGATGTCCGGAAATGTCCAAAGGACTCAATCAGGCAGGTGAGACATGCTAATTAGCTGAAAAAGCCAGACAGTGAACCCGGAAGTCTGCTGCACGCCTCCACGGAGTGATATTCAGCATGGCAAACATTGTCAATACGGACATGCTGATAATTTTGGTCCAAGAGAGGCCTGTCATCTGGGACCAAAGAGACCCAAATTATGCCAACAGGGCACAAAAAGAGGCAGCATGGAGGAGCGTGTGTGGGTCCCTCTTTCCACATTATGACCAGCAGCCACGTATGGCACAGCGACAGATAAGTAAGTACACCCATGTTTGAAATGTAATGTTCTTGTGAAACAGCAGGCCTTTACTACTTTGAATTTCTCATCAAGAATGTCTTAAATATTCATGAAAGAACTAGAAAGCACACCAGTAGATACATGGTGTTGTATATGATAAAAGTATTTCAGTAATGTTTTGAATAGGTGTCCCTTACTAACAGTGTTTCCCATTAATTGTCCTTTCTGTGATAGAGGTTAGGGGACTCTGTCCTTGTGGCCTTGCTTGATAATTGTGTGTGTTGTTTTTAAATTTAATATTAAATGTGCTCCACAAATGCCTATTTGTATGCTACCCTTAAATCTGTGTATTCAATTTCACCTTGTGTGAGCACTCTGCATAATGGTCTAATCAATGTGTTTAATTTTTGTTGTTTTAGTGGGTGATGTTACAACAAGGTGGCGGAGTATCCGTGACCAGTATAGAAGGGAGAGGCAGCAGCGGGAGAAAAGTGGAGCCAGGGCACCTCCCAAAAAGCGTAAATACCTCTACTTTGACCGCCTAACCTTCCTTAACCCCAGCATGGACCTCAGGCCGTAAGTACAAACATCACTCTTTTTTTTTATTATTTGATTTTGATACAATTTTTCATTAAAAATTTGAAAAAATATAAATTTTTCTTTTTCAGAACTCAGTCTAACCTCACTGACAGGGAGACAGGGTCTGACTCAGAACTGGTCATTGACCCAGTTGGGGAAGGTGAAGAGGTGGCTGGTCCATCTGCTGCTCCCTCAGGCTCCATCCCTCCTGGATCCTCCACATCTGGCCATGCAGCTCCATCTGCATCCGAACCACACCAAGAGGCCCCACAGTTTGCATCTGCCGCCGCAGCATCATCAGCAGCAGCAGCACCACCACCTAGCCAGGATGACCCTGGAAATAGCAGCAGCCCAACTGTTGCCCTGGATCCATCCCCACAGGCTGCAGTCAGACCACAGCGTTCACGCCGCAGGAGAGAGCTGATCCAAAGCAGGCGAAACGTTGATGCTGGGGTCATGAACTATTTGGCACGGGTTCGAGAGGATGATGGGGAGGAGGGCTTTACAAGGAGCCTTGCCCAGTACTTAAGGTCCATAGAGTGGGAGTTGAGGCTGCGTTTGAGAGGGTGTTTTCAGATCCTTATTGACGCATGCACCCCCCCAAATAACCCATACAATCTCTTGCAGATGATTGAACAGTGGCTGATGTCACCTGAAAATATTCTGCGGCCTCAGAGATTACAAGGCCAGGCTGGTCAACAAGGATCTGAAGCACCCCCTCAACGTTAGCCAACACCTCAACCCCAAACAACAACGAACCCACAATGGCAACCTCAGCAACATATGGCAGGATATCATCAACCATCCCAATATGGCCACTTGTCCTCACCCAGTGCTGGAGGCTGGTCCCAACCTGGGTATGGACAATATGGTCATTTTGGGTTGGGGTATGATTCCCGGACATATGGTCAGCAACAGCAGGGGTATGTCCCAAATCCTCGCCCCACTCTTCAAAGTTTCCAGCATCATAGCTGGGCTAATGTCCCTCAGGCCACTACAACATCTGCACAGGGTGCTGGACAATTGGGCCTACAAAGGCCACCTGATGCTGACCCTGAGCAAGCTACATCTCCTGCACCAACCTACCAGGACTTGTAATTTTTTTTTTTTAGGTTTTGTTTGGTTTTTTTTATTTTCCCTTTTTATTTGTTTTTTGGTATATTATTTTATCCACAATATTCGTTTAGATTGTGCCTACATAGCAGTCTTTATTGTGGATGTTGTTAATAATGTTTTGGGCCACAAAAAAAAAGGCCATTTAGATGACAAAATCTGGTTATGGCCAAAAAAAAAAACAAGACCATAACAAATGTTCGACAGTAAAAAGTTATCTTACTAACAATCAAAGTCTGGATGCGCTCTATTCATTCTTCCATCACACACACATGATATGCTGACACCCATATGTGAAATAATTAAAAACAACAGACAAAGTTTATAAATTGGTTAACACATACTTTATAGATCAAAATAATTACACATGCAAAAATGCATAGTCTTGCCAGGGAGTAGCACCTTGAGGAGTCAAAAAATAATTTGTAAAGACATCACGAACTTTAAGACCAGAAAGTGGACGGCGCGGAGGAGGGACATATGGGGTAGGCCTACTAACACTGTTCATGAGGTGATCTTCCAAATTTGGAGAGGAACAATCATATATTCTTGTGAAATTATGTAGAATTACACAGGCTTTGATCACTTCATTGATTGTAGCCTCACTCAGCTGGATGGCAGACTGAAGAACACACCATTTGGCAACAAGAATCCCAAAGGCGCACTCAACCAGTCTCCGTGCCCTTGCAAGTCTCAAATTAAACACCCTCCGCCGGTGGTCAAGGTTGCGCCTGGGGTAAGGCCTCATGACGTGCCTCGTCAGTTGGAAGGCCTCATCTCCAACCAAAACAAAAGGCACTGCTTCCGCATTGGAGCCTGGGAGTTGTTGTGGTGGTGGGAGGTTCAACTGGTTGTCACGTAGCCGCCGACCCATTATGGACGAATTGAAGACCCTAGAGTCTCCAGTTCGCCCATAGGCCCCAATGTCTACAATTATAAACCTGTAGTTACTGTCAGCAACTGCTAACAGAACTACAGAGAAAAACTGCTTGTAATTGTAGAATTGGGAACCAGAGTTCGGCGGCTTACGCACCCTGATATGTTTCCCATCCACAGCTCCAATGCAGTTAGGGAAGTCACAATTATTTTTGAAACCAGTGGCGATTTGGAGCCAATCGTCCTGTTTTGGCTCAGGCAACACAACTTCATGAAGTTTCTGCCAGATTTGTGAACAGGTTGTCCTAACAATGGCTGAAATTGTCGAACGCCCAATCAGAAACTCCAGGTGTAGACCCGCATAGGACAAGCCTGTGGACAGGAAGCTGCAATACAAGAAAAAGTAAAAAAAAACATTAACATGATGACTACGAAAACAGGAATAAGCACAAGTGTATATTTTATTTACTAGGACATTATTTACAATAGAAAAAGGTTAATTTTACAATCTTAATATAATAGAATATTTACACCATTCTTTTATATGTGCTTGTGGCTTCATGTCCAAGTTAAGTTACTGAAACATAGTAGGACAACACACAGTTTTGAAAAAAACAAACAAAAAACAGTATGTGCGAATGTGGAATACATACTGTAAGGTTAGGAGCAGACGCTCCTCAGCAGAGATGGCTTTTCTCATCCAGGTGTCCTGATAGGTGATCCCAGGACGTAAGATCTCCAACAACATGTCAAAAATCCTGATGGACATGCGACTATACAGGTAAAACTTGTCAGGATGTGCCCTCAAAGCTGAATATAGTCTCTGGAAATGTCCTTTACTCTGGCGTTGGGTCAATAGATGATGCACCCACAATCTTCGTCTCCTCCTTCGCGGATCAACATTGACCTGATATGGCTGGCCAAAGCGACGAGACAACACCCAGTGAAGCAACACCCGCTGAGTTGTGCTTAAATACACATGGTCAGACATGTTTGTAAGGTCAAAGCAACACAGGTAAAATATGCTAGAGAACATATAGGGCAGATGGTAGGGGTCCACCTGTTGTAGAGGGCTTAAATAGTGTGGTTAATGATGGTTTAAATGATTTGCAGGCCTGAAAACCGTTAGATGTCCATTTTGTGAGGGTGCGTGAAAAATACGCCATACGGATCACATACGGATTACACACGCACAAGCACATGCGCAAAATACGCGACCACACCTAAGAAACGCATTAACTACGGAAGTCGATTACGGAGACATTTTGGCGTATTGAACGCGTAGTACGGACGTATAATACGTTCCGTATTGTCTTACGCCAAGTGTGACGCCGGCCTTACACTTTGCTTTTTTTTTACGGTCGCCGGTAAACAGTTAATTACCGGCGATCGCAAAACAGGGGTCAATAAAACCGACCCCGATCATGTTCTTTGGGGTCTCGGCTTCCCTCAGCAGCCGAGACCCCAAAGACCCTCCCGGTGCCGGCCGGCGGGCGGGCGCACTGCGCATGTGCACGCCATTTTTTTGCCGGAAGAAGATGGTGGCGCCCATCGGGAGCCATGAGGAGCACCGGGGGAGATAGGTGAGTATCGGGGGGCTATTGGGGACCCTATTTCTCTGTCCTCTGATGTGCGATCACATCAGAGGACAGAGAATTAAAAGGGAAATTGCGTTTTTTGTTTTTTTTTTGCGATCGCCGGTAAACGGTTAATTTCCGGCGATCGCAAAAGCGGGGTCGGTAAAACCCCCCCCGAATCATGTTCTCTGGGGGAAAATCCGACTCTGGGGGGGCGCTATTTACTTTTTCCACAGCGCCGTTAATTAACGGCGTTGTGGTTTAAGTACCCTTAGCGGCCGCCGTTAAAAGGCGTATCGGCGGTCGTTAAGGGGTTAAATGTAGGCTTTCAGGTTCCCTCTAGGGTGTCACAAGGGAGTCACATCCCCCTGGGAGACCTGGATTTAGAAGGTCAGGTCAGGTAATGAATCACAGGTCCTCTTTAGAGACTGTGTTATTAATGTACTATTTTTACTGGATTTCCTTTCCTTCAGTGCTAAAAGGTTTAAGGTCTCTTTCCATGCTGACTGAGACCATACAGCATGGTTTTTCTCAGCGGCAACTGCTTATGATTTACTCCCTCTATATATACTGCCTCTTGTCGGGTAGTCCATGCCGGTGAAAGATTAGTCTTCTTGTGCTGAGTGCTAAAAGCTAAGTTTTGGGAGTGGAGTTATTGTAGTAGTGATCTGTAGTTTGCTGTTTTGTGTTTATCTCCTGGTCCCTATTCCCATTTAATTTATTCCTCCCTCTCAGAATCCTACTACCTATTGTTGGTTTGTGCTTTTGTATGATAGAGGTTTTCTGTTATCCCTGTTTTGTCTTTTGTGTCTTCTTTACCTTACATTTCTGTCCCATGCCTAATGGGATGAAGGAAAGGGGATAACAGGAGGGTTAGGGTTTAACAGGAGGGTTAGGGTTTAACAGGAGCATAGTCAAGTCGGAGAAACGCATCTCTCTCTACTTTCAAGAGTAACCCTGGGTTAAGGTCCCAGTTTAAGCGACAGTTTGAGGCCCCTCTCCCTTACTTAAGACCATCACAGTGTGATATAGAGGTGGCGGCAGGCAGTATGCTTTCTACTAAATAAATGTACATAGTATATATTTTTAGATTAAAAATGGGCAATTGAAAACACTCTATAGAAATGCATGAATGTGCACATGTATGACATCTCGCAAATGCTGATGTGGAAACAAATTCTGCTACAAATTGGTTATTGTTTCATAACTGTGGCTCAACCCTATCAAAATATAGAGCTTGAATTTTCCATGAAATTCAGTCATTAAAGCAGTTTCTTGCTCCCAAACCTATATGTTACTATAAATTTCCCATTTATTGTCATCTGATCATTTTTTGTGTCATTCTTGTTCCTACCTACCTCTGTCAGATCACTAGGACATTCTCCAAAGTGCGCTTGGAAGCATGGAGAGCCCTGTGGAAAGTCTGAATGGCATCTCCCTTCCTTTTCTCTTCTGCAAGATATAAAGCACCTCTCTATATCTACATCAGTCCATTCCACAGAAAAGAAAAGTCACAGCTCCGTATTGTTTGGTATTGTGTCTCTGTCTACTACTGCAGTATTTAGTCCCAAGTGACTCAGTCTCAGCTGTAATACTGGAGAACACAACACTTCTTTAATCAGTTGATGGACTGGAGTACCAAGAGTTTGGTTCACGGGCCAAGATCACTCTCAGTCCTTCCTTTAATGTCCAATATACAGCACAGACCAAAAGTTTGGACACACCTTCTCATTTCAAGATTTTTCAGTATTTTCATGAGTATGGAAATTGTAGATTCACACTAATGGCATCAAAACTATGAAATAGCACATGTGGAATTTTATACATAGCAAAAAAGTGTGAAACAACTGAAATTATGTCCTATATTCTAGGTTCTTCAAAGTAGCCACCTTTTGCTTTGATGACTGCTTTGCACACTCTTGGCATTCTCTTGATGAGCTTCAAGAGGTAGTCACCGGAAATGGTCTTCTAACAATCTTGAAGGAGTTCCCAGAGATGATTAGCACTTGTTGGTGCTTTTGCCTTCACTCTGCGGTCCAGCTCACCCCAAACCATCTTGATTGGGTTCAGGTCTGGTGACTGTGGAGGCCAGGTCATCTGGCGTAGCACCCCTTCACTCTCCTTCTTGGTCAACTAGCCCTTACACAGCCTGGAGGTGTGTTTGGGGTCATTGTCCTGTTGAAAAATAAAGGATGGTCCAACTAAACGCAAACCAGATGGAATAGCATGCCGCTGCAAGATGCTGTGCTAGCCATGCTGGTTCAGTATGCCATCAATTTTGAATAAATCCCCAAAGGTGTCACCAGCAAAGCTCCTCCTCCTCCATGCTTCACGGTGGGAACCAGGCATGTAGAGTCCATCCGTTCACCTTTTCTGTGTCACACAAAGACAAGGTGGTTGGGACCAAAGATCTCAAATTTGGACTCATCAGACCAAAGCACAGATTTCCACTGGTCTAATGTCCATTCCTTGTGTTCTTTAGCCCAAACAAGTCTTTTCGGCTTGTTGCCTGTCCTTAGCAGTGATTTCTTAGCAGCTATTTTACCATGAAGGCCTGCTGCACAAAGTCTCCTCTTAACAGTTGTTGTAGGTATGTGCCTGCTGCTAGAACTCTGTGTGACATTGACCACGTCTCTAATCTCAGCTGCGATTTCTGAGGCTGGTGACTCAGATAAACTTATCCTCAGAAGCAGAGTTGACTTTTGGTCTTCCTTTCCTGGGGCAGACCTCATGTGAGCCAGTTTCTTTGTAGCGCTTGATGGTTTTTGCCACTGCACTTGGGGACACTTTCAAAGTTTTCCCAATTTTTCGGCATGACTGACCTTCATTTCTTCAAGTAATGATGGCCACTCGTTTTTCTTCACTTAGCTGCTTTTTTCTTGCCATAATACAAATTCTAACAGTCTATTCAGTAGGACTATCAGCTGTGTATCCACCAGACTTCTGCACAACACAACTGATGGTCCCAACACCATTTATAAGGCAAGATATCCCACTTATTAAACCTTGCAGGGCACACCTGTGAAGTGAAAACCATTCCCGGTGACTACCTCTTGAAGCTCATCAAGAGAATGCCAAAAGTGTGCAAAGCAGTCATCAAAGCAGAAGGTGGCTACTTTTATGAGCCTAGAATATAAGACATAATTTCAGTTGTTTCACACTTTTTTGTTAAGTACATATAATTCCACATGTGTTAATTCATAGTTTTGATGCCTTCAGTGTGAATGTACAATTTTCAAAGTCATGAAAATACAGAAGAATCTTTAAATGAGAAGGTGTGTCCAAACTTTTGGTCTATACTGTAAGTATCACTAACTTTTACTTTCTATACAGCCTCACCACAAGATAGCAAAGTTTACGCTTCTCTAGTGGTTATTGTTACCTTTATTCTTTTCTTTCTTGGTTTCTTAAGCTTGATAAACAGATTGTGTATGAGTTTCCAATTGGTTCTATACAAAAACATCAGATTTCGAACAAATGGTAAAAAACTCATTCAGAGGCGGTAAGTAACATAGTAACATAGTTAGTAAGGCCGAAAAAAGACATTTGTCCATCCAGTTCAGCCTATATTCCATCATAATAAATACCCAGATCTACGTCCTTCTACAGAACCTAATAATTGTATGATACAATATTGTTCTGCTCCAGGAAGACATCCAGGCCTCTCTTGAACCCCTCGACTGAGTTCGCCATCACCACCTCCTCAGGCAAGCAATTCCAGATTCTCACTGCCCTAACAGTAAAGAATCCTCTTCTATGTTGGTGGAAAAACCTTCTCTCCTCCAGACGCAAAGAATGCCCCCTTGTGCCCGTCACCTTCCTTGGTATAAACAGATCCTCAGCGAGATATTTGTATTGTCCCCTTATATACTTATACATGGTTATTAGATCGCCCCTCAGTCGTCTTTTTTCTAGACTAAATAATCCTAATTTCGCTAATCTATCTGGGTATTGTAGTTCTCCCATCCCCTTTATTAATTTTGTTGCCCTCCTTTGTACTCTCTCTAGTTCCATTATATCCTTCCTGAGCACCGGTGCCCAAAACTGGACACAGTACTCCATGTGCGGTCTAACTAGGGATTTGTACAGAGGCAGTATAATGCTCTCATCATGTGTATCCAGACCTCTTTTAATGCACCCCATGATCCTGTTTGCCTTGGCAGCTGCTGCCTGGCACTGGCTGCTCCAGGTAAGTTTATCATTAACTAGGATCCCCAAGTCCTTCTCCCTGTCAGATTTACCCAGTGGTTTCCCGTTCAGTGTGTAATGGTGATATTGATTCCCTCTTCCCATGTGTATAACCTTACATTTATCATTGTTAAACCTCATCTGCCACCTTTCAGCCCAAGTTTCCAACTTATCCAGATCCATCTGTAGCAGAATACTATCTTCTCTTGTATTAACTGCTTTACATAGTTTTGTATCATCTGCAAATATCGATATTTTACTGTGTAAACCTTCTACCAGATCATTAATGAATATGTTGAAGAGAACAGGTCCCAATACTGACCCCTGCGGTACCCCACTGGTCACAGCGACCCAGTTAGAGACTATACCATTTATAACCACCCTCTGCTTTCTATCACTAAGCCAGTTACTAACCCATTTACACACATTTTCCCCCAGACCAAGCATTCTCATTTTGTGTACCAACCTCTTGTGCGGCACGGTATCAAACGCTTTGGAAAAATCGAGATATACCACTTCCAATGACTCACCGTGGTCCAGTCTATAGCTTACCTCTTCATAAAAACTGATTAGATTGGTTTGACAGGAGCGATTTCTCATAAACCCATGCTGATATGGAGTTAAACAGTTATTCTCATTGAGATAATCCAGAATAACATCCCTCAGAAACCCTTCAAATATTTTACCAACAATAGAGGTTAGACTTACTGGCCTATAATTTCCAGGTTCACTTTTAGAGCCCTTTTTGAATATTGGCACCACATTTGCTATGCGCCAGTCCTGCGGAACAGACCCTGTCGCTATAGAGTCACTAAAAATAAGAAATAATGGTTTATCTATTACATTACTTAGTTCTCTTAGTACTCGTGGGTGTATGCCATCCGGACCCGGAGATTTATCTATTTTAATCTTATTTAGCCGGTTTCGCACCTCTTTTTGGGTTAGATTGGTGACCCTTAATATAGGGTTTTCATTGTTTCTTGGGATTTCACCTAGCATTTCATTTTCCACCGTGAATACCGTGGAGAAGAAGGTGTTTAATATGTTAGCTTTTTCCTCGTCATCTACAACCATTCTTTCCTCACTATTTTTTAAGGGGCCTACATTTTCAGTTTTTATTCTTTTACTATTGATATAGTTGAAGAACAGTTTGGGATTAGTTTTACTCTCCTTAGCAATGTGCTTCTCTGTTTCCTTTTTGGCAGCTTTAATTAGTTTTTTAGATAAAGTATTTTTCTCCCTATAGTTTTTTAGAGCTTCAATGGTGCCATCCTGCTTTAGTAGTGCAAATGCTTTCTTTTTACTGTTAATTGCCTGTCTTACTTCTTTGTTTAGCCACATTGGGTTTTTCCTATTTCTAGTCCTTTTATTCCCACAAGGTATAAACCGCTTACACTGCCTATTTAGGATGTTCTTAAACATTTCCCATTTATTATCTGTATTCTCATTTCTGAGGATATTGTCCCAGTCTACCAGATTAAGGGCATCTCTAAGCTGTTCAAACTTTGCCTTCCTAAAGTTCAATGTTTTTGTGACTCCCTGACAAGTCCCCCTAGTGAAAGACAGGTGAAACTGCACAATATTGTGGTCGCTATTTCCTAAATGCCCAATCACCTGCAGATTTGTTATTCTGTCAGGTCTATTAGATAGTATTAGGTCTAAAAGTGCTGCTCCTCTGGTTGGATTCTGCACCAATTGTGAAAGATAATTTTTCTTGGTTATTAGCAGAAACCTGTTGCCTTTATGGGTTTCACAGGTTTCTGTTTCCCAGTTAATATCCGGGTAGTTAAAGTCCCCCATAACCAGGACCTCATTATGGGTTGCAGCTTCATCTATCTGCTTTAGAAGTAGACTTTCCATGCTTTCTGTTATATTTGGGGGTTTGTAACAGACCCCAATGAGAATTTTGTTACCATTTTTCCCTCCATGAATTTCAACCCATATGGACTCAACATCCTCATTCCCTTCGCTAATATCCTCCCTTAAAGTGGACTTTAGACAAGACTTTACATAGAGACAAACCCCTCCTCCTCTCCGATTTTTACGATCCTTTCTAAACAGACTGTAACCCTGTAAGTTAACTGCCCAGTCAAAGCTTTCATCTAACCATGTCTCGGTTATTCCCACTATGTCAAAGTTACCTGTAGATATTTCTGCTTCTAGTTCTTCCATCTTGTTTGTCAGGCTTCTGGCGTTTGCGAGCATGCAGTTTAGAGGATTTTGTTTTGTTCCAATCTCCTCACTGTGGATTGTTTTAGAAATGTTCTTACCTCCCTTCTGAGTATGTTTTCCTGGGTCGTCTTTGTTCGAGTCTAATGTTTTTCTTCCCGTCCCCTCTTCTTCTAGTTTAACGTTTAAGTAAAGTAAGACTCATTTGACAACCCAGTCGCACAATGCAATGCTTATTTACATTTGCATGCTGAAAGTTTCTGTAATTACCACTGTCTATTCCCATTACAGCGGCCGCTGCCTCTGAAAGTGACTGAGAGACAATTGTAGAAGAGCAAATTACAGCATGCCTTTCTCCCTGCACTGGTAGTGATTCTATCACAGTCACTTGATGTAAATGGGTAAAAGAGGAGGCTTGTTAGAACACACGGATAGTCTTTTAATCCGGGCCCAGGATACACATTACTTCATTGGATTGTTTGCCTGTACCTCCAGCTAAGATCGTTAGTTTTAACCCTGCAGTACATTACTTCTGAATAATGTTAATGACTAGGTTACATTTGAAAACTTTTTATTCTGGCTGTGAAGATGTGAAAGTGTAAAAATAAGAAAAACAATTATTCAAGTTATAAGAAAGGCATTTTACTGTAAGAATTACAGGGTTGTATGCTGCAGATAAAATACTCTTTAAAAGGCGACGTTTACACGTTCAGTATCTGGTCAGTATTTTACATCAGTATTTGTAGCCAAAACAGCAGTGGAACAATCAGAGGAAATGTGTAATAGAAACCTATGCACCACTTCTGTATTTATCACCCACTCCTGGTTTAGGCTCATAAATACTGATGTAAAATACTGAGCAAATATTCAAAGGGTGAATGTGGCTGAACTATGAAATAGCTTCCCCCATCATAATAGATATTCATGATATTCTACTTGTAAACTCTTACGCTCCATCGCTGTCACAACATCCTACCCTATTAGCTAGAAGCCAAAAGGAATGAAGTGGAATATTGGTTGTTATGCATGCAGTGTGTAGGCACACTTTTACACTGGCCACTAAACAGACAAAGCCCAGGGACACAAACAACCACCCTGCAGTAAATATATGAATAAATAGCAAAAGTGCATGAAAATAATATGGGGTGCTTGATTAACATAATTTTTAACAAAAAACATAAAAGCCATCCCACCATGTCACAGTGACCCTATTCGGGACAGTCCTAACCTCTTGTATTATATCGTTACCATGTGGCTAGTGGACACCCAGCAGTTTGGAGCTTTTTAAATGTAATGTACAGCACAAAGAAAAGCTGAAATAGACAAAACCTAAGACAAAAACAAAATGAGCAAATAGCAATAGTGCATGTCTTGGGTTATGTCTGTTTAGTGGCCAATGCGAACACGCACGTACACACTGCATACACGCCAACTTATGCTCATTCAATTTGGTTTATCTTTCAATTTTTGCACCCTGTGCAAATAAGGTTGTATCCTTCATTTTCTCCACTAGTACTGTCCCAAATAGGGTCACTGTGACGTGGTGGGATGGCTTTTACATTTTTTCTTAACCCAGCACCATATATTATTTTCCTGCACTATAGCTAATTATTTATTTACTACAGGTTTTTTGCTCATTTTGTTTTTGTCTTCGGTTTCCCCTCACATTATCCAGTGTCTTCCTTTATCCCAAATAGTGACATGGCCTATACAATGCTTTAATATTATATTAAACACTTAAATTGCAATGTGTAAATAAAATAATATATATTTTTTTTAGAAATACTAGTGTGGAAAGCCCTACCCAACCAAGCATAGGTGCTCAATAAACTCTTGGCATGGCCAAGCCATTCAGTAAACTTTCCTTTCTACTTTTTTGCACTTACCATGGCCTCCCGTTACTGACAGCTCAGGCTTTACACCAGCAAGAGACTGGTAAAGATAGATGGAAAACAAGTAGGTGGCATATGCACTGGACTGTTTGGCAATGCCAGGATTTCATCGAGCTCCTGTGCTTGGTTTGAACAGTCATTCCTTGCGGACAGACTGCAAACGGCTGGATGATTATTAAGTTGAATTTAATGAACCTGTATCTTTTTTCAGCCTATGTAACTACAGCATGTGCTATTTTGGCTTTCTGGCAGTTTACTGACACATCTTTATTGCATATTGATTTCACACCATACCAAACAAGAAGCCAAGATAAGTAGGTGAGAGCATGGCAAAGAAAGGTGAGCCAACGCCTTTATAGTACAAGCAGTGACGTGATAAGGAAGGCACTTGGAGGGGCCCATACAAAAGCACTGGATGGGGCCATTAGGGGGCACTTGTGGAACAGAGTGCTGGAACATCGCATTTTAACAAGCATGGAACATGGTCAAGTGTGGAAATTCATTGGTGTGCAGATGAGATCAGGAACCCTACTACCTATCGAATAGAGAGAAAAGTTCTGCAATAGACGGGCAGCACAATGAGAGGGACTACAGCAAACAGGCAGCTGTGATGTTGGCAGAGTGGAAGGATCGAGAGGATCCCTCGCGTCCAGTGTGTCTGGGGTCCAGATGAGCCCCCTACGCATAAAAACAACCCATATCCATATTTTGATTTCAGAATATAGATGTCAAATATGGTACGATCCCTGCTAGGAGATAGAAAGGGGAGCCACTCTCACTAGGTGGTCTTGTAAGGAGTTGTTTCTTGCCTTAATAAAAAAGATTAAGATCTTATATCCACCCTAAAGACTAGAGACAAGAGATGCTTGTAGCAAACATTTTTACTGATAATTATGGTGCCCAGTATTTTCGGCCTGCTAGGATGCTTGGTTATCCTAATCAGTATATGCCAAGTCCAAAGGCTATGTACTTTATGAGGGTTATGATATTGTTATATTGTATTGCTTGTCTTTGTCATGTGTGTTGGAAAGTGATTTCTATTGGTGATTGATGAATAAATAGAATTTGTAATAATTTGCTCATCTCTCAGGTGAGTGTTTCTGCGCAGGGGCGTGATATGTGGCCCTCGGGTGTCTATGAACAACTAATGAGTGGAAATATGTTCTTACAGTCAGACACTACTAGCATTCTTTTACTCTCTGGCTATGAAGTGAAGTAAAATCTCACAAACATATGATCTGTGCCCTTCATGCCATCATTAGATGATCTGACATTGCCGATCCCATCGCTGATTAACTAAGGATGAAGAAGAAAACTACATGACCCTTTGTGCTCCCTCACATCCTAATTAACACCAATCCCTCTACCTAAAATGCACAAACCATAAAGATTTATGATGGATTAAATTATGAACAGTTTTACTGAATTGTCAAAATGTTTTACACCAACTTAGTCTCTGAGCTCATGAATTTTTACAGCATATGTCTTCCTTCCAAGATCTCCCTCTCAGCTTCCAGCATTAGGGCGCGACCTGTAGAATGGTTAATGAGGCACGCTACTGCAGTATGGGACTGGCACACATTTGCATGAGATTGTTCTTTTCTTCGCAGGAAAGTACTAGCTGCCTGCAAATGACTCAGGAGCCAAAGCCATCAAGATCATTACATTTTACATAATAGAACCTGACATTTCTTAAGACCTCACTCACATTGGCGTATATTGATTCTTGGGAGAGAATTGGGACATTGTGCTTATGACACTCAAATAAAACTGCTAGAGTTTGTTTGATCCAAGTGTCATCTGAGTGTGATTCCCATGAGAGAATCCCAGTATGGGAGCAGAGAAGATGTAGAACTTAGTTTCTCCATCTTCTCCATTGACACTGTGTGTGTGAGTACGTATGACTGCACTCAGATGGTATCCAAGTGCAGTCCAACGTTTAACACCCATAGACTTGATTAGGTGAGTGCGATCCAATTATTTTCTTCTGCCAATTTTCTGAACTGCACTGCATTTGCCGAGTGACATCAGAAAAAAACATAGGATAACACTTGACTGTGTTATGATGCCAGTGTGAGCATATCCTCATGGTGATTTCTTAAAATAAATAATAACTCCCAACTTTGTGCTTGAAAATGAATTAGACAATTAGAGTATTGGTTCAAATGTAACGATCCTCATGTAGTTACCAACAATAGGATCAAGAAGTGTTTCTAAGCACAATTTGTTTTCAAAACAATTCAATTTATTTATTAAACATCAAAAAATAGCAAGATACGGTAATAAAAAAACAGATAGTGCCTCAGACCAAACAAAACAAAGGCCAAGCATAAAGTGGAACTCCGCAAAAATACTGGGTAAAAAAGATTTTTTTCAACCACAAAGTTTGAGATCTTCTAATAATAGAGGTATGTATATATGTATAGTCAGTGACACGTTGCAATACTCAATTAAACACTATGATGTAATATTAGCAACTAGCAACTTTCCATGTTGTTAGTGGACAGAAGGGAAAAAAGACTAAAGTCATATCCACAATTTCAGAGCAGGTACTGATTGTGCAATTCACCCATACAAAGGGACACCCATGACCAAATACTATTGCATCATCCCTTCAAGAATAAACAAAGACATAAATTGCACAATATCAGTTCCTAAACGTATTACCTCTAAGCGTCTCCCACAAAAAAATCCACTGCCGAGTGACAGGCTGTGCCTTCGGACGCCAACGCGCGTTTCGCGGTTGCTTCTTCCTGGGGATGTGTCTATAGACAGGCGTCATAAGACTTATACCATCACGCAACCAATCGGCGTAAAGTGGGAGGAGTTACTCCATCGAGAGACCAGTAAGTGTACAAGGGCATGTCTATAAACAGAGTCATATGACTCGCGCCGTCAAAGGACCAATCAGGTTCAGATTGGAGGAGCTTTCCGATCAAACCACCAGTACGTGTAAGCACGGATAATCATACGTAAATAGCAGATAGAAATATAAATAACACATGTTTCACAACAGTTGCAGGAAGGAACAAGAGACTCCAATAAAACTATCCGGACAAACAATAGAAAAACCGGAGGAGGAATTGCATGTTTTCACATTCCTGCTAATAGGTGGTGTAACAGGGTCTGATGTGCTGGAGTACCTCTGTCAGTACCACCCCGTGTTTCAGGAGGTCCACTCTGCTTTGGCTGGAGTCTGAATGAAGGACGCTGGCTGGAATTCCTTGATTACAAGGGCGCATATAAAAGATCACTGCGTCTCCACATATTTCCAGTATAACACATTTTACTCACAGGACACAGAATATATATCACACAGATACAGAGGGCAGGCCAATTGAAAAGCGGCAGGCCAGACATACATTACCATAACCGCAGGTGGCCGAAGCCTGCCGATATTTACTGTGGGAATTACAAAGTTGGGGAAGGTCAAAAGGGGAATATCTTGTCCTCTCTGCCCAGGGGCGTAGGGACATGCATCTCACCTGGACCCTATTATACATACATATAACTGCACAACATATTCTTGGTGCAGTGGGGTTCCGTAACAGGTGGTACTTCACAAAGGTTATGGGAGGGAACAAAAATCTTCAAAGACAGCCATCCGGGCAGCCACCAGGAAAATAGAAACGGAGCCATACAAACTCATACCACAAATATCACTACCAAGAAGTGATTGTGCCCTGGTATACTAAATATATCAAAGCGCAAGACCTATATTGCGTGATCGCATGAAGTAATAGCGTAAGGTGACCCAATGTTTATAAATATTAAAACACAGATAATTAAAGTAAAACACCAAAATATCCCATAATAATAACTAGCTTTGACACGCATCTATCAAGCTTAAAATTCAATTTAACAGATGAGATAGACTAATGCCGTCATATCACCAATCAGACTAAAGTGGGAGGATTTATATCATCATCCAATCAATGATTATGAGAGGATGTGTCAGAGAATATGAGTCAAATGACTCATGCCATCAGGCGGCCAATTAGATTCAAGTGGGAGGAGTTGCTCAACCATACCAACAATGAATACACACAAAAAGGACCATAGATACAAGCTACTTCATAGAGATTTATGAAAAAGACATGAATACACCCATCCAGCAGCCAATAAGAAGCCTAAGGAGACATTGTACATACTAAGGCTGCAAATATAAAAGATATAATACAACACATGAAGTACTAAAGTGGATTGAAGATATGCTAAAGTGCAAGTGGCTGAATGCCATTACCGTGACAGATACGTAGAAATACTTATAACGTGCTTACAATGTGCATAATATATTATGCTAAAATTCAAGTAGCTAGTGCCATTAAAGTGACAAATGCATGGAAATGCATATGTTGAGTCCTCTTCCGTCCCTGGCTTCCTGGATTGAGGAATCCAAGTAAATGACACGCAGCACAAAGGTTGTGTGTTCATAAACAGGGGTAGCCCCGGAGCACGCCTGCCTCACTGGGCGCTGCCCCTTCTTTATATAGTAAGAAGTTAGGCATTTACAGACATGCGCACAAGCGCTCATATTTCATAATCACTTACAAAGCAAATCTATACTAGTGAAAAGTTACAATATCTGGTATGTGGGTGAAAGGCTACAATATCAAGGAGAAATGCGCGCGTGATTACTTCTATAAAAGGAAATGTCAAGTTTGCTGTGCAGAAGCAGATTTCATCTGGGAGACAAAATGGATCCTTTGGTTCAGTCTGGTCTCCACAATTCCCCCCTTTGACATATTCTTTTATAATTTGTCATAAATTTTTGCATGAAGCTTGTGCATTTTCTTCTTTATGCGGCAGTATACTAAAATATAAAAGAAAATTAGTACGGCAATAATAAACTTTATACTCTTACACAAAATTTATTTGTGCATACTGAGATACCCTTGAGTACAATCTTGAATAACACATATATGATTACAATAATCATAACTATATGTATTATGCTCTGCATAATCCCGGCAACCCACCCACCGATCCCTCTGAACCAGTTGGCTGGGTTAAGAAAAGAAAAGGTATCTGACCACCAGCTATCCTTATTCTGGTCATTGTCTTTGTCATACTGATCTCTGAGTCGTTGTACGTCTTTTAATTTAAATCTCATACTCATAGTACTATTCGGGTCTATATAATGACAGCAGGTGGGTCCGATGATTTGACACATACCCCCTTGTGAGGCAGTTAGGTAATCCAATACCAGGGTATGTTGGTTGACGACTATTATAAGCTGATTCTGTACAGCTACACTAGTGTTTAGTATATCTAATACATCCCAGATCTGATCATCTAGATAATCCGTGGCTCTAACTAATTTATCCCACATTTGTGTTAACATAGGATAAATAAAAATGGTACTAGCAATTTTGTTGGGAATTCCCATTTGTACTATATGCGGCCTCCCCGAGGGACGTGGTGAGTTATCTGCAGCTCTTTTATACAGTGTGTGCTTGGGCACGGCTTGCATATTCACTTGTTTATTTGAAATTATGAAAGTAGCTGGGGTTAGGCGTCCTAATGTACAAGTACCCTTTATACCTACGGGAAGCCATTTATATGCTCCTTCTCCGCATATCCAAAATGTACCTTCAGGCAGATCCCATAGAGCTGAGTGCTGCAATACCAATCTGTGAGCCAAATCCACAAAACTAGATACATTTTGAAGCATACACCAAGAGGGTTTTTGTCCCAAGGGGCTACAGTACCCGGCTGCGGGATTCCCACACACATGCATTCCGTTGACATACTCATTGGATTCATTACAAACCAGGTTCCCCGGCTTACTTGTACAACTGTTATCATCACCTTGGGGGAACAACTCAGAATGTTCCCATTTTCTATTATGTATGTATCTTTCCAATACTACAGGTTTGAAAGCATCAGAGGGAGGGGCGGTTGTACTGAAACTGAGCTGTAGATTTTCTGTGGGGACCTGTCCTAAATTAGTTAATCCAGTCTTATTCCTAGGGACCCAGGCTCCACCCTTATAGGCCAAATATTGTAGATGTGTACTACTCCCTGAGAGATTACCCTGCCACCAAGGAAATTCTACCCATCCCACAATTGGTATGGCGATTGTAGTATTCCATAGCCTAGTATTACCAGTTTGGTTGTTGGCCAGGTTGTCTGAACAATTAGGCCAAGCGAATATTTCTTCTGCTGATACGGGAACTGCTAGAAAAGGTATACTTGTGGCTGATACCGGCGAATGGGTACAGATCCAACAATCTGTCAGGGTTTGTGTATTGTTTAACAAGTCGTGCACTAATTTTCTATGATGTTGTACGAATCTATTGTTCAAAGGGGCTAAAGAATTTAGTCTTTCCCATGCCTTCGTTGTGGTTAACATTATTAACATCAATATCATGAGTTTTATACTGCTTTTTTGCAATGGCTTGCATGTATCCATAATGCCTTTCCTTCAAGCTTGACTGATGTAGGTGTTGTCAACAGGACTTGGAAGGGTCCGTCAAATCTTGGTTCAAGAGCCTTTCTGGTGTGTCTTTTTATATAGACTTGATCACCTGGTTCCAACTTGTGACTTCCTTCAGTGTTGTCAGGATCTGGAAGGGAAGCAAAAACTTGTGCATGCACCTTAGTTAATTGTTTCTGAAGATTTTGCACATAGGAAGTCAGTGATTCAATATTTAACACAAGTTGCTGTGGAAAATAACATCCTAAATTGGCAGTCCTGCCAAACAAAATTTCATATGGAGACAGTTTAGTCTTACCCCTTGGGGTATTGCGTATTGAGTAAAGGGCCAGTGGAAGGCATTCTGTCCAAGGCTTTCCTGTTTCAGCCATGGCTTTCTGTATTTTTAATTTTAAAGTTCCATTCATGCGTTCCACCTTACCAGAACTTTGAGGATGATACGGAGTGTGTAACTGACTTTCAACACCCAACATTTTCAGTACATTTTGAAATATTTCTCCAGTGAAATGAGTACCCCTATCTGACTCGGTCACTTCAGGGAGACCATAACGGGGCACCAGTTCGGTAACTAGCTTTACAGCAGTGTTTTTAGCTGAAGCCTTCCGAACTGGATAGGCCTCTGGCCACCCCGAGAACATGTCCACACACACCAACACATACTCATACCCATTACTCTTTGGCAGCTGGATAAAGTCTATCTGCAACCGTTGAAACGGGTAGAGAGGTCGGACGTGGTGCTTCATAGGGGTCTTTGCTGTCTGTCCGGGATTATGTGTCAGGCATATAGCGCATGCAGCACAATAGTCTCTTGCGTAGTTGCCAAAACCTGGAGCCAACCAGACTTGCTTTGCCAGTAGTGTCATTGCATTTGCAGACACATGCGTAGGGTGGTGCAATCCACCAACTACAATCGGGTACCAGGCTCTAGGTAGACATATTAGTCCATCTTTCTTCCAAATTCCCTCTTGTTCTTCTGCCCCTTCCTTTTTCCACCTGTCCCTCTCCTCTTCTCCTGCATATTCCTGTGCTTGTCTCAGTCTATCTTCAGTATTTTCTGTGAGGTTTACAGTATGGACCTGTTGTAAGGGTTTGACTGCTGCTGCTTTGGCTGCTTTATCAGCCCTATCATTTCCCCTAGATTCCCTAGTGTCGAGTCTCACATGTGCAGCTACCTTGATTACTGCTACTTCTTTTGTTTCTTGTGCAGCCTCTAAGATCTGTTTGATCAGAGAAGCATGTTTTACAGGTTGTCCTGACGCTGTCATGTAACCTCTAGCTCTCCAGATTACTCCAAAATCAAACACAATACCATGTGCATACCTAGAATCAGTGTATATATTAGCTGTCTGATTCTCAGCTATTTTTAGAGCTTCAATCAATGCTGTTAGTTCTGCTTCTTGTGCAGATTGTTTCGGTGGAAGCGGTTCTGCTTTGAGAGTTTCAGATTCTGACACAACTGCATACCCTGTATGGAAGTTACCTGTGTCATCTGCAAACCTACTACCATCTATAAACAGCTCTAAATCTGGATTTTGAAGTGGTGTTTCGGATACATTGGGTAAGCCTACCGTTTCTTGTAAAATGAGCTCTGTACAATCATGTGTATCTGTAGGGAAAAAATTTGCGTGTGGATCAGTGTCCTTATTCCCCCCTTTAGACTCGAGAGGTAGCAGTGTAGCTAAATTGAGAGTCTGAAGCCTTGCAAATGTGATAGTAGAGGGGAGCAGCAAAGAACACTGCAGCCGCAAATGTCTGGCCATGGAAATGTGTTTTGGTTGGACCTGGTTTAATATCCCATAAACATCATGTGTAGTTTGAACTGTGAGTGGATGCTCTAGGACAATTTCTGATGCTTTGTCCAACAATAGTGAGACAGCAACAACTACACGTACACAGGTTGGCGCTGCTCTAGCTACGGGATCTAACCTGGCTTAAAGATATGCAATTGGTCTTTGTTTCCCTGCATGCTTCTGAGTAAGAACTCCTGTAGCATGGGAATCAACTTCTGCAGCCATAAGCTGAAATGGTTTGGTGTAGTCTGGTAGCCCTAACGCTGGAGCTGAAACAAGGGCATCTTTTAATTGTTGGAACGAAATCTGACCGTCTTTTGTCAACAAATAAGGTTCACTTTTTACACAGTCATACAGTGGTTGCATTAGTTGACTGGCATGTATAATCCATTGTCTACAATGAGACACTATTCCTAAAAATGCTCGTAGCTGTTTATGATTTCTAGGCTCATTCATCTGTCTTATTGCTTCAGTTCTTTGAGGTGTAAGATGCTTTTTACCTTGAGAAATGCAATGACCTAGAAAGACCACTTTGGTCTGACAAACTTGTAGCTTTTGTCTATTCACTTTACACCCTTCTTTTTCTAGGAAACATAGTAAACTCACAGTGGACCTTTCTGCAGTTTCTAGATCTGGGCAGCAAAGTAGTAGGTCATCCACATACTGCAAAATTACTACCTGTGGTTCGGGTTCAAACCTCTGAAGGACTGTTTGTAGGGCATTTGAATAAAGAGTAGGGGAGTGTATCATTCCCTGTGGAAGGCGTGTCCACGCCAACTGTTTGCCCTTAAATGTAAATGCTAACAAATGCCAACTGTCTTGGTGTAAAGGAACCGAGAAAAATGCATTTGAAAGATCTATTACAGTAAACACTTGAGAACTGGCTGGTATCTGTGATAGTAACGTATGAGGATTGGGTACAACTGGGGTGATTGGATCTAGAACTTTGTTTATTTCTCTTAGATCATGTACCATACGATATTTGGGCATAGAACCCTTATCAAGAGTTCTCTTCTTGACTGGATACAGAGGAGTGTTAGCAGGTGATTGTATCTCTACCAAAACCCCTTTCTCTCTATATCCCTCTATCTGTTTTGTAATCGCTAGTTCCTGCTGGGCACTCACAGGGTATTGTCTGAGCTGTGGGAGAACAGTTCCTGGTTGCACAGATAGTTTTACAGGAGAGATATGCAATAATCCCACATCAGTGTCACCCTGTGCCCACAGTGTTTCTGGGACCGTTGAGAGGTCTAGATCTGTGGTGTACTCTTTTTCTTCAGTATAATCCTCAAAAGCCTGAATTCTGACATATTGTTCTAATGTTTCCGCATCATCAGGGATAGTCAGCATGACTGTGCCATCTTCCCTAAAATTGATGTTAGCTTCTAATTTCTTCAAGACATCAGTTCCCAACAAACATGTTGGGGCACCTCTGGCATACAAAAATCTGGATGCAAAACATTTAGGTCCTAATGAGACCTCTAGGGGCACAGTGTATGGTAGTGTTCGAATTACCCCATCATAACCCTCAGCAAAAGTTGTTTGTTGTGAAATATCTTCTGGGTTCGGAAGAAAATCTTGATTCAAAATTGAGGAAGTTGCACCTGTATCTATCAAGAATGGAATCTCTCTCCCCCCTACATTCACCTGTATTATAGGTCTTCTAGCTGGTAGGGAAGTTTGTAACACATTGAGTCAATCTGAATCTGGTATGGGACCATCCACTATGGATGTCTGTTGGATGTCTGAGGGCTTATTCTTTGGTACAAATTTTCCTGATTTTATGTCTGCCTGCTTCTTTCTACATTCTCTCTGGAAATGTCCTGGTTTCTTGCAGTAATGACAGGGAAAATTATGTCTTGCCCTTCCACCTGTTGTGTTTGCTTGCGCTATTCTGACAGGCTTATGATTTTCTCTTAAATCCAACTCTATCCCTACGGCTTTTTGCCTGGCCAAGTGTGGGTCTTCCAAGGTTCTCCAATCAGGAGTTGCAGCCTTAAGTTTTTCCTTTACTTTTGGAGACAATCCATCTATAAAGGTTTTTGTAATTAACCTCATCATTCCTGGAGCGGTTAGATCTATTCCTTCATCTCTAAAATTATTCTCTACCCCTAGATAATATTCATCTACCAATTGTCCAGGTCTCTGAGCCACCACTCCCGTTGTTCCTCTCTGCCTCTGTTTCTGCCTCATGAAAACTATTAAATGGTCTACAAATTGTGTTCCTGATTCTATCGTTTGTAAGGCACCTTGTCCCGCTTGTCCCTCTTGTAGCTCCTGTCCCACCTGTGGCCTGTGTCCCTGTAGATGTGTTAGCAGTTCCTGGAAGAGACCAGGAGTCATTTTCATTCTACATAATTCCTCTCCATCTGCCCAGACTCCTGCATGAGTCTGCATAATTTGCTGTATATACTGTGCGAATCTAACTGGGTACTGGGTAGGATCTGGTGCATTATGTAGAAGAGACATTCCTTCAGCGGGGGACCAAGGGAAGTATTGTCGGGTTTGGTGATATCTAGTTGCCATTGCTCCATCTACACCAGTTTCTCTGAAGGGTTTCGGTACTATCCTAACAGGAGCTAACAATTGATGACCTCTGGGGGCCCCACAGGCAGAACATTCAGTTCTCCAGTCTGGATTCTGCTGGCCACAATTTTTGCACACCCATCCTTCCACCCCATTTAACCCAGGATATAAATTTGGTTTGGTTTGTCCTCCTTCAGAAGGTACAAATGGTTGAACATTCGGATCTAGGTAAGGAGGAGGAACTGAATGAGTCGTGGCACAACATTTTCTCGTACCCATACTCCATTTGGAAGTGTCTGGATCATACTTCCAATTCTCCTCTTTAGCTGTTTTTGAGACCTTTATCATACAGTGTATGATTTCTTCCCACCCATTGTCTTTGATAATTCCACCTCGTTCTTTACTCAGTCTTTCCCATTCAGTGCTAAACATAAGTGCTTCTGAAATTCCCAATTTTTCTCTTACCCTTCTGATCTGCCTTCTGACTGTCTTTCCACATCTTTCCTGTATGATATATTTTGCTTCTACTTGTCCTAAGACGGATTTTGTCTGTTTATTTCCCATTTTTCTTTTCAATAATAGCTGTATCTACCCTAGGTGACGTTTGGACAACCACCTCTCTGGAGTGATGTCTCGTTGCCTTCTCTCCTAGGGAGCTAAGATATTGAAGGGCTGATCTGCTCCGTTCTTTCTAATGTGCAGAATAAACTTGATTCCTACAATGCACGCAAACAGGATCAGCAACACCAAACAGATCACCAAACTCTCCGTCTCTGTTATCATACTTGTCCCAGGCTCATGGACTCGTGTCCTGGGCTCATTCTATCAAACTCTTATCCAAAAATGAAGGAACAAGTTTCTCAAAGAGAGTCAAGCATGGGCGGAGGTCTCCCCGAAAGGACGCAACCACATGACCCAGTTAGGCTGACTTCACTAATAAGACTTGTCCTAACAATTTCGGCTTATTGTTCTACGTACTTTTATCCTTCTTTCATAACATGCCACAACCTTCACACTTGTTCACACACTGCCAGGGACAGGACTCATAAATCTATACAATATGGTAACCCGAGTTTTATAGGTATCTACTCACTACTAGACTAACCCAGCGTGACACGGCTCGTAGAGATCTTTCGGATAATACAGGGCAGATAAAAGAGAACTAATAATGTCTCTTACCTGGCCAGGTTTTTCAATTCATTTGCCGTCCATTATCCCAGATCTCCGTTGTCCGTATCCGTAGGTGAATCTCGAGTAGACACTCTCGCCTCGGGTCCCTGTTCGGGCGCCAAGAAATGTTGAGTCCTCTTCCGTCCCTGGCTTCCTGGATTGAGGAATCCAAGTAAATGACACGCAGCACAAAGGTTGTGTGTTCATAAACAGGGGTAGCCCCGGAGCACGCCTGCCTCACTGGGCGCTGCCCCTTCTTTATATAGTAAGAAGTTAGGCATTTACAGACATGCGCACAAGCGCTCATATTTCATAATCACTTACAAAGCAAATCTATACTAGTGAAAAGTTACAATATCTGGTATGTGGGTGAAAGGCTACAATATCAAGGAGAAATGCGCGCGTGATTACTTCTATAAAAAGAAATGTCAAGTTTGCTGTGCAGAAGCAGATTTCATCTGGGAGACAAAATGGATCCTTTGGTTCAGTCTGGTCTCCACACATATAAAGTGCATGCAAGTAAAAAAGGAAGACAACAGACTGTGTGTAGAAACAGTGAATAGTGAACCTGTACCAAAATCAAGCCAAAAACGAGAACAGTCAGCCGTCCTGCCCTGCAGGATAGGAAATAACCGTACAAGAACATCACCTGGCAGGATTCAGTAAAGGAAGAAACCACCAAATAATAAACCTAGACACAGGACATAAGAGGAAAATTTAATAGAGAAGAATTTTTCTGGATGAGCATAAAGTTTATAATATAAATTTAAAAAAGACTTGTATCTAAAGTCCTATATAAATTTATATAGATATAAATATATATTCTGTATATATATATATATATATATATATATATATATATATATATATACTAGCTATTGAACCCGTTCTATGCCCGGGTGGCGAGCATTTATATTGGTATATGGTCTCCATCCTGTCATGTGCTGCTTCATCCTGTGTCCCCATCCTGTTATGTGCTGCACCCATCCTGCGTCCCCATCCTGTCATGTGCTGCTCCATCCTGCGTCCCCATCCTGTCATGTGCTGCACCCATCCTGCGTCCCAATCCTGTCATGTGCTGCACCCATCCTGCGTCCCCATCCTGTCATGTGCTGCTCCATCCTGCGTCCCCATCCTGTCATGTGCTGCACCCATCCTGCGTCCCCATCCTGTCATGTGCTGCACCCATCCTGCGTCCCCATCCTGTCATGTGCTGCTCCATCCTGCGTCCCCATCCTGTCATGTGCTGCACCCATCCTGCGTCCCAATCCTGTCATGTGCTGCACCCATCCTGCGTCCCCATCCTGTCATGTGCTGCACCCATCCTGCGCCCCCATCCTGTCATGTGCTGCACTCATCCTGTGTCCCCATCCTGTCATGTGCTGCACCCATCCTGCGTCCCCATCCTGTCATGTGCTGCACCCATCCTGCGCCCCCATCCTGTCATGTGCTGCACCCATCCTGCGTCCCCATCCTGGTATGTGCTGCACCCATCCTGCGTCCCCATCCTGCGTCCCCATCCTGTCATGTGCTGCACCCATCCTGCGTCCCCATCCTGGTATGTGCTGCACCCATCCTGCGTCCCCATCCTGTCATGTGCTGCACCCATCCTGCGTCCCCATCCTGTCATGTGCTGCACCCATCCTGCGTCCCCATCCTGTCATGTGCTGCACCCATCCTGCGCCCCCATCCTGTCATGTGCTGCACCCATCCTGCGTCCCCATCCTGGTATGCGCTGCACCCATCCTGCATCCCCATCCTGCGTCCCCATCCTGTCATGTGCTGCACCCATCCTGCGTCCCCATCCTGTCATGTGCTGCTCCATCCTGCGCCCCCATCCTGTCATGTGCTGCACCCATCCTGCGTCCCCATCCTGGTATGTGCTGCACCCATCCTGCGTCCCCATCCTGTCATGTGCTGCACCCATCCTGCGTCCCCATCCTGTCATGTGCTGCACCCATCCTGTGTCCCCATCCTGTCATGTGCTGCACCCATCCTGCGTCCCCATCCTGCGTCCCCATCCTGTCATGTGCTGCACCCATCCTGCGTCCCCATCCTGTCATGTGCTGCACCCATCCTGCGTCCCCATCCTGTCATGTGCTGCACCCATCCTGCGCCCCCATCCTGTCATGTGCTGCACCCATCCTGCGTCCCCATCCTGTCATGTGCTGCACCCATCCTGCGTCCCCATCCTGTCATGTGCTGCACCCATCCTGCGTCCCCATCCTGTCATGTGCTGCACCCATCCTGCGTCCCCATCCTGGTATGTGCTGCTCCCATCCTGCGTCCCCATCCTGTCATGTGCTGCACCCATCCTGCGTCCCCATCCTGGTATGTGCTGCACCCATCCTACGTCCCCATCCTGTCATGTGCTGCACCCATCCGGGGGTCTGAGCAGGCGGGGACACCGCCGTGCTGTGGGGGTCAGGTGCCGGTATCGCCGTCAGCTCAGGCCCCCCAGCACTTACTATATTCACCTGTCCTGCATTCCACCGCTGGGCGACGCCATCTTCCCGGTCTCCTCGCTGTGACTGTTCAGTCAGAGGACGGCGCCGGCGCGCATTAAGCGCGTCATCGCGCCCTCTGAACTGAAGGTCACAGGCCGGTGGAACGCAGGACAGGTGAATATGGCCGATACTCACCCTCCTGGCGGTCCCTGCTTCTCTGTTGGAGATCGCGGTGTGCGTTCAGTGTGAACGCATACCTCGATCTCCCGGGAGCGTCACTCTGTGAGGCCCAGACTGCGCCGGCGCTTGCGCCAGCGCAGTCTATAAAGGCTTCGGACAGAGTGACGCTCCCAGCATTATATTATAGATATATATATAAATATAAATGTAAAAGAAACTTGTATCTTAAGTCCTAGGTCACTCAACAAGATCATTGACCACAAAAGCCATAGGCCCACAAGCTGCTAAGTTGATTTGTGTCCCATAATACCTGAAAATACACCCAAGCCTATACAAATGATAAAATGTACCCTCCCGCAATAGATCGAGAATATATCCAACCAAAAGGGCCTAGATCCTATGTTAATATTATTCAAGGCCATGTATATTGGATGAGATAAAACTCAAAACCCAAACGTCAATCCATGTAATCTTCCAAAGCAAATGCTTAATATTAGTCCACAAATTAGGTTACGATGCTTCTTTTTATCTTCCTTTTCTCTCTTTTTCTTTTTTTCATTTCGTTTTTCAACAGCTGGAGGGCCAGTCCAAGGTGAAAACATGTCCATACGGTGAAGTCATTAAAATTCATGCTTCATGATAACAGATTAGACCAATTTCAACTCCAAACAGCCACACACACATAATGGCTCGATAGTGTAAATTTCAACAACCTAAACAATTCCAACAATTAAAACAAAAAGGCAAAGTAACCAAACCCTACCATAAACACAAACTTAAAACAGAGAGAGAGAGGTACAAGTATTTATAAGAATGCACTAAACCCAAGGTTTTCATTGAGACCATTGAGGGCCAAAGTGTCCAAACTGTATATCCATCGACTCTCAACCTGGGCAAGATTTCTTCCCAAATCTCCCCCCCTAGGACCCAGAAAAACTGATCAATCCCCTTTACCTACATAAGATACGGATCGAAGTTATGAAATTTCTTGTAATGTCTCGGAATTGTCTTTAAACTGGAAAGGTCATCCACATTTTTCGCTTTTTCAATGTCCAAGTGATGCTCGTGAATTCAGACTTTCAATTCCCTTGTGGTAACGCCTATATAGACCTTACCACGTGGGCAGTTACCATGGTAGATGACTCCTTTTGACATACAAGTAATGAATCTTCTTATTTCATATCTTTTGGACCCGTCAAAATTTAGGAAAAATTTAGCTTTAACACAATTGGCACAAGCCTTACATCTGCCGCACAGATAAAATCCAACTGATTCCTGATGCAAGGCGTTATCTTTTTTGGTGGGCTCATAATGACTATGTACCAATATGTCTTGGAGATTTCTAGATCTCTTGCCTACTATAGATGGAGTAGGGGGCAAGATTTGTCTCAAAATTGGGTCCGTAAATAGAATAGGCCAATGTTTATTCACAATTTGTTTTAGTTGGTACCCTTTATTGTGAAAACCGGTAACAAATTGGACTTGGTTGTTACTGGCATCCTTGGCAGTACCTTTTTTAATTTGATTGTCATAAAGTAACCCGTTTCTGGGAGAATGTTTGGCCCATAGATAGCTCCTCCGTATCACCCTCGGGTTATATCCCCGTTCCAGGAATCTCCCTGCCAATTCCTCTGATTGTACCTCAAAATCGTGGTTGTCGGAGCAAATGCGCCTAACTCTTAGAAATTGCCCCAATGGGATTCCATTAATCGTGGTTTTTGGATGTGCAGATTGTGCATGGAGAACTGAGTTTGTTGCTGTCTTCCTACGAAAAACTTTGGTGGTAATACTCCCATCGGGCACGGCACACACCCGCAGATCCAGGAAGTCAACACATCTACCATGGGCACAAGTAAACTTGATGTTAAGATTATTATGATTACGCGTATTCATCATTTGGTCCAAGTCTTCAAGCCCTCCCTCCCATACAAACCAAATATCATCTATATATCTCATCCACTCCTGGATGAGATGACTCTGGTGGGTGGGATTGCAGATGAAAATTTCTCTCTCCCATGCCCCCAGAAACAGGTTTGCATAGGAGGGAGCACAGCAAGCCCCCATGGCAGTCCCCTGTAACTGCAGGTACATGTCCCGCCCGAATAGGAATACATTGTGAGTAAGTATGAACTCCAGCAATTCCAATAACAGGGTACACAAATCTTTTTCCAAATTACTTGATTCAAGGTACCACGACATAGCCCTGATACCATCCACATGCCTAATAGATATATAACGACTCAACATCGGCCGTAACCATAACACTATTTGGATTTAAGACAAGATTATCCAATCTCCGCAATGCTTCAGTGGCGTCTTTTATGTAAGATGGAAGTTCCCTAACCAACGGTTTCAAGTAAAAGTCCAAAACCTGAGTTACAATCTCGCATAGGCTGCCATTGCCCTAGACGATTGGTCTCCCGGGAGGATCCAACGGATCCTTATGTACCTTCGGTAAGAGATATATTGTTGACATCCTGGGGTGCAAATTTTTGATTGAATCCAATAGCCTCTTAGGAATAATACCAGCCACATAAGCCTTCTCCAAAATAGAAACCAGATCATCTTGATTTGATCTCAGGGGATTAATATGTATTCTCTTATAGCAATCTTTATTATCTAAGAGTCTATGTGCCTGTTTCTCATATAAAGTATGAGGCAATATCACCAAGTTCCCACCTTTATCGGCGGATTTGAACACTACATCATCCCATTTCTTTAAGATGTCTAACGCTTGTCTATCCTGTTGGCACAAGTTGGAAGTTCCAAAGCCATTTTTGGAAAGTTCTTCAATATCCCTAGATACCAACTTTGTGAACACATCAACCGCCGGGCATATATTGAGTGATGGAAAATTTTTTGCCTTTCTGATTAAATGCTCAGGAAAGTTACTCACCACTCCAGAACTACTTTCCAATGCCAGAGCCTCCAAATTGGCTAGTGCCTCTCTGTCTTCTTCAGTGTCGAGAGTGTCATCCCCCTGTCCCTTGTTGTGAAGCTTTTTTAATATCAGTTTTCGAGAAAAAATATGTAAATCCTTTACGGATGTGAATGCATCTGGGGAGTAGGAGGGACAAAAATTAAGGCCTTTTTCAAGAATTTCAATTTGTTTCTCAGATAGAATATGTGTTGATAAATTAATCACCTTTATTTTGGCATCTCTCTTATGCGTTTTCTTGTTGAAAAATTCATGTGTTCTAACTAGTGTTGAGCGATACCTTCCGATTTTCAAAGGTATCGGTATCGGATGGTATCGGCCGATATCCAAAAAATATCGGCTATCGCCGATACCGATACCCGATACCAATGCAAGTCAATGGGACACAAATATCGGAAGTGATCCTGGATGGTTCCCAGGGTCTGAAGGAGAGGAAACTCTCCTTCAGGCCCTGGGATCCATATTCATGTAAAAAATAAAGAATAAAAATAAAAAATATGGACATACTCACCCCTCCACTAGCCCCTGGATCTCAGCGCTGCAAGCGTCTGCCTCCGTTCCTAAGAATGCAGTGAGTGAAGGACCTTCGATGACGTCGCGGTCAGGTGACCGCTCACCTGACCGCTCACACGACCGCGACGTCATCGAAGGTCCTTTACTCATTGCATTCTTAGGAACGGAGGCTGCCGGTTGCACCGCTGAGAGCCGGGCCATATTTTTTATTTTTATTCTTTATTTTTTACAGGAATATGGATCCCAGGGCCTGAAGGAGAGTCTCCTCTCCTCCAGACCCTGGGAACCATACACACCGCACATGCTGAAGATGACTGGGAACTTATAGGAACTTCCGATTCCGATTTCCGATATCGCAAAAATATCGGAACTCGGTATCGGAATTCTGATACAGCAAATATCGGCCGATACCTAATATTTGCAGTATTGGAATGCTCAACACTAGTTCTAACATTTTCTCCCTGTCTCGTCTGTTTGTTCCAGGGGGTCACTTCGACACTTTGATTTGAGGTACTGGCATCCGACATAGATGATGCTGAGCTCAGGGAATTTCTTCTAGATCTTTTACCACTCTCATTGGTCCGTGGACCTTGCCATCTATAAATTTTCTGATTCTCATAATCGGACACATCCCTGTGATATCTTTTAGCTTTTATTGCACAAATGTCCCTTTCCCATTTCTCCAGATCATTGGTGACCTCTTTATAGAAAATGTCTAGCTGTTCCTTCTTCATTTCCTTTTTAAGGGAATTTTTCAACTTCACAATCTCCTCCTCAATTTTCTTGATAGATAGAGAATTACTATCAATAATGATTTGAATAAACTCTTAGGAGCATGTTGAAGCAGCTGCTTACCCATCTGTCAACTAAATGCTGTTCACCCAAATCAAATGTAGGGAATAATTGCACCCTCAAGCCTCTGGGAATGATTTTCTGATTTACGTAATTCTTTAAAGTTATCTTAGTCCACCACACTTTGGTTTTTTTGTGCACCCAATTCTTATAATGTTTTATCATATCTCTCTCAGTATTGAAAATAACAGTTGCTAGTTGTGAGCCAACAGTGCGAAAAATATCTGATGCTTTCTGACGCCAGGTAGTCTCTCTGGCCAGGAAATCCATCATAGAAAAACGGGTACACAGTCTAGAGACAGAAACAAATATGATAAGCGTATTACCCAAGCCCATAAACCCTACACGGGAGTAGGCCACACTTCATAACTAGATTCAAACATAAGGATCCTCATGTAGTTACCAACAATAAGCACAAATTTTTTTCAAAACAATTCAATTTATTTATTAAACATCAATAAATAGCAAGATAATAAAAACAGATGGTGCCTCAGACCAAACAAAACAAAGGCCAAGCATAAAGTGGATTTCCGCAAAAATACTGGGTAACAAAGATTTTTTTCATCCACAAAGTTTGACATCTTCTAATAATAGAGGTATGTATATAAACACAATGATGTAATATTAGCAACTAGCAACTTTCCATGTTGTTAGTGGACAGAAGGGAAAAAAGACGAAAGTCATATACAAATTTTCAGAGCAGGTACTGAGGGCGCAATTCACCCATACAAAGGGACACCCATGACCAAATACTATTGCATCATCCCTTCAAGAATCCACACAGACATAGATTCCACAATATCAGTTCCTAAACATATTACCTCTAAGCGTGTCCCACAAAAAAATCCACTGCCGAGTGGCAGGCTGTGCCTCCAGACCCCAACGCGCGTTTTGCTGTTCCTTCTTCCTGGGGGTGTGTCTATGGACAGGCGTCATACGACTTATACTATCACGCAACCAATTGGCATAAAGTGGGAGGAGTTACACCATCTTTACCACTCTTTTACCACTCTCACTGGTCAGTGGACCGTTCCATCTATATATCTTCTGATTCTCATAATCGGACACATCCCCTTGATATTTTTTAGTTTTTATTGCACAAATGTCCCTTTCCCATTTCTCCAGATCATTGGTGACCTCTTTATAGAATATGTCTCTGGGAATGATTTTCTGATTTACGTAATTCTCTAAAGTTATCTTAGTCCACCACACTGTTTTTTTTTTGTGCACCCAATTCTGATATTGTTTCATCATATCTCTCTCAGTATTTAAAATAACAGTTGCTGGTTGTGAGCCACCAGTGCGAAAAATATCCAATGCTTTCTGACACCAGGTAGTCTCTCTGGCCAGGAAATCCATCATAGAAAAACGGGTACACTATCTAGAGACAGAAACAAATATGATAAGCATATTACCCAAGCCCATAAACCCTACATCCTCTCATAATCATTGATTGGATGATGATATAACTCCTCCCACTTTAGTCTGATTGGTGATATGACGGCATTAGTCTATCTCATCTGTTATATTGAATTTTAAGCTTGATAGATGTGTGTCTTTATTAATAATAATAATAATAATAATAATCTTTATTTTTATATAGCGCTAACATATTCCTCCACGCTTTACACACATTATCATCACTGTCCCCAATGGGGCTCACAATCTAAAATCCCTATCAGTATGTCTTTGGAATGTCTGTGTCAAAGCTAGTTATTATTATGGGATATTTTGGGGTTTACTTTAATTATCTGTGTTTTAGTATTTATAAACGTTGGGTCACCTTACGTTGTTACTTCGTGCGATCGTGCAATATAGGTCTTGCGCTTTGATATATTTAGTATACTAGGGCACAATCACTTCTTGGTAGTGATATTTGTGGTATGAGTTTGTATGGCTCCGTTTCTATTTTCCTGGTGGCTGCCTGGATGGCTGTCTTTGGAGATTTTTGTTCCCTCCCATAACCTTTGTGACGTACCACCCATTAGCAGGAATGTGAAAACATGCAATTCCTCCTCCGGTTTTTCTATTGTTTGTCCGGATAGTTTTATTGGAGTCTCTTGTTCCTTCCTGCAACTGTTGTGAAACATGTGTTCTTTATATTTCTAACTGCTATTTACGTATGATTATCCGTGCTTACACGTACTGGTGGTTTGATCGGATAGCTCCTCCAATCTGAACCTGATTGGTCCTTTGACGGCGCGAGTCATATGACTCTGTTTATAGACATGCCCTTGTACACTTCCTGGTCTCTTGATGGTGTAACTCCTCCCACTTTACACCGATTGGTTGCGTGATGGTATAAGTGTTATGATGCCTGTCCATAGACACACCCCCAGGAAGTAACAACCGTGAAACGCACTTTGGGGTCCGAAGGCACAGCCTGTCACTCGGCAGTGGATTTTTTTGTGGGAGACGCTTAGAGGTAATACGTTTAGGAACTGATATTGTGCAATTTATGTCTGTGTTTATTCTTGAAGGGATGATGCAATAGTGTTTGGTCATGGGTGTCCCTTTGTATGGGTGAATTGCACAATCAGTACCTGCTCTGAAATTGTGGATATGACTTTCGTCTTTTTTCCCTTCTGTCCACTAACAACATTGAAAGTTGCTGTTGCTAATATTACATCATAGTGTTTAATTGAGTATTGCAACGTGTCACTGACTATACATATATACATACCTCTGTTATTAGAAGATCTCAAACTTTGTGGAAAAATCTTTTTTACCCAGTATTTTTGCGGAAATCCACTTTATGCTTGGCCCTGGTTTTGTTTGGTCTGAGGCACTATCTGTTTTTATTATCTTGCTATTTATTGATGTTTAATAAATAAATTGAATTGTTTTGAAAAAAATTTGTGCTTAGAAACACTTCTTGATCCTGTTGTTGGTAACTACATGAGGATCGTTATGTTTGAATCTTGTTATGAAGTGTGGCCTACTCCCGTGTAGGGTTTATGGGCTTGGGTAATATGCTTATCATATTAGAGTATTGGGTGGAATGAGAGGACCAAATATCAGCCTACGTATGAGACATAACCTTCACTTAACAATCAGTAATAAAACTCATACTGCATTTTCATCCATTACATGAAAACTTTTATTTAGAATATATTTAAGAAGCTTGAGAAAACTTATCTCTGCTTATGGGCTCAAAAAGGCCATGCTGCAGTTTATTATTACAAATTACTTAGTCCAGCACAAGCTCAGACTTGGCTAATTCGGGACTGGATAGGCACATTGTGCGTATAATGCAACCATAATTGGGCCTGAATCGGGGGGCTGAATAGAATTGTGTTTTTTTTTATTTCAATGTAAAGAAAACCACAGAAGGGAACATTGTACTGCAAGGGGGCCCAAAATGGATACATTATCCAAAATAGTGACCAAGAGGAGGAATTAAACTAACTGGGGGCCAAGGAGGGGGACATTTTACAATATAGGGCCAATGAGAAGACATTACACTGTATGATTGCCAACTAGAGGAGAAAAAGGGGGTACATTATACTACCACAGAGGGGCCACAGAGGGATACATCATAATGTATGGGGGTCACAGTAGAGAACAGTATACTGTATGGGGCAGCAGAGAGGCATATTATTATTAATTATGGGGCCAGAATGGGGCTCATTACACTGTGCGGGGAGTTTATTCAGGTATAGGGCAACAAAGGGGATTATTAACAATGTCCCCATTATGGCCCATGCAAGGCCTTTATTGTATCCCTGGACATTAACATTGTCACCCTTGTTGACACATACAGTAACAATCTGCCCACTGTGGCTCCATTTCTTAACAATGCCCACCTTGTGGCCTCATACACTATTAATTTATGGGCCCACAATTTTCAATGTTCCTAATTTATAAAGTCATTTGGGTGGCAAAATTGTATAGTGGCATAATGAAGAATGTTACCATTGAAGGGGCACACAAATTGGGGTATATACACTAATACCCTATGAAGGCCATGGGGAGGACATTTCATAGGATCAAAAAAAAGTACAGCAATGCAGTAAAATATATTTGTGGCTCTGTGGAAAAATGGGGGAGAAAAGTGATCTAGAAGCAATCAGCAATAGATGTCTGTGTGTTTTATTCTTCAAAGGCAAGTCTGGAGGAAGTCATAACAGTCTGCGTCGGATAAAGAACAATGCCCTAATTTTACCTTATACATTATGAATTTATGGGTCAACAATTTTCGACATTCAAAATGTATCAAAGCATGAAAGGTAGACACTATTACTGTATGGGTGCCACTAATGTATGGGGGCACAAAGAAGAATTGTGTTATTATTTATTATTTATGAGTCCAACAAAAGAGGACATACTGTATGTGGTGCGCCCCCAGATGTAGGGCCGCGGGTTACTCGGTACCGGTCCTCTCTGTCTCAGTTCTGGGGTCGTCACGGTGGCTGGACCCGGACTGTGACCCTGCTAAGGGGCGTCCAATAAAAGGGTGAAGGAAGTTGTTAGGTGTTTGTGACGCCACCTGTGGTATTCGGTCAGGTCGACCGACGCTGCTCGGGGTCCACTGGGGTGATGTGATGGCAGCTAGATGGTATACCTTCCCACAGGTGAAGTGAGTCCCCAGGGCTTCCCAGTGGTGTAGGTGGCGATGGTGTGAGGTACAGTCAATAATGAGGACACAGGGTTGCAGTCTCTTTACCTCTTTACTGCTGACTTCAGGATCCTTAATCCATAGCACTATCAACCGGGCTGTCTGAAACCGGCCGGTCCGAAGGCACATCCAGAGTTCCCTTTGCAGGTGGAAATCGTTGCCTACCACTAGCGCCTGTGTGTTGTAGTGCTTCCCTGCTGAGCATTCGGGATAGTCCTCACAAATTCTGTTCTCATTCTTTCTCGTTCTATTTCGTTCTTTCTATTCTCCGTCCCCCAAGTTTGTTATGGCTAGGATGCACCCATTTGACGGGAAGGCTCGGAGCTATTCTGGGACCCTAGAGACGCCCCTCTCCACGGTTGCCCCCTATGTCTGCTTAGGTGATTGTCACGATTCACACCGTGACCGTCACCCCTACGTCATGGATCGGGGTTACTTTAGGCCAACAGACGGCTATCACATGTGCAGGGGGGCTTATCTTAGTTATCCCTCCACTGCTAACAATGTGATGAAAAAACACACACAAGGCTATTGACCTCTTAGTTTACAGCAGGGGCTTATTCTAGGTATCCCACTGCTCTTCAATATGCCACGAACTGCAGGGATTTATGTATATCCCGCTTACAGTTCCACTTAACACTTGCAGCTCTCTGGCGCCCCCCTTACTCTCAGGTCAGATTAGGTACTGCACCCTGGGTAATTAGTCGCCAGACAGGCTGCCTGCTTTGTACTGGCTATTGGGCACGCTGCAGCGATGCGATAAACTACTCCCACTCAGGCAGGAACAATAATTATTAACGCCGCAGTCGCTACAACATCACCCAAAAGCCTGCACGGTATTGCTGCCACCAGCTCCGATTAAAGGGGTCCGAAGCTAACCCAACACAGTAGCGTAATTCCCTTCAGGAGACTTAGGGTACGTTTTTAGAGCATGGAGAAAGAACTAGTATTAAATAATATAGCCCACAAAATTTAGGCAGTGCTTTATCAAAATATTTTACAAAGATGTTACAAATAAGACAATTGCAAATATGTACAAGGTAATTATAACATAAAGGGATTACAGGAGAAAAGATAACACTCACATGTTTTCAAAGCATTGCAGGCAGCCAGGCTAGTGGAGTTTCCATACGTTCCAGTTCATTGGACGTGCTCAGGGCTCTCCAGGAAAAAGACGAGAAGTGACTGCTGGGAGCCTGCCAGAAATTTAAACCTGCAGCCTGTGACATCACAGAAAGGCTGGCTTATACAGACCCTCCTCTCTCTACATTCTGAGTATTTTAACCTTAAATTTGTCTACTTTCTATAACTTCGCTACAAAACATGTCATAGTCATAACAAACCTAGCATTCATCTCGGATTAACGTGGGCATTCTAATGAGATCAAATATGTCCTATCTGGGATATATATTTACAGAGAAATCCCTACTTCTTTACCAGATGGAGTTAGAAGCCCGTGTTTAGAGTGATGGGTAGATCCACCAAGGGAGATTAAAAATATATATTTTTGTGTTCTTTTCTTAAATGGTTTGCCTAATATCTTACAAAAACAGAACAAAGAACTTTCATGGATTCTGGAAATTTCTAATCCAGTTATAGCTGGAGAAGAGGTGGAGCCTTCCAAAGCAATCGTAAATTCCTTTCTTCAATAAAACTCCCCCCAGTACATTGGCAAGGCAGCTCTTGGCTGAGTGAAAGGGAAGGAGGGCTTTGTAGCCCACAGCCTGCTAGCAAGAGAAGCTACTTATATGATATTTCATACCATATCGTTACACCGATGTATGGTAGACAGCCAACCTATAATTAACTGTCCTGCGGTATTTGAAGTAAGGCATAGAGTCAGTTACTTCCTCGGTGTTCTGGTCACCGGTTACGCGCCTCAATAGGATGTTACCGTTCTCGGGGCACGACTCCTACTGGCTCTCCTTTATGCTTGATCTCATTTCTCACTGTCCACAATATCCTTGGCTTCATGTCCTTTCTTTAGATGCCGCCGCAAGGTAGTGCAGGCGCGGCTCTGTAACGATCTGTCCTTGTCGCTAAGTCACTGCCAGGTTCCCACGCCTGACAGGGACCCCTCTGAATCTTCCCCGCAACACCCCCTGCCATGGGATGTTGCCTGGGCAAAACCCAGCCAGCTTCTCTCTAACTTCCTATCCAACCCCTAGTTTTATCAGTGTGAGGAGTGGCCTAATAAATAAAACCTTTTGCTCCCCCTAGTGGCCGGAGTGTGAAGTGTAATGTGTGCTTGTGATACCTGGTCAGATGAACTCCTTTAGTGCCATCAGATGTACCATCACTCCCCGTAGTGGCAGAGTGACACTACTGCAACAACCAGGTCTCTGGGGCGCTGCATATGCATTAACAATAAAGTCACACGGGGTAACACTTGTATTTTCAGAGGGTCACAAAGGACTGTTAGTGTTTATAGCACCAGGGTGGAACTATGGTAGTTTCTTTTTCCCACAGTCTCGAAGTTGCTGGAGGATGTCTTGAAGATGTGGGATGTCATGAGGATGAAGAAGGGCCAGTGGAAGGAGGATGGGCTGAGGCTGCAGGAGGGCCGGTAGAAGGAGGATGGCCTGAGGCGGGAGGAGGGCCAGTGGAAGGAGAATGGCCTGAGGCTGGAGAGGGCCAGTGAAAGTAGAATTGCCTAAGGCTGATGTAGGTTGGCCCTGAGCAGACACTGTCTGCTGCCAGTATGCGCATCTCTGGTGGCTTCTTTCTGTGTGCTGAATTATATCTTGTGAGTTACTTTGTGGAATTGCTGCATCTAAGAGGTGGACAATTCCTCTTTTTTGTATTCTAATTTCTGAGGATATTTGGGGCAAAAGTCTACAAAAAGACTCCTCACCATCATCACTTATGGTGACGGCGCAAAATATAGTCCATCACTCAGCTATCAATCTGCACCGAGTGGGGTTGGTGAAGCCCCACCTTGCCTGTGAGGATGTGTTACTGGGCAAGGTGGGGCTACTACTCTGGCCCTGCAACTCTTGTTCTGTGGCTACCTCCTATTCGGCCAATCTCTGGCTCAGACACTGACTCCTGCTCACGTAAGTTGGATTCTGTTCTATAACTTAGGACATCAAGTGTACTATCAGCATCCCTGGTATATTTGTTCTGCTGTTTGTTGAGTGTATACTTGGTGCCCCTTATGTTATAGTCAGCTATAAACAGCCCATTATTAGTGGTTTCAAGCATGGGGTAAACAGTTGGACTCATGATGGACTCATGAATTGCATTAATCCTGGATTATGTCACGCATTGTTGTAACCATTTAATGGTTTGCTCAGACGGACAGTATAGAATGTTTCACAATGATTGTTTAATGACAAGTATTTGACATTTGCACCACAGACTTCTTTATTCTTTTGCTTTATTAAATGTTCTGCTTTTTATGGAATATTGATGCTTCTAAGATCCAGAGATTCATGTTTTTAATGTCTTATATGAAAAACATTTTAAATTGCTTGTTTTTCAAGAAAACAATCCAATCCATTTATCAGGTCACTAATTATTATGATTATGGATTTTTACATTGTAAGTGGTGAAGATTCGCAGGTAGGGTGAAAAGTGACTGTCATTATTCGGCAACTGATTGCTTGGCGATGTGCTGCATTTAAAGGAGTGTCATATGATGCATGGCTAAAATAACAGATTACTGGATTGAAGACTTATATTTTCTTCTTTTAGGAAGGGAAATATGTTTGACATCTGAAGTTGCAAAAAAAGAATATCTGCACATTTATGTTTTCCTACTAAATGCAGAAGTCACGCAGAATGTAAAGCACACACCCAGAGAGCCACTATTATTACTGTTCATAGTTGGTAGCTGTAGAAAAATGAACCAAGTACCATATTTTCTAACGACTTTTTAACCCCTAAAAATTGTCCCAAAAGTCGGGGGTCGTCTTATACGCTGGGTGCAGCTGCAGGGAGCGATCCTGGATGGTTTCCAGGGTCTGAAGGAGAGGAGACTTTCCTTGAGGCCCTGGGATCCATATTCATGTAAAAAATAAAGAATAACAAATATGGATTTTCTCACCCCTCCGCTGGCCCCTGGCTCTCAGCGCTGCGAGCGTCTGCCTCCGTTCCTAAGAATGCAGTGAGTGAAGGACCTTCGATGACGTCGCGGTCAGGTGACGGGTACGCTGGATACACTAACAAGTAAGTGGTAGGGTCAGTGCCCACACTCAGAGGATGACTAAGTAATCTTCACCTTACAATGTTGTGCCAAAAGCAAGTCAGTAGTAGGGGGAAAAAAGGGGGAACTTTCTACACAGAGAAGTTTCTATGTGCGTTACCACAGATAAATTAGGCTATCTAGCACGTACCATAATTTTGTGTCAAGAGATTCATAATAGTACATATTGCAATGAAATAGGCTAGTATAGTAATTTAAAGTACACCCTTAATTTGAACGTAACAATATCTATTCAAGACAATTTTATCACATAGGCACAACTTGATTTCTTTTACAGTGTGAAAACCACAAAAAACACCTCCTATTAACACAGGTACACTATCAGCATATGTACATAAATATCTCAAGGGAAGGCGTCAAAACTTAAATGATCTAATAGTAGCGAAATAAAAGGTACCACAAAAGAGTCACAATATACATAAAGCCCACATGTTTCGGCCCTTCATACAGAATTTAAACAGACTAATGTCTCCAGACAATGCTGCCATGCTCAATAGCAAAAAATAAAGCCATAATACTTATCAGTAGGGTTGAGCGACCTTGACCTTTTTAGAGTCGAGTCGTGTTTCGCGAAACCCGACTATCTTAGAAGTCGAGTCGAGTGGAATCGGCCGATTATGGCGAAAAGTCGGGTATCGCCGGAAACACGAAACCCAATGCAAGTCAATGGGGGAGCATAGTCGGCAGTGAGTAGAGGCCAGGAAAACACCTACACTGCCCATTTTAATGGCAAAAACATCCATTCTTGTTACAGAAGCTTGTCAATCGTAATTTAGCTTATAATAATTGGAAGGCATTTGAAATTGGAGGTCATTTGGCTAAAGTTGTGGGGGGTAGGGCTGGTTCAAGTAATTAGTGGGCCCAGTAAATCTGGACCACGTCACGGCAGTGGAGCAGGGAGAGGTAAGTATTTCAACTTTGCAAGTGCTGTGATCCTGAGCAAGCAGGGGGGGCCCACTCGTTGGCATTGGCCCTGACACAGGGCCCCTCAAAGTACAGCGGTGTGTTTGCACGGCGGGGGCGCCTCCCACCGGCAGCAACACTTTTGCGTACTATGAGAGGCCCTGTGCCAGTGACGTCGCCAACTAGTATTCCTCCCCCCACCTGATGAAGGAACCTGCACTTTCATCTGCACCTTCCTCTTTGTCCTCGTGTAAGGTGGTATGGTATGCGGGAAGAGGAACCTGACTTTCAGCAGGGTCATAATCTTGCTGTGTAGCGTGCACGGGGAATTTTGCGTTATGGGTCAATGTACCAGCAGACTCATCTATCACTGGCTGGGCAATGGGCAGGATGAGGAGGAAACACAGATATAGGCCCAAAGAATAAAGTTGGCTAAATGCAGTTCAAAATTGGTAACACAGGACTAACCAGGGGGCATTGCAGTGGAGGACAACTGGAATGAGAGGCTGACACAGAGAGTAGGCCCAAATCAGTAAGTAGTCGAAATGCAGTTCAAAATTGGCAACCGTAGTAAACAGGCGGCACAGCTTTGTTCAGTGGAGGAGAACAGCAAGGAGTGGCAGACACCGATAGTAGGCCCCAACCCAACTAGTAGGCCAAATGCAGTCTAACATTAACAACTACTTAACGAGAGCCTGAAAATGGAATTTTAGGACAGGAAACCAGGAGAACAGCAAGGAGTGGCAGACACCGATAGTAGGCCCCAAACCAACTAGTACGCCAAATGCAGTTGTTCCATTTAACCACAATTTAATGAGAGCCTGAAGATAGAAGTTCAGGAAAGGCAACCTGGAGAACACCTTGGAGTGTAACACACCATCTCTCTACACCCCATACCCAATTTGTAGGCCTTATGCAGTGTAGTTTCCAACAACTACTAAACGAGAGCATGAAGATCGAAGCAATGGAGAGGAAACCTGGGGAACACCTTGGAGTGGAACACACCATCTCTCAACACCCCATACCCAATTTGTAGGCCTAATGCAGTGTAGTTTCCAACAACTACTAAACGAGAGCCGGAAGATCGAAGCTCAGGAAAGGCAACCTGGAGAACACCTTGGAGTGGAACACACCATCTCTCTACACCCCATACCCAATTTGTAGGCCTAATGCAGTGTAGTGTCCAACAACTACTAAACGAGAGCATGAAGATCGAAGCAATGGAGAGGAAACCTGGGGAACACCTTGGAGTGGAACACACCATCTCTCTACACCCCATACCCAATTTGTAGGCCTAATGCAGTGTAGTTTCCAACAACTACTAAACGAGAGCATGAAGATCGAAGCATTGGCGAGGAAACCTGGGGAACACCTTGGAGTGTAACACACCATCTGTCTACACCCCATACCCAATTTGTAGGCCTAATGCAGCGTAGTTTCCAACAACTAGTAAACGAGAGCATGAAGATCGAAGCAATGGAGAGGAAACCTGGGGAACACCTTGGAGTGTAACACACCATCTCTCTACACCCCATACCCAATTTGTAGGCCTAATGCAGTGTAGTTTCCAACAACTACTAAACGAGAGCATGAAGATCGAAGCAATGGAGAGGAAACCTGGGGAACACCTTGGAGTGGAACACACCATCTCTCTACACCCCATACCCAATTTGTAGGCCTAATGCAGTGTAGTTTCCAACAACTACTAAACGAGAGCATGAAGATCGAAGCATTGGCGAGGAAACCTGGGGAACACCTTGGAGTGGAACACACCATCTCTCTACACCCCATACCCAATTTGTAGGCCTAATGCAGTGTAGTTTCCAACAACTACTAAACGAGAGCATGAAGATCGAAGCAATGGAGAGGAAACCTGGGGAACACCTTGGAGTGGAACACACCATCTCTCTACACCCCATACCCAATTTGTAGCCCTAATGCAGTGTAGTTTCCAACAACTACTAAACGAGAGCATGAAGATCGAAGCAATGGAGAGGAAACCTGGGGAACACCTTGGAGTGGAACACACCATCTCTCTACACCCCATACCCAATTTGTAGGCCTAATGCAGTGTAGTTTCCAACAACTACTAAACGAGAGCATTAAGATTGAAGCAATGGCGAGGAAACCTGGGGCACACCTTGGGGAGGCAGACACCGTTAGTAGGCCCTACCAAAGTTGTACCCCCAATGCAGTTTTAAAATTCCTAGAGGCTAAAAACAAGACTATTGACGCTCAGCTTTTTTCAAAGGAACACAGCTGAATTGAGTGGCGCAGACAGACACAGGTAGTAGGACTTAAACCAAAAATGTGGCTCACTGCAGCTTAAAAAAGTTACAGGGGTACACAAGCAGCAGTGCTCTGGGCAGTGGAGGACAATTTCAATAGTGGACCGCAGACAGACTTTGTACGCCTACTATTAAAAAAAGGATGCTCTATGCAATTAAAAATAGGTTCCAGGGGTCCACGGGCAGCAGTGGTGTGGTCAGTGGACGAGCATTGGAAGGAGGGACCGCAGACAGGCGTAGTAGGCCTAACATAACAAAATTAGGCTGTAGACACTGTAAAATTGGTTCCAGGGGTACACGGGCAGCAGTGGTGTGGTCAGCGGAGGAAAATTGGAATTAGGGACTGCAGACAGACTTTGTAGGCTGTCCCCTGTGGACCATGCATCCAACACATTAACCCAGTGCGCCGTAATGGACACGTAACTTTTTGTGGACATGCCTACTGGTCCATGCGTCTCTTGTCAGGTGCACCTTTCTACTGTTTGATTGCCTGAGTGCTATGACAATGCAGACTTTTTCATGCCGCTGGAGGGCTGGGATGGCTTTTCTCGCAAAAGAAATGTCGACTGGGTAGCTTGAACCGTTGCACAGCGTAGTTCATCTGGGCTTTCTAAATATAAAACAAAGAAAAAAAGGAGGCTACATGCACTTTCAGCTGAGTTCCAGGGGTACACGGCCAGCATTGGTCTGGTCAGTGGAGAACTATTGGAAGGAGTGACCGCAGACAGGCATCGAAGGCCTAACATAATACCAGATGGCTGTAGGCAATTTTAAATTGGTTCCAGGGGTACACGGGCAGCAGTGGTTTGGTCAGTGGAGTCCTAGTGGAAGGAGTGACCGCAAACAGGCATCGAAGGCCTAACATAATAACAGATGGCTGTAGGCAATTTTAAATTGGTTCCAGGGGAACACGGGCAGCAGTGGCCTGGTCAGTGTAGTAGTAGTAGAAAGAACGGACCGCAGACAGGCTTCGAAGGCCTAACATAAAAAAATTGGGCTGGCTGTAGGCAATTTTAAATTGGTTCCAGGGGTACACGGGCAGCAGTGGTGTGGTCAGTGAAGGCCTAGTGGAAGGAGTGACCGCAGACAGGCATCGAAGGCCTAACATAATAACACATGGCTGTAGGCAATTTTAAATTGGTTCCAGGGGAACACGGGCAGCAGTGGCCTGGTCAGTGTAGTAGTAGTAGAAAGAACGGACCGCAGACAGGCTTCGAAGGCCTAACATAATAAAATTGGGCTGGCTGTAGGCAATTTTAAATTGGTTCCAGGGGTACACGGGCAGCAGTGGTGTGGTCAGTGGAGGCCTAGTGGAAGGAGTGACCGCAGACAGGCATCGAAGGCCTAACATAATAACACATGGCTGTAGGCAATATTAAATTGGTTACAGGGGAACATGGGCAGCAGTGGCCTGGTCAGTGTAGAAGTAGTAGAAAGAACGGACCGCAGACAGGCATCGAAGGCCTAAAATAAAAAAATTGGGCTGGCTGTAGGCAATTTTAAATTGGTTCCAGGGGTACACGGGCAGCAGTGGTGTGGTCAGTGGAGGCCTAGTGGAAGGAGTGACCGCAAACAGGCATCGAAGGCCTAACATAATAACAGATGGCTGTAGGCAATTTTAAATTGGTTCCAGGGGAACACGGGCAGCAGTGGCCTGGTCAGTGTAGTAGTAGTAGAAAGAACGGACCGCAGACAGGCTTCGAAGGCCTAACATAATAAAATTGGGATGGCTGTCGGCAATTTTAAATTGGTTACAGGGGTACACGGGCAGCAGTGGTGTGGTCAGTGGAGGCCTAGTGGAAGGAGGGACCGCAGACAGGCTTCGAAGGCCTAACATAAAAAAATAGGGCTGTTGGCAATTTAAAATTGGTTCCAGTGGTACAAGGGCAGCAGTAAAATGGTCAGTGGAGGCCTAGTGGAAGGAGGGACCGCAGACAGGCTTCGAAGGCCTAACATAAAAAAATAGGGCTGTTGGCAATTTAAAATTGGTTCCAGGGGTACACGGGCAGCAGTACAATGGTCAGTGGAGGCCTAGTGGAAGGAGGGACCGCAGACAGGCTTCGAAGGCCTAACATAAAAAAATAGGGCTGTTGGCAATTTAAAATTGGTTCCAGTGGTACAAGGGCAGCAGTACAATGGTCAGTGGAGGCCTAGTGGAAGGAGGGACCGCAGACAGGCTTCGAAGGCCTAACATAAAAAAATAGGGCTGTTGGCAATTTAAAATTGGTTCCAGTGGCACAAGGGCAGCAGTACAATGGTCAGTGGTGGCCTAGTGGAAGGAGGGACCGCAGACAGGCTTCGAAGGCCTAACATAAAAAATAGGGCTGTTGGCAATTTAAAATTGGTTCCAGGGGTACACGGGCTGCAGTACAATGGTCAGTGGAGGCCTAGTGGAAGGAGGGACCGCAGACAGGCTTCGAAGGCCTAACATAACAAAAATGTCAATACAATGGTATTGTCAGTGCCAGGCATTGAAGGATGTCAGCGCATAGACTAAACATTGGTGGAGCTGTGACAGATAATTTTGCAAGTGTTAGAGCACTGTTTGAGCTGGGGGGGGGAACTGTCTTGTGGCCGGCGGTACAGGCCCAGGGCCCCTCATATTACAACGGTGTGTCTGACGTTGGGTGCGCACCACCACCGCCAGAGACACTTTATTGTACTATGAGGGACCCAGTGGCAGTGCCGTCGACCAAAAGCGGGCACACCCACCTCTTCAGACAAACAGCACTCTCACGGGTGCTGGCGCCAAGTGGCGATACCACGGCCCCGTGTGGGGAGTTTGGCCATTTAGTGAGGTGTAAACATGTCGTATGCTGGACAATCAGGTGCAGAAAATTACGAGATTGGAAAAGTCATTCAGAATAGTCCATCGGCAAGACCTTTTCATAGGAAAGCTAGGTGTCAGCCGGGCAAGGTGGGGCAAAAGATTTCGAAATCCAGTTGTGGTTCATTTTAATGAAGGTTAGATCATCTACATTTTGGGTAGCCAGACGAGTCCTTTTTTCTGTTAGTATTGAACCTGCAGCACTGAATACTCTTTCTGATAGGACACTAGCTGCCGGGCAAGCAAGCTCCTGCAATGCATATTCTGCCAATTCTGGCCAGGTGTCTAATTTGGATGCCCAGTAATCAAATGGGAATGACGGTTGAGGGAGAACATCGATAAGGGATGAAAAATAGTTTGTAACCATACTGGACAAATGTTGTCTCCTGTCACTTTGAATTGATGCAGCAGTACCTGTCCTGTCTGCGGTCATAGCAAAATCACTCCACAACCTGGTCAGAAAACCCCTCTGGCCAACGCCACTTCTGATTTCTGCCCCTCTAACACCTCTGGTCTGCTGGCCCCTGCAGCTCGTGTGAGAACGATCACGGGCGCTGTGTGCAGGGAATGCCAGAAGCAAATGGTCAACAAGAGTTGATTGTTTGGTTGCTAATATTATTTCCAAGTTGTCATGTGTACAAATCCCTAGTTAGACCGCACATGGATTACTGTGTCCAGTTTTGGGCACCGGTGCTCAGGAAGGATATAATGGAACTAGAGAGAGTACAAAGGAGGGCAACAAAATTAATAAAGGGGATGGGAGAACTACAATACCCAGATAGATTAGCGAAATTAGGATTATTTAGTCTAGAAAAAAGACGACTGAGGGGCGATCTAATAACCATGTATAAGTATATAAGGGGACAATACAAATATCTCGCTGAGGATCTGTTTATACCAAGGAAGGTGACGGGCACAAGGGGGCATTCTTTGCGTCTGGAGGAGAGAAGGTTTTTCCACCAACATAGAAGAGGATTCTTTACTGTTAGGGCAGTGAGAATCTGGAATTGCTTGCCTGAGGAGGTGGTGATGGCGAACTCAGTCGAGGGGTTCAAGAGAGGCCTGGATGTCTTCCTGGAGCAGAACAATATTGTATCATACAATTATTAGGTTCTGTAGAAGGACGTAGATCTGGGTATTTATTATGATGGAATATAGGCTGAACTGGATGGACAAATGTCTTTTTTCGGCCTTACTAACTATGTTACTATATGTTACTATGTGGCATTATATTTTGCAATTTGCCTTTATAGCGAGGATCAAGGAGGCAGGCCAACCAGTAATCGTCATCGTTCATCATTTTAGTAATGCATGTGTCCCTTTTGAGGATACGTAAGGCATAATCCGCCATGTGGGCCAAAGTTCCAGTTCTCAAATCTGCGGTTGTGCTTGGTTGAGGGGCAGTTTCAGGCAAATCCACGTCACTTGTGTCCCTCCAAAAACCAGAACCCGACCTTGCCGCGCCAACAATTTCCAGCGGCCCCGGAAAAGCTTCCTCATTAAAAATATAATCATCCCCATCATCCTCCTCGTCCTCCTCCTCCTCTTCGCCCGTTAACTCGTCCTGTACACTGCCCTGGCCAGACAATGGCTGACTGTCATCAAGGCTTTCCTCTTCCTCAGCTGCAGACGCCTGATCCTTTATGTGCGTCAAACTTTGCATCAGCAGACACATTAGGGGGATGCTCATGCTTATTATGGCGTTGTCTGCACTAACTAGCCGTGTGCATTCCTCAAAACACTGAAGGACTTGACACATGTCTTGAATCTTCGACCACTGCACACCTGACAACTCCATGTCTGCCATCCTACTGCCTGCCCGTGTATGTGTATCCTCCCACAAAAACATAACAGCCCGCCTCTGTTCGCACAGTCTCTGAAGCATGTGCAGTGTTGAGTTCCACCTTGTTGCAACGTCTATGATTAGGCGATGCTGCGGAAGGTTCAAAGAACGCTGATAGGTCTGCATACGGCTGGAGTGTACGGGCGAACGGCGGATATGTGAGCAAAGTCCACGCACTTTGAGGAGCAGGTCGGATAACCCTGGATAACTTTTCAGGAAGCACTGCACCACCAGGTTTAAGGTGTGAGCCAGGCAAGGAATGTGTTTCAGTTGGGAAAGGGAGATGGCAGCCATGAAATTCCTTCCGTTATCACTCACTACCTTGCCTGCCTCAAGATCTACAGTGCCCAGCCACGACTGCGTTTCTTTATGCAAGAACTCGGACAGAACTTCCGCGGTGTGTCTGTTGTCGCCCAAACACTTCATAGCCAATACAGCCTGCTGACGTTTGCCAGTAGCTGCCCCATAATGGGAGACCTGGTGTGCAACAGTGGCAGCTGCGGATGGAGTGGTTGTGCGACTGCGGTCTGTGGACGAGCTCTCGCTTCTGCAGGAGGATGAGGAGGAGGAGGAGGGGGTGCGAACGGCTACAGCCAACTGTTTCCTAGACCATGGGCTAGGCAGAACTGTCCCAAACTTGCTGTCCCCTGTGGACCCTGCATCTACAACATTCACCCAGTGTGCCGTGATGGACACGTAACGTCCCTGGCCATGCCTACTGGTCCATGCATCTGTTGTCAGGTGCACCTTTGTGCTCACAGATTGCCTGAGTGCATGGACGATGCGCTCTTTAACATGCTGGTGGAGGGCTGGGATGGCTTTTCTGGAAAAAAAGTGTCGACTGGGTAGCTCGTAGCGTGGTACAGCGTAGTCCATCAGGGCTTTGAAAGCTTCGCTTTCAACTAACCGGTAGGGCATCATCTCTAACGAGATTAGTCTAGCTATGTGGGCGTTCAAACCCTGTGTACGCGGATGCGAGGCTAAGTACTTCCTTTTTCTAACCATAGTCTCATGTAGGGTGAGCTGGACTGGAGAGCTGGAGATCTTGGAACTAGCGGGGGTGCCGGTGGACATGGCAGACTGAGAGACGGTGGGAGATGGTATTGTTGCCGCCGGTGCCCTAGATGCAGTGTTTCCTACTACGAAACTGGTGATTCCCTGACCCTGACTGCTTTGGCCTGGCAAAGAAACCTGCACAGATACTGCAGGTGGTGCAGAAAATGGTGGCCCTACACTGCCGGAAGGGATGTTGCGTTGATGACTAGCTTCATTGGCCGAGGGTGCTACAACCTTAAGGGACGTTTGGTAGTTAGTCCAAGCTTGCAAATGCATGGTGGTTAAATGTCTATGCATGCAACTTGTATTGAGACTTTTCAGATTCTGCCCTCTGCTTAAGGTAGTTGAACATTTTTGACAGATGACTTTGTGCTGATCAATTGGATGTTGTTTAAAAAAATGCCAGACTGCACTCTTTCTAGCATCGGATACCTTTTCAGGCATTGCAGACTGAGCTTTAACCGGATGGCCACACTGTCCTCCAACAGGTTTTGCCTTTGCCACGTGTTTTGGGCAAGATACGGGCCCGGCAGATGGAACCTGTTGCGATGTTGATGCCTGCTGCGGCCCCTCCTCCTCCGCTTCAGAACTGCTGCCGCCTGCACCCTGTTCCCCCAATGGCTGCCAATCGGGGTCAAGAACTGGGTCATCTATTACCTCTTCTTGTAGCTCATGTGCAACTTCGTCTGTGTCACCGTGTCGGTCGGTGGTATAGCGTTCGTGATGGGGCAACATAGTCTCATCAGGGTCTGATTCTTGATCATTACCCTGCGAGGGCAATGTTGTGGTCTGAGTCAAAGGACCAGCATAGTAGTCTGGCTGTGGCTGTGCATCACTGCACTCCATGTCAGATTCAACTTGTAATGGGCATGGACTGTTAACTGCTTCACTTTCTAAGCCAGGGACGGTATGTGTAAAGAGCTCCATGGAGTAACCTGTTGTGTCGCCTGCTGCATTCTTCTCTGTTGTTGTTTTTGCTGAAGAGGACAAGGAAGCGACTTGTCCCTGACCGTGAACATCCACTAACGACGTGCTGCTTTTACATTTACCAGTTTCACGAGAGGAGGCAAAAGAGCTAGAGGCTGAGTCAGCAAGATAAGCCAAAACTTGCTCTTGCTGCTCCGGCTTTAAAAGCGGTTTTCCTACTCCCAGAAAAGGGAGCGTTCGAGGCCTTGTGTAGCCAGACGACGAACCTGGCTCCACAGCTCCAGACTTAGGTGCAATATTTTTTTTCCCACGACCACCTGATGCTCCACCACTACCACTACCCTCATTACCAGCTGACAATGAACGCCCCCGGCCACGACCTCTTCCACCAGACTTCCTCATTGTTTTAAAAACGTAACCAAACTAACGGTATTTGTTGCTGTCACACAACTTACACGGTGAGCTATAACTTCAGTATGATTTAGCTACCCCTTTACAGGTGGGTGAGACCACAACGAAAATCAGGCACAATGTTACACACTCTGTTTTTGGTGGCACCAAATGAGAGAGATGCCACACACGCAGGACTGTCACTGAAGCACAAATGTTAATATTAATCTCCCACTGTTTTTTTTTTTTCAGGGAGACTTTAGAAACAAAATAAAATAAAATGATTTTTTCAGGAAGAATTTAGAAACCAAATAACATAAAATGATTTTTCCAATGACAATTTAGAAACCAAATAAAAAAAAAAAAAAAAAGGCTTTCTATGCCCCACTGAGTGAGAGATGCCACACACAGGAGTCAGGATGCCCCACTGAGTGAGAGATGCCACACACAGGAGTCAGGAGTGGCACACAAGCCCAGAGGCCAATATTTTTCTCCCAATGATTGATGTAGTGATTTTTTCAGGTAGATTTTGGAACCCAAATTAAGCAAAAAAAATAATAGGCTTTCTATGGCCCACAATTGGAGAGAGAGAGAGAGAGATGGCTGTTGTGAATTCTGTGGCAGAGCTCCCTCCTGTGGTCACAAGTGGTACTTCGGCTGATTCTCTCAGGGAGCTTCCGTTTGTGGAGGAAACTGGTACTGCGGCTTCTGAGTTTGCTCCCTCAGGTGATCTGGTGAGGTCGTTAGGTGCTTCTCTACTTAACTCCACCTAATGCTTTGATCCATGCTTCCTGTCTATGTTCCAGTGTTGGACTTGTTTTTCCCTGGATCATTCCTGTGGCCTGCTGCTCTGCATAGCTAAGTTCTTCTTTGCTATTTGTTTGCTATTTTTTCTGTCCAGCTTGTCTATTTGTTTTGCTTGAAGCTCTGGGACGCAAAGGGTGTACCTCCGTGCCGTTAGTTCGGTACGGAGGGTCTTTTTGCCCCCTTTGCGTGGTTTTCTTTAGGGTTTTGTGTAGACCGCAAAGTTATCTTTCCTATCCTCGCTCTGTTAAGAAAGTCGGGCCTCACTTTGCTGAATCTATTTCATCCCTACGTTTGTCTTTGCATCTTAACTCACAGTCATTATATGTGGGGGGCTGCCTTTTCCTTTGGGGTATTTCTCTGAGGCAAGGTAGGCTTATTTTCTATCTTCAGGCTAGTTAGTTTCTCAGGCTGTGCCGAGTTGCATAGGTAGAGTTAGGCGCAATCCACGGCTGCCTCTAGTGTTGTTTGGAGAGGATTAGGGATTGCGGTCTGCAGAGTTCCCACGTCTCAGAGCTCGTTCTATTATTTTGGGTTATTGTCAGATCACTGTATGTGCTCTGACCTCCATGTCCATTGTGATACTGAATTGCCTTTCATAACAGTACAGGAAGCCAAAAGTACTAATGATTCTCAATAGAGGGAAAAAAGAAGTTCTGAGACCATTTTTTTTTCTTTGCACTGTGTTTTGCCTTTTTTTTCCCCTAGACATTTGGGTGGTTCAGTACACAGGTGTAGCGATGGACATTAGAAGTCTGTCTTCATTTGTGGATCAGCTCTCGGCAAGAGTACAAAAGATTCAAGACACTATTGATCAGAAATCTATGTTAGAACCAAGAATTCCTATTCCTGATTTGTTTTTTGGAGATAGAACTAAGTTTCTGAGTTTCAAAAATAATTGTAAGCTATTTCTGGCCTTGAAACCTCGTTCCTCTGGTGATCCAGTTCAACAGGTTTTGATTATTATTTCTTTTTTGCGCGGCGACCCTCAGGACTGGGCATTTTCTCTTGCGCCAGGAGATCCTGCATTAAGTAATATCGATGCGTTTTTCCTGGCGCTCGGATTGCTGTACGATGAGCCTAATTCAGTGGATCAGGCAGAAAAGAATTTGCTTGCTTTTTGTCAGGGTCAGGATGAGATAGAGGTATATTGTCAGAAATTTAGAAAGTGGTCAGTGCTCACTCAATGGAATGAATCTGCGCTGGCAGCTATGTTCAGAAAGGGTCTCTCTGAAGCCCTTAAGGATGTCATGGTGGGATTTCCTATGCCTGCTGGTTTGAATGAGTCTATGTCTTTGGCTTTTCAGATCGGTCTACGCTTGCGTGAGCGTAAATCTGTGCACCATTTGGCGGTATTACCTGAGCTTAAACCTGAGCCTATGCAGTGCGATAGGACTTTGACCAGAGTTAAACGGCAAGAACACAGACGTCTGAATGGGCTGTGTTTCTACTGTGGTGATTCCACTCATGCTATCTCTGATTGTCCTAAGCGCACTAAGCGGTTCGCTAGGTCTGCCACCATTGGTACGGTACAGTCAAAATTTCTTCTGTCCGTTACCTTGATCTGCTCTTTGTCATCGTATTCTGTCATGGCGTTTGTGGATTCAGGCGCTGCCCTGAATTTGATGGACTTGGAATATGCTAAGCGTTGTGGGTTTTTCTTGGAGCCCTTGCAGTGTCCTATTCCATTGAGAGGAATTGATGCTACGCCTTTGGCCAAGAATAAGCCTCAATACTGGACCCTGCTGACCATGTGCATGGCTCCTGCACATCAGGAGGTTAATCGCTTTCTGGTGTTGCATAATCTGCATGATGTGGTCGTGTTGGGGTTGCCATGGCTGCAAGCCCATAATCCAGTATTGGATTGGAAATCCATGTCGGTGTCCAGCTGGGGTTGTCAGGGGGTACATGGTGATGTTCCATTTTTGTCAATTTCGTCATCCACCCCTTCTGAGGTTCCAGAGTTCTTGTCTGATTACCGGGATGTATTTGATGAGCCCAAGTCCGATGCCCTACCTCCGCATAGGGATTGTGATTGTGCTATCAATTTGATTCCTGGTAGTAAATTCCCAAAAGGTCGACTGTTTAATTTATCCGTGCCTGAGCACACCGCTATGCGCAGTTATGTGAAGGAATCCCTGGAGAAGGGGCATATTCGCCCGTCATCGTCGCCATTAGGAGCAGGGTTCTTTTTTGTAGCCAAAAAGGATGGTTCGCTGAGACCTTGTATAGATTATCGCCTTCTTAATAAGATCACTGTTAAATTTCAGTACCCCTGGCCATTGTTATCTGATTTGTTTGCTCGGATTAAGGGGGCTAGTTGGTTCACCAAGATAGATCTTCATGGTGCGTATAATCTGGTGCGAATCAGGCGAGGCGATGAATGGAAAACTGCATTTAATACGCCCGAGGGTCATTTTGAGTATCTAGTGATGCCATTCGGACTTGCCAATGCTCCATCAGTGTTTCAGTCCTTTATGCATGACATCTTCCGAGAGTACCTGGATAAATTCCTGATTGTGTACTTGGATGAAATTTTGATCTTCTCGGATGATTGGGAGTCTCATGTGAAGCAGGTCAGAACGGTTTTTCAGGTCCTGCGTGCTAATTCTTTGTTTGTGAAGGGATCAAAGTGTCTCTTTGGTGTGCAGAAGGTTTCATTTTTGGGGTTCATCTTTTCCCCTTCTACTATCGAGATGGATCCTGTTAAGGTCCAAGCCATCCATGATTGGACTCAGCCGACATCTCTGAAAAGTCTGCAAAAGTTCCTGGGCTTTGCTAATTTTTATGGACGCTTCATCTGCAATTTTTCTAGTATTGCCAAACCATTGACCGATTTGACCAAGAAGGGTGCTGATTTGGTCAATTAGTCTTCTGCTGCTATGGAAGCTTTTCAAGAGTTGAAGCGTCGTTTTTCTTCTGCCCCTGTGTTGTGTCAACCAGATGTTTCTCTTCCGTTCCAGGTCGAGGTTGATGCTTCTGAGATTGGAGCAGGGGCTGTTTTGTCGCAGAGAGGTTCTGATTGCTCAGTGATGAAACCATGCGCTTTTTTTTCCAGGAAGTTTTCGCCTGCTGAGCGAAATTATGATGTGGGCAACCGAGAGTTGCTGGCCATGAAGTGGGCATTCGAGGAGTTGCGTCATTGGCTTGAAGGAGCTAAGCATCGCGTGGTGGTATTGACTGATCATAAGAACTTGCTTATCTCGAGTCTGCTAAGCGTTTGAATCCTAGACAGGCTCGTTGGTCGCTGTTTTTCGCCCGTTTTGACTTTGTGATTTCGTACCTTCCGGGCTCTAAAAATGTGAAGGCGGATGCTCTGTCTAGGAGTTTTGTGCCCGACTCTCCGGGTTTATCTGAGCCGGCGGGTATTCTCAAGGATGGAGTAATTGTGTCTGCCATCTCCCCTGATTTGCGGCGGGTGCTGCAAAAATTTCAGGCTAATAAACCTGATCGTTGTCCAGCGGAGAAACTGTTTGTCCCGGATAGGTGGACGAATAAAGTTATCTCTGAGGTTCATTGTTCGGTGTTGGCTGGTCATCCTGGAATCTTTGGTACCAGAGAGTTAGTGGCTAGATCCTTTTGGTGGCCATCTCTGTCGCGGGATGTGCGTACTTTTGTGCAGTCCTGTGGGATTTGTGCTCGGGCTAAGCCCTGCTGTTCTCGTGCCAGTGGGTTGCTTTTGCCCTTGCCGGTCCCGAAGAGGCCTTGGGCACATATCTCTATGGATTTTATTTCAGATCTTCCCGTCTCTCAAAAGATGTCAGTCATTTGGGTGGTCTGTGATCGCTTTTCTAAGATGGTCCATCTGGTACCCTTGTCTAAATTGCCTTCCTCCTCTGATTTGGTGCCATTGTTCTTCCAGCATGTGGTTCGTTTGCATGGCATTCCAGAGAATATCGTTTCTGACAGAGGTTCCCAGTTTGTTTCGAGGTTTTGGCGAGCCTTTTGTGGTAGGATGGGCATTGACTTGTCTTTTTCCTCGGCTTTTCATCCTCAGACTAATGGCCAGACCGAACGAACCAATCAGACCTTGGAAACCTATCTGAGATGCTTTGTTTCTGCCGATCAGGATGACTGGGTGTCCTTTTTGCCTTTGGCTGAGTTCGCCCTTAATAATCGGGCCAGCTCGGCTACCTTGGTTTTGCCATTTTTCTGCAATTCTGGGTTCCATCCTCGTTTCTCTTCAGGACAGGTTGAGTCTTCGGACTGTCCTGGTGTGGATACTGTGGTGGACAGGTTGCAGCAGATTTGGACTCATGTAGTGGACAATTTGACCTTGTCCCAGGAGAAGGCTCAACGTTTCGCTAATCGCAGACGCCGTGTGGGTCCCCGACTTCGTGTTGAGGATCTGGTTTGGTTATCTTCTCGTCATATTCCTATGAAGGCTTCCTCTCCTAAGTTTAAACCTCGTTTCATTGGTCCGTATAGGATTTCTGAGGTTCTTAATCCTGTGTCTTTTCGTCTGACCCTCCCAGATTCTTTTTCCATACATAACGTATTCCATAGGTCATTGTTGCGGAGATATGTGGCACCTATGGTTCCATCTGTTGACCCTCCTGCCCCGGTTTTGGTGGAGGGGGAATTGGAGTATATTGTGGAGAAGATTTTGGATTCTCGTGTTTCAAGACGGAAACTCCAGTATCTGGTTAAATGGAAGGGTTATGCTCAGGAAGATAATTCCTGGGTTTTTGCCTCTGATGTCCATGCTCCCGATCTTGTTCGTTCCTTTCATGTGGCTCATCCTGGTTGGCCTGGGGGCTCTGGTGAGGGTTCGGTGACCCCTCCTCAAGGGGGGGTACTGTTGTGTATTCTGTGGCAGAGCTCCCTCCTGTGGTCACAAGTGGTACTTCGGCTGATTCTCTCTGGGAGCTTCCGTTTGTGGAGGAAACTGGTACTGCGGCTTCTGAGTTTCCTCCCTCAGGTGATCTGGTGAGGTCGTTAGGTGCTTCTCTACTTAACTCCACCTAATGCTTTGATCCATGCTTCCTGTCTATGTTCCAGTGTTGGACTTGTTTTTCCCTGGATCATTCCTGTGGCCTGCTGCTCTGCATAGCTAAGTTCTTCTTTGCTATTTGTTTGCTATTTTTTCTGTCCAGCTTGTCTTTTTGTTTTGCTGGAAGCTCTGTGACGCAAAGGGTGTACCTCCGTGCCGTTAGTTCGGTACGGAGGGTCTTTTTGCCCCCTTTGCGTGGTTTTCTTTAGGGTTTTGTGTAGACCGCAAAGTTATCTTTCCTATCCTCGCTCTGTTAAGACAGTCGGGCCTCACTTAGCTGAATCAATTTCATCCCTACGTTTGTCTTTTCATCTTAACTCACAGTCATTATATGTGGGGGCGGCCTTTTCCTTTGGGGTATTTCTCTGAGGCAAGGTAGGCTTATTTTCTATCTTCAGGCTAGTTAGTTTCTCAGGCTGTGCCGAGTTGCATAGGTAGAGTTAGGCGCAATCCACGGCTGCCTCTAGTGTTGTTTGGAGAGGATTAGGGATTGCGGTCTGCAGAGTTCCCACGTCTCAGAGCTCGTTCTATTATTTTGGGTTATTGTCAGATCACTGTATGTGCTCTGACCTCCATGTCCATTGTGATACTGAATTGCCTTTCATAACAGATGGCACACCCAGGAGTCAGGAGTGGCACACAAGCCCAGAGGCCAATATTAATCTCCCACTTTTTTTTTTTTTTTTTTCAGGGAAAATTTATAAACCCAATAGAAAAAATAATAAATAGGCTTTCTATGGCCCACTATCTGAGAGAGAGAGATGGCACGCTTAGGACTGGCACACAAGCCCAAAGGCCAATATTAATCTCCCTTTTTTTTTTTCAGGGAGAATTTATAAAACCAAAAAAAAAATAAATAAATAGGCTTTCTATGGCCCACTATTTGTGAGAGAGATGTCACGCTTAGGACTGGCACACAAGCCCAAAGGCCAATATTAATCTCCCACTGATTGATTTATTGATTTTTTCAGGTAGAATTTAGAACCGAAATAAAGCAAAAAAAAAAAATAGGCTTTCTATGGCCCACTGAGTGAGTGATGATGCACACAGGAGTCAGGAGTGGCACACAAGCCCTGAGGTCAATATTTTTCTCCCACTGATTGATGTAGTGATTTTTTCAGGTAGATTTTGGAACCCAAATCAAGCAAAAAAATAAATAGGCTTTCTATTGCCCACTGACTGAGAGATGGCACACACAGGAGTCAGGAGTGGCACACAAGCCCTGAGGCCAATATTTTTCTCCCACTGATTGATGTAGTGATTTTTTCAGGTAGATTTTAGAACCCAAATCAAGCAAAAAAATAAATAGGCTTTCTATGGCCCACTGAGTGAGAGATGGCACAGACAGGGATGGCACTCTAGCAGAAATGCCAATCTTAATCTCCCACAAAAAAAAAAAGGAACTGTCCTTCAATTACTATCTCCCTGTAGTAATCTCAGCCAGGTATGGCAGGCAGCAATAAGGAGTGGACTGATGCACAAATTAAATAAAAAGTGTGGACAAACAAACAAGATAGCTGTGCAGAAAGGAAGGAACAAGAGGATTTGTGCTTTGAAAAAAGCAGTTGGTTTGCACAGCGGCGTACACACAGCAATGCAGCTATCAGGGAGCCTTCTAGGGCAGCCCAATGAGCTACAGCGCTGAGGAAAAAAAAAAAATGTAGCTTCCACTGTCCCTGCACACCGAAGGTGGTGTTGGACAGTGCAAATCGCTACAGCACAAGCGGTTTGGTGGTTAATGGACCCTGCCTAACGCTATCCCTGCTTCTGACGAAGCGGCAGCAACCTCTCCCTAATCTCAGATCAGCAGCAGTAACATGGCGATCGGCGGGAACGCCCCTTTATAGCCCCTGTGACGCCGCAGACAGCAAGCCAATCACTGCAATGCCCTTCTCTAAGATGGTGGGGACCAGGACCTATGTCATCACGCTGCCCACACTCTGCGTTTACCTTCATTGGCTGAGAAATGGCGCTTTTCGCATCATTGAAACGCGACTTTGGCTCGAAAGTCGCGTACCGCTTGGCCGACCCGTACAGGGGTCGGATCGGGTTTCATGAAACCCGACTTTGCGAAAAGTCGGCGACTTTTGAAAATGAACGACCCGTTTCGCTCAACCCTACTTATCAGCAATAAATCATGAATATCCCAATGCGTTTCCCCCTCTCAGGATCAGTGGAGGGTTCATCAGGGGACAAAAGTTGGAGCTTGCCTTTTGGATTTTGACCTTAGATACCAAACATCCACATGGCATGAATTATAGGAATTACCTTTTTTTATATCTATAAAACTGAAAGACATCTGCTAAAACTATGCGTTAGTACAAATCACAAATTTATGCATTTTTGATGTGCTTTGAAAGGAGAGATTTATGCTATATGTATCCAGCTGTTGTTTTTGCAATGTCATTAATTGCCATTCTTGTGATTGGTTTATTGTTATATATAAACCTGTCTATTTATCTTGTATTAGATCCTATGACTAAGGGCGCCATGGTGGCCAGAAACACGTCAGGCAGAGAGTCTCTCTCTCTATTTTTAAAATGTGGTTTAAGCACCTTTAACTGCCGGCATTAAAAGGCGTATCTTTGGTCGTTAAGGGGTTAAATTCAAAAGTCAACATATGGATAACAGTCTATTCTTTCTGACTTGCTAAAAATAGTCTGTCTAGTTGAGATACAATGTTGTGTCTTCACACAAATGTTGAAGGGGGAGGGGAGAAGTCATGGGCTTAAGGTACCTTCACACTCAGCGACGCTGCAGTGATACCGACAACGATGTCGAACGCTGCAGCGTCGCTGTTTGGTCGCTGGAGAGCTGTCACACAGACAGCTCTCCAGCGACCAACGATGCCGGTAACCAGGGTAAACATCGATTTACTAAGCGCAGGGCCGCGCTTAGTAACCCGATGTTTACCCTGGTTACCATCGTAAAAGTAAAAAAAAAAAAAAAACTACATACTTACATTCCGGTGTCTGTCCCCGGCGCTGTGCTTTCCTGCACTGACTGTGAGCACAGCGGCCGGAAAGCAGAGCGGTGACGTCACCGCTGTGCTTTCCGGCTGGCCGGCGCTCACAGCCAGTGCAGGAAAGCACAGCGCCGGGGACAGACACCGGAATGTATGTATGTAGTGTTTTTTTTTTTTACTTTTACAATGGTAACCAGGGTAAACATCGGGTTACTAAGCGCGGTGTTGTGAATTCTGTGGTCGAGCTCCCTCCTGTGGTCACAGGTGGTACTGCGGCTTCTGAGTTTCCTTCCTCAGGTGATGAGGTTAAGTCGTTAGGTGCTGCTCTATTTAACTCCACCTAGTGCTTTGATCCTGGCCTCCAGTCAATGTTCTAGTATTGGTCTTGCTTCCTCCTGGATCGTTCCTGTGGCCTGTCTGCTCAGCATAAGCTAAGTTCTGCTTGTGTTATTTTTGTTTGCTTAATTTTCTGTCCAGCTTGCTATTTTGGTTTTTCTTGCTTGCTGGAAGCTCTGAGACGCAGAGGGAGCACCTCCGTACCGTTAGTCGGTGCGGAGGGTCTTTTTGCCCCTCTGCGTGGTTGTTTTGTAGGTTTTTGTGTTGACCGCAAAGCTATCTTTCCTATCCTCAGTCTATTCAGTAAGTCGGGCCTCGCTTTGCTAAATCTATTTCATCTCTGTGTTTGTACTTTCATCTTAACTCACAGTCATTATATGTGGGGGGCTGCCTTTTCCTTTGGGGAATTTCTCTGAGGCAAGGTAGGCTTTTTTTCTATCTTCAGGCCTAGCTAGTTTCTCAGGCTGTGCCGAGTTGCATAGGAAGCGTTAGGCGCAATCCACGGCTACCTCTAGTGTGGTGTGATAGGATTAAGGATTGCGGTCAGCAGAGTTCCCACGTCTCAGAGCTCGTCCTATGTTTTTTGCTTATTGTCAGGTCACTTTGTGTGCTCTGAACTTCAAGGTCCATTGTGGTTCTGAATTACCTGTTCGTAACAGTACTGGAGGCCAAGAGTACTAATGCTTCTCAATAGAGGGAAAAAAGAAGTTCTGAGACCATTTTTTTTTCTTTGCACTGTGTTTTGCCTTTTTTTTCCCCTAGACATTTGAGTGGTTCAGGACACAGGTGTGGACATGGACATTCAGGGTCTGGCCTCTTTAATGGATAATCTCACTATAAGTGTACAGAACATTAAAGATTTAGTGGTTCAGAATCCTATGTTAGAACCTAAAATCCCTATTCCTGATTTGTTTTCTGGAGATAGAGCTAAATTTCTGAGTTTCAAAAATAATTGCAAACTGTTTCTGGCGTTGAAACCTCGCTCCTCTGGTGACCCAGTTCAACAAGTTAAGATCATTATTTCTTTATTACGTGGCGGCCCTCAAGACTGGGCATTTTCCCTTGCGCCAGGAGATCCTGCATTATGTAATATTGATGCGTTTTTTCTGGCGCTCGGATTACTGTACGATGAACCTAATTCAGTGGATCAGGCAGAGAAAAATTTGCTGGCTCTGTGTCAGGGTCAGGATGAGATAGAGATTTATTGTCAGAAGTTTAGAAAGTGGTCCGTGCTCACTCAATGGAATGAATCTGCGCTGGCAGCTATTTTCAGAAAGGGTCTCTCTGAAGCCCTTAAGGATGTCATGGTGGGATTTCCTTTGCCTGCTGGTCTGAGTGAGTCTATGTCTTTGGCCATTCAGATCGGTCGACGCTTGCGTGAGCGTAAATCTGTGCACCATTTGGCGGTATTATCTGAGCATAAACCTGAGCCTATGCAGTGCGATAGGACTTTGACCAGAGCTTGAAAGGCAAGATCACAGACGTCAGAATGGGCTGTGTTTCTACTGTGGTGATTCCACTCATGCTATCTCCAATTGTCCTAAGCGCACTAAGCGGTTCACTAAGTCTGTCACCATTGGTACGGTACAGTCGAAATTTCTTTTGTCCGTTACTTTGATCTGCTCTTTGTCTTCCTATTCTGTCATGGCATTTGTGGATTCAGGCGCTGCCCTAAATTTGATGGACTTGGAGTTTGCTAGACGCTGTGGGTTTGTCTTGGAGCCCTTGCAGTGTCCTATTCCATTGAGAGGAATTGATGCTACGCCTTTGGCCAAGAATAAGCCTCAGTATTGGACCCAGCTGACCATGTGCATGGCTCCTGCGCACCAGGAGGATATTCGCTTTCTGGTGTTGCATAATCTGCATGATGTGGTCGTGTTGGGGTTGCCATGGCTACAAGTCCATAACCCAGTATTAGATTGGAAATCAATGTCTGTGTCCAGCTGGGGTTGTCAGGGGGTACATGGTGATGTTCCATTTCTGTCTATCACATCATCCACCCCTTCTGAGGTCCCAGAGTTCTTGTCTGATTACCGGGATGTATTCGATGAGCCCAAGTCCAATGCCCTACCTCCGCATAGGGATTGTGATTGTGCTATCGAGTTGATTCCTGGTAGTAAGTTTCCTAAGGGTCGACTGTTTAATTTATCTGTACCTGAGCACGCCGCTATGCGGAGTTACGTAAAAGAATCTTTGGAGAAGGGTCATATTCGCCCGTCGTCATCGCCATTGGGAGCAGGGTTCTTTTTTGTGGCCAAGAAGGATGGTTCGCTGAGACCTTGTATTGATTACCGCCTTCTAAATAAAATCACGGTCAAATTTCAGTACCCCTTGCCGCTGCTATCTGATTTGTTTGCTCGGATTAAGGGGGCTAGTTGGTTCACCAAGATAGATCTTCGTGGTGCATATAATCTTGTGCGTATTAAATGGGGCGATGAATGGAAAACTGCATTTAATACGCTCGAGGGCCATTTTGAGTACCTAGTTATGCCATTCGGACTTGCCAATGCTCCATCAGTATTTCAGTCCTTTATGCATGACATCTTCCGAGAGTACCTGGATAAATTCCTGATTGTATACTTGGATGATATTTTGGTCTTCTCGGATGATTGGGAGTCTCATGTGAAGCAGGTCAGAATGGTGTTCCAGGTCCTGCGTGCTAATTCTTTGTTTGTGAAGGGATCAAAGTGTCTATTTGGTATTCAGAAGGTTTCATTTTTGGGGTTCATTTTTTCCCCTTCTACTATCGAGATGGACCCTGTTAAGGTCCAGGCCATTTATAATTGGACTCAGCCGACATCTCTGAAGAGTCTGCAAAAGTTCATTGGCTTTGCTAATTTTTATCGTCGCTTCATCTGTAATTTCTCTAGTATTGCTAAACCATTGACCGATTTGACCAAGAAGGGTGCTGATGTGGTCAATTGGTCTTCTGCTGCTGTGGAAGCTTTTCAAGAGTTAAAGCGTCGTTTTTCTTCTGCCCCTGTGTTGTGTCAACCAGATGTTTCGCTTCCGTTCCAGGTCGAGGTTGATGCTTCTGAAATTGGAGCAGGGGCTGTTTTGTCACAAAGAGGTTCTGATTGCTCGGTGATGAAGCCATGCGCCTTCTTTTCCAGGAAGTTTTCGCCTGCTGAGCGAAATTATGATGTTGGCAATCGAGAGTTGCTGGCCATGAAGTGGGCATTCGAGGAGTGGCGTCATTGGCTTGAAGGAGCTAAGCATCGCGTGGTGGTCTTGACTGATCACAAGAACTTGACTTATCTCAAGTCTGCGAAACGGTTGAATCCTAGACAGGCTCGTTGGTCGCTGTTTTTCTCCCGTTTTGACTTTGTGGTTTCGTACCTTCCGGGCTCTAAAAATGTGAAGGCGGATGCCCTGTCTAGGAGTTTTGTGCCCGACTCTCCGGGTTTGCCTGAGCCGGCGGGTATTCTCAAAGAGGGAGTAATTGTGTCTGCCATCTCCCCTGATTTGCGGCGGGTGCTGCAAAAATTTCAGGCTAATAAATCTGATCGTTGCCCAGCGGAGAAACTGTTTGTCCCTGATAGGTGGACGAATAAAGTTATCTCTGAGGTTCATTGTTTGGTGTTGGCTGGTCATCCTGGAATCTTTGGTACCAGAGATTTAGTGGCTAGATCCTTTTGGTGGCCGTCTCTGTTGCGGGATGTGCGTTCTTTTGTGCAGTCCTGTGGGATTTGTGCTCGGGCTAAGCCCTGCTGTTCTCGTGCCAGTGGGTTGCTTTTGCCCTTGCCGGTCCCGAAGAGGCCTTGGACACATATCTCTATGGATTTTATTTCGGATCTCCCCGTCTCTCAAAAAATGTCGGTCATTTGGGTAGTTTGTGATCGCTTCTCTAAGATGGTCCATTTGGTACCCTTGTCTAAATTGCCTTCCTCCTCTGATTTGTTGCCGTTGTTCTTCCAGCATGTGGTTCGTTTACATGGCATTCCAGAGAACATCGTTTCTGACAGAGGTTCCCAGTTTGTTTCGAGGTTTTGGCGAGCCTTTTGTGGTAGGATGGGCATTGACTTGTCTTTTTCCTCGGCTTTTCATCCTCAGACTAATGGCCAGACCGAACGAACCAATCAGACCTTGGAAACATATCTGAGATGTTTTGTTTCTGCTGATCAGGATGACTGGGTGTCCTTTTTGCCTTTGGCTGAGTTCGCCCTTAATAATCGGGCCAGCTCGGCTACCTTGGTTTCGCCGTTTTTCTGCAATTCTGGGTTCCATCCTCGTTTCTCTTCAGGGCAGGTTGAGTCTTCGGACTGTCCTGGTGTGGATACTGTGGTGGACAGGTTGCAGCGGATTTGGACTCATGTAGTGGACAATTTGACCTTGTCCCAGGAGAAGGCTCAACGTTTCGCTAATCGCAGATGCTGTGTGGGTCCCCGACTTCGTGTTGGGGATTTGGTTTGGTTGTCATCTCGTTATATTCCTATGAAGGTTTCCTCTCCTAAGTTTAAGCCTCGTTTCATTGGTCCGTATAGGATTTCTGAGGTTCTTAATCCTGTGTCTTTTCGTTTGACCCTTTCAGATTCTTTTTCCATCCATAACGTATTCCATAGGTCATTGTTGCGGAGATACTTGGCACCTATGGTTCCATCTGTTGATCCTCCTGCCCCGGTTTTGGTGGAGGGGGAGTTGGAGTATATAGTGGAGAAAATTTTGGATTCTCGTGTTTCGAGACAGAAACTCCAGTATCTGGTTAAGTGGAAGGGTTATGGTCAGGAAGATAATTCCTGGGTCTTTGCCTCTGATGTCCATGCTGCCGATCTTGTTCGTGCCTTTCATATGGCTCATCCTGGTCAGCCTGGGGGCTCTGGTGAGGGTTCGGTGACCCCTTGAGGGGTTCCCACGTCTCAGAGCTCGTCCAATGTTTTTTGCTTATTGTCAGGTCACTTTGTGTGCTCTGAACTTCAAGGTCCATTGTGGTTCTGAATTACCTATTCATAACAGCGCGGCCCTGCGCTTAGTAACCCAATGTTTACCCTGGTTACCAGTGAAGACATCGCTGAATCGGCATCACACACGCCGATTCAGCGATGTCTGCAGGGAGTCCAGCGATAAAATAAAGTGCTGGACTTTCTGCAGCGACCAACGACATCACAGCAGGATCCTGATCGCTGCTGCATGTCAAACTGAACGATATCGCTTGCCAGGACGCTGCAACGTCACGGATCGCTAGCGATATCGCTCAGTGTGACGGTACCTTTAGTCAAGGAGTTGGAGCCGTAGATGGATGTCCTGTGGAGTCATTGGCAACCTTTGCCTAGGAGAAAAAAAATGAAGTGGTGGGATTGTTTACTATAGTTTTGCAGAGAATCATCTACAACTCACCAACACCTTGGTATCAACAACCCAGAAAGCAGCTGTACATCTTGAAATCACCAAGTGGACATCATCGAACACAAGAAGAAGAGTTTGGTTCTTTCTGTAAAAACCTTCCCTGGCACAGAATGTGGATCTGGTCACAAACTTTTGGTGGACAAGACCAAGATCCGATTCTGCAAAATTACATGGCTGTCCACTACCCTAACGTTTGGTACTGAAATGATTGAAAGATTGAACCATCCTATGTTGCTGAAATCAGAAATCGATTTGATCTAATAGCCATCTATGAGAATTGAGAATATGATGAAATGTGGGAGCGGATGAAGGAAGCTGTGTATAAATCAGCTGAACAGCATGTGCCACACAAGAAACTTCTATGATTGGCCAAGTGGATCTTGGAAATGCCTATTAGGATAACAGAGGAAAGTTGGACAGCAGAGATGACCGGAAGAAATTACGAAGTATGACGTTTAAATGCAATGTTCCAATGGGCTACAAAGAAGGACAAAAACTATAGAAAAAGAGAAAGCAGAGGAATTTTACTGGAAAGGATGTATGAGAGATATGTACCAATATGTGAAGAAGACTATATCAACATTTACAGCTAGACAAGCAACTGTGCATGGGAATAACTGGGAAGCACCTCACAACCTACAGGAAATAAGAGACAGATGGAAAGAGCACACCCAGCAATTGTGCACAGGGAAAAATCAAGAGAAGCAGGTAGAGAAAAAGCTGGAACTGGAACTTGACATCCCAGAGGCAGAAGTTATCTAGGCAGTAAAACAGCAGGCCAAATGGAATGCCCCTGGCATCCATAGGATTCCAGAAGAACCACTCAAGACAATACCATGAAAACACTTTGCCAATAAATATGAAGAAACTGCAAGTGGCCATTGTAATGGAACAGCTCAGTATTTGTTTCAATACCAAATTAAGGAGACACAAAGAAGTGTGCCAACTATGGAACCATTGTCTTGATACCCCAAACTAGCAAACCTTTCGAACAAGTGACACCATTTTGGAAACTAGACCCCTTAGGGAACTTATCTAGATGTGAATAGAGCACCTTGAACCCACAGGTGCTTCACATAAGTTTATAACTTAGAGCCATGGTAATAAAAAAAAAATCACATTTTTCCAAATAAATTTTAGCTCCAAATTTTGCATTTACATAAGGGTAAAAGAAGAAATTACACATTCATTCTGTTGTTCAATTTCTCCTGAGTACGTCGATACCCAATATGTGGAGGAAAATAACTGTATGGGCGCACAGCAGGGCTTGGAATAGAAAGCGCACCATTTGACTTTTGGAATGCAAAATTTGATGAAATAATTAGCGGATGCCATGTCACGTTTGAAGAGCCCCTGCCTAAACAGTGGAAACCCACCACAAGTGACACCATTTTGGAAACTAGACCCTTTTGGGACCTTATATAGATATGTGTTGAGCACCTTGAACCTCAAGGTGCTTCACAGAAGTTTAGAACATTAAGCCATGAAAATAAAAAAAACAACAAATTTTTCCCACAAAAATCTTTTTTAGCTACAATTTGTATTTTCACAAGGACAAAAGGAGAAAATGGACCCCAAAGTCTGTTGAGCAATTTCTCCTGAGTTCACAGATACCCCATATGTGGTCAAAAACTACTTTTGAGGCCCAGTGCAAAGCTCAGAACGGAAGTAGTGCCACATTACAGCGCTGATTTTGCTGCACTTGTTTGAGAATTCCATGTTACATTGACAGAGCCACTGAGGTGCCATAACAACAGAACCCCCACATAAGTGGCCCCATTTAATCAATTAACCCTCTCAATGAATTCATCTAGGGGTGCAGTGATTATATTGACACCACAGGTGTGTCACAAACTTTTATACCATTGGGCAGTGAAGAAAAAATCGTTTACAATTTTACCACCAAGATTGCGTGTTAGCCCCAAGTTTTACATTTTCACACTGGGAAATGGGTAAAAATAGCACCAGAATTTGTCCCACAATTTCTGCTGAATGTAGATGCAGCGCCCCAGAGTCCTGGTTCGTTGCAGTAATGTTATTCTTCCACCAGGGGGAGTGATGTTACGTCTGAAGGCAATGAAGGAGATCTTCTATCCAGGTATCACAACTACAAAACACACTTCACACTCCAGTCCGCCAGGGGGAGCCATGCTTCTATCTATTAGGGCACTCCTCACACTTAGGTTAAAACTGGTGGGTTGGTTAGGAAGTTAGACAGAAGCTGACTGGAGGGAGTAGGAGATAGTCAGTGAGTCCTGACCGAGTTTGGCAGAGGCTGGTTGGAGTGGGTTCCAGCCAGCTCCAGACTGCGGCCTGTGGAAGAGGAAGGTACACGGAGCTGCGCCTGCATCCCAAGAGGCAGCATCCTGAGAAAGGACATGAAAGGAATTGTGTTGCAGTGAGTGAGCAATGAAGTCATAGCAAAAGGAGAGGAACATCAGAGGGAGACCAGCTAGAAGCAGGTTGCCTCCTTCTGAAGCGCACTACCGGTAGCCAGAACACCGAGGGAGTAAGGATCTCTATGCCGTTACTTCAGAGACTGGCAGGACAGTTAATTCCACCTTAGCTGCCCGACCATTTACCCAGGAGGCAGGGTGGCAACTTGTGGGGGCCGGCGCATCTCTAGGGTCCCTGTAAAAAGCGTCAGGCCACCAGTCATACGGGTTTGTCCTATCTGTCAGGGAGACAGAGAGAAGAGACTTAACATCTACAATAGTTGTGAAGACCTTACTGAGTTGCTCAGCAGGGAGGTATAACAATGCCCAGGCGCTAGAGGAAGGCTATTGAATTCCACCTGGATAAGGGGACTCTGGATTTGCCTTCAGACCGACCGGACTCTGCCTGCCCCGTGATCTGGTGCTCTGGACTGTGGATGCTGAAGCCTTCAGTAAAGGTAAAGAGACTGTAACCTCATTATTCACTGTGCCTTATATCATCCACCATCCACCATCTAAACTCTGGGAAGCCCTGGGGATACACTTCACCTGTGGGAAGGTATACCATCCAGCTGCCATAACATCACCCCAACGGACCCCTAAACAGCGTCAGTCACCCTGATGGAATACCACAGGTGGCGTCACGAACTTTATCCATTTAAGGACCTTTCCCCACCATTTCACCACGGACGTTCCCCTAGGGCCACGGACCGGGTCAGCCACCGTGACATCCCCACTGAGAACTGAAGGGCCCGGATCCGAGTACCCCACGGCCCTGGCGGTGCGCTGCATAGAAACACCCCATATGTGTCTGTACAGTACTACTTTGCCATATGAAGTGACTCGGGAGGGACAGAACACTGTTTGCCTCCTGGAGCGCAGATTTTCCTAGACTAGTTTGTGGATTTCATATAAAGAGCCCCTAAGTGGTAGAAAAGCAGACCCCCCACCCAAGTGACCCCATTTTGCAAATTATATCCCTTTGGAAAGTTATCTACAGATGTTGGACAATTTTGACTCTATGGGTGTTTTCCAGAAACAGGCAAAAGTGGATGTTGCTGAGTGAAAATTGCAAACTGCTAACACAGTGACCAGTATGTTGTAGAGACCAGTACATTATGCCCAGCCTTTGCTTCTGGAGACACAAACCTGTAAATTAGGTGGGCTCTCATCACTACAGAAATGCCAAACATGTGGGCGCTATATGTGGTTTAGGCACATTGGGGCTCAGAAGGGAGGGGGGCATTTGGATTTGGGAGTGGAGAATTTGCAGAAATTCTTTTGGCGGGTGAGAAGCCATTTCGCTTTTCCAGAGCCTTTGTGCTACTAGTAAGGTGGAAGCCCCCTATATTTGCAATAACAGATGACAGATCTGAGCGGGGACTTGTTTTTTTTGTGGATTGAGTTGAAGCTTTTATTTGGAACATTGTACATAACATTTGGGATCACATTTTTCCGGCGATCTACGCTTACTTTGCGGTTTCCATCTAAATCTCTGAGAGACGTGATTCAGATGAAACTCCCGATGGATTCATTTGCTATAGTGAGGTAGCGGAGTTACTCTGGACTCTGTCTGGCCTCTATACAGAGGTTTCCCTCCTTTCAGAAATGCACAAAACTGTGGCCAACGGCACTTTTATGCAATCCTTAAAAGATGGACACCACCCAGATCACAGGTGTTATGGCATCCACAATGCCTCATTGTAGGGAATCTTCCACCAGATGTTCTGTCTGAATCATGTATTTCATAAAGGAATCCAAGAATTGGCCCAATATTTATGGACGTAACTGTTTATCACCCATGGTAATTCTGCTTCATGTCGCCTGGCTTATCCATGGTGTTTTTTTTTTTTTTTATACGATGTTGTGCATAAATATGTGATTCTTCAGAATTTGTTTTAGTCTTTGCCTGATGAAGAGACGTATGTAGTCTCGAAAGCTTGCAATTTGTTACCAGTTAGCCATTAAAAGGTATCAACCACTGAGGACTCTCAATTCTAAATATTTTTCATGTATTTCAGAGATTTACATGGAAACCCCAATGCAATCTTTGGGAGGCAGAATGAAAAAATCAGCGGCTTGTGTAGAATTGGTTTTATTTATTTTTCATGGCGTTCCTCGGGCGGTTTAAGGGATTAGGTAACATCATTCTTCAGGTCAATGCAATTACAGCATTACCAGATTTATATCGGGCTTTTATGTTTGGCTGCTGTCACACACTAAAATACACTTTTTATTGTGAAAACTTATTTTTGTGTCACCATATATTGAGAGTTATAATTTGTTTTTTGCAGGACGAGATGACGATTTTATTGGTACCATTTTCAGGCACATGAAATTTTTTGATCGCTTTCTATTCTGATTTTTGGGAAACAGTGAACAAAAACCAGCAATTCACTTTTACACAATGAAAACTTTTACACAATAAAAACTATTTTATAAAAAAAATAATTATTTTTGCATCGCTTTAGGCTGCAGTCACACAAGCAGCATTTGGTCAGTATTTTATATCAGTATTTGTAAGCCAAAACCAGGAGTGGGTGATAAATGCAGAAGTAGTGCATATGTTTCTATTATACTTTTCCTTTATTTGTTCCACTCCTGGTTTTGGCTTACAAATACTGATGTAAAATACTGACCAAATACTGCTAGTGTGACGGCAGCCTTATTCTGAGAGCTATAACTTTTTATTTCTCTCCTGATGGAGCAGTATGGTGGCTTGTTTTTTGCGGTACAACATGTCATTTTCAGCTGCACCATTTTTTTATATCCATCTTTTTGATCACATTTTATTGCACTTTTTGTTCGGCAGTATGATGATAAAGCATTGTTTTTTGCCTTATCTTTTATTTATTTTTTGTTACAGTGTTCACTGAAGGGGTTAACTAGTGGGACAGTTTTATAGAGCGGTGATTATGGACGCGGCAATGCCAAATATGTGTACTTTTATTGTTTTTTTATTTACATAAATAAATGTATTTATTGGTAAAATATATATTTTTTTATTTACAGTATTTTTCGCTTTATAAGACACTCCGGATTATAAGACGGAAACTGGCTATTAGGAGCAGTGGCTAGTAAAAGGACTATAAACATAAGGATGAATGACCTCGGGGAGATCAAAACATCCAACACCGCGGAGACACCATCACGTGTTTCTCAACGCAGAAGGTGGTTTTCCTTTTTGGATGCTGCCCTTCCCGTGGTTGTTCCTTCCCAGTGAAAGACCTGGCTATTTATTGCTTGCGTTGATAAACACGTGATGGTGTCTCCGTGGTTTTTCTACATGCAATTGCATATTTCCCATAAAAGAATGGGGGCAGTGCTCTGGATCACTGCGTTGAGAAACACGTGATGGTGTCTCCGTGGTGTTGGATGTTTTGATCTCCCCGAGGTCATTCATCCTTATGTTTATAGTCCTTTTTCCTAGGCACTGCTCCTAATAGCCAGTTTCCTACTCCACACTGATGAGGGGCAGATACCCCGAAACAGCTGTCTGTGGATGGATACCATGTTTTGGCATAGGTGGTTTTCCTTTTTGGATGCTGCCCTTCCCGTGGTTGTTCCTTCCCAGTGAAAGACCTGGCTATTTATTGCTTGCGTTGAGAAACACGTGATGGTGTATCCGCGGCTTTTCTACATGCAATTGCATATTTCCCATAAAAGAATGGGGGCAGTGCTCTGGATCACTGCGTTGAGAAACACGTGATGGTGTCTCCGTGGTGTTGGATGTTTTGATCTCCCCGAGGTCATTCATCCTTATGTTTATAGTCCTTTTACTAGGCACTGCTCCTAATAGCCAGTTTCCTACTCCACACTGATGAGGGGCAAATACCCCGAAACAGCTGTTTGTGGATGGATACCATGTTTTGGCATAGGTGGTTTTCCTTTTTGGATGCTGCCCTTCCCATGGTTGTTCCTTCCCGGTGAAAGACCTGGCTATTTATTGCGTGCGTTGAGAAACACGTGATGGTGTCTCCACAGTGTTGGATGTTTTGATCTCCCCGAGGTCATTCATCCTTATGTTTATTCTCCTCTGTGCAAGACATATGAAAGCCTGCATAGAGTTTACTAAAAAACACAGTATGGATTCACAGACCATGAGAATAAAGATCTCGAAGATAGAACTTTTTGGTGATAATTTTAAGTGGTGTGTGTGGAGAAGGCACTACTCATCACCTGCCCAATACAATCCCAACAGTGAAACATGATGGTGGCAGCATCATGCTATGGGGGTGTTTTTCAGCTGTAGGGACAGGACGACTGGTTATCATTGAAGGAAACATGAATGCGGCCAAGTACAGAGATATCCTGGATGAAAACCTCTTCCAGAGTGCTCTGGACCTCAGACTTAAGGTACCGTCACATTAAGCGACGCTGCAGCGATCTAGACAATGATGCCGATTGCTGCAGTGTCGCTGTGTGGTCGCTGGAGAGCTGTCACACAGACAGCTCTCCAGCGACCAATGATGCCGAAGTCCTCGGGTAACCAGGGTAAACATCGCAGGGCCGCGCTTAGTAACCCAATGTTTACCCTGGTTACCAGTGTAAATGTAGAAAAAAAAACACTACATACTTACATTCCGGTGTCTGTCCCCCGGCGTTCTGCTTCCCTGCATTGTGTATGTGCTGGCCATAAAAGCAGAGCGGTGACGTCACCACTGTAATCTGCTTTACGGCCGGCCGGCGCTGACACAGGATGCTGGAGGAGTGCAGGGAAGCAGAACGCCGGGGGACGCCACAGACCCCGGAATGTAAGTATGTAGTGTTTGTTTTTTTTACATTTACACTGGTGACCAGGGTAAACATCGGGTTACTAAGCGCGGCCCTGCGCTTAGTAACCCGATGTTTACCCTGGTTACCAGTGAAGACATCGGTGAATCAGCGTCACACACGCCGATTCAGCGATGTCAGCGGGAGATCAGCGACGAAATAAAGTTCTGGACTTTCTGCTCTGACCAACGATGTCACAGCAGGATCCAGATCGCTGCTGCGTGTCAAACACAACAATATCGCTATCCAGGACTCTGCAACGTCACGGATCGCTATCGATATCATTGTTAAATTGTTCAGTGTGACGGTACCTTTAGCAGAAGGTTCACCTTTCAACAAGACAATGACCCTAAGCACACAGCTAAAATAACAAAGAAGTGGCTTCAGAACAACTCTGTGACCTTTCTTGACTTACTCAGCCAGAGCCCTGACCTAAAAACAATTGAGCATCTCTGGAGAGACCTGAAATTGGCTGTCCATCAATGTTCACCATCCAACCTTACGGAATTGGAGATGATCTGCAAGGATGAATGGCAGAGGATTCCCAAATACAGGAGTGAAAAGCTTGTCTTCCCAAGAAGACTCATGGCTGTACTAGCTCAAAAGGGTGCTTCTATTCAATAATGAGCAAAGGGTCTGAATTCTTATGAACCATGTGATATTTCAGTTTTTCTTTTTTAATAAATTTGCAAAAATTTCTACATTTCTTTTTTTCTCCAGTCAAGGAGGGGTTCAAAATGTACATTAACCCCTTTACCCCCAAAGGTGGTTTGCACGTTAACGACTGGGACAATTTTTACAATTCTGACCACTGTCCATTTATGAGGTTATAACTCTGGAACGCTTCAACGGATCCCAGTGATCCTGACATATTGTACTTCATTATAGTGGTAAAATTTCTTTGATGTTACCTGCATTTATTTGTGAAAAAAACTGAAATTTGGCGAAAATTTTGAAAATTTTGCAATTTTCCAAATTTGAATTTTTATGCAATTAAATCACAGAGATATGTCACACAAAATACTTAATAAGTAACATTTCCCACATGTCTACTTTACATCAGCACAATTTTGGAACCAAAATTTATTTTTGTTAGGGAGTTATAAGGGTTAAAAGTTGACCAGCAATTTCTCATTTTTACAACACCATTTATTTTAGGGACCACATCTCATTTGAAGTCATTTTGAGGGGTCTATATGATATGAAAATACCCAAGTGTAACACCATTCTAAAAACTGCACCCCTAAAGGTGCTCGAAACCACATTCAAGAAGTTTATTAACCCTTCAGGTGTTTCACGGGAATTTTTGGAATGTTTAAATAAAAGTGAACATTTAACTTTTTTCACAAAAAATTTACTTCAGCTCCAATTTGTTTTATTTTACCAAGGGTAACAGGAGAAAATGGACCCCAAAAGTTGTTGTACCAATCTTCACGGTATACCCTTATCAGAGCAGTCCTAACTAATGTATGCAATCCCTATCTGATGTATTTAAAAACCTGATCATCTGTATATAACCTGTGTGAACAGGGTTCAGAGAGGAAAAATCCATGTGTGTATACAGGGTAGAACAGCTTTTGTGCAGATAGCCCAAGAGAAGTGGTGGAACTCCCCAGTCTTGTAGACACAAGAGAACAATTATGGAAACAGGAACACATGGGCTACTTGCACAGTGAACAAGTCTGTATGATCATGTTCACACACCACCAAGAAACCTGAAGACACAAAAGAGAATAGTAAAACCAAAAACACTCAGTTTGAAAAAATGTTGCAGTAATCCGCAAGTGCTAGTAAAAGATGTAAAAAACAGGGTATTTGGTTGATACGTTTTTTGCAAAAAATGTATACTAAGCTGCTCTACCAATCTTCACGGTATACCCTTATCAGAGCAATCCTAACTAATGTATGCAATCCCTATCTGATGTATTTAAAAACCTGATCATCTGTATATAACCTGTGTGAACAGGGTTCAGAGAGGAAAAATCCATGTGTGCATACAGGGTAGAACAGCTTTTGTGCAGATAGCCCAAGAGGAGTGGTGGAACTCCCCAGTCTTGTAGACACAAGAGAACAATTATGGAAACAGGAACACATGGGCTACTTGCACAGTGAACAAGTCTGTATGATCATGTTCACACACCACCAAGAAACCTGAAGACACAAAAGAGAATAGTAAATCCAAAAACACTCAGTTTGAAAAAATGTTGCAGTAATCCGCAAGTGCTAGTAAAAGATGTAAAAAACAGGGTATTTGGTTGATACGTTTTTTGCAAAAAATGTATACTAAGCTGCTCTACCAATCTTCACGGTATACCCTTATCAGAGCAGTCCTAACTAATGTATGCAATCCCTATCTGATGTATTTAAAAACCTGATCATCTGTATATAACCTGTGTGAACAGGGTTCAGAGAGGAAAAATCCATGTGTGCATACAGGGTAGAACAGCTTTTGTGCAGATAGCCCAAGAGGAGTGGTGGAACTCCCCAGTCTTGTAGACACAAGAGAACAATTATGGAAACAGGAACACATGGGCTACTTGCACAGTGAACAAGTCTGTATGATCATGTTCACACACCACCAAGAAACCTGAAGACACAAAAGAGAATAGTAAAACCAAAAACACTCAGTTTGAAAAAATGTTGCAGTAATCCGCAAGTGCTAGTAAAAGATGTAAAAAACAGGGTATTTGGTTGATACGTTTTTTGCAAAAAATGTATACTAAGCTGCTCTACCAATCTTCACGGTATACCCTTATCAGAGCAGTCCTAACTAATGTATGCAATCCCTATCTGATGTATTTAAAAACCTGATCATCTGTATATAACCTGTGTGAACAGGGTTCAGAGAGGAAAAATCCATGTGTGCATACAGGGTAGAACAGCTTTTGTGCAGATAGCCCAAGAGGAGTGGTGGAACTCCCCAGTCTTGTAGACACAAGAGAACAATTATGGAAACAGGAACACATGGGCTACTTGCACAGTGAACAAGTCTGTATGATCATGTTCACACACCACCAAGAAACCTGAAGACACAAAAGAGAATAGTAAAACCAAAAACACTCAGTTTGAAAAAATGTTGCAGTAATCCGCAAGTGCTAGTAAAAGATGTAAAAAACAGGGTATTTGGTTGATACGTTTTTTGCAAAAAATGTATACTAAGCTGCTCTACCAATCTTCACGGTATACCCTTATCAGAGCAGTCCTAACTAATGTATGCAATCCCTATCTGATGTATTTAAAAACCTGATCATCTGTATATAACCTGTGTGAACAGGGTTCAGAGAGGAAAAATCCATGTGTGCATACAGGGTAGAACAGCTTTTGTGCAGATAGCCCAAGAGGAGTGGTGGAACTCCCCAGTCTTGTAGACACAAGAGAACAATTATGGAAACAGGAACACATGGGCTACTTGCACAGTGAACAAGTCTGTATGATCATGTTCACACACCACCAAGAAACCTGAAGACACAAAAGAGAATAGTAAAACCAAAAACACTCAGTTTGAAAAAATGTTGCAGTAATCCGCAAGTGCTAGTAAAAGATGTAAAAAACAGGGTATTTGGTTGATACGTTTTTTGCAAAAAATGTATACTAAGCTGCTCTACCAATCTTCACGGTATACCCTTATCAGAGCAGTCCTAACTAATGTATGCAATCCCTATCTGATGTATTTAAAAACCTGATCATCTGTATATAACCTGTGTGAACAGGGTTCAGAGAGGAAAAATCCATGTGTGCATACAGGGTAGAACAGCTTTTGTGCAGATAGCCCAAGAGGAGTGGTGGAACTCCCCAGTCTTGTAGACACAAGAGAACAATTATGGAAACAGGAACACATGGGCTACTTGCACAGTGAACAAGTCTGTATGATCATGTTCACACACCACCAAGAAACCTGAAGACACAAAAGAGAATAGTAAAACCAAAAACACTCAGTTTGAAAAAATGTTGCAGTAATCCGCAAGTGCTAGTAAAAGATGTAAAAAACAGGGTATTTGGTTGATACGTTTTTTGCAAAAAATGTATACTAAGCTGCTCTACCAATCTTCACGGTATACCCTTATCAGAGCAGTCCTAACTAATGTATGCAATCCCTATCTGATGTATTTAAAAACCTGATCATCTGTATATAACCTGTGTGAACAGGGTTCAGAGAGGAAAAATCCATGTGTGCATACAGGGTAGAACAGCTTTTGTGCAGATAGCCCAAGAGGAGTGGTGGAACTCCCCAGTCTTGTAGACACAAGAGAACAATTATGGAAACAGGAACACATGGGCTACTTGCACAGGTTTCTTGGTGGTGTGTGAACATGATCATACAGACTTGTTCACTGTGCAAGTAGCCCATGTGTTCCTGTTTCCATAATTGTTCTCTTGTGTCTACAAGACTGGGGAGTTCCACCACTCCTCTTGGGCTATCTGCACAAAAGCTGTTCTACCCTGTATGCACACATGGATTTTTCCTCTCTGAACCCTGTTCACACAGGTTATATACAGATGATCAGGTTTTTAAATACATCAGATAGGGATTGCATACATTAGTTAGGACTGCTCTGATAAGGGTATACCGTGAAGATTGGTAGAGCAGCTTAGTATACATTTTTTGCAAAAAACGTATCAACCAAATACCCTGTTTTTTACATCTTTTACTAGCACTTGCGGATTACTGCAACATTTTTTCAAACTGAGTGTTTTTGGTTTTACTATTCTCTTTTGTGTCTTCAGGTTTCTTGGTGGTGTGTGAACATGATCATACAGACTTGTTCACTGTGCAAGTAGCCCATGTGTTCCTGTTTCCATAATTGTTCTCTTGTGTCTACAAGACTGGGGAGTTCCACCACTCCTCTTGGGCTATCTGCACAAAAGCTGTTCTACCCTGTATGCACACATGGATTTTTCCTCTCTGAACCCTGTTCACACAGGTTATATACAAATGATCAGGTTTTTAAATACATCAGATAGGGATTGCATACATTAGTTAGGACTGCTCCCGACACTCTGATAAGGGTATACCGTGAAGATTGGTAGAGCAGCTTAGTATACATTTTTTACAAAAAACGTATCAACCAAATACCCTGTTTTTTACATCTTTTACTAGCACTTGCGGATTACTGCAACATTTTTTCAAACTGAGTGTTTTTGGTTTTACTATTCTCTTTTGTGTCTTCTGGACCCAATAGTTGTTGTACAATTAGTCCTGAGTACGATGATACCCCATATGTGGAGGTAAATCACTGTTTGGGCGCATGGGAGAGCTCGGAAGGGAAGAAGCGCTGTTTGACTTTTCAATGCAAAATTGACAAGAATTGAGAAGGGATGCCATGTTGCATTTGGAGAGCCATTGATGTGCCTAAACATTGAAACCCCCCACAAGTGACACCATTTTGGAAAGTAGACCCCCTAAGGAACTTATCTAGATGTGTGGTGAGCACTTTGACCCACCAAGGGCTTCACAGAAGTTTATAATGCAGAGCCCTAAAAATAAAACAAAATTTTTTTCCCACAAAAATTATATTTTAGCCCCCAATTTTGTATTTTCCCGAGGGTAACAGGAGAAATTGGGCCACAAAAGTTGTTGTTCAATTAGTCCTGAGTACGATGATACCCCATATGTGGAGGTAAATCACCGTTTAGGTGCATGGGAGGGCTCAAAAGGGAAGGAGCGCCATTTGGAATGCAGACTTAGATGGAATGGTCTGCAGGCGTCACATTGAGTTTGCAGAGCCCCTAATGAACCTAAACAGTAGAAACCCCCCACAAGTGAAACCATTTTGGAAAGTAGACCCCCTAAGGAACTCATCTAGATGTGTTCTGAGAGCTTTGAATCCCCAAGTTTCACTACAGTTTATAACGCAGAGCCGTGAAAATAAAAAAAAAACTTTCCCCAAAAAATTATTATTTACACCCCAGTTTTGTATTTTCCTGAGGGTAAGAGGAGAAATTGGACTCCAAAAGTTGTTGTCCTATTTGTCCTGAGTATGCTGATACCCCATATGTTGGGGTAAACCCCTGTTTGGGCACACGGGAGAGCTCGGAAAGGAAGGAGCACTGTTTTACTTTTTCAACGCAGAATTGGCTGGAAATGATATCGGACACTATGTCGCGTTTGGAGAGCCCCTGATGTGCCTAAACAGTGGAAACCCCCCAATTATAACTGAAAGCCTAATCTAAACACACCCCTAACCCTAATTCCAACAGTAACCCTAACCACACCTCTAACCCTGACACACCCCTAATCCTAATCCCAACCCTATTCCCAACCGTAAATGTAATCTAAACCCTAACCATAACTTTAGCCCCAACCCTAACCCTAACTTTAGCCCCAAACCTAACTGTAGCCTTAACCCTAGCCCCAACCCTAACCCTTGCCCTAACCCTAGCCCTAACCCTAGCCCTAGCCCTAACCCTGGCCCTGGCCCTAACCCTAGCCCTAACCCTAGCCCTAACCCTAGCCCTAACCCTAACCCTAGCCCTAACCCTAACCCTAACCCAAGCCCTAACCCTAACTCTAGCCCTAACCCTAGCCCTAACCCTAACCCTAGCCCTACTGGGAAAATGGAAATAAAAACATTTTATGAATTTTTCCCTAACTAAGGGGGTGATGAAGGGGGGGTTTGATTTACTTTTATAGCGGTTTTTTAGCGGATTTTTATGATTGGCAGCCGTCACACACTGAAAGATGCTTTTTATTGCAAAAAATATTTTTTGCTTTACCACATTTTGAGAGCTATAATTTTTCCATATTTGAGTCCACAGAATCATGTGTGTTAGGTCTCGAGTTCCCGCTTCTGCACACGGGGAATCTCGAGCCATCTCCGCTGCGGTCTCCCATTCTTATCCAGCCGCAGTGGAGTCTGCTCAGCAGGGACGTCGGTCCCAGCGTCTTGCTCAGTCTCACTCTGTACAGAGAGTTACTGCTGCTTCTTCAGCTTCTGCCATTAAAGCCAGTGCTGGTCAGCAGTGAGCGGACTTCTCTGGGACTAAGTCCTTGTCTGCACACACTGAGCATGCCCAGGGCAAGATCTCCCGTTGGAGATCGAGGGTCATGTGCTCAGGCTCTGCAGCACATTCCATTGGTCCTCTTGGCAGGTCTTGGAAGGGCAAAGTTTCTGTGGCCACTTCCTGTGCTGCAACTATATAAACTGCGCATGACCGCACGGCCATGCGCTAGTGTACATTTGCTTACGTGTGTTTGTTGTGAGTGCAAGTCGTCCTTGGATACCCCTTCCCTATTGAATGTCTGTTCGCGGAAGGTGTATGGTTGCTATCTAGCGCCCGACTTATCCTACAGCACTAATCACACGTTACAGCGTCCAGTTGCTGTGACCGCCAGTACGGCGCCGTGTAATTCCTCTGTGCTTTCCTTACCCAAGCCTGGGTGGTTAGTGGCGTTCGTCAGTGCGGCACCGCATGCACTCTTGTGCCCTAATATTGTTATTCAGCTTTCTTACACACCCAGTTGCGGTGTTGTGCCAGCAAGGGTCTAATCGGACTTCAATCCTAGTTGGGGTTGAGTTCGCTGACTACTTGCTCGCCTTCTATGTGCGGTACCGCGATCCTGTGACGCAACATTATCGCTTCCTTCACGCTGGGTGAAGTTTAACCCACGTGTGTATATTTATGAGTACCGCCATATAGTCCGTCATTACTTAGCAGCAGGTTCCATCTCTGCACGGTGGACCCCGGGCTGCGAACGCACCATACACTATCTGTCTTATTATTTGGTGCGTTCCGCTAGCCCTAACATTACACTAGCGCCAGGGTCTGGCTAGTAATGACGGACAAACAGCAATCCTTGCGGTATATCCAGCAGCTGGAGGGTAGGTTGGCGGCTCTTGAGAGCGCAACCTCAGCTGTGGATGTCACCGCAGTTGCTGTACAGGCTGCTAGCGTGGCTGCAGCAACCCTGTCCATTGCCACCCCTGCTCCGACATTTTCTCGCCTCCCGCTGCCAGAAAAATTTTCTGGTTATAGCAAGTTTTGTAGGGGATTTGTGAGTCAGTGCTCTATTCACCTCGAGCTCCTGGCTGCACGTTTTCCCACAGAGCGGGCTAAGGTGGGATTTATAGTGTCTCTCTTGTCGGACAGGGCGTTGGAATGGGCTACGCCGCTGTGGGAGCGTGGTGATCATGTGGTGCAGAATGCTCCGATGTTTCTGAGCACTCTGAAACAGGTCTTTTTAGGACCTCAAGTCACCCATGATACTGCGCTCCAACTGCTGGCATTAACTCAGGGTGAGTCCTTGGTCAGTCATTTTGCCGTCCAATTCCGCACTTTAGCTTCTGAGCTGGATTGGTCGGATAAAGCTCTTATCCCCATATTTTGGAGGGGCCTGGCTGACCACGTTAAGGACGCTCTGGCCACTAGGGAGATTCCTGCCACACTGGAGGAGTTAATAACTGTCTCCACTCGAATTGACCTCCGTTTTAACGAGCGGAGGTTAGAGCGAGCCCAGTGTAGGCAGAGGTTTCGGCTGGCTCCTACCTTCGCCAAACCTCTGGAATCTCCGGTCCTGGTTCCTGAGTCACATGAGGCCAGGGAAGTGTCACAAGCAGGATCTAAGTCTCGGACCGCTTGTGCACTCAAGGTCTGTCATGTTTGCCAGCAGTCAGGACATCTAGCCACCAGATGTTCTCAGCGGTCGAGGAAACGTCAGCGTCTAGTGGTAGTAGGTGGAGGTACACTAGACACGGCGACGTTTGCCTCTAAATTTTCCTTTAAGGGGACAATTACTATAGGCTCATATTCCCACTCGGTAGAGCTCTGCGTGGATTCTGGGGCGGAGGGCAATTTTATGTCTTCTGCCTTCGCCCAACGACACGCAATACCCCTGGTTATGCTAGCTCAACCAGTAACGGTACGAGTGGTGAATGGGTCGACACTGCCCTCACAGATAACACACCAGACCATCCCTTTTACTCTGTCCATGTCGCCATCTCATCAGGAGATTATATCTCTGCTCGTCATTCCAGAGGGAATTGATGAGGTCCTGTTGGGAATACCTTGGCTACGGTACCACTCTCCTCATATCGAGTGGTCCTCTGGCAGAATCCTGGGATGGGGTGAATCTTGTGGGGGTAGGTGTCAGAGGGAGTGCGTTCAGGTTGCTACTACAGAGGTACCCGCAGATCTTTCCTCTCTCCCCAAGCAGTATTGGTCTTATGCAGACGTGTTCTCCAAAAAGGCGGCGGAGATCCTTCCGCCCCATCGCCCCTATGACTGTCCTATTGAGCCTCCCCGGGGTCGAGTCTATCTGCTATCTCTCCCGGAGACGGAGGCAATGTCACAGTACATCCAGGAAAATCTGGCAAGAGAATTCATTAGGAAGTCAGTGTCACCTGCTGGGGCAGGGTTCTTCTTCGTGCAAAAGAAGAATGGGGAATTGCGTCCATGCATAGACTACAGGGGTCTTAACGCTATCACCGTTAAAAATAAGTATCCTTTGCCCTTGATATCTGAGCTCTTCGATAGGCTTCGGGGAGCAAGGGTATTTACTAAACTAGATCTGCGGGGTGCTTACAACCTGATTCGCATCCGTGAGGGGGACGAATGGAAGACGGCTTTTAACACCAGGGATGGGCACTATGAATATCTGGTGATGCCCTTCGGGCTCTGTAATGCCCCAGCCGTTTTCCAAGACTTTGTGAATGATATCTTCCGGGATATGCTTTCCACCTTGGTCGTAGTCTATCTGAATGATATTCTCATCTACTCTCCAGATATTGACTCCCACCAGAGAGATGTTTGCAAAGTCTTTGACCTCCTACGGGCAAACTCCCTCTATGCCAAGTTGGAGAAGTGTATGTTTGAGCAGGAGTCCTTACCTTTCCTAGGCTACATCATCTCTGCCCAGGAATTGGCTATGGATCCTGCCAAACTACAGGCTGTGATGGACTGGCAGGAACCCCATTCTCTTAAAGCGGTGCAGCGCTTTATGGGGTTCATTAATTATTATCGCCAGTTCATTCCGCACTTCTCAACTTTGGTAGCTCCCTTGGTTGCCCTCACCAAGAAGGGGGCGAATCCCAAATTGTGGTCTGAGGAGGTCTCCAAGGCCTTTAACTCTATAAAGTCACACTTCGCTAGCGCTCCCATCCTACATCGCCCCGATGTTGATAAGCCATTTATCATGGAGGTGGATGCCTCTTCTGTTGGTGCTGGAGCAGTCCTCTTCCAAAAGGATGCTCAAGGTCAGAAGCATCCTTGCTTCTTTTTCTCCAAGACCTTCTCACCAGCAGAGAGGAATTATTCCATCGGGGACAGGGAGTTGCTAGCCATGAAGTTGGCTTTCTCGGAGTGGAGACATCTCTTGGAGGGAGCACGATTTCCCTTCCAAGTCTTCACAGACCATAAAAATTTGGTGTACCTGCAGACAGCCCAGCGGTTGAATTCTCGCCAGGCCAGATGGTCCTTATTCTTCTCCCGGTTTCATTTCACCCTCCATTTTCTTTCTGGGGAGAAGAACATTCGGGCCGACGCTCTCTCTCGCTTCGTTGTGTCATCTGCGGAGGAGGAGGAGGAGCCTCGGCTTATTGTCCCCACCGAGAGCTTGAGAACTGTGGCCCCGGTTTCACTAGAGTCTGTGCCTCCGGGCAAGACTTTTGTACCATCCAGTTTGCGACCGGAGGTTCTCTCTTGGGCACACTCGTCCAGGGTGGGTGGACATTTTGGTACCAAAAGGACATCTGAGTTACTGGCGAGGACATACTGGTGGCCGCATATGGCTCGTGATGTCGCAGAGTATGTTCGGGCGTGTGTCTCTTGCGCCAAGAACAAGACTCCTCGGCAACGGCCAGCTGGTTTGCTTTATCCTCTGCCGGTGGCGGACAGGCCCTGGGAGATGGTCGGGATGGACTTTGTGGTGGGCTTACCCAAGTCTCGTAACTGCACCATTATCTGGGTGATCACCGACCATTTTTCCAAAATGGTGCACTTGGTGCCTCTTCCACGGCTACCTTCTGCACGGGCGTTGGCTGTCTTGTTCGTCAAGCATATCTTTCGCCTACATGGTATGCCAGACAAAATTGTTAGTGACCGGGGTCCCCAGTTTGCGTCTCGATTTTGGAGAGAGCTTTGTCATCTACTCAGTATTGAGTTGAATCTCTCTTCGGCATATCATCCCGGGACGAATGGGTTGGTAGAGAGGGCCAACCAGACCTTGGTCACATATTTACAACATTTTGTTTCTGCCAGGCAGGATGACTGGGCATCCTTGCTACCGTGGGCAGAGTTTGCACTTAACAATGCCGTAGCCGACTCCAACGGTCAGACTCCATTCCTCCTAAATTACGGTCAGCATCCGCGTGTTCCTGTGCCCATGCCTGTGTCTTCTGCTGACTCCAGGGTGGCAGACTGGGCTATGGAGGCACGGGACATTTGGGACCGCACGCAGGATGCCATTCGGGCCTCCAAGGAGAGAATGAGGCGCCCCGCTCCGACCTTTGCTCCTGGCGACTTGGTGTGGCTCTCCGCCCGTAACATCAGGCTGCGAGTTGAGTCCACTAAGTTTGCTCCTCGCTACTTGGGTCCCTTCAAGGTTCTCGAACAGGTTAATCCTGTGGTCTACCATTTGGCTCTTCCTCCACCGACACCTTTCATGTGTCCCTCTTGAAACCCGTATACATGTCCCGGTTTTCCGAGTCATCTGCCGCGACATCGGGTTCATCTACGGACGATTACGAGGTGAACGCTATTTTGGGGTGCAAGGTGGTACGCGGTAAAAAGTTCTATCTGGTGGATTGGAAGGGTTATGGCCCAGAGGACAGGTCATGGGAGCCTGCTGAAAATATTCGGGCCCCACAGCTCATTGCTGCCTTTGAGCGTAGCGAGGCCCAAGGAGGGGGGGGCCTTAGGAGGGGGGGTAATGTTAGGTCTCGAGTTCCCGCTTCTGCACAGGGGGAATCTCGAGCCATCTCCGCTGCAGTCTCCCATTCTTATCCAGCCACAGTGGAGTCTGCTCAGCAGGGACGTCGGTCCCAGCGTCTTGCTCAGTCTCACTCTGTACAGAGAGTTACTGCTGCTTCTTCAGCTTCTGCCATTAAAGCCAGTGCTGGTCAGCAGCGAGCGGACTTCTCTGGGACTAAGTCCTTGTCTGCACACACTGAGCATGCCCAGAGCAAGATCTCCCGTTGGAGATCGAGGGTCATGTGCTCAGGCTCTGCAGCACATTCCATTGGTCCTCTTGGCAGGTCTTGGAAGGGCAAAGTTTCTGTGGCCACTTCCTGTGCTGCAACTATATAAACTGCGCATGACCGCACGGCCATGCGCTAGTGTACATTTGCTTACGTGTGTTTGTTGTGAGTGCAAGTCGTCCTTGGATACCCCTTCCCTATTGAATGTCTGTTCGCGGAAGGTGTATGGTTGCTATCTAGCGCCCGACTTATCCTACAGCACTAATCACACGTTACAGCATCCAGTTGCTGTGACCGCCAGTACGGCGCCGTGTACTTCCTCTGTGCTTTCCTTACCCAAGCCTGGGTGGTTAGTGGCGTTCGTCAGTGCGGCACCGCATGCACTCTTGTGCCCTAATATTGTTATTCAGCTTTCTTACACACCCAGTTGCGGTGTTGTGCCAGCAAGGGTCTAATCGGACTTCAATCCTAGTTGGGGTTGAGTTCGCTGACTACTTGCTCGCCTTCTATGTGCGGTACCGCGATCCTGTGACGCAACATTATCGCTTCCTTCACGCTGGGTGAAGTTTAACCCACGTGTGTATACTTATGAGTACCGCCATATAGTCCGTCATTACTTAGCAGCAGGTTCCATCTCTGCATGGTGGACCCCGGGCTGCGAACGCACCATACACTATCTGTCTTATTATTTGGTGTTTTCCGCTAGCCCTAACAATGTGAGGTCTCGTTTTTTCCGGGATGAGTTGACTTTTTTATTGGTAATATTTTCGGGCACGTGACAATTGTTGATCGCTTTATTCCGAGTTTTGTGAGGCAGAATGACCAAAAACCAGCTATTCATGAATTTCTTTTGGGGGAGGCATTTATACCGTTCCGCGTTTGGTAAAATTGATTAAGCAGTTTTATTCTTCGGGTCAGTACGATTACAGCGATACCTCATTTATATCATTTTTTTATGTTTGGCGCTTTTATAAGATAAAAACTATTTTATAGATAAAATAATTATTTTTGTATTGCTTTATTCTGAGGACTATAACTCTTTTATTTTTTTGCTGATGATGCTATATGGCAGCTCGTTTATTGCGGGACAAGATGACATTTTCAGCGGTACCATGATTATTTATATCTGTCTTTTTAATCGCGTGTTATTCCACTTTTTGTTCGGCGGTATGATAAATAAAGCGTTGTTTTTTGCCTGTTTTTTTTTTCTTACGGTGTTTACTGAAAGGGTTAACTAGTGATATAGTTTTATAGGTGGGGCGGTTACGGACGCGGCGATACTACATATACTACATATGTGTACATTTATTGTTTGTTTTTTTATTTAGATAAAGAAATGTATTTATGGGAATAATATTTTTTTTCATTATTTAGGATTTTTTTTTAATTTCTTTTTACACATGTGGAAAATTTTTTTTTTTAACTTTATTACTTTGTCCCAGGGGGGAACATCACAGATCACTGATCTGACAGTTTGCTCAGCACTCTGTCAGATCAGTGATCTGACTTAGAGCACTGCAGGCTTACCAAGCGCCTGCTCTGAGCAGGCACTTGGTAAGCCACCTCCCTCCCTGCAGGACCATGATGCCGCGGCCATCTTGGATCCGGGCCTGCAGCGAGGAAGGAAGGTAAGAGACCCTCGCAGAAATGCAATCACATTGCGTTGCTGCAGGGGTCTCAGGGAAGCCCGCAGGGAGCCCCCTCCCTGCGCGATGTTTCCCTGCACCGCCGGCACACCGCGATCATGTTTGATCACTGTGTGTCGGGGGTTAATGTGCCGGGGGTGGTCCGTGACCGATCCTGGCACATAGTGCGATAGGCAGCTGACACCCGGCCGCGATCGGCCGCGCTCCCCCCGTGAGTGCGGCCAATCGCGTATGACGTACTATCCCGTCGGTGGGCATACGGGCCTACCCCACCTCGATGGGATAGTGCGTCAGATGTCAGATAGGGTTTAATGAGAAAAAAATGAACTTTTTTGAATTTCCAAAATGGATGCAATGAAACAAAGAGTGAAAAATTTAAATGGGTCTGAATGCTTTCCGTACCCCACTGTATATATATATATATATATATATATATATATATACAGTGGGGCAAAAAAGTATTTAGTCAGTCAGCAATAGTGCAAGTTCCACCACTTAAAAAGATGAGAGGCGTCTGTAATTTACATCATAGGTAGACCTCAACTATGGGAGACAAACTGAGAAAAAAAAATCCAGAAAATCACATTGTCTGTTTTTTTAACATTTTATTTGCATATTATGGTGGAAAATAAGTATTTGGTCAGAAACAAAATTTCATCTCAATACTTTGTAATATATCCTTTGTTGGCAATGACAGAGGTCAAACGTTTTCTGTAAGTCTTCACAAGGTTGCCACACACTGTTGTTGGTATGTTGGCCCATTCCTCCATGCAGATCTCCTCTAGAGCAGTGATGTTTTTGGCTTTTCGCTTGGCAACACGGACTTTCAACTCCCTCCAAAGGTTTTCTATAGGGTTGAGATCTGGAGACTGGCTAGGCCACTCCAGGACCTTGAAATGCTTCTTACGAAGCCACTCCTTCGTTGCCCTGGTGGTGTGCTTTGGATCATTGTCATGTTGAAAGACCCAGCCACTTTCATCTTCAATGCCCTTGCTGATGGAAGGAGGTTTGCACTCAAAATCTCACGATACATGGCCCCATTCATTCTTTCATGTACCCGGATCAGTCGTCCTGGCCCCTTTGCAGAGAAACAGCCCCAAAGCATGATTTTTCCACCACCATGCTTTACAGTAGGTATGGTGTTTGATGGATGCAACGCAGTATTCTTTTTCCTCCAAACACAACAAGTTGTGTTTCTACCAAACAGTTCCAGTTTGGTTTCATCAGACCATAGGACATTCTCCCAAAACTCTTCTGGATCATCCAAATGCTCTCTAGCAAACTTCAGACGGGCCCGGACATGTACTGGCTTAAGCAGTGGGACACGTCTGGCACTGCAGGATCTGAGTCCATGGTGGCGTAGTGTGTTACTTATGGTAGGCCTTGTTACATTGGTCCCAGCTCTCTTCAGTTCATTCACTAGGTCCCCCTGCGTGGTTCTGGGATTTTTGCTCACCGTTCTTGTGATCATTCTGACCCCACGGGGTGGGATTTTGCGTGGAGCCCCAGATCGAGGGAGATTATCAGTGCTCTTGTATGTCTTCCATTTTCTAATTATTGCTCCCACTGTTGATTTCTTCACTCCAAGCTGGTTGGCTATTGCAGATTCAGTCTTCGCAGCCTGGTGCAGGGCTACAATTTTGTTTCTGGTGTCCTTTGACAGCTCTTTGGTCTTCACCATAGTGGAGTTTGGAGTCAGACTGTTTGAGGGTGTGCACAGGTGTCTTTTTATACTGATAACAAGTTTAAACAGGTGCCATTACTACAGGTAATGAGTGGAGGAAAGAGGAGACTCTTAAAGAAGAAGTTACAGGTCTGTGAGAGCCAGAAATCTTGATTGTTTGTTTCTGACCAAATACTTATTTTCCACCATAATATGCAAATAAAATGTTAAAAAAACAGACAATGTGATTTTCTGGATTTTTTTTTCTCAGTTTGTCTCCCATAGTTGAGGTCTACCTATGATGTAAATTACAGACGACTCTCATCTTTTTAAGTGGTGGAACTTGCACTATTGCTGACTGACTAAATACTTTTTTGCCCCACTGTATATATATATATACACTATATTTTTGAAAATATATACACAAACATACATGTTTAAAAATCCCCCTCTTCTCTGATCAATAAGAAATAAATGAAAAAGCATATTAGCTGAGCATTAGAAAAAAGGCTTAAGACAGCTCCATTGATTGAAAAATAAAACCCAATTAGAAAAGTTGCGTTCCCGTGCGGTCAGTGGGCACTTCAAAACACTGCATCTGCATGCATCTGCATATAATGCATGTCCCTGCATAACCAATGTTAAAGATAGGTACACAGGATGACGCAGGATGCATGCTGAAGTAGGCGGAGCTTACGGAAGGAACTACACAGTGTTTCGCAGACCAGCCACACGCAAGTGTGAACGTAGCCTTACAAAGCCACTATCTTATATTCAAGGTGAATTCAGAATACTTGAGAGATTTGAAGTCGACATTAAGCCATTATGCTGTAAAGCAAAGTTGAAAGGCAAGACCAAAGTGTCTTACTGGGTAGAATAGGCTTCCCACTTCTGCAATGCAGGACCAGAGTGATATGCAAGAGGATGATCAAAACAATATGTATTAAAAAGAATTGTCAAAAAAAGTTGATGAGTTTGCAATGTATACAATACATTGTTTTAGGATCCAATAGGTATTGTCATCACAATTTGATATCTTTATCTTTCTGTAAAGCTCTTTTAACTTTTTGCACATTTATTTTTTCCAATTTTATTTGTTTACCGATTGTTTCCTTGCATGCCTTCTTGTATTTCACAGTTGTTACCCATAGGTTACAATAAGTAGTATGTTAGCCAATCCATAATTAAGCAGATCATGGCATCTGTCTTTTCCAGCATCCTGCTGCTTAGTGTGCCAATGCAGCCTGGGGGCCACTTTAATTATTTGGTTTAATTAATTTTATGCAGCAAAAAACATACACTGTGCTAACTCATTTCTAGGCTACTTCCTACATGGAAAATGAAAACATTAATACAATGATAAAATATAAAGATTTTGTAATAGATAACTTACATAGGTGTATTTTACCTTGATATTTTCATCAGGATTTGAGCAAATAAGTGCTTAAACTCTTGAGGTGTTGAGTAGAAATGAGCAAGCACTAAAATGCTCAGATGCTCCTTACTTGAACCAAGCAATTCCTACAGCTCAGGTGCTCTTTTTGAGAGGCGAGTATAATGGAAGTGAAAGGGAAATACAAGCATATTTCCATCAAACACTACAAGGAGGTCAGGGAGGCGAAAAAGTGCTGAATGGAAGGAGAACAGCATGGGGAAAACCCATGGAAGCAACAATGTTATCACACCTTTGCTTTGTTTTAAGGACTGACAGTAAAACATTCCAAACCAACGAGAAATTGGAGTTTACAGGAAAAAAAAGGTTAAGAAACATTATTTTCTGTATAATGACTTGTATATAAAGCAAAATGTAAAAAAGAATTAAAAAATAATAATTTAAGTAAACCAAAATTTAGAGAATCATACACATTTTGTTCAAATTGTCATGTTTTAGAGCTCCTAAACTTAGAAAGGCTATGCACTTAGTGCAAATCCTGCCAAAAATTACAAGCAGGGTCATCCATGCACCATTCAAATCACCAACTGTACTGCCTCATTCAAATATTGTGAACAAAGTACAGTTGTGGTAATTCTACACTCAGAAAAGCTCTGTACACAGTGCAAAGCCTGCCAAAAATTACACGCAGGGTAATCCATACACCCTTCTAGACACCAACAGTAGTACCTCATTGAAATATTGTGAACAAAATGTAGTTGTGGTACGTCTACACTCATACAAGCTTTGTACACAACGCAAAGCCTGCCAGAAATTACAAGCAGGGACACCTTTCAAGGCATCAACTGTAGTGCCTCATAAAAAATTAAGTAAGTGTAGTTTATATATTCCTACACTCATAAAGGGTTTGCTCAAAATGCAAAGCCAGGAGAAAATATAAGTAGGGCCATCCAGTCATCAATAGACCCTTGAAGGTAACAACTGTTGGACCTCAATCAAATATTCAGTATTAAAAACACTTTTTGTGCTGCTTTCATCTGGAGGTGTGGAAAAGTCAGGGCTATTCCAGACTTTGTTCTTTTTTATTGCAAAAAAGAAAAGCCAGCTCACCTGCCATAGTTTGTGTGTGGAGTTCGGGTGTCGTCCTGACCAGATGTAGAAACTGCAGAAACCAAGAGGAAAGTATATCTCCAGGTAAAACCAATGCATTTATTTGAAAAATAGCTTTTTTAAAAACACATCCTTGTCATAAAAAAAATAAAAAGATGAAAGGGGGAAGGAAAGGGCAATGCAATGCGTTTCAAACACGAGTCTGGCATTCTTTGTCACAGCTTCCAATATGGAGTGCAGTCAATTCTTATATATATATATATATGTATATATATATATAATGTGCTATCTGCAGACAGGTGAGATAAACACACCCTGTGAGAGTATCTAGGGGTGGCCACATGCCAGAATGGAAAAGGCCAGCATAGTTGCAAACAAAACGAAACAAAAAAACACACAAAAAAATCAGGGAAGGGAGGGAGTGAATGCACATTAAATGAATGTTAAAACCAATACACATAATGTAACAATAGACTGGCATAGCATCAGAAAGGTAATACTTCTTGTTAATAATGGAACATAATTTTCTTGCACACATTCAAACCTAGGGGAACACAGGTGTCTAAAATATAAATCCAAAAAGATTCTGGCTGTGTCTTTATTTACCATGTAACTATAGGATTAGTAATAGATAGGTTAACCCTTTGTATATACTTTATTTTAATTAAAATAAATAAAAGTTAAATTTGATGGTCCTCTAGGGAAAGTTTATTTGGGGTTCTCCCCAATTTGGAAATTATATATATATATATATATATATATATATATATATATATATATATATATATATATATATATATATACATATATATATATATATATTTATATATATATATATATATATATATACATATATATATATATATATATATATATATATATTATATAAAGCTGAATGTGTGTATGTATGTGTGTATATGTGTCCGGGATTGGCATCTCCACCGTCGCAGCTACAGCTACAAAATTTTGCACAGTCACACGTCTGGACCCCGAGAGCGTCATAGGCTATGTTGTGAGGCGAAATTTTAACCCCGCACATTCCAATTCACCAAACAATTTTACCCCTATCTACATAATGGGGAAAAAGTGAAAGGAAAAGTGTTGGAGGAGTCGCAGCTACAGCCACAAAATTTTGCACAGTCACACGTCTGGACCCGAGAGCATCATAGGCTATGTTGTGAGGTGAAATTATAACTCCGCGCTTTCCAATTCACCAAACAATTTTGCCCCTATCTACATAATGGGGAAAAGTGAAAGGAAAAGTGTTGGAGGCAAATTGACAGCTGCTAGATGTGAACAAGGGGAACTTAAAGAATGAGAGCGAGAGTATATACCGTACAGTTGCTAAGGTGGGGTCCCGACATGGGATACTCACCACACACGGGGATATGAACACACACACAAAATGTGCTTGAACACATATCACCCTCAGCACACATTTCACCACACATACACCAACCTCACCACATAAAAGTGGAAACACAAAAGTCGCCGCTCAAAACTCGCCACGCGGAAAACTCGCCACATGCAAAAACTAGGCTCACGCAAAACTCGCCACAAGTGCAAAACTCACCTCATGGAAAACTCGCCACACGCAAAACTTGCACACGCGGAAAAATTGCCACATGCACAAAAGTTGCAACACATGCAAAAGTTGCCTCACACAAAACTTGCACATACTCAAAAGATACTACACATAAAACTCACCACGCGCAAAACTCGCCATGCGCAAAACTTGCTGCACACAACTTGCTACACTAACCTGTCACATGCAACTCGACACACAAAAAGTTGCTACACGCATGTTGCCACACAAAACTCATCTCACAAAAGTCGCTACATGCATGTCGCCACACGCAACACAACACACACAACTTGACAAACGAAACTAGCCCTAAAACACACACAAGTCTGGTATTATCCTTCAAAAATAAAAATCTGATTAATAAGCAGACAAACTACAAGAGCAACAAATGTACCATATAGGAAATACGGCAGCTGTCAGTCACATGACCTGTCTATTATGTGTATGTGTGAGCTAATATATACTGCCAGGGGGAGGGCTTCCTGTTGGCTGGGGATTTATCAGGCTGCCAATTTAGCTTACAAATACTGAGGTAAACATAGTGACCAAATAACATGTGAATGCGGTCTAATACAGGAGGAGATGACACACAGATATATACTATATACAGGAGGAGATGACACACAGGTATATACTATATACAGGGGAGATGACATACAGGTATATACTATATACAGGAGCAGATGACCTACAGGTATATACTATATACAGGAGGAGATGACACACAGGTATATACTATATACAGGAGCAGATGACCTACAGGTATATACTATATACAGGAGGAGATGACACACACGTATATACTATAAAAAGGAGCAGATGACCTACAGGTATATACTATATACATGAGGAGATGACACACAGGTATATACTATATACAGGAGCAGATGACCTACAGGTATATACTATATGCAGGAGGAGATGACATACAGGTGTATGCTATATAGAAGATGACATACAGGTATATTCTATATACAGGAGGAGATGACACACAGATATATACTATATACAGGAGGAGATGACATACAGGTATATACTATATATAGAAGAAGACATACAGGTATATACTATATATAGGAGGAGATGACATACAGGTATATACTATATACAGGGGAGATGACACACAGCAGGTATATACTATATACAGGGGAGATGACAAACAGGTATATACTATATACAGGAGATGACATACAGGTGTATACTATATATAAGGGAGATGACAAACATGTATATACTGAGGTGAAAATGAGAGGTGTGAGGTGAAAATGAAAAGGTGTGATTGCAAAATGAAAGGAGTGAGGGAAAATAGTGGAGTGATCGGAAAATGACAGATGTGAGGTCGAAATGACAAGTGTTAAGGGGGAATGAGAGGAGTGAGGGAGAAAATGAGAGGTGTGATGGAGAAAATGAGAGATGTGAGGGGGAAAATGAAAGATGTGATTGGGAAAATGAGAGGCATGATGGGAAAATAAGAGAAGTGAGGTGCTATAACTAACCACAGATATTTACTATGCCCAGGCAACGCCGGGCTCTTCAGCTAGTATACAGTGGGGCAAAAAAGTATTTAGTCAGTCAGCAATAGTGCAAGTTCCACCACTTAAAAAGATGAGAGGCGTCTGTAATTTACATCATAGGTAGACCTCAACTATGGGAGACAAACTGAGAAAAAAAAATCCAGAAAATCACATTGTCTGTTTTTTTATCATTTTATTTGCATATTATGGTGGAAAATAAGTATTTGGTCAGAAACAAACAATCAAGATTTCTGGCTCTCACAGACCTGTAACTTCTTCTTTAAGAGTCTCCTCTTTCCTCCACTCATTACCTGTAGTAATGGCACCTGTTTAAACTTGTTATCAGTATAAAAAGACACCTGTGCACACCCTCAAACAGTCTGACTCCAAACTTCACTATGGTGAAGACCAAAGAGCTGTCAAAGGACACCAGAAACAAAATTGTAGCCCTGCACCAGGCTGGGAAGACTGAATCTGCAATAGCCAACCAGCTTGGAGTGAAGAAATCAACAGTGGGAGCAATAATTAGAAAATGGAAGACATACAAGACCACTGATAATCTCCCTCGATCTGGGGCTCCACGCAAAATCCCACCTCGTGGGGTCAGAATGATCACAAGAACGGTGAGCAAAAATCCCAGAACCACGCGGGGGGACCTAGTGAATGAACTGCAGAGAGCTGGGACCAATGTAACAAGGCCTACCATAAGTAACACACTACGCCACCATGGACTCAGATCCTGCAGTGCCAGACGTGTCCCACTGCTTAAGCCAGTACATGTCCGGGCCCGTCTGAGGTTTGCTAGAGAGCATTTGGATGATCCAGAGGAGTTTTGGGAGAATGTCCTATGGTCTGATGAAACCAAACTGGAACTGTTTGGTAGAAACACAACTTGTCGTGTTTGAAGGAAAAAGAATACTGAGTTGCATCCATCAAACACCCTACTTACTGTAAAGCATGGTGGTGGAAACATCATGCTTTGGGGCTGTTTCTCTGCAAAGGGGCCAGGACGACTGATCCGGGTACATGAAAAAATGAATGGGGCCATGTATCGTGAGATTTTGAGTGCAAACCTCCTTCCATCAGCAAGGGCATTGAAGATGAAACGTGGCTGGGTCTTTCAACATGACAATGATCCAAAGCACACCGCCAGGGCAACGAAGGAGTGGCTTCGTAAGAAGCATTTCAAGGTCCTGGAGTGGCCTAGCCAGTCTCCAGATCTCAACCCTATAGAAAACCTTTGGAGGGAGTTGAAAGTCCGTGTTGCCAAGCGAAAAGCCAAAAACATCACTGCTCTAGAGGAGATCTGCATGGAGGAATGGGCCAACATACCAACAACAGTGTGTGGCAACCTTGTGAAGACTTACAGAAAACGTTTGACCTCTGTCATTGCCAACAAAGGATATATTACAAAGTATTGAGATGAAATTTTGTTTCTGACCAAATACTTATTTTCCACCATAATATGCAAATAAAATGTTAAAAAAACAGACAATGTGATTTTCTGGATTTTTTTTTCTCAGTTTGTCTCCCATAGTTGAGGTCTACCTATGATGTAAATTACAGACGCCTCTCATTTTTTTAAGTGGTGGAACTTGCACTATTGCTGACTGACTAAATACTTTTTTGCCCCACTGTATATATATACACTGCTCAAAAAATAAAGAGAACACTAAAATCCCACATCCTAAATATCACTGAATTAAATATTCCAGTTGTAAATCTTTATTCATTACATAGTGGAATGTGTTGGGAACAATAAAACCTAAAAATGATTAACATAAATCACAACTAATATCCCACGGAGATCTGGAGTTGGAATGATGCTCAAGATCAAAGTGGAAAATTAAGTTATAACCTGAATCAACTTCAGTGGAAATGTCTCAAGACAAGGAAATTATGCTCAGTAGTGTGTGTGGCCTCCACGTGCCTGTATCACCTCCCTACAATGCCTGGGCATGCTCCTGATGAGTCAGCGGATGGTCTCCTGAGGGATCTTCTCCCAGACCTGGACTAAAGCATCCGCTGTTGTGAGTTCTGTTTTTGGGCTCCCTCTGGTGGTTACTGATGGTACTGGGTGACTTGTGTTCTCTGCAGTCTCTGGTGTCCACCTGTTCCATCAGGTTATGGGAGTTTCCTATTTAACCTGGCTTTTTTGTCATTTCCTCACCGGCTATCAATGTAATCAGCGTGTCTTTTTACCTCTGCTCCCTGCGTCTGTTATCTTCAGGACAAGCTAAGTTTTGATTTTCCTGTTCCACATTTTGCTTAATTTTTGTCTTAGCCCAGCTTGCAGATATGTGATTCCTTGCTGCTGGTTGCTCTAGTGGGCTGAAATTACTCCTCATGTTCCATGAGTTGGCACATGAGTTCAAGTAATTTCAGGATGGTTTTTTGAAGGGTTTTTCGCTGACCGCGCAGTTCACTTTTGTATCCTCTGCTATCTAGCTTTAGCGGGCCTCATTTTTGCTGATTCTATTTTCATAACTACGTATGTGCTTTCCTCTCATTTCACCGTTATTACATGTGGGGGGCTGCTATTTCTGTGGGGTGTTTCTCTGGAGGCAAGTGAGGTCTGTGTTTCTTCTAATAGGGGAAGTTAATCCTTCGGCTGGCGCGAGACGTCTAGGAATCATCGTAGGCACGTTCCCCGGCTACTGCTAGTTGTGTGTTTAGGTTCAGGATCGCGGTCAGCTCAGGTTCCATCACCCTAGAGCTTGTTTTGTTTTTGTGCTTGTCCTTTTGTGATCCCCTGCCATTGGGATCATGACAATCCGCCAACTCCTGGACAGTCTGTGGTGCAACGCGATGTTGGTGGATGGTGAGAGACATGATGTCCCAGATGTGTTCAATTGGATTCAGGTCTGGGGATCGGGCGGGCCAGTCTATAGCTTCAATGCCTTCATCTTGCAGGAACTACTGACACACTCCAGCCACATTAGGTCTGGCATTGTCCTGCATTAGGAGGAACCCAGGGCCAACCGCACCAGCATATGGTTTTACAAGGGGTCTGAAGATCTCATCTCGGTACCTAATGGCAGTCTGGCTACCTCTGGCAAGCACATGGAGTGCTGTACAGCCCTCTAAACAAATGCCACCCCACACCATTACTGACTCACTTTCAAACCGGTCATGCTGAAGGATGATGCATGCAGCAGATCGCTCTCCACAGCATCTCCAGACTCTGTCACGTCTGTCACATGTGCTCAGTGTGAACCTGCTTTCATCTGTGAAGAGCACAGAGAGCCAGTGGTGAATTTGCCAATCCTGGTGTTCTGTGGCAAATGCCAAGCATCCTGCACGGTGTTGGGCTGTGAGCACAACCCCCATCTGTGGACATCGGGCACTCAGACCATCCTCATGGAGTCGGTTTCTAACCATTTGTGCAGACACATGCACGTTTGTGGCCTGCTGGAGGTCATTTTGCAGGGCTCTGGAAGTGCTCCTCCAGTTCCTCCTAGCAAAAAGGCTGAGTTAGCGGTCCTGCTGCTGGGTTGTTACCCTCCTACGGCCCCCTCCACGTCTCCTGGTGTACTGGCCTGTCTCCTGGCAGTGCCTTAAGCCTCTTGACACTACGCTGACAGACACAGCAAACCTTCTTGCCACAGCTCGCATTGATGTGCCATCCTGGATGAGCTGCACTACCTGAGCCATTTGTGTGGGTTGTAGAGTCTGTCTCATGCTACAATGAGTGTGAAAGCACAAACAACATTTAAAGTGACCAAAACATCAGCCAGAAAGCGTTGGTACTTAGATGTGGTCTGTGGTCCCGACCTGCAGAATTGTCTTGATAATTGACAATAATTTCCAACTGTTGTCAATTCCATTTGCACAACAGCATGTGAAATTGATTGTTAAACAGTGTTGCTTCCTAAGTGGACAGTTTGATTTCACAGAAGTTTGATTTACTTGGAGTTATATTCTATTGTTTAAGTGTTCCCTTTACTTTTTTGAGCAGTGTATATCCCTCAAAAGACCATCTTAGTCCATCCACTATTTTTGTTATACAAGTTCAGGAAGTGTCAACTTCAGTTAGAGACAGTGTGATGAAGTGACAGCAGCGGTCACAGGCAATATGCTGCTAGGGACAGCATGAGCCCATTACTCAGGGCAGTGGTTTGCCAAAGAATCCTTCCATGCAAATCCATCTGTCAGCCTGGGAAAATTGAGATGGATATCTGGACCTTTGGGCGCACTAAGCCTATGGAGCTACAGAAAAAGATGGACTCAAACTATTAGAGGTGGGAGGTAATGAAACTGGGGTGCACTGCTTGTGGTGGAGAATAATTCCTAGTGCTAGAAGACTTAGCAATGGATGCTGCCGAGAACAAGGGCTGAAGTTAAGTCTGGTGCATATGGGAAAGACTGTAACGCATTGGAACCAATCCTATGTGCCTGATTGTAATGACTAAGTACAATTTTGACTGTTTTAACAAATTCAGTGCCTCCTGGATTATTTGCTGCAAAGGCTCTGGAAGATGGGTGCCTGGAGCCAGTGGAGGCCTATGGGCTACTAATAAGCGTGATGCACCTCATACACAACAGCACACTAGACTGGGACCCGTTTTGTCTGTAGTGTGTAAGAGCATTCAGAAGTAACAGCTCACCCATAACTACCTTGCTCAGGCACCTTACACAAGCATGCTACATGTGGGAGCATGCTTTGCTTCACATCCACTACCAAGTTACGGCAATTATCCCACCCCACCATGCCTGGTCCTAGGTTCAGTGGCGAGAGCTACAGCTCATTCTGGGCTGTTATTCCTTTCAATAACTCTGCCACAGTGTGCGATTTGTCTCGCAAATTAGCTGCAGCAAAGCCAGTTTCTGTTTCGTTAAGGCAGTGCTGCAGAGCTTCCAGCTTCTGGCTGATTTGGATGACAAGCTCTGAGATAGCACATCAGAGATAGGAATGAGCAGGAAGGAGTGCAGGGGTGCACTTTTTATCATCTTTTTTGCAGGGTGCGGCAGAGCCCTTTTATGTTGTTTCTTGTGTGTTGCATGTATGTATATAGTGCTGGACGGCCCGCCTGCTAATACTATGGGCGTGATCAATAGGATGTCCAGACACTGTGCATCACATTTATCTGTGTGAATAGTGTCTTATGCAAGTCTTACCTGTGTGCATTTTTGCTACTAGGCAGCCAACCCCTCTAATGTTTGGGTGAGTGGGTAGTTGCTCTCATCAGTAGCTTGCACCTGTGCTGCTTTAGCCTCTATTATCGGGGGCCTGCTGCACCCTGCGAATGCATTTGTCATCTGACAAGTTTTTGGTGAGTCTGCTCTTCATGTTTTGTTTTCTTGAGTTTTTCTATGTTATCAATTTTTTAATAACCAAATATGTACACCTGTAGCTGGGTATATTTTATAATTATTTCAAACCAACAAAGTATCACACAAAGCAGATTTTACAGTATGTATGGCAATAGTCAATTTTGGAACAACCAAATTTGTAGACCTGTAGCAGGCCAATTTTTCTTTTTAATTTAAAACAAAAGAAAATTCACACATTGTAGGTTATACAGTATGTATCACAAAAGTTAATTTGGGAGCAAAAATATTTTGTGAACTCTACCAGTCAAATTGTGTTCTAAAAATCTTAAAACATTGTAATTTTACACAAATCACCTAAAACTGTATTGATGAGTAATTGAATCCAGAAAATTTTCAACACTTTTATTGTGGTGTTATATAGCACTGAAATGTAACTAGTACCGCATTACAGTGTATGGATGAATCAGTTAATCCAGAAAATGTTTTGGAAGGTTTTTTTGGACTTTTATATAGCACCATAATGTAACAAATAACTCAAAACAGTGTATGGATGAATCATTGTATACATAAAAAGTATTGAAAGTTTTTTCAGTCTTATATACCACAGTAATGTAATATGAACTGTGTTACAGTCTATGGATGAATCACTGAATCAATAAAAAGTTTTGGAAGGGTTTTTTCAAGTTTTAAATACCACCATGACATACCAAGAATCGTGTTACAGTGTATGGATGAATCATTGAATTGAAAAGGTTTTGAAATGTTTTTTCAAGTTTCATATAGCACCGTAATGTGACAAGATCTGTGCTACAGTGTTTGAATGAATAATGGAATCCATAAAAAGTTTTGGAAGGTTTTTTCGATTTTTGTATAGCACTGTAATGTAACAAGGACCATGTTTCAGTGTATGGATGAATCATTGCATCCGTAACAAGTTTAAGGTTTTTTTCAATTTTATATACCATTAAGCAATGCATTAAAGTCTATGGATGACTAATTAAGTCAACAAAAAAATTATGAACTTTTTTGGAGTTTTATATAGCATCAAAATGTAACAGAAAGCACATAATACTCTATGGGTGAGTAATTGAATCCAGACAAATTTTTCTATGCTTTTTTGGAATGTTTTATAACACAGAAATGTACTAGAAATCACTTAACACTGTATGCCAATATAGTAAATTTTTTCACCCCCCCAAAAAAAATAATCTGGTCATGTGCAGCTGCTATAAATTTTGCAACACACAGCAAAATCCTCAGCCTAGCCTAGAGCCTTTATTCTGCCACACTCCCTGCAACTGTTAATGAGTAATTATTACTGCGAAACACAATTTTCTTTGAGTTAGATCTGACATTTGTTTTTGACTAACTTTTGGCTTCTGATTCTGAATCCAAAAGTGACCCCAGTTTTTTTTTACTTTATCACAGCTTTTTAAGCTACAGAATACTCTCCCTGTGTCTCCAAAACTATACTAAATATGCATGCAATGGAAAGTAATGTAAAAAATAACCCGAAAGTAATGTTCATTTTAAATTATTTTGTTCATACAAAGGATATTTTGTAACTGTAGGTCAAATTGTTTGCAAGTTGTAAATTTAGTTATCATTCAAGGCAAATGGTTACGTTTCTAGATTTTTGTGGAGTGTTCAATCTGTGGACAATATCATCTCATGTTTCAGCAATATTCAGACATCATATGTATATAACATCTAAGCTAATACCGTCCCTACATAACCTTCAAATATAGGTGGAATTGTTCACCTTGCTCATTCCCAGGGCCCTGAGCTCTGAGGGGGCCAACCCGGAGCTAAGCTACTGTAACTGTATTGGCCTGCGCAGCGCGCCAATACAGTTACATTCTGCGGCAGAGCAGGGAGAATCGATCTCCCTGCTCTGCCACCCGGCCGCTATGGGGTCCCTAAGCAGGCGAGGGGTGCCCCAGTGCCAGCAGTGGGCCCCCCGCCCGTCATCAGAAGGTCAGCTGTACCGGCATTTAACCAATACAGCTGATCGCATTGATGGGAGAAGGAGCATTACACTCCTCCCATCATCTCCCTCTCAGCGTCTGACGTCACCTACGCAGACACTGACAGGGAACTCGATGACGTAAGGAGATGAGCGGGTGCTCAGAGCTACGGAGGAAAGAGAGGTGAGAATTTTTTTTTTTACCGGAGCTGCCTTATACTAGAGGTGCTGCTTTATGCTACAGGATGGGGGTGCTGCCTTATATTACAGGATCTGCCTATAGGGGTGCTGCCTTATATTACAGGATCTGCCTATAGGGGTGCTGCCTTATGTTGCAGGGTCTGCCTATAGGGGTGCTGCCTTACATTACAGGGCCTCCCTATAGGGGATCTGCCTATAGGGGTGCTGCCTTATATTACAGGATCTGCCTTATATTACAGGGTCTGCTTATAGGGGTGCTGCCTTATATTACAGGATTTGCCTATAATGGTGCTGCCTTATACTACAGGGTCTGCCCATAGGGGGCTGCCTCATATAATAATTATTACAGGATTTGCCTATAATGGTGCTGCCTTATACTACAGGGTCTGCCCATAGGGGTGCTGCTTTATATTACAGGGTCTGCCTATAGGGGTGCTGCTTTATATTACAGGGTATGCCTATAGGGGTTCTGCCTTATATTACAGTCTGCCTATAGGGGTCCTGCCTTATATTACAGGGTCTGTCCATAGGGGTGTTGCGCTATATTACAGGATCTGCCTGTAAAGGTGTTGCCTTATACTACAGGGTCTGCCTATAGGGGTGCTGCTTTATATTACAGGGTCTGCCTATAGGGGTGCTGCTTTATATTACAGGGTATGCCTATAGGGGTTCTGCCTTATATTACAGTCTGCCTATAGGGGTCCTGCCTTATATTACAGGGTCTGTCCATAGGGGTGTTGCGCTATATTACAGGATCTGCCTGTAAAGGTGTTGCCTTATACTACAGGGTCTGCCTATAGGGGTGCTGCCTTATATTACAAGGTCTGCCTATAGGGGTGCTGCCTTATATTACAGGGTCTTCCTATATGGGTGCTGCCTTATAGTACAGGGTCTGCCTGTAGGGCTGCCGCCTTATATTACAGGGCCTGCCTTTAAGAGTGCTGCCATATATTACAGGGTCTGCCTAAAGGGGTGCTGCCTTATATTACAGGATCTGCCTATAGGGGTGCTGCCTTATATTACAGGGTTTCCCTATAGGGGTGCTGCCTTATATTACAAGGTCTGTCTATAGGGGTGCTGCCTTATATTACAGGGTCTTCCTATAGGGGTGCTGCCTTATATTACAAGGTCTGCCTATAGGGGTACTGCCTTTTATTACAGGATCTGCCTATAGGGGTGCTGCCTTATATTACAGGATCTGCCTTATATTGCAGAGTCTGCCTATAGGGGTGCTGCCTTATATTACAGGACTTGCCTATAAGGGTGCTGCCTGATACTACAGGGTCTGCCCATAGCGGTGCTGCCTTATATTACAGGGTCTGCCTATAGGGGTGCTGCTTTATATTAAAGGGTCTGTCTATAGGGGTGCTGCCTTATATTACAGAGTCTGCCTATAGGGGTCCTGCCTTATATTACAGGGTCTGTCCATGGGGGTGTTGCCCTATATTACAGGATCTGCCTGTAAGGGTGCTGCCTTATACTACAGGGTCTGCCTATAGGGGTGCTGCATTATACTACAAGGTCTGCCTATAGGGGTGCTGCCTTATATTATAGGGTCTTCCTATAGGGAAGCTGCCTTATATTACAAGGTCTGCCTTTAAAGGTGCTGCCTTTTATTACAGGATCTAACTATAGGGATGCTGCCTTATATTACAGGGTCTGCCTATAGGGGTGTTGCCTGATATTACAGGGTCTGCCTATAGGGGTGCTGCATTATATTACAGGGTCTGCCAATAGGAGTGCTGCCGTATATTATAGGATCTGCCTATAGGGGTGCTGCCTTATATTACAGGGTCTGCCTATATGGGTGCTGCCTTATATTACAGGATCTGCCTATAGGGGTGCTGCCTTATATTACAGGATCTGCCTATAAGGGCGCTGCCTTATACTACAGGGTCTGCCTATAGGGGTGCTGCCTTATATTACAGGGTCTGCCTATAGGGGTGCTGCTTTTTATTACTGATCTACAAAGCCATCCACAACCTGTCCCCTCCCTATATCTCTGAACTAATTTCCCAATATCTTCCCTCACGTAATCTCCGATCCTCCCAAGATTTCCTAATCTCCTCCACATTTATTCGTTCCTCACACAACTGCCTCCAAGATTTCTCCCGAATATCCCCCATCCTCTGGAATTCCATGCCTCAACACGTCCGACTATCTACCACCCTCGGCTCCTTCAGACGGAACCTGAAAACCCATCTCTTCAAGAAAGCCTACAGCCTACAATAACCATGCTGCCCGCCTCGCCATCGCCAGAGCCGCCGCCTCGCCCCGACCTTCTGTCTCTTCCCCACTATCCCATAGAATGTAAGTCCGCAAGGACAGGGTCCTCGCCCCTCTGTACCAGTCTGTCACTGTAAACCTGCTTACTGTAATCGATATCTATAACTCTGTATGTAACCCCTTTCTCATGTACAGCACCATGGAATTAATGGTGCTATATAAATCTAATATATAAAGCTGAATGTGTGTATGTGTGTATGTGTGTATGTGTGTATGTATGTCCGGGATTGGCATCTGCACCGTCGCAGCTACAGCCACAAAATTTTGCACAGTCACACGTCTGGACCCCGAGAGCGTCATAGGCTATATTGTGAGGTGAAATTTTAACCCCGCGCATTCCAATTCACCAAACAATTTTGCCCCTATCTACATAATGGGGAAAAAAGTGAAAGTAAAAGTGTTGGAGGCGTCGCAGCTACAGCCACAAAATTTTGCACAGTCACACGTCCAGACCCTGAGAGCGTCATAGGCTATGTTGTGAGGTGAAATTTTAACCCCGTGCTTTCCAATTCACCAAACAATTTTGCCCCTATCTACATAATGGGAAAAAATGAAAGGAAAAGTGTTGGAGGCAAATTGACAGCTGCCAGATGTGAACAAGGGGGACGTAAAGAGTGAGAGAGATGGCGCCAAAGAGTATATACCGTACAGTTGCTAAGGTGGGGCCCCGACATGGGATACTCACCACACACGGGGATATGAACACACACACAAAATGCGCCACACACTACCACGTGCTTGAACACATATCACCCTCAGCACACAATTCACCACACATTCTCCAACCTCGCCACATAAAAGTCGAAACACAAAAGTCGCCGCTCAAAACTCGCCAAGCGCAGAACTCGCCACATGCAAAAACTAGGCTCTTGCAAAACTCGCCACAAGTGCAAAACTCACCTCATGGAAAACTCGCCACATGCAAAACTTGCACACGCGGAAAAATTGCCACATGCACAAAAGTTGCAACACATGCAAAATTTGCCTCACACAAAACTTGCACATACTCAAAAGGCACCACACAAAACTCGCCACGCGCAAAACTCGCCATGCGCAAAACTTGCTGCACACAAGTTGCTACACTAACCTGTCACATGCAACTCGACACACAAAAAGTTGCTACACGCATGTTGCCACACAAAACTCATCTCACAAAAGTCGCTACATGCATGTCGCCACACGCAACTCAACACACACAACTTGACAAACGAAACTCGCCCTAAAACACACACAAGTCTGGTCTTATCCTTCAAAAATAAAAATCTGATTAATAAGCAGACAAACTACAACAAATGTACCATATAGGAAATACGGCAGCTGTCAGTCACATGACCTGTCTATTATGTGTATGTGTGAGCTAATATATACAGGGCTTCCTGTTGGCTGGGGATTTATCAGGCTGCCAATTTAGCTTACAAATACTGAGGTGAAAATACTGAGCAAATAACGTGTGAACGAGGTCTAATACAGAAGGAGATGACACACAGGTATATACTATATACAGGGGAGATGACACACAGATATATACTATATACAGGAGAGATGACACACAGGTATATACTATATAGAGGAGGAGATGACATACAGGTACATATATATACAGGAGGAGATGACATACAGGTATATACTATATACAGGAGGAGATGACCTACAGGTATATACTATATACAGGAGCAGATGACCTACAGGTATATACTATATACAGGAGGAGATGACATACAGCTATATGCTATATATAGAAGATGACATGCAGGTATATACTATATACAGGAGGAGATGACACACAGATATATACTATATACAGGGGAGATGACACACAGGTATATACTATATACAGGAGGAGATGACATACAAGTATATACTATATATAGAAGGAGATGACATTCAGGTATATACTATATATAGGGGAGATGACACACAGCAGGTATATAATATATACAGGGGAGATGACATACAGGTATATACTATATACAGGAGATGACATACAGATGTATACTATATATAAGGGATATGACAAACATGTATATACTGAGGTGATGAGGTGAAAATGAGAGGTGTGAGGTGAGAATGAAAAGGTGTGAGTGCAAAATGAGAGGAGTGAGGAAAAATAATGGAGTGATCAGAAAATGACAGATGTGAGGTTGAAATGACAAGTGTTAGGGGGGAATGAGAGGAGTGAGGGAGAAAATGAGAGATGTGAGGGAGAAAATGAGAGATGTGAGGGGGAAAATGAAAGATGTGATTGGGAAAATGAGAGGCGTGATGGGAAAATAAGAGAAGTGAGGTGCTATAACTAATCACAGATATTTACTATGCCCAGGCAACGCCGGGCTCTTCAGCTAGTTAATAATAATAATAATAATAATAATTACAGGGTCTACCTATAGGGGTGCTGCCTTATATTACAGGGTCTGTCCATAGGGGTGGTGCCTTATATTACAGGATTTGCCTATAGGGGTGCTGCCTTATATTACAGGGTTTGCCTATAAGGGTGCTGCCTTATATTACAAGATTTGCCTATAAGGGTGCTGCCTTATATTACAGTAGCTGCCTATAGAGGTGTTGCCTTATATTGTCTCGATAAGCTACAGACGCAGATGTGGCCCAGCCCATAGACGCCCCCAAGCCGGCCAACCTCCGAAGGCGTGGGGCGTGCATCCCCCAGGGACAAAATACGGACCCTTTACACTGCAGGGGGAGACCCAGGCCTACCCGAACTAGGGGAGGGCAGCGACCGGGGTTCTGTGGCAGCTGAGCATGTGGACAAGGAGAATCACGTAGGACTTGATTACACGGATACTTCAGGTATAGAGAAAGTAAAGTTTACTAAAGTAAAGTCACACAGTACATAACCAAAACATGATGATGTCAGGCTCCTGATTCCACACCTCAGAAAGGTACCACCCAGTGGACCCCAAGGCACCAACGGATCACCGAGGCACACATAGGCGGGACATCAGGACCCAGGCAGGAAATCAGGGTACACGAGGACATCAGGGTGCAGGCAAGACATCAGGATGCAGACAGGACATTAGGACATCTGGACTGAGGAAAGACCTCAGAACATCAGGACACAGGCAGGGCATCAGGACACAGGAATACTGGACAGACATCTGGGACACTGGCGTGGCAGCCAAGGTCGTCAGCTGGGACACTGGCGTGGCAGCCCAGGAAATCAGGTTACATCAGGATATGAGTCACAGGGAGGACATCAGGACATCAGGGAACAGACAGGATATCAGGACATCAGGGTCCATGAGGTCATGAAGACAGAGGCAGGACATCAGGGTACAGACAGGACATCAGGACATCTGGACCCAGGGTCACCAGCAGACATCAGACAGGATTCGTTCGGTTCCGGACATCCGACATGACCTACAGGTACCACCAGAGTGATCAGGCTCCAAGCTCCACACAGCGGTCATCAGGTTCCAGACTGCGGTCGTCAGGCTCCGGGCATCAGACCTAGGAAGGAACTCAAGCGTGATGGTGCAAACACCGCCAAACTGGACATGAGCCAGACGGGGTTAACACCGCATGGTAGTCAGAGCACAGAGTAGTAGATACTCAGCAGAAACACCGGTTTCAAGAGACTCAAAGTCACTGGGAGTGATGCTCCAGATGCAAAGGGATTCCAGGAACATAATCACTGCAGAAACAGTTCAGGCAGGTTTAGGCACAGGACAGGTACAGGATAGAGGATTCTGGCCTGGATATACCGCCTCCAGGACAGGCGCCAGAACAGGACAAAACAGGAATCAAGGCAAGGACTTTGGTACCAAAACATAGACAGGAGATGTGCAGAAACACAAACACACATAGCAAAGTTCAAAAGCTTTGTGAGTGTAGCTCAGGCCTCGCCCATAGGGCAGGGCAGCTTTATATATGAGCTGCCCCTCAGCAATTGGCTGGGGACAGCATTTGAAGTACACACCCTAACCCTGATAAAAGCAGGGGAGGTGTGGCCGCGCACGCCCTAAGCACACACAGAAACCATTACAGCACCATCAGTGCAGGATCTGAGGCTCAGGGCACCTGGCTGAGACTGCATGCACTGAGCCATGTGGAAAGCCATGCACCATCCGCAAATGACCTCACAACCTGCGGACAGCTTCACAGCAGCAACCAGGGACTGCACATGAGGAAGGTATGCAGCAGGGCAAATAGCTAAACACCCATGTACGACTCCGCATCAGAGCAGGGAACTGAGAAGGCTCCATTAAGGTAACAGCCAACAGTATCCCAGCTCAAATTAGGGGGGAAAAGAGTAAAGGGTTAAAGCAAACATATGCATATGCATTGTCATGCCGAAAACCAGAAACAGACAGAACGGCATGACATATATTATACGGTCTGCCTATAGGGGTGCTGTCTTATACTACAGGGTCTACCTATAGGGGGGCCGCCTTATTTTACAGGGTCTGCCTATACGGGTGCTGCCTTATATTACAGGGTCTGCCTATAGGGGTGCTGCCTTATATTACAGAGTCTGCCTATAGGGGGGCTGCCTTATGTTACAGGGCCTACCTATAGTAGTGCTGCCTGATATTACAGGATCTGCCTATAGGGGTGCTGCCTTATATTACAGGATCTGCCTATTGGGGTGCTGCCTTATATTACAGGGTCTGTCTATAGGGGTGCTGCCTTATATTACAGGATCTGCCTATAGTGGATGGGGGCTGCCTTGTGCTATAGAGTCTGCCTATGGGGGGTGCATTATACAATATATAATAGGCCTATGGGGAGTGCATTATACTATGTGGAGGTTTATGGGGAGTGCATTATACTACATTTAGGACTATCTGGTGCATTATACTATATGGAGGCTATCTAGGGGGCCATCATACAGTGTGGAGATTACAGTGAGCAGGCCATTGTACAGTGTGGGGATTATAGTGAAGGGGCCATCAAACAGTTTGGAGGCTACTAAGGGGTCAGTGTGGGTGACACTATACAGTGAGGGGCATTATACTGTGTATAAGAGAGCACAATGCTGTGTATAGGGAATCTGTACAGAAGGGAGACTCGGGACATTATTAAATGTAAAGTGAACACTTATTGTTATAGGGGAACTCAGGTTGCTGTTACTATCAAATGGGCACACACAGGACATTATTACATTCTAGGGGGCAAAATATGGGCACTGTTTCCTAAGGCACTTGCACCCGGCATTACTATATTATAGAGGGTTGCTTTCAAATTTAGGGGGCACAGAGAACCACACAGCAGGGGCAGTAATTATTATTATTATTATTATACATTTTTATAGCGCCATTTATTCTATGGCGCTTTACATGTGAATACGGGGCAAATATAGACAAATACATTAAACATGAGCAGATAACAAGGCACACGAGTACATAAGGAGGGAGGACCCTGCCCGCGAGGGCTCACAGTCTGCAGGGGGTGGGTGAGGATACACTAGGAGAGGGAAGAGCTGACTGTGCGGCTGTTCAGTAGGTTGAGGATCACTGCAGGCTGTAGGCTTGTCGGAAGAGATGAGTCTTCAGGTTCTTTTTGAAGGTTTCTATGGTAGGCGCGAGTCTGATGTGTTGGGGTAGAGAGTTCCAGAGTATGGGGGAAGCACGGGAGAAGTCTTGGATGCGGTTATGGGAAGAAGAGATGAGAGGGGAGTAGAGAAGGAGGTCTTGGGAGGATCGGAGGTTGCGTGTAGGTAGGTACCGGGAGACCATGTCACAGATGTATGGAGGAGACAGGTTGTGGATGGCTTTGTATGTCAGTGTGAGGGTTTTGAACTGGAGTCTCTGGGCGATAGGAAGCCAGTGAAGGGCTTGACACAGGGGAGAGGCTGGGGAATAGCGGGGGGACAGGTGGATTAGTCGGGCAGCAGAGTGTAGGATGGATTGGAGTGGTGCCAGAGTGCTAGAGGGGAGTCCAGAGAGTAGGAGATTGCAGTAGTCGAGGCGGGAGATGATAAGAGCATGCACTAGCGTTTTTGCAGTGTTGCGGTCAAGGAAAGCACGGATCCAGGAAATATTTTTGAGTTTGAGACGACAGGAGGAGGCAAGGGCTTGGATATGTGGCTTGAAAGCGAGGGCAGAGTCGAGGATCACCCCGAGGCACCGGGCGTGTGGGACTGGGGATAGTGAGCAGCCATTGACATTGATGGATAGGTCTGGTGGAGGGGTAGAGTGAGATGGGGGAAAGATGATGAATTCTGTTTTGTCCATGTTCAGTTGTAGAAAGCGAGCAGTAATAGGGACACATACGGCAGCAGCAGCTCAGTATTGGGATATCAGCAGGATAAGGGGTTTGTGCAGGTTGGGAATAGATGGTGATGGCTGGAATATGAGAAGGGAAACGTGTCTTTGTTGCATTCTCTGCAGCCGAGTCCTGGGTGGAAGAAGTTGTGTCGGTCTGGGCCAGATGGAAAAGACGAGAAAAATGAACGATTCCATCAGAAAGAACGTCAGCAGTAAATCATTATCTGTAACTGTGCTGTGTTCTCTTATATGTTCTGTACGACTGGTATCTACCACTGACCATATGGCGGTAATATCCATGTTGATCTTTGTATAGAGATTATCTTCAGTAACAGCGTGGTCATCTGCTAAGGTTCTCCTCTACTATTAAGGTGTGTAACCCAGTTATAATCAAGGGTACCTGGTAAGGGGCCCACTCAGAAGCTTCCACCCCCCCCAAACCAAAACCCTAGCTACGCCTCTGGTAGCTCGCCAAGAGTTTTGCTGTAATTGTTTGCTCGTGTATTTCCAAGAAAGTCCTTGATAAGGTCTTTGAATGATAAGCAAGCATTCTTTTGGAGTTCTGGCATTGTCTCAAAGAAATGTTCATCTTTGATGAGCTGCTGAATTTGTGGACCATCAAACACACAGGCCTTTATTTTTTCAAATGGTAGCTATTTAATGCCAAAATGAGATGCTGGAAACAGTCTCCTTCATTTGGCAAGGTTTTAAAAAATTGATTCATGAGACCCAGTTTCATGTGCATAGGTAGGAATAGAATGTTCTTTATGCCAACCAGTGACTCATGTAGAATGCTTGGATCACAAGGTTTGACGTCAGATTTTGGAGACCAATTCCTCTCTACCCAATGCTTCCCACAAAGTCTGTTGTCCCACATGCACAGAAAACAAGGGTACTTGGTATATCCATGTTGCTGACAAAGAAGTAAGCAGACCATGTTTAAGGTCAACACTAGGGTTGAGCGACTTTTACTTATTCAGGATCGAGTCGGGTTTCGCGAAACCCGACTTTGTCAAAAGTCGGGTTGGGTGAAATCGGCCGATCATTGCGAAAAGTCGGGGGGCTGACTGAAACACGAAACCCAATGCAAGTCAATGGGGAATAAAAGTCGGCAGTGAGTGGAGGACAGAAAAACACCTACAGAGCCCATTTTAATGTTAAAATCATCAATTCTTGTTACTTAAGCTTGTCAATCTTAATTAACCTTATAATAATGGTTAGGTATTCAAAATTGGGGGTCATTTGGTTAAAGTTGTGAGGGGGGGGAGGGCTGGCTCAATTTTTTCTTGGGCCCAGGAAATGTGGAATACATCACGGCGGTGGAGCAGGGAGAGGTAAGTATTTCAACTTTGCAAGTGCTGTGATCCAGAGCAAGCAGGGGGGTCCACTCATTCGCATTGGCACTGACACAGGGCCCCTCAAAGTACGGCGTTGTGTTTGACGGCGGGGGCGCCTACCACCGGCAGTGACACTTTTGTGTACTATGACGGGCCCTGTGACAGTGACGTCGCCAACGAGTATGCCCCCCCCACCTGATGAAGGAACCTGCACTTTCATATGCACCTTCCTCTTTGTCCCCGCGTAAGGTGGTATAGTATGCGGGAAGGGGGACCTGACTTTCAGCAGGGTAAGATTCTGGCTGTGTAGAGTGCAAGGGGAATGTAGTGGTCTGGGTCAATGTACCAGCAGACCCATCAAGCAGTGGCTGGGTAATAGGCAGGATGAGGAGGAAACACAGATATAGGCCCAAAATAAAAAAGGAGGCTAAAAGCAGAAAAACATTGGTAACAGGAGTAAACAGGTAGCATTGCTTTGTTCAGTGGAGGACAACAACAAGCAGCAGACACTGTTAGTAGGGCCCAACCAAACTAGTAGGGCAAATACAGTTTCAAATTCTAAATACAGGCCGAAAGCCTGTAGATTGAAACTCAGCTTTGTTTCTTTGAGGAAACCAAGAGGCAGCAGCAGACGTCACTAGGCCCAAACCAAGAACCAGGCCAAATGCAGTTTCATATTGTTGATAGAGGCCGAAAGCCTGTAGATTCAAACTCAGCTTTGTTTCTTTGAGGAAACCAAGAGGCAGCAGCAGACGTCACTAGGCCCAAACCAAGAACCAGGCCAAATGCAGTTTCATATTGTTGATAGAGGCCGAAAGCCTGTAGATTCAAACTCAGCTTTGTTTCTTTGAGGAAACCAAGAGGCAGCAGCAAACGTCACTAGGCCCAAACCAAGAACCAGGCCAAATCCAGTTTCATATTGTTGATAGAGGCCGAAAGCCTGTAGATTCAAACTCAGCTTTGTTTCTTTGAGGAAACCAAGAGGCAGCAGCAGACATCACTAGGCCCAAACCAAGAACCAGGACAAATGCAGTTTCATATTGTTGATAGAGGCCGAAAGCCTGTAGATTCAAACTCAGCTTTGTTTCTTTGAGGAAACCAAGAGGCAGCAGCAGACGTCACTAGGCCCAAACCAAGAACCAGGCCAAAGGCAGTTTCATATTGTTGATAGAGGCCGAAAGCCTGTAGATTGAAACTCAGCTTTGTTTCTTTGAGGAAACCAAGAGGCAGCAGCAGACGTCACTAGGCCCAAACCAAGAACCAGGCCAAATGCAGTTTCATATTGTTGATAGAGGCCGAAAGCCTGTAGATTCAAACTCAGCTTTGTTTCTTTGAGGAAACCAAGAGGCAGCAGCAGACGTCACTAGGCCCAAACCAAGAACCAGGCCAAATGCAGTTTCATATTGTTGATAGAGGCCGAAAGCCTGTAGATTCAAACTCAGCTTTGTTTCTTTGAGGAAACCAAGAGGCAGCAGCAGACGTCACTAGGCCCAAACCAAGAACCAGGCCAAATGCAGTTTCATATTGTTGATAGAAGCCGAAAGCCTGTAGATTGAAACTCAGCTTTGTTTCTTTGAGGAAACCAAGAGGCAGCAGCAGACGTCACTAGGCCCAAACCAAGAACCAGGCCAAATGCAGTTTCATATTGTTGATAGAAGCCGAAAGCCTGTAGATTGAAACTCAGCTTTGTTTCTTTGAGGAAACCAAGAGGCAGCAGCAGACGTCACTAGGCCCAAACCAAGAACCAGGCCAAATGCAGTTTCATATTGTTGATAGAGGCCAAAAGCCTGTAGATTCAAACTCAGCTTTGTTTCTTTGAGGAAACCAAGAGGCAGCAGCAGACGTCACTAGGCCCAAACCAAGAACCAGGCCAAATGCAGTTTCATATTGTTGATAGAGGCCGAAAGCCTGTAGATTCAAATTCTGCTTTGTTTAGTAGAGGTAGAGTGGGTGCACCCACCTGTCCAGGCAAATGGCACTTGCACGGGTGCTTGCACCAAGTGGTGACCACGGTCCTGTGGGGGGAGTCAGCCCATTTAGGGAGGTATAAAAATGGCCTATGGTGGACATTCAGCAGCTGCAAATGGAGGAATTGGCAAAGTCAGTAAGAGGAGGGCAAAAGCGAGTCATTTATCACCCAAGCTATGTGTCAGCAGGGGAAGGTGGGGCAAAAGAATTGGCAATCCATGATTGGTTCATTTTAATGAAGGTTAGATCATCTACATTTTGGGTAGCCAGACGTGTCCTTTTTTTGGTCAGTATTGAACCAGCAGCACTGAAGACTCTTTCTGAAAGCACACTGGCAGCAGGGCAAGCGAGCTCCTGCAATGCATATTCTGCCAATTCGGGCCAGGTGTCTAGTTTAGATGCCCAGCAATCAAAGGGGAATGACCTGTGAGGGAGAACATCGATAAGGGATGACAAATAGTTTGTAACCATACTGGACAAATGCTCTCTCCTGTCACTTTGAATAGATGCAGCAGTCCCTGTTGTGTCAGCGGTCATTGAAAAATCACTCCACAACCTTGTCAGAAAACCCCTCTGTCCAACGCCACTTCGGATTTCTGCACCTCTAGCACCTCTGCCATGTTGCCCCCTACGGCAAGTTTGAGGACCATCACAACCTCTGCTGGGAATGACTGAACCAAACGGTCTACAAGAGTTGCTTGTTTGGTAGCCAATATTTGCTCAAGGTTCTCATGTGGCATGATGTTTTGCATTTTCCCTTTATAGCGTGGATCCAGGAGGCAGGCCAACCAGTAATCGTCATCGGTCATCATTTTGACAATGCGGGGGTCCCTTTTTAGAATACGCAAGGCACACTCAGCCATGTGGGCCAATGTTCCTGGTGTCATTTCACTGGTCCTGCTGGGTTGAGGAGCACTTTCTTGGAAATCCACATCACAAGTGTCCCGCAAGAAACCTGTACCTGACCTTGCAACGCCACCAGTTTCAAGTGGCCCCTGAGAAGCATCCTCCTCCCATACATAGTCATCCCCATCATCCTCATCCTCTTCGACCGCCACCTCGTCCTGGACAGTTCCCTGACCAGACAATGGCTGACTGTCATCAAGGATTCCCTCCTCCTCGGCTGCAGACGCCAGCTCCTTGATGTGCTTCAAACTTTGCATCAGCAGATGCATAAGTGGGATGCTCATGCTTATGATGGCGTCGTCTGCACTTGCCAGCCGTGTGCATTCCTCGAAACAATGAAGGACTTGACAGAGGTCTTGTAGCTTGGACCACTGCACACCAGACAACTCCATGTCTGCCATCCAACTGCCTGCCCGTGTATGCATATCCTCCCACAAATACATGACAGCACGCCTCTGTTCACACAGCCTCTGAACCATGTGCAATGTGGAGTTCCACCTTGTTGCAACGTCGATAATTAGGCGGTGCTGCGGAAGATTGAGCGATCGCTGATGGTTCAGCATACGGCTGGAATGTACGGGCGACTGGCGGATGTGCGAGCAAAGTCTTTGCACCTTCAGGAGCAGGGCTGGTAACTCTGGATAATTTTTAAGAAAGCACTGCACCACCAGGTTCAAAGTGTGAGCCAGGCAAGGTATGTGTTTGAGTTGTGAAAGGGCTATGGCAGCCATAAAATTCCTTCCATTATCACTGACTACCTTGCCTGCCTCAAGATGTACACTGCCCAGCCATGACTGAGTTTCTTGCTGCAAGAACTCGGCCAGAACTTCCGCGGTGTGTCTGTTGTCGCCCAAACACTTCATTTCAAACATGGCCTGCTGACGCTTCCCACTAGCTGTTCCGTAATGGGACACCTCGTGTGCAACACTGACAGCTGCGGATGGAGTGGTCGTGCGACAGCGCTCTGTGGATGAGATTTCGCTTCTGGAGGATGAGGAGGAGGAGGAGGTGGGGTGGCGAACGTCTAAAGCCAACTGTTTCCTAGATCGTGGGCTAGGCAGAACTGTCCCACTATTGCTGTCCCCTGTGGACCCTGCATCCACGACATTAACCCAGTGCACCGTGATGGACACGTAACGTCTCTGGCCATGCCTACTGGTCCATGCATCTGTTGTGAGGTGCACCTTCCCACTGACAGACTGTCTTAGTGCATGGACAATGCGGCCTTTGACATGCTGGGGGAGCGCTGGGATGTATTTTCTCGCAAAGAAGTGGCAACTGGGTAGGTCATAGCATGGTACTGCGTAGGCCATCAGGGCTTTGAAAGCTTCGCTTTCAACCAACCGGTAGGGCATCATCTCTAACGAGATAAGTCTGGCAATGCGGGCGTTCAAACCCTTTGTACACGGATGACAGGATGAGTACTTTCGTTTCCTAACAAGAGTCTCTTCTAGGGTGAGCTAGACTGGAGAGCTGCCTATGGTGGAACTAGCGGTTGTGGTGGTTGTGGACATGGCAGATTGAGAGTGAGTTGGTGATGTTGGCCTACATACAGTGCTTCCTACCAATAACCTTCTGACTCCCTGACTGCTTTGGCCTAGCGACGATCCTTCCACATTTGCTGCTTGTGTCCTAACCGGTGGGCTTACAGTGAGGGAAGCAATGTTGCAGTGCTGACTACCTTCATTCAGACCTGGTGCACCAACGGTACGGGATGTTAGGTAGTTAGTCCAGGCTTGCAAGTGCATGCTGTTTAATTGTCTATGCATGCACGTTGTATTTAAATTGTTAAGAATCTTCACTCTGCTAAAGGTCTTTGAGCATTTTTTACAGATCACTTTTGACTGATCATTGGGATCTTGGTCAAAAAAATGCCACACTGCACTCTTCCTACTAGGGAATTCCTTTTCAGGCATTGCACGCTGTGCAACTTTCACAGGATGGCCATGCTGTCCTAAAACTGGTTTTGTCAAACGTTTTTTGCCTGATACGCGCCTGCCAGATGACAGCTGTTGCGATGTAGATTGGTGCTGCTGTGGATAACTCTCCTCCGCTTCTGAGCTAGTGGCAGCGCCACCCTCTTCCCCCAATGGCTGCCAATCTGGGTCAACAACTGGGTCATCTATCACCTCCTCCTCCTCAATGTCATGTGCACCTTCCTCAGTGTCACCGTGTAAGGTGCTATAGCGTTCGGGACAGGGCACCATAGTCTCATCAGGGTCAGATTCTGGCTCAGCAAACTGTGAGGGCAATGTAGTTATCTGACTCGATGGAACAGCATCATAATCTAGCTGTGGCTGTGCATCAGTGCACTAAATGTCTGATTCTTCTTGCAATGGGCAGGGTACAATTTCCCTTTCTAACCCAGGCACGGTATGTGTAAAGAGCTCCATGGAGTAACCTGTTGTGCCGCCTGACGCATCCTTCAGTTTTGGTTTGGGAGAAAGACACAAGGAAACGTCTTGTTCCTGACCGGGAGCATCCACTGACGACTGGCTGCTGTGACATTTTGAACTTTGGGAAGAGGAGGCTAAAGAGCTAGATGCTGAGTCAGCAAGGAAAGCCAAAACTTTTTCCTGCTGCTCCGGCTTTAAAAGCTGTTTTCCTACTCCCAGGTAAGGGAGCCTTCGAGGCCTTGTGTAGCCAACGATGACGCAGGCTCAACACCTCCAGCCTTAGGTGCTACTGTGCTTTTGCCACTACCACCAGATGCAGCACCACCATCAGTACCAGCTGACAACCCCTGCCCACGGCCTCTTCCACCAGACTTCCTCATTTTTGGGGGGGAGACACAGAAGCACAACTCTGGCCCAGTCGTATAACAGTAAACTATGAACGTGGCAGAAAGTGGCTGCCTGATATATACGACACACTAGCAGTACAGCAGAATATACACTGTGTGCAAATTTTAATCTCCCTTTTTTTGGGGGGGAGACACAGAAGCACAACTCTGGCCCAGTGGTATAACAGTAAACTATGAACGTGGCAGAAAGTGGCTGCCTGATATATACGACACACTAGCAGTACAGCAGAATATACACTGTGTGCAAATTTTAATCTCCCTTTTTTTTGGGGGAGAGACACAGAAGCACAACTCTGGCCCAGTGGTATAACAGTAAACTATGAACGTGCCAGAAAGTGGCTGCCTGATATATATGAAACACTAGCAGTACAGCAGAATATACACTGTGTGCGAATTTTAATCTCCCTTTTTTTTTGGGGGGGGGAGACACAGAACCACAACTCTGGCCCAGTGGTATAACAGTAAACTATGAACGTGCCAGAAAGGGGCTGCCTGATATATACGACACACTAGCAGTACAGCAGAATATACACTGTGTGCGAATTTTAATCTCCCTTTTTTTGGGGGGAGACACAGAAGCACAACTCTGTCCCAGTGGTATAACAGTAAACTATGAACGTGCCAGAAAGTGGCTGCCTGATATATACGACACACTAGCAGTACAGCAGAATATACACTGTGTGCAAATTTTAATCTCCCTTTTTTTGGGGGGGAGACACAGAAGCACAACTCTGGCCCAGTGGTATAACAGTAAACTATGAACGTGGCAGAAAATGGCTGCCTGACATATACGACACACTAGCAGTACAGCAGAATATACACTGTGTGCGAATTTTAATCTCCCTTTTTTTGGGGTGGGGGGAGACACAGAACCACAACTCTGGCCCAGTGGTATAACACAACACTATGAACGTGCCAGAAAGTGGCTGGAATTATTATTTAAAAAAAAAAAAAAAAAAATAACAAGCTCCTTACAATGAGCTCAGGACAAGTATGGAAGCAATAAAATGGACTGCTTAACACAAAAATGTGGACAAATAAACTAGATAGGTAACTGTGCAGAAAGGAGCAACAGGAATTTTGCTTTAAAAAAAACAGTTGGTTTGCACAGCACCGTGCACACAGCTATGCAGCTGCTGCACTAAAATACGACCTCCACTGTCCCTGCACAAAAAGGTGGTGTGGGACAGTGAAAATCGCTCCAGCACAAGCGGTTTGGGGGTTTATATTTCCTTCCTTACTCTGTCCCTGCTTCTGACTAACTGCAGCAACACCTCTCCCTATGCTCAGATCGGCAGAAGTAAGATGGCGGTCTGCGTGCACGCCCCTTTATACCCGCTGTGACGCCACAGACAGCAAGCCTATCACTGCCATGCCCTTCTCAAAGATGGTGGGGACCGAGACCTATGTCATCACGCTGCCCACACTCTGCGTCCTCCTTCATTGGATGAAAAACGGCGGTGACAGCGTCATATGAAACGCGACTTTGGCGCTCTGATCGTGTACCGCATGGCCGATCCCACTGTAGGATCGGTTCGGGTTTCATAAAACCCGACTTTGCCTAAAAGTCGCCGAATTATGAAAATGACCGATCCGTTTCGCTCAACCCTAGTCAACACAGAAGATCCAATTTTGTTTGTGATATTACATCAACTCTCTTATATAATGACTATCTTTAGGTGTCTGTATTTGTGATAAATAATAGCCGATTGAAACTGCACCAAATAAATTGCCATTGTGGAGGAGGACACACTTTAAGTGCACCTTTGATCTATCAATGAACAGTCACCATTTATTTGAATTATAGATTTGATTTCCCAATTCCTCAATTAAACCATGTATATTATGGCAAAACACAAAGCCACTGTCACTTCTGGATCCAAACTTGGATATTTTGCTCGTTTTTCAAGTAAGTTTTTCTCATGCAATCTTGATGCTAGGAGTTATGAAGCCTTTTTTGATAGTCCCAAATCTCATGGCAAACCATTCGACTCATGCTGGTCAAATCCCTTACAGACTGAGACATCGTCAATTTCAAAATCTACATCATTGCTGTCACTTTGCTCTTTACAATAATGTTGTTCTTGAAAAGATGGGAGTTCAAGGAAAACTGACGCTAGGTGTCACGCCGTTTTGTTTGTATCTGGTTTCTCGGTATGACAATGCATGCTTTTGCTTTAACCCTTTGATCCTTTCCCTCTAATTGAGCTGAGATACTGTTGGCGGTTAGCTGTACAGAGCCTGCTTAGTTCCCTGCTCTGCTGCATAGCCATACATGGGAGGTTAGGTCTTTGCTCTGCTGCATGACCATCCGCATGTGTAGTCCCTGGTTGCTACTGTGGAAGCTGTCCGTGCGTTGTGAGGTCATTTGCAACTGGTGCATGACTTTCCAGCTGTGTCTGGGCGTGACTAGCAATGGCCCAGTGTACTGTCACTCAACCCAAGGTACCTTATTTAATAGTGGTGATGCGCACATACAACCACACTTGTCAAGTGCCAAAACAAATAAATAGGTAACCTTGGTTGCATAAATATCAGCAGGTATCACAAAGAGAGGGGGTAAGGTCAAAATGGTAAGAAAAGTAAACAAATGTATAAATATTGGAACAATCTCACCAATTGCCGAGGACAGGTAAGGTGGAGCCAAAACTTGCTGGAGTGGAAAAATCCATCATGCCACAGCGTCAGGAGACAATGCCCTGTCAATCCCTAAGGGGGTATTAATAATGCTGAATCCCCAAGCTCCCGCCCTTACAAGGGCAGTCCACATCTACCCCTAAAGTATAACATGCCCTGCACTCTCCCTATATTGGTGTCCCAACGCTTTTCTTTCAAGCAGGATCATCAGGGGACTAGCTTGCATGGGAGGTAAAGTGCTTAAGTGCTACATGGAAAGACAATATATAAATCCGCCGTGCACGGTGACAGGTGTAACGCCGGGACGTCATACGACTCAGGCAGCTGGAGCGCACGCCACTGAAAGTAATGATGCCATTTTGAATGCGTCACTTCTGCCCACCATCTACAAGGAGTACTGCATGCAGCCCAGCGCAGGTCACCGGAGCTATTGGTGCCATTTTGTGTGCGCCAGTATCATCACCATACAGAGGAGTGTTAGCACAAGGCATACAATCCTGCGCGCTACTGGCACTAATACCAAGTTAACCGCATCATATCCAGGTGTAGTGGACATGTGGTCCTGGGTGCAAAAGGTGCAGAGATCCAGTGAAGGCGGAGTCATAATCAGCATGATCATGACTGCGGGCATTATGCTGGCACTCGGATATATGATCACATTAAGGGTATAAAGTTAGAAGTTACATACGCTATATTCCTAGAAGGCCAAAGAGGAAAAGATATAATAATAAAAGGGGCATATTTTTGAGGACAAACTAAGTGGCATAAAATTTGGGTTCCAAGAAGAAAAGACCATTCAAAATGTAAATGGAGTTTGACTCTAAACTTGAGTCCCCATTATATTCATATATTGAAAGCTGTCATAGAAAAAAGCAGTGACTCTTTTACTATAAGGTGAAATTAACAAGATCTCTTTTATTTTGTTTTCTTTGGCCGTCCCTGTAGCTAAAGGCCCACAACAGAGGTCATGTTTAATCAAATAAATAAATACACCCCAACAAAAATAAATATTATATAAATAGATAGAACAATGGGAATGTGTGACTGATGCTGAACCAGTAAACTTATTGGATGTAGTTATTAGAGTTGAGCTAAACGGATCGGTCAATTTCATAAGTCGCCGACTTTCGGCAAAGTCGGGTTTCATGAAACCCGACGAGATTCCAGTGTGGGATCGGCCATGCGGTACGCGATCTTCGCGCCAAAGTCGCATTTCATATGACGCGTTCAGCACCATTTCTCAGCCAATGAAGGTGGACGCAGAGTGTGGGCAGCGTCATGACATAGGTATCAGTCCCCACCATCTTAGAGAAAGGCATTACAGTGATTGGCTTGGTTTCTGCGGCGTCACAGGGGCTATAAAGGGGCGTGCACGCTGACCGCCATCTTACTTCTGCCAATTTGAGCATAGAGAGAGGTTGCTGTAGCTTCGTCTGAAGCAGGGATATTGTTAGGAGGGTAGTGTAATACAGTGGGCCTGATTTTTCTGCTGTCTCCCACACATTAACCCTAGAACGCGTACCTGGGAACTCGCAGGCCTGCTAGGTTACTTGTTTTCTATTATCTGTAAAACTACATTAGTTAGAATTTTGAAACTCAAGGTAATCCTCAGGTATATAGTTGTTAGTAATATCCAGTTGTTCATATATTTTTATGTTATAGGCATCTCGTATAGCAATGCTTTTTTTGTGACTACCCCAGATTCACGTACCTGGGGCCTTTGTGGCCTGCTTTGGTTTACATGTACTCCTCAGTCTTTTTGTCTGTACTGTTGTTGGGGAAGAACTTATGACTCAGTCTTTATGACTATTGGTCGATGGCTGTTGCTGGGAAGAGTGTGGATTCTGCCTGACATGGTAATGTGATCCTGGAAGGGAGTTTCCCCTCACAAAGTAGCGTGATTATGATGTCAGTGTATTCGGTTTCTGCAATGAGGCAACAATGGTGTCCTATAAAGCCAAGAAAGAAAAATCTGTGATATTACTGAGCACAATGCATCACGATGAAAGTATTGACACCAATGACAGGAAACAAAAACCTGAAATTATACTTCATTATAATAAGACAAAAGGAGGTGTCGACAAGATGGACGAAATGATTACTGAATATTCATGTAAAAGGCAGACTAAACGTTGGCCTGTTGCCCTTTTTTTCCAATATCCTTGATGTGTCATCCCTCAATAGCTATATTGTTTATTGGCAAACTAATCCAGAATTCCATGCCAACAGCAATGACAAGAGACGTCTATTTTTGACAGAACTTTGTTATGAACTTTTGATGCCTACTATGCTAGAGTGAAGCAGCACAAAATGCTTATCAAGGCAAATTACAGAGGCAATGATCCGATGTGGAATATGCTTTCAGGAACAGCCAGAGCAAAGAGAAAAAAAAGAAAGCGCTGCTATATTTTTCAAAGAAAGAAAGAAAATCGGAGCGTTTCTGTTCTACTTGCGGACAAAATGTATGCAGGGAACATTCTGAAGAAAAAATAATATGCAAGAATTGTCGGGGGAATATGTAAAGTGGAAAATAAATATTCCTGCACCAAGTTTGCTACAGACTTTATGTAAAAACTTTTTATAAGAATAAATGTATCCATCATAAAAAATTGTACTGAGTGAATATATTGGGCGTGCCCGTTTAGTTACATTTTTGTTGTTTTATGTACATAATTTTTTTTTGGAATTATACACATCTTAGGCTATGTTCCAAGTAGCGCTGGGGTTCACCAGAATGGGATCCATAATGGATCTGACCTCCTGGTAACTCCAGCTAAGGCTGATGGAATGCCGGGATTCCACCAGCCTTAGCTGAGGTCACCAGGAGGTCAGATCCATTACGGAACCCCTCCTGGTGGACCCCAGCGCTAGTGGGAATGCATCCTTACTTTGCAAATTTAAAATAAACTTTGAAAAGTATTTTTATTTGAGTTATTCCATGTTATTTGCACTCAGGCCTAAAAGGCCCCAGGTACGTGAATATGGGGTAGTCACAAAAAAAGCGTTGCTATACGAAATGCCTATAACATAAAAATATATGAACAACTGGAAATTACTAACAACTATATAGCTGAGGAATACCTAGAGTTTCAAAATTGTAACTAAAGTAGTTTTACAGAAAATAATAAAAAAGTAACCTGACAGGCCTGCGAGGCTCCAGGTACGCGTTCTACCAGCCTTAGCCGGGGTCACCAGGAGGTCAGATCCACTACGAAATCCCGTCCAGGCGGACCCCAGAGCTAGTGGGAATGCATGCTTACTTTCAAATAACTTTGAAAAAAAATTTTTTTTTAGTTATTCCATGTTATTTGAAAACAGGCCTCAAAGGCCCCAGGTACGTAATAGTGTAGATTTCTATGGTCACGCATTCTAGGGTTAAAATGGGAGATTTATATTGCCACTGAGTGCATCTGCGTCAGTCCTGTTTGTGGCATATCTGTCAGCCACTTTCTGCCACTCAAACTGTGTAGTGTAATGCAGTGGGCCTGATTTTTCTGCTGTCTCCCACACATAAAAAAGGGAGATTTATATTGCCACTGAGTGCATCTGCGTCAGTACTGTTTGTGGCATATCTGTCAGCCACTTTCTGCCACTCAAACTGTGTAGTGTAATACAGTGGGCCTGATATTCCCAGCAGTCTCACACACCTATAAAGGGAGATTTAAATTCACAACAAGTTTACGTACACCATCTAACTGGTTTTACAGTACCATATAACGTTTGTTAGTTTGGTAACATTTTTCCAAGAATGAGGAAGTCTGGTGGAAGAGGTCGTGGCCGTGGGCGGTCATTGCCAGCTGGTAATGATAGTAGTGGTGGTGGAGCATCAGGTGGTCATGGGAAAAGCAATATAGCACCTAAGTCTCGAGTTGTTGAGCCAGCATCATCGTCTGGCTACACAAGGCCTCGAACGCTCCCTTTTCTGGGAGTAGGAAAACCGCTTTTAAAGCCGCAGCAGCAGGAACAAGTTTTGGCTTTCCTTGCTGACTCTGCCTCTAGGTCTTTTGCCTCCTCTTCGGAAAGTGCAAAATTTAAAAGCAGCGCGTCGTCAGTGGATGCTCCCGGTCAGGAACAAGTCGCTTCCTTGTGTCCTTCACCCAGAACAACAGAGAAGGATGCGTCAGGTGACACAACAGGTTACTCCATGGAGCTCTTTACACATACCGTGCCGGGTTAGAAAGGGAAATTGTTAACAGGCCATGCCCATTACAAGATGAATCAGACATGGAGTGCACAGATGCACAGCCACAGCTAGGTTATTATGCTGTTCCATTGACTCAGATCACAACATTGCCCTCGCAGTGTACTGAGCCAGAATCTGACCCTGATGAGACTATGGTGCCCCGCTATAGCACCGGCTTACACGGTGACACAGAGGAAGGTGCACAGGACACAGAAGAGGAGGTGATAGATGACCCAGTTGTTGACCCCGATTGGCAGCCATTGGGGAACAGGGTGCCGCTGGCAGTAGCTCTGAAGCGGAGGAGGAGCCGCAGCAGGCATCAACATCACAACAGCTTTCATCAGTCAGGCCCGTATCTGGCCCAAAACGTGTGTCAAAACCAAAAACAGTTGCAGGACAGCGTGGTCATCCGGTTAAAGTTGCTCAGTGTGCAATGCCTGAAAAGGTATTCGATACTAGGAAGAGTGAAGTCTGGCAATTTTTTAACCAAGATCCGAATAATCGGTGCAAAGTGATCTGTAAGAAATGCTCAAGGACCTTTAGCAGAGGTCAGAACGTCAAAAATATAAATACAAGTTGCATGTGTAGACATTTAACCAACATGCACTTGCAAGCCTGGACTAACTGCCAAACATACCGTAAAGTTGTTGCACCCGCGCACAATGAAGCTAGTCAGCAACACTACATTACTTCCCTCACTGAAAGCCCACCGTTTACGACACCACCTGCAGCAAATGTGGAGGTTTCATCGCAAGGCCAAAGCAGTCAGGGAATCACCAGGTTCTTGGTAGGAAACACTGTATGTAGCCCAACAGCAAGAATACCATCACCAACCCTCTCTCAGTCTGCCATGTCCACCACCACCCCCGCTAGTTCCACCATATGCAGCTCTCCAGTCCAGCTCACCCTTCAAGAGACTCTCCTTAGGTAAAGGATGTACTCTTCCTCTCATCCGCGTACACAGGATTTGAACACCCACATTGCTAGACTAATCTCGTTAGAGATGATGCCCTACCGGTTGGTTGAAAGCGAAGCTTTCAAAGCCCTGATGGCCTATGCAGTACCACACTATGACCTACCCAGTCGACACTTCTTTGCGAGAAAAGCCATCCCAGCCCTCCACCAGCATGTCAAAGACCACATTGTCCATGCACTGAGGCAATCAGTCAGTAGAAAGGTGCACCTCACAATAGATGCATGGACCAGTAGGCATTACCAGGGACGTTACGTGTCCATCATGGCACACTGGCTTAAAAGTGGTGGATGCAGGGTACACAGGGGACAGCCATAGAGGCACAGTTCTGCCTAGCCCACGGTCTAGGAAACAGTTGGCTGTAGGCATTTGCCATTCCTCCTCCTCCTCCAGAAGCGAAAGCTCGTACACAGAGCGCAGTCACACGATGACTCCATCAGCAGCTGCCAGTGTTGCAACCATAGTGTCCCATTATGGAACAGCTTGTGGGAAGCATCAGCAGGCTGTGTTGGAAATGAAGTGTTTGGGAGACAACAGACACACCGCGGAAGTTCTGTCCGACTTCTTGCAGCAAGAAACTAACTAATGGCTGGGCAGTGTACATCTTGAGGCAGGCAAGGTAGTCAGAGATAACGGAAGGAATTTTATGGCTGCCATAGCCCTTTCACAACTGAAACACATTCCTTGCCTGGCTCACACCTTGAACCTGGTTGTGCAGTGCTTCATGAAAAGTTATCCGAGGTTACCCGCCCTGCCCCTGAAGGTGCAGACTTTGCTCGCACATCCGCCGTTTGACCGTACACTTCAGCCGTATGCAGAACCATCAGCTATCTTTGAAGCTCCGTAGCACCGCCTAATAATCGACGTTGCAACAAGGTGGAACTCCACACTGCACATGCTTCAGAGGCTGTGCGAACAGAGGCGTGCTGTTATGTATTTGTGGGAGGATACACATACACGGGCAGGCAGTTGGATGGCAGACATGGAGTTGTCAGGTGTGCAGTGGTCGAAGCTACAAGATCTGTGTCAAGTGCTTCAGTGTTTTGAGGAATGCACACGCCTGGTTAGTGCAGACAATGCCATCATAAGCATGAGCATCCCCCTAATGCGTCTGCTGATGCAAAGTTTGACGCACATAAAGGAGGAGGCGTCTGCAGCCGTGGATGAGGGTAGCCTTGATGACAGTCAGCCACTGTCTGCTAAGGGAAGTATCCTGGACGAGGTGGCGGACGAAGAGGAGGAGGATGAGGATGATGATGGGGATGAATATTTATGGGAGGAGGAAGCTTTTCAGGGGGCAATAGAAACTGGTGGCGTTTCAAGGTTAAGTACAGGGTTTTTGAGGGAGACAAGTGATGTTGATTTGCCAGAAAGTGCTCCTCAACCCAGCACAAGCAGTGAATTGACACCTGGAACATTGGCCCACATGGCGGATTATGCCTTGCATATCCTAAAAAGAGACCCCCGCATTATCAAAATGATGACCGATGACGATTACTGGTTGGCCTGCCTCTTGGATCCACGCTATAAAGGGAAATTGCAAAATAACATGCCACATGAGAACCTTGAGCAAATATTGGGTACCAAACAAGCAACTCTTGTAGACCGTTTGGTTCAGGCATTCCCAGCACACAGCGGCGGTGATGGTTCTCACACGAGCTGCAGGGGGCAACATGGCAGAGGTGTTAGAGGTGCACAAATCCGAAGTGGCATTGGACAGAGGGGTTTTATGACCAAGTTGTGGAGTGATTTCGCAATGACCGCAGACACGACAGGTACTGCAGCATCAAGTCAAGGTTACAGGAGACAACATTTGTCCAGTATGGTTACTAACTATTTTTCCTCCCTTATCGATGTCCTCCCTCACAAGTCATTCCCATTTGATTACTGCGCATCCAAAATAGACACCTGGCCTGAATTGGCAGAATATGCATTGCAGTAACAAGAATGGATGTTTTTGCCATTAAAATGGGCACTGTAGGTCTTTTCCTGGCCTCCACTCACTGCCAACTATGCTTCCCCATTGACTTGCATTGGGTTTCGTGTTTCGGTCGATCCCCGACTTTTCGCGATAATCGGCCGATTTCACTCGACCCGACTTGAGAAGGTTCCGCGAAACCCGACTCGATCCTAAAAAAGTAAAAGTCGCTCAACCCTAGTAGTTATATAGAAAGACACAAGAGGAGAAAAGGGGAGGCGGGGGGGAGGGGGTATTATAGGGAAAGACTTCCCTCTTACAAAAAACATCCATAATTGACCTGATCATTGAGACCTCGAGGTTGGCATGTATCTAGCATGAAAATCCAACTGGCCTCTCTTTGTAGTAGCAGCCTATCGAGGTCACCACCCCTACTTGGCATGTCAATTTTGTCGATTCCTATGAATCATATGACTCTGACATCCCCCCCATGCAAGCCATTAATGTGTTTGGCGATTGGAGTATCCCTCTGGTTTCGTATATCACCCAGGTGGTCACCCACCCTCCTCCTAAACTCTCTTATTGTCTTTCCTACATAGGTGATACCACATTCACAGGTAGCCCTATAGATAACACCTGTAGTTCTACAGTTTATAAACTTATTTAGTTTGAAAGTTTGTTGTGTGTTATCAATAAAGAACTCCTTTCCAGTACGTATCGACTCACACGCTATGCAGCCGCAACACCTGTAGCAACCTGCGGGTCTCTGCGGTAGCCACGTTGCTTCTTTAGGTGTATTAAAGTGGCTATGTACAAGTCTATCACCCAACGTCTTAGACCTACGATAGGTAATAATTGGTTCATTTCCCAGGGTGTCCCTGAGATCTTCATCGATCCTCAAAACCCCCCAGTGTCTCCGTATGATCTTTTTGACAGATGATGCCCCATTATCATATGTGCAGATTAGTCTTGTTTCCTTAGAGGTTTCCCCTTCCCCATTACGGGGTATGAGGAGAATTTCTCTGTCCTGTTTACTAGCATGCCGAAAGGCCTCCCGCAAAATCCAATGTGGGTAGCTCCTGGCCAGAAACCTCTGCCTAAGGTCGTCGGCCTTTGTTTTAAAATCCCTCTGGTTGGAACAGTTCCATCGCAGTCTCCAATATTGGCCCTTTGGTATGCCTTTTTGGAGGGGATAGAGATGATGACTATCCCATCTCTGTAATGAGTTTGTTGCAGAAGGCTTTCTGTATATAGTACTATAGTACTTTCCAAGCGGTCACCACCTTCAGACTTCGTGATTTGTATATCCAGGAAGGGTAGCTTATATTCCTGTATATCAAATGTGAATTTTAGACCAATGTCATTACTGTTCAAGGATAACATGAATTGACCAAACTCCTCTTTGGTGCCCTTCCATAATAAAAAGATGTCATCAATATACCTGACCCATAAATCAATATGGGCCAGGAAGTTGGTATAAACCTCTGAGAAGGCAATACTGTCCTCCCACCAGCCCAGGAACAGGTTTGCATATGTGGGCGCGCAGGGACTCCCCATAGCAGTGCCCCTGAGCTGGTGGAGGATTTTGCCATCAAATACAAAGAAGTTATTGGCCAGTAAAAACTTCAGGAGGGTCACAATCAGCTCATTATGGGCTTTATACAGACAGCCCCTTGTGCCGAGAAAATGCTGCACCCCCCGGATACCGCAGTCATGTACAGAGCCTCCACATCGATGCTTGGCAGAAGAGTGCCAGGTTCAAGGGAAATTCCTTCCAATTTGCGGAGTAGGTCCATCGTGTCCCTAACATAGGATGGGAGTGAGATTACAAAGGGTCTCAGAACATCATCCAGGTAAATACCAACGTTCTGTCCAATACTCCCTATGCCTAACACAATGGGCCTACCCCTCAGAGGGTCCAGGCCTTTGTGGACCTTAGGCATGCCAAGTAGGGGTGGTGACCTCTATAGGCTGCTACTACAAAGAGAGGCCAGTTGGATTTTCATGCTAGATACATGCCAACCTCGAGGTCTCAATGATCAGATCAATTATGGATGTTTTTTGTAAGAGAGAAGTCTTTCCCTATAATACCCCTCCCCCCCACCTTCCCTTTTCCCCTCTTGTGTCTTTCTATATAACTACTTCCAATAAGTTTACTGGTTCAGCATCAGTCACACATTCCAATTGTTCTATCTAATTATATAATATTTATTTTTGTTGGGGTGTATTTATTTATTTGATTAAACCTGACCTCTGTTGTGGGCCTTTAGCTACAGGGACGGCCAAAGAAAACAAAATAAAAGAGATCTTGTTAATTTCACCTTATAGTAAAAGAGTCACTGCCTTTTTCTATGACAGCTTTCAAAATATGAATATAATGGGGACTCTAGTTTAGAGTCAAACTTCATTTACATTTTGAATGGTCTTTTCTTCTTGGAACCCAACTTTTATGCCACTTAGTTTGTCCTCAAAAATATGCCCCTTTTATTATTATATCTTTCCCTCCTTGGCCTTCTAGGGATATAGCGTATGTAACTTCTAACTTTATACCCTTAATGTGATCATATATCCGAGTGCCAGCATAATGCCCGCAGTCATGATCATACTGATTATGACTCCACCTTCACTGGATCTCCGCATCTTTTGCACCCAGGACCACATGTCCACTACACCTGGACATGATGCAGTTAACTTGCTATTAGTTCCAGTAGCGTGTAAGAGGGTGAACTGTAGTCCCACTGAGAGGGCACTAGGACCCTGTGGTTTTTGCCTGCTGCAGCAGAGGACAGACACTGCCAGGCCCCCGGAGACTATGTGTGCTGGGGGGTGGGGTCTGGTGTCTCGTGTGTTAAGTGAAACTAGGAAGTGAGAGCTGAGAGAGAAAAGGCAGGAAGCAAAGGCAGAAGCTGCTGTGAGATCTTAAAAAGAGACTGTGTGTGGATTTACTGCAAGTGTTTTTGGAGGAAAAGAAGCTTTTGAGAGACTTTTTGTTGCTAACGTTCCCCTGGAGAAGAGCTAACCTTTTGTTTAACTCTGTGAGAGACTTGTGTTGCTAACGTTTCCTGGAGAGGAGCTAACCCTTTATCTAAGAAAAGACTGAGACTTTACTAAGAACCCAGTACGAATTTGGAAGTCTGTGGATTCCCTGTGCATTGAGTGGAGAAACAAGTCTGGACAGACTGCTGATACAGAGACGGACGGATTGTCGTGGAAGCATTCCTAGGAGCTACAGAAGCAGAGACAACATCGTGAGACCACTAACTAAGTCCCCGGCGTTTGGGCTCGGCATCGGCCGACAAGACAAGAGGAGTTTGCTGTAACTTATTGGCGCTGAAGATATGGACTGGCTGCAGCCTGTGCGGATTCCTGCCTGAGAGGAAATCCATCTCAGGATACGGTACCATAGTTATAGATACCCGGGTATCTCTGCTCAGAGTTTTAAATTGTTACTTTAGAGGTGTATCTTATATTACAGTTGTGTAAGTTATACTCAGTGTGCCGTTCCAGGGCCTCCTCTTGATAACACTACATTCAATTTACACTTGTTCCTGTTTTTAGTTGCCTGTTAGGTAAATTTCTTACTAGTCTGTTGTAGTATACAGTTCTCAGGAGACCTTGGAGTGGCACAGTGATTTCAGCTGCTGCTGAGCTAGTGTATCTTTGGGGTGCATCTGCCTTAATAATCTCCATATTACCTTGATTATTTTGCCTTTGAGTAAATACCGTTGGAGATTTCTGCCTTGGTCTTGGTTTGTGACTCACTGGATCTTATTCGGACCTCTGGTCATTACATTTTTGGCGTAGTCGGCAGGATCCAGTGTTTGTCATGGACGAGGGCGAGGGTGGAAATGACCCCGCTGTATCCGCATCCTCCTCGGGGGTGGGGTTCCCCTGGCAGCCGTGGCGACTCCGGGAGGGTATGTGCCTGTAGGAGCTTTACTTCAGCACATGCTGAAATATGATGGGCGCAATATGGCGTTGCAAGATTGGGCTGAGAGAATCCGGAGTATTCTGCGCATGTGTAATTTGACCCCCGCGTTACGCGCTGAGCTGACATTAAATGCACTGGAGGGTGATATTAGGCGTATGGTGATGGTGCGCCCAGAATCAGAGAGGGATACATTAGAAAAGATTTTGGAACTGTTAGAGGGGAGTTTGGGGGGCCGAGCGCGTGTGGCCCAGCTTCGGTCCCTATTCTTTAATCGTCCCCAGAGAGAGTGTGAGTCCCTGATGCAGTACTCTAATATTTTGCAAGAGATGTTGAATGAGATGCAGCGACTAGACCAGGGGGCCATGGGGGCGTTTCGGGAGGTAGACCGCTTGCTCCGGGACCAATTCATCACCGGTTTAGCCAATAGACTTCTCCGGGACAAACTGTTGGAAATGGCCCGGGTTGCACCAGAGTTATCTTTCTGGCAGATTTACCGAGCTGCAGTTGAAAGGGAAGAGAAATCAGCCTATGTTCCCGAGGGGTCAGTGAACAGTGCCCAGCTGGAGGAAGGTGGGTCATCAGGGTCGGGGGGAGAGGGGCTGGTAAGCGTGGTACAAGCTTTGCGTGCTGAGGTGAAGGAGTTGAAGCTGAAATTGTCTCAACTGACAGTTGATCCCGCCTTCACCCCCTCACGGGAACCTCCTGCCCCACCCCCTGGAACGGTGACCCCGCAAATGGCCAGGTCGTCCTATCAGAATGAGTCAAGCCCTCGCCCACGAGGAACAATCACCTGCTGGAAGTGTGGCCGCCAGGGACACATCTCGCGTTACTGCCGGGCGCTTACAGCCCCAGAAACCCCGTCGCCGGCTTTAAACTTCCGGCCGCTGCCATGAGAGGGCAAGCAGCAGCGGCCCCACCCACATAAAGCCCTCGACGGAATGAACAAGATTTGTTTGCTTGTAGTCCAGTGATAGAAGCAGAGTTTGAAGGGCGGAAGATGAGGTGCTTGGTTGACACGGGATCCGAATGTACTATAATGCCTCTAGAAGTATATGAGAGATACTTCAGTCGACTAGTGATTCCAGAGGATGGCCGAGTGATACGACTGACCGCCGCAAATAATGGTCAATTGTCAGTCAAAGGGATCGTGTGGATGCAACTAAAAATGTTTGGTCAAGAGCTGGGGCAGAAAGGGGTAGTACTGGTGGATCACCCCCCTAGAAGAGGGATGGAAGTGACGCTCGGAATGAACGTGCTGCGAGATTTGAATCACCAGATGTATGCCAGTGAAGGACCCCGATACTGGGCCCGTGCGACAAGACACCGACCCACACAGAGAATTCTACACCGTCTAGTGCTGCGTTGCAACTTGCTGAAAAGTGCGGTCCCAGGTGGCCGGGTGGGCCGGGTCCGAGTGACTTCGAGGGCCCCGATCCTGCTGGGACCCAGACAAGAGGAACTCTTACTGCTGCCTGTGGGAGCTGCACAGAGATTGAATGGGCTTGAAGTGCTACTTGAGCCCGCCCGAGAGGGTTCCTCATTTGCCAAGGTACATGTGGCCCGGTCTTTGGCGATTGTGAAGAATGGACGAGTGCCGGTCCGATGCATCAATGTTTTAGATGAAGCTGTTGCAATTCCCGCTGGAACCATACTGGCTGAACTGTTCGTGCCGGCAGAGAAGGTGCCGGAAAATGCAGGGTTCGAATTGCGACCAGACCAACAGTCATCCTGGACATTCGCGGTCGAGGTAGGCCGGACTGAACCTCCTACGGAGGAATGGAATGTTCATGTGATCATGGAGCAGATGGGAGTGGATCGGGAGAAGCTGACCCCCGTGCAGTTGGAGCAGTTGGAGAGAGTTTTGTGGGAACATCAAGAGACCTTTTCCCGACATGGAGAGGACTTCGGGTGTACCCAGACGATTGAGCATGAGATTCCAACGGGGGATACTCCACCCATTAGAGGAAGATATCGTCAAATTCCTCCGGCGCTCTATCAAGAGGTGAAGAGCATGGTGGCCAGTATGCTGGACAACCAAGTGATCCGAGAGAGCCGGAGTCCCTGGGCGGCCCCTGTAGTCTTGGTCCGCAAGAAGGATGGGACACTCCGATTTTGTGTGGACTATCGGAAATTGAATGCCCACACCGTACGGAACGCATATCCTTTACCCCGTATTGAAGAATCCCTGTCGGCCCTGGGTCGGGCCAAGTATTTCTCAATGTTGGATTTGGCAAGCGGGTACTGGCAGGTCCCAATGGCTGAAAAAGATCGGGCCAAGACGGCGTTTGTCTTGCCAATGGGGCTCTTTGAGTTCAACCGGATGCCCTTTGGCCTCGCTACCGCCCCGGGAACCTTCCAACGCCTGATGGAACATTGCTTGGGCGATCTAAATTTTGAATCAGTCCTGATATATCTAGACGACATTGTGGTGTTCGGAACCTCATTTGAAGATCATCTGGAGAAGCTGCGTCAAGTTCTCCGGCGGCTCAGAAGCTACGGCCTGAAAATAAAGCCAAAAAAATGTCAACTGTTACGAAACCAGATTGAATATTTGGGGCATCTGGTGACCCCGGACGGGGTACTATCTTTAGCCAGTAAGATTAAGGCGGTACAAGAGTGGCCACCTCCTTGTGACCTGCGAGAAGTGCGGGCCTTCCTGGGCCTAGCAGGATACTATCGGCGGTTTGTGCCTAAATTCTCACAAGTGGTGAGTCCCTTGAATGAACTTTTGAGAGGGACAGCGCTGGGTCCTCGAAATCGCCCCATTCCATGGGGGCCCCTACAGAAAAAGACATTTGATGGAGTGAAAACCGCCCTAACGAGTGCCCCATTGCTGGCCTACGCCCGGTTTGACACCCCTTTTTTGTTGTATACCGATGGTAGTCTTCATGGGTTGGGGGCAGTACTAGCACAGGTGCAGGACGGCCGAGAACGAGTGATTTCTTATGGCAGCAGATCTTTAAGAGACTCCGAGCGAAATCCAGCTAACTACAGCTCATTCCGGCTGGAATTGCTGGCCCTGGTGTGGGCAATGACAGAACGCTTCGCCGAGTATCTAACAGGAGCTGAGGTGCTAGTCATGACAGATAACAACCCGTTAGCTCACTTAGAGAATGCAAAACTGGGGGCGTTGGAGCAGCGGTGGGTCGCCAGACTGGCCAAGTTCAATTACTGCATTAAATTTCTCTCTGGTCGAGAGAACGGCAATGCAGATGCATTGTCAAGAGTGCCCCTTGGGTCATCCGGGGAAGATGTTGACGAACAACTTGAGGATACTGAAACTCCAGCTTTGGGGCAAATACCTATCTTCCAAAGTGTGGTACACTCAAGTGGGGTGGCCACCGGGATGCCCTGTGTCCTGGGTAAAACTCCCTCAGATTGGACAAGAGTCCAGGATGAGTGTCCGGACGTTGCACTTGTGCGCCGTTGGGTACAAAACAAGGCCTGGCCCAGTGCAGAGGACAAGGCTCAGTTGTCCATGGAAGGAATGAAACTCCTTCGACAATGGGATAAATTGTGTGTGGAACAAGGTCTTTTGTATCGTAAGGTGTACCTGCCATCGGAGCTGCAGCATCGGTACCAACTGATAATTCCTGTGGGGATGGGGCCAGTGGTCACTCGTGAGGCGCATGAGAAGGGGACCCATTTTGGAAGTGAAAAGACACTTCAGTGGTTGCAGCGAGTCCTCTACTGCCCTGAGTTGGGAGGGATGGTGGCCGACGCGTGTCGGCAGTGCCGAATTTGTGGGCTCAACAAAAGCCCTGAGCAGCGGGCTCCCACACAGTCTATTAAGACTTCAGCTCCACTGGAACTACTCATGATTGACTACGTGTTGATAGGGTACTCTACGTCAGGGTACTCCTATTGCCTGTTGATGACAGATCACTTTACCAAGTATGCTGTAGCGGTGCCGACAAGAGATCAGACAGCCAAGTCGGCGGCTGAGGCAGTGTGCCGACATTTCTTCCAAGTGTTTGGGTGTCCGCAGAGAATACATTCAGATCAATGGGCCTGCTTTCAGGGGACGCTGATGAAAGAGTTGCACCAGCTCTATAGTATCGAGCAGTCGAGAACAACGCCTTACCACCCTCAGGGTAACGGGGCGTGTGAGCATTTTAATCGGACCCTGTTGCAAATGTTGAGGTCCTTAGAGAGTCCGCAACAGACATGCTGGCCTGAGTATCTCCCCGAATTGATGTGGGCTTACAATAACAGGGTGCACAGTACTACTGGTTACTCACCACACATGTTGATGTTTGGAAGACCTGGCCGAGACATTGAGGATTTGAACATGCCAGATCCCTCCTCCGCCCCCCTTCGCACTGCATCCGAGTGGGTACGAGAGCATCGGCGGCGGTTGAGGGTGGTGCATCAGGTGGTGGGCGACCGCCTTCGCCAGGTGGTCCATAAGAACACGCGGCCTGTACAAACAGAGCTGTTCTCTCCGGGAGACAGAGTGTTGGTGAGGACAAAACGACGGTCAGGAAAGCTGAGTGACCGATGGGAGGCGATACCGTATCTGATAAAAAAACAGGTGAACCCTGAGATTCCAGTGTACGAGGTCGAACTGGTGGGGACAGGGGGGCCAACCCGTAATTTGCATCGTAACATGTTACAGCGGTGCTGGTTTGAAGATTCGGCGCCTACCCCCCTAGAGCCAGAGGCCATGTTTCAAGGGGCGGAAGCTCTGAATGATCTTGAGTTTGATGGTGTGCTTACTCCTGCGCCTGCTTATTTGCCCCCTGTGACCGATCTGGCCTCGGGTGATGAGAATGTTGGGGATATGGAGGATGTTGTTGAGGAGAGTGCATCAGGTCAACTGCTTGGTCCTGACGCTGTATCACAGGACATCGAGCCGCAGGAGGAGACAACTCCACTTACGCCCACTAACACGACCACGGAAGAGACTCTAGCTCCCTCTAAGGTCGCACCTGTTGATGTAGGACTCAGGAGAACTACACGATCTACGGCAGGAATACCGCCTCAGCGATATGCTCAAGATGAATTTGAGTGGGAAGGTATGTCGAGGATGCCAACCTCTAGTGGGGTGGCATGTAAGAGGGTGAACTGTAGTCCCACTGAGAGGGCACTAGGACCCTGTGGTTTTTGCCTGCTGCAGCAGAGGACAGACACAGCCAGGCCCCCGGAGACTATGTGTGCTGGGGGGTGGGGTCTGGTGTCTCGTGTGTAAAGTGAAACTAGGAAGTGAGAGCTGAGAGAGAAAAGGCGGGAAGCAAAGGCAGAAGCTGCTGTGAGATCTTAAAAAGAGACTGTGTGTGGATTTACTGCAAGTGTTTTTGGAGGAAAAGAAGCTTTTGAGAGACTTTTTGTTGCTAACGTTACCCTGGAGAAGAGCTAACCTTTTGTTTAACTCTGTGAGAGACTTGTGTTGCTAACGTTTCCTGGAGAGGAGCTAACCCTTTATCTAAGAAAAGACTGAGACTTTACTAAGAACCCAGTACGAATTTGGAAGTCTGTGGATTCCCTGTGCATTGAGTGGAGAAACAAGTCTGGACAGACTGCTGATACAGAGACGGACGGATTGTCGTGGAAGCATTCCTAGGAGCTACAGAAGCAGAGACAACATCGTGAGACCACTAACTAAGTCCCCGGCGTTTGGGCTCGGCATCGGCCGACAAGACAAGAGGAGCTTGCTGTAACTTATTGGCACTGAAGATATGGACTGGCTGCAGCCTGTGCGGATTCCTGCCTGAGAGGAAATCCATCTCAGGATACGGTACCATAGTTATAGATACCCGGGTATCTCTGCTCAGAGTTTTAAATTGTTACTTTAGAGGTGTATCTTATATTACAGTTGTGTAAGTTATACTCAGTGTGCCGTTCCAGGGCCTCCCCTTGATAACACTACATTCAATTTACACTTGTTCCTGTTTTTAGTTGCCTGTTAGGTAAATTTCTTACTAGTCTGTTGTAGTATACAGTTCTCAGGAGACCTTGGAGTGGCACAGTGATTTCAGCTGCTGCTGAGCTAGTGTATCTTTGGGGTGCATCTGCCTTAATATTCTCCTTATTACCTTGATTATTTTGCCTTTGAGTAAATACCGTTGGAGATTTCTGCCTTGGTCTTGGTTTGTGACTCACTGGATCTTATTCGGACCTCTGGTCATTACAAGCGTACAGGATTGTATGCCTTGCGCTAACACTCCTCTGTATGGTGATGATACTGGCGCACACAAAATGGCGCCGATACCTTCGGTGACCTGCGCTGGGCTGCATGCAGTACTCCTTGTAGATGGTGGGCAGAAGTGACACATTCAAAATGGCGTCTTTACTTCCGGTGGTGTGCGCTCCAGCTGCCTGAGTCGTATGACGTCCCAGCGTTACACCTGTCACCGTGTGCGGCGGATTTATATCCGGTAACCCCTTATGGAGTACTACAGGTATGGTGTCATAGGTGGTTGAGGGGCAAAACCCCCCAAAAATGCAAAAAACACATCAATAAAAAATATGTGAGTTATTAGTTTATATTCTGGCCAAAATATGTAAGCTCGTTACCCACGTCACGGGCCCCACGCTTACGAGTCCTACACTAACCAATGCTAGCACAAAAAGAGGGTTCAGATTTTTGCAGTTGGGCCCATTCTGTCTTGTAAACTGTGGTGTCTGTTCACATGGGATGCATCTTAATATAGCTGGGCAGCCCACCTGAGCTAATAGAAGGGCATCACTAATAGGCTGTTAACCTGGATGCTGTCTATTCCCATTGTGTGAACAGCGCCACATACAAGTCTCTAATGTGCAGTCATATGCCAAGCAGCCACCCCCTCCATTAATTTGGTAGGTTGTGAGTGGCTGCCTCATTGGTATTTCTGCACCTGTGTTGCCGCCATCTTAACCACATGGGTCCACTGCATCCTGGTAGTGCATTTGTTTGGAGGCCCAGGCAGGTAAGCATCTCCTGCCCTTTTTGCTATTTTTCTGAATTTTTGGAGGATCTCTGAATCCTCTTTTTGAGCTAGCATTGGTTAGAGTAGGACTCGTAAGCGTGGGGACCCGTGACGTGGGTTACAAGCTTACATATTTTGGCCAGACTATAAACTAATACCTCACATATTTTTTTATATATGTGTTTTTTGCATTTTTTCGGGGTGCAGTTGGGCCTATTCTGTCTTGTAAACTGTGGTGTCTGTTCACATAGGATGCATCTTATTAGTGCTGGGCAGCCCACCTGAGCTAATACAAAGGCATCACTAATAGGCTGTTAACCTGGATGCTGTGCATTCCCATTGTGTGAACAGCGCCACATACAAGTCTCTAATGTGCAGTCATATGCCAAGCAGCCACCCCCTCCATTAATTTGGTAGGTTGTGAGTGGCTGCCTCATTGGTATTTCTGCACCTATGTTACCGCCATCTTATCCACTACATCCTGATAGTGCATTTGTTTGGAGGCCCAGGCAGGTAAGCATCTCCTGCCCTTTTTGCTATTTTTCTGAAGTTTTGGAGGATCTCTGAATCCTCTTTTTGTGCTTGCATTAGGAATGAATCAACAAGTTTTTCACAACTGGATTTGGGGATCCTGTGCCATTCTTCCTTGCAGATCCTCTCCAGTTCTATCAGGTTGGATGGTGAATGTTGCTGGACAGCCATTTTCAGGTCTCTCCAGAGATGCTCAATTGGGTTTAGGTCAGGGCTCTAGCTGGGCCAGTCAATAATAGTCACCGAGGTGTTATGAAGCCACTCCTTTGTTATTTTAGCTGTGTGCTTAGGGTCATTGTTTTGTTGGAGGGTGAACCTTTGGCCAAGTCTGAGGACTAGAGCCCTCTGGAAGAGGTTTTCATCCAGGATATCTCTGTACTTGGCTGCATTCATGTTTCCTTCAGTGACAACCAGTCATCCTGCCCTGCAGCTGAAAAACACCCCCATAGTATGATGCTGCCACCATCATGTTTCACTGTTGGGATTGTATTGATCAGGTGATGAGCATTGCCTGGTTTTCTCCACACTTACCGCTTAGAATTATCACCAAAAAGATCTATCTTCATCTCATCAGACCAGAGAATCATTTCTCATAGTCTGGGAGTCCTTCATGTGTTTTTTTTAGCAAACTCTATGCGGACTTTCACATGGCTTGCACTGAGGAGAGGCTTCCGTTTGGCCACTCTGCCCTAAAGGCCCGACTGGTGGAGGGCTGCAGTGATAGTTGACTGTGTGGAACTTTATCCCATCTCCCCACTGTATCTCTGGAGCTCAGCCACAGTGATCTTGGGGTTCTTTTTTACCTGTCTCTCCAGTCTCTTCTCCCACGATTGCTCAGTTTCGCTGGATGACCAGGTCTTGGAAGACTTCTGGTGGTCCCAAACTTCTTCCATTTAAGGATTATGGAGGCTACCATGCTCTTGTGAACCTTGAGTACTGCAGAAATTCTTTTGCAACCTTGGCTAGATCTGTGCCTTGCCACAATTCTGTCTCTAAACTCCTTGACCAGTTCCTATGGCCTCATGACTCTCATTTAATCTGACATGCACTGTGAGCTGTGAGGTCTTATATAGACAGGTGTGTGCCTTTCCAAATTAAGTCCTATCAGTTTAATTAAACACAGCTGGACTCCAATGAAGGAATACAACCATTTCAAAGAGGAACACAAGAAAATGGACAGAATGTGACTTAAATATGAGTCTCTGAGCAAAGGGTCTGAATACTTATGACCGTGTGATATTTCAGATTTAATTTTTTAACAAATTTGCAAGATTTTCTACATTTCTGTTTTTTTCAGTCAAGATGGGGTGCAGAGTGTACATTAATGAGAAGAACAAATTAACTTTTTGTAATTTAACAAATGGCTGCAATGAAACAAAGAGTGAAAAATGTAAAGGGGTCTGAATGCTTTCAGTGCCCACTGTACAGTATATTTGAACAGGGTATTCCCAATATCTATTATCCAAGCATCAGAACCTTTTTGGAGAATTATGAGGACAAACCTTTTAAAGGTCACTGAGTTTGATGAATTTGCATCATGCAATTTTGGACTTGGAAACCTTATTCATGTATTTTGCAGCTTTATTCCATTACAAGTGGTGCTAAGATTGCCCAAAAAAGAATTTTAAATTCAGACAGATTTTATTTGCTGTAACTAGGATTGAAGAAATGTGCTAGTTTAGCAGTTTTCTTTATTCTAGTACTCCAATAACAATATTAAATTTCTTTATAGTTTATTACCTGACCTAATATACCTGAAAGTTTCGCACAATCCATCTTTCTTTGCTGAAGAGGCTTGAAATAAAGTGGGAAGTAATGAAGAGGCAACTTACATTAAACACATTGTTTCCTCCAGTTGTCGAAACATTAAAACTGACATTTGCATATAAAGCGGAAATCTGAAGGTGTTAAAAGTGCGTTTTGAATATCTAAAACAGAGATAAATTCAAAGTTGAGATGAGAGCATTATTTTATTCTTCCCTTTTTTCATGTGTGAAATAATGGTGGAATGTTAATGGCATTTACCCTATTTGATAGGAGCCGTAGTTTCCCGGCTCATACATTAAATGAACTTGAACTAATGTATGGGATTTGCAGTATTAGAAGACTGATGACTAAAGAGCCAATATATTAAATGTGTGTAGTGTAGCATCAAAATATTATTACCTCAGCCTGGGAAACAGCTACATAGCATACATTTATGAATTGCAGGTTATTCAGATTTTTACTAAGTTTATGCAAACACTGCAAAATGCAAAAAATTTAGTCTGGGCAGTTAATAATAAGACGTCTTTTGAGGAATGTTTTATTTCCCTATAGTGTACTCCCATAGTTAGCATATTTAATACATGTCTTTGTCATTTGAAAAAGTCATTATCATCCCCTTCATCTGCTACAAAGCTATAGCACCTCTGTCTCAAATCATGTCATATCAGTTTTCAAGTGGAACCATTTTAGGTTTAATTTCAAGTGGAACCTAAATAAAATAAGTCCAAAATCACTTGTACCTGGTGTATAAAATTTCCTTCCATCAATACAGGTCACAACATAGGAATTTTTCAGCTCATACAGCGTGTAAAGTTGATCAAAATATTATCATGTTCTGAGGAGAACTGATATGAATAAATGTAGACAATATATACTTGAAAACAGAAGGTACATGAGATTACATTTTAGTGACTTGGGCTTGACTTCAGATTTACTTTTACTACTTTCTAAAGACAAAGGCCTTGACTCTTCAAGACCAGCGATTTTCTCATCGGTTTAGATGAGTTGAGTCAGATGCTCCTGACTCATGAAGAGCTGCATGCCTCTTCATTAACTTGGAGTATCAGATGAGTGACATGCACATCCCTGAATGGAGTAAACTTTCTGGCATACTTAGCAGCACAGCCAAAGAATTCTAAAGAAATAAATATGAAGTGATTGGAATCCCATTATCCTCCAATGCTGTCATGTTCCAGAAATGCAAGCTCCCTTGAGTAGAGTGCTCAGAGATAGAAGGCCATTAGTGCTCAGAGACATGACTGAGGTAAGGAGGGCTGAAACCCAACCATCACTGAACAAAACACACAAGTGGAATCATTGTGACTGGACTAAGAAATATCTGCAGATTTTTCAAAGATGTATGGACTGATGAGATGTGAATGACTTTTGATGGACCAGATAGATGAGCTTGTGGCTGGATCAGTAACGGGCACAGACCTCCACTCTGATACAGATTCCAACAAGGTGGGAGTGCAGTACAGATATGAGATGGCATTTTTGAAGATTAACTAGTTGGACCTTTTTGGGTAGAATATGAACTCAAAATCAATTCCCAAACTTTCTCAACATATTAGAAGACACTTTCTTCAAGAGTTGGTACAGGAAAAAGTCTGCATTTTTCACGAAAACGATGATTTTTCTGCAGGATCAATCTTCATTGCTTGCTTTATGTCTTCAATGCTTGCCTGGCAGTAAAGGCCTTAAAGTTTAACGAATAATTATATTGTCCCCTCCTCAACTGATCTAAACCCTAATGAGAACTTTTAGTTGAATTATAGCACTGCACACTAAAGCTAGGTTCCCATTGCGTTAATGGGTTAATGCTAACGGAACGCGTTGCATGGCGAAAATGTCGCAATTAACGCCGTGCAACGGGTCCGTTAGCGCACCCATTGACAGCAATGTGTTTTGTGCCTGGAGCGCATCGCTAGCGCATGCCATTTTCGGCATGCGCTAGCGCTGTGCCATTTTCGGCATGCGCTAGCGCTGTGCCGTTCTTTTGTGACGGACCTCGGACGCTGCTTGCAGCGTCCGAGGTGCATCCGAGGTCCGTCCCTCGCTAGCCTAATAGTTGCCCACAAACTATACACACATGGATATTCCACTAGTTATAATATAAACTTATTTTCCTAAATATTCATGTTTCAGATTTATTAACATTTTGGATAGACTGACTGCGCTGTAGTTGTTCAATAACAAAATTAATTATCAAAAATGCAAATTGCCTAATAATTGTGCACACGGTGTATGTTTGAGTGCGATTGAATTTTATTCAAAAATTGCAAAAAGAAATCACAGGATGTTAGGGGTCGAGTTCTCGCCTCTGCCAAGGGGAAATCTCGAGCCATCTCCGCTGCAGTCTCCATTCGTCTCCTGCTGCAGTGGAGCCTGCTCAGCGGAGGCGTCGATCCCAGCGTCTCGCTCAGTCTGACACTGTGCAAAGGGTTACTGCTGCCTTTCCAGCTTCTGCCACTGTAGCCAGTACTGGTCAGCAGCGAGCAGACGTCTTTGGGACTAAGTCCTACTTTTCCCCTTCTGAGCATGCCCAGGGTAAGATCTCTCATTGGAGATCAAGGGTCACATGCTCAGGTACTGCAGCATCTCCCATTGGTCCTCTAGGAAGGTCCTGAAGTTGCTCAAGTTCTGTGGCAGCCTCCCATTGGTCCTTCTGGGAAAGTCCTGTAGTTGCTGCAGCTATAAAAGGTTCGCATGACCGCACGGCCATGCGCTAGTATGAATCTATGTTATGTGCTTTGTGCCCGTGTGGTCTTGTGTGTATGTATTTAGGGCCCCGGCTGAAATAAGCCCATAGAATACCGACACCTCCGCTGAGGAGTTTTGTGTGTATGTATTCAGGGTCCCGGCTGAAATAAGCCCTAGAATACCGGCACCTCCGGTGAGGAGTTTGTGTGTGTGCAAGACCACTGACTGCTATCAGCTCAGCAGTTAGCTGTGTACTCCTGTGAGTCTAACAGGGCACAGTGCTTTCTTTTGTCGGTGTCATATAGTGTCATTTGCTAACAGCAGGTTCCTCCTGCACAGTGGACCCCGGGCTGCAAATGCACCAATAACTTCATCTATTTACTCGGTGCGTTCCGCTAGCCCTAACAGAATACTAGCACCAGGGTCTGGCTAGTAAATGGCAGACGATTAGCGTCTATAGCAGTACATCCAGCAGCTGGAGGGTAGGTTGACGGCTCTAGAATGCACAACCTCAGCTGTAAATTTTGTCGCAGTCGCTGTTCATGCTGCTAGTGTGGCTGCAGCCAGGTTGTCCTCTGCCACTCCTGCTCCGACTTTATTCCATCTCCCGCTTTCAGACAAGTTTGCTGGTGACAGTAAGCAATGTCGGGGATTTGTGAGTCAGTGCTCCATACATCTAGAGCTTCTGGCTGCACGCTTTCCTACGGAACGGGCGAAAGTGGGTTTTATCTTATCCCTTTTGTCGGGCAGGGCGTTGGAGTGGGCAACGCCACTGTGGGAGCGCAATGATCGTGTGGTGCAGAGTGCTCCTCTCTTCCTGGACTCTCTGAAACAGGTCTTTCTTGGACCTCGTGTCACCCACGATACGGCGCTCCAACTGTTGGCAATAACACAGGGTTCGTCCATGGTCAGCCAGTTCGCCATCCAGTTCTGGACTCTGGTCTCAGAGCTGGAGTGGCTGGATAAATTCCTTATTCCGGTGTTCTGGAAAGGACTGGCAGACCATGTGAAGAATGCCTTGGCCACCAGGGAGATTCCCGCCACACTGGAAGAGCTCATTACGATATCTACCCGCATTGACCTCTGTTTTAATGAGCAGAGGTTAGAGCGGACCCAGTGTAGGCAGAGGTTCCAGCTGGCTCCCACCTTCGCTAGACCTCTAGAATCTTCCGTTCTGGCGTCCGACTCCCATGAGGCCATGGAGGTTTCTCGAGTGGGACCTAAGTCCCGGGCCGTACGAGTACCCGTGGTTTGTAATATTTGCCAACAGTTAGGACATTATGCTAATAAATGTCCACAGCGGTCGGGAAAACGATCGCGTCTAGTAACCATTGGAGGTGGTTCACTAGACACAACGGCATTTTCCTCCAAGCTGTCCTTTAAAGGGACAATCACTTTAGGCTCATCCACTTTAACAGTCGAGCTTTGTGTGGACTCAGGAGTAGAGGGGAATTTCATGTCCTCTGAATTTGCTCACCGCCATGCAATACCTCTGGTGATGATTGCCAAACCGGTGACTGTTCGAGTAGTGAATGGGTTGACACTGCCCTCACAAATCACACATCAGACTGTCCCTTTCACATTATCCATGTCCCCTTCCCATCAGGAGATTATTTCCCTTCTTGTCCTTCCCGAGGGAATAGACAAGATTCTGCTGGGAATACCCTGGCTCTGTTTCCACTCCCCACATATTGAGTGGACCTCTGGGAGGATATTGGGTTGGAGTGAATCATGTAAGGGCAGATGTGTGAGGGAGTGCATTCAGGTTACCACTACAGAGATACCCGCAGATCTGCGGGTATCTCTGTAGGGTATCCAGATCTGCGGGTATCTCTGTAGTGGTAACCTGAATGCACTCCCTCACACATCTGCCCTTACATGATTCACTCCAACCCAATATCCTCCCAGAGGTCCACTCAATATGTGGGGAGTGGAAACAGAGCCAGGGTATTCCCAGCAGAATCTTGTCTATTCCCTCGGGAAGGACAAGAAGTGAAATAATCTCCTGATGGGAAGGGGACATGGATAATGTGAAAGGGATAGTCTGATGTGTGATTTGTGAGGGCAGTGTCAACCCATTCACTACTCGAACAGTCACCGGTTTGGCATTCAGGTTACCACTACAGAGATACCCGCAGATCGTACTTCCCTTCCCAAGTGCTATTGGTCCTATGCAGACGTGTTCTCCAAAAAGGCTGTGGAGACCCTTCCACCTCACCGCTCCTATGACTGTCCTATTGATCTCATGCCTGGAGCAGAACCTCCTCTGGGACAGGTCTGTCCCCTCTCTCTCCCGGAAATGGAGGCTATGTCCCAATTCATCCAGGAGAATTTGGCAAGAGGGTTCATTAGGAAGTGCAGAAGAAAAATGGAGAATTACGTCCATGCATAGATTACTGGGGTCTTGATGCCATCATCATTAAGAATAAGTACCCATTGCCCCTGATTTCTGAGCTCTTTGATAGGCTACGGGAAGCAAGGGTATTTACCAAATTAGATCTGCAGGGTGCCTATAACCTGATTCGCATCCGTGAGGGGGACGAATGGAAGACGGCTTTTAATACCAGGGATGGGCACCTATTACGGGCAAATTCCCTCTATGGAAAGTTGGAGAAGTGTATGTTTGAGTAAGAGTCTTTGCCTTTCCTGGACTATATCACCACCGTCCAGGGATTGCCTATGGATCCTGCCAAACTACAGGCTGTGATGGACTGGTAAGGACGTCATTCTCTTAAAGCGGGGCAGCGCTTTATGGGGTTCATTAATTACTATCGCCAGTTCATTCCCCACTTCTCAAATTTGGTAGCACTCACCAAGAAGGGAGCAAATCCTGGACTGAAGATGTCTCCAAAGCTTTCGCTTCTATTAAGTCTCATTTTGCTAGTGCTCCCATCCTACATCGTCCCGATGTTGATAAGCCGTTTATCTTAAAGGTGGATGCTTCATCCGTTGGTGCTGGAGCAGTCCTATTCCAAAAGGATGCTCAAGGTCGGAAGCATCCTTGCTTCTTCTTCTCCAAGACCTTCACACCAGCGGAGAGGAATTATTCCATCGGGGACAGGAAGTTGCTAGCAATGAAGTTGGTCTTCTCGGAGTGGAGACATCTTTTGGAGGGGGCTCGCTTTCCCTTCCAAGTCTTCACTGACCACAAAAATTTGGTATACTTACAAACAGCCCAGCCACTAAATTCTCATCAGGCCAGATGGTTCTTGTTCTTCTCCCAGTTCCACTTCACCCTCCTTTATCTCTCTGGGGAGAAGAACATTCGTGCTGACACTCTCTCTCCGTTGTGTCTTCTTCTGAGGAGGAAGGGGAGTCTCGGCTTATTGTCCCTTCTGAAAGCCTGAGAACGGTAGCTCCGGTTTCGCTAGAGTCAGTGCCTCCGGACAAGACTTTTGTACCTTCTAGTTTGTGAAAGGAGGTTCTCTCTTGGGTTCATTCATCCAGGGTGGGTGGACATTTTGGGACAAATAGGACATCTGAGCTGCTGGCGAGGACGTACTGGTGGCCACATATGGTCCGTGACGTCGAAGATTATATTCGGGCGTGTGTCTCCTGTGCCAAAAATAAGTCTCCTCGACAACGGCCAGCCGGGTTACTTTATCCCTTGCCAGTGGCAGACAGGCCCTGAGAGATGGTCGGGATGGACTTTGTGGTGGGCTTATCCAAGTCTCGTGGCTGCACCTTCATTTGGGTTATCACCGACCATTTTTCTAAAATGGTGCACTTTGTGCCACTTCCACGGCTACCTTCTGCACGGGCCTTGTCAGCGTTGTTTATGAAACACATCTTCCGCCTACGCGGTATTCCAGACAAAATTGTCAGTGACTGGGGTCCCCAGTTTGTGTCTCAGTTCTGGAGAGAGCTTTGTCGTCTTCTCAGCATTGAGTTGAATCTCTCTTCTGCATATCATCCCGAGATGAATGGGTTGGTAGAGAGGGCCAACCAGACCTTGGTCACATATCTGCGACGTTTTGTCTCAGCCAGGCAGGATGACTGGGCATCCTTGCTATCGTGGGCGGAGTTTGCACTGAACAAAGCCATAGCTGACTCCACCGGACAGACCCCATTCCTCCTTAACTATGGTCAGCATCCTCAGGTTCCTGTGCCTATGCCCGTGTCTTCCGCCGGCTCCAGGGGGGCATACTGGGCTGTGGAGGCACGGGATGTTTGGGACCGCACTCAGGAAGCCATTCGGGCCTCCAAGGAGAGAATGAGGTCTGTTATGATTAGGTGGCCTTGGAGCAGCATGAAAACCTTCACTGGAGTAAGTGGTAACTATACTGACCGCAAACCCTGATCTTATCACCGCAACTAGATGTAGCCGTGGGGTGGGCCTAACAACACCTAGACACCTTGACACAGCCGGAGGACTAAATACCCCTAAAGATGGAAATAGGAAAACTATCTTGCCTCAGAGTAGACCCCCAAAGGATAGGCAGCCCCCCACAAATAATGACTGTGAGTTGGAGAGGAAAATACACACGCAGGCAGAAAAAAGGCTTAGCAAAGGAGGCCAATTCTAGCTAAATAGAAAAGGACAGGACAAGATACTAAGCGGTCAGCATAAAAATACTACAAAAATATCCACAGCAGAAAATACAAAACTCCACCATCTAACTAAAGATGTGGAGAGTATATCTGCAACTCCAGAGAATCCAACCAGACTGAGAAAAACAACTGACACAGTCTAAGCTGGACAAATAGAAACAAAAGATCAGCACTGAAAACAAGCACACAGCATATGTGCTTCAGAAAAAGAAACAGACACTTATCTTTGCTGAACTGGCAGTTAAGCAGGAGAGGCCAGGCAGAGATCCAATACTTCCAAAGAAACATTGACAACTGGCAAGGGCTAAAGGATCCTGCACACCTAAATATCCCAGTCAGAATTGTAATCATCCGATACACCTGGCCAGGACTGCGAGTCAGAGACAACAACCACTGGAGGGAACCCAAGAGCAGAATTCACAACAGAGGTCCTTTGCCGATGAACATTGGTGCCACGCTCCGAGCATTGCTGCTGGTGACTTAGTGTGGCTCTCCGCCAGCAACATCAGGTTGCAAGTTGAGTCCTCTAGATTTGCACCTCGCTATTTGAGCCCCTTCAAGGTCCTCGAACAGGTTAACTCTGTGGTCTACCGTCTGGCCCTTTCGCCATGCCTGGGTATCACCAACACCTTTCATGTGTCCCTCTTGAAGCCCGTATACATGTCCCGGTTTCCGAGTCATCTGCCGGGACAACGGGTTCGTCTACGGACGATCATGAGGGGAACGCTAGTTTTGGGTGCAAGGTGGTATGTGGCAAAAATTTAATTTGGTGGACTGGAAGGGTTATGGTCCTGAGGACAGGTCCTGGGAGCCTGCTGAGCACATTCAGGCAATGCAGGTCATTGCTGCCTTCGAGCGTAGCGAGGTCCAAGGGGGGCCATGTTAGGGGTCGAGTTCCCCTCTCTGCACAGGGGGAATCTAAAGCCATCTCCACTGCCATCTCCCATTCGGTTCCTCCTGCAGTGGAGCCTGCTCAGCGGAGGCGTCGGTCCCAGCATCTCGCTCAGTCTGACACTGTGCAAAGGGTTACTGCTGCCTTTCCAGCTTCTGCCATTGTAGCCAGTAGCCATTGTAGCCAGTACTAGTCAGCAGCGAGCAGATGTCTTTGGGACTAAGTCCTACTTTTCCCCTTCTGAGCATGCCCAGGGTAAGATCTCTCATTGGAGATCATAGGTCACATGCTCAGGTACTGCAACAACTCCCATTGGTCCTCTAGGAAGGTCCTCAAGTTGCTCAAGTTCTGTGGCAGCCTCCCATTGGTCCTTCTGGGAAGGTCCTGTAGTTGCTGCAGCTATAAAAGGTTTGCATGACCACACGGCCATGCACTAGTATGAATCTATGTTATGTGCTTTGCGCCAGTGTAGTCTTTTGTGTATGTATTCAGGGTCCCAGCTGAAATAATCCCTAGAATAGCGGCAGTGTGTGTGCAGGACCACTGGCTGCTATCAGCTCAGCAGTTAGCTGTGTACTCCTGTGAGTCTAACAGGGCACAGTGCTTTCTATTATCGGCGACTCTGTGAAGTAACAGGGTTCACTTATACCGTCATATAGTGCCATTTGCAAGCAGCAGGTTACCCCTGCACGGTGGACCCCGGGCTGCGAACGTACCAATAACTTCATCTATATATTCGGTGCTTCCGCTAGCCATAACACAGGATTGATAGACATATTAATTATATTCAAATTCTGAAAAATTGGATGCAGCCTGGCATTTTCCTGTTGAAAATCAGCTCATGGGACACTTTGGAGACAGAGCTTCTAAACCACCCTGATGCTGGGGTCAACAAAAAAGTTATCAGTTAGATCTACGCCAATCTAAACAGGAGATTTGGAAAAATATTACTATAACTTCTATAATGATGTGTCACAAAAATAATTGGTGTACCATTTTACATTTAAACACAACATTGCTTTAGAGATTCACTTTAACAATTATTCAGGCATCATTTAGTCATTCTGATCCATGTGTCCATTTTTCATTTATAATCTATGTCCTCTTTCCATCCAAGAGATTTTGTCTCTTATTCCGCCTTCATTCCCTTCACAGGGCAGTTTTATCATCCCACCTCTTCTGATTAACTGATGGCCATATTAGAAATGACACTTTTACATCAGTTTGATACTTAAAATGATTAGTTTGGATACTTGAAATACAATACTAATTACAGAAATGTCTAAGGATAGACAAACCTCCGCCTGATTTCATTCATCTTCCTGATTCCTCACCATCATTTATACTCCATTTTTTTGCTCTTACATATTCATTGTGTTTCATTTTTAATAATCTCCAATTAGTAAGCATCACTGTCAATTTGTCTGATGTTAGATGAGAATTAAAGTCTTGGCAAGTTGTAGACTTCCCTCAAGTTTATAGCTGCAATATTCAGAGGCAAACTAATAGTCCTCTCTTTGAGTATATACCACTGCTCCTTCCCTTTTGCCATTCTTCAGGGTCACTATTTATGAACAATATTTAGAATTGAGAGTCCTCAGTGGTTGATACCTTTTAATGGCTAACTGAAAAGATGGTAACAAATTGCAAGCTTTCGAGACTACACAGGTCTCTTCATCAGGCAAAGACTAAAATAAATTCTGAAGAATCCCATATTTAAGCACAACATAGCACAGAAAAAAAAACATGGACAAGACAGTTGACATGGGAATTACCATGAGTGATAAACAGTTATGTCCATAAATATTGGACCAGTTCTTAGATAAGGAATGTTTTATTGTCCTCTGATTGGGGACTGGTTCTGTTGACCCCTCATAGTATGAGGGGCAAGTTCCTTAGTTGATGTAAAAAGATAAATATATCGTTGATGTAAAAATAAATCCATGTGACACATTCATTCCTGCACTAAGACTGTCAAAGGTCGTCATCAGTTTATAGTCCCAAACTCTTCTGTCTCTCTTAGATTTGAAGCTACCTTTTAACACAAGTAATTTCATGTCCATAATGTTATGATTTGGGAGACAAAAATGTATTGCCACAGGTAGATACATTCTTTTTTCTCTTATTGTGTGGCAGTGAGAATTCATTCTTGTTCTAAGCTTTTGCCCTGTCTCACCTACATACAGACCCCCAGTTGGACATTTAGTACAAATAATTAGGTACACCACATTAGAAGTGTCGCAGCTGAAAGTATCTGGTATCTTGTAGTCCTGATGTGAATTGGGGATAAATATGTGATTCTTCAGAATTTCTTTTAGTCTTTGCCTGATGAAGAGACCTGTGTAGTCTCGAAAGCTTGCAATTTCTTACCATCTTTTCAGTTAGCCATTAAAAGGTATCAATGACTGCGGACTCTCAATTCTAAATATTTTTCCTTCTACTGGCTACCACGGTACCAAGATATATATCTTTCCTGTATATCTGAACAGGAACACCTTAGTGAAATGCGTGGCAGTAATTACTCTGCATCACCACAGATTACGTTCCCACATGAATATTGTTGAGCAATCAGAAAGACAAACATCTTTGAAGCAAATTCTTGTATATATGTTCTCTTAAAGCATTGGTGTAATTTAACTAACGTGGTGCAGTCTGCAAAGCTGCTGTGTAACCTGTATATTTTTTGAATGTGTGCTGAATGTGTTTTATGTAGAAGGTGTGTGACTGCTGTATGAGTGATGTATGTGCAAAGGTTGTGAGTGGGTGCTGCATGAGAACCCTATATGTAATCCATATGTAACCTATGGATGTTGTCTGTGCTTTGTATAAGTAAAATTTAATTCTACTAAAATATTTTTAAAAATCTGCATTTTTTTTCATTTTTTTAATTTGTATTTTTGAAAATTTGCTTTGCACAGATTCAGGAAAAATTGTGCCCCCACTGCTGTATGGCTCTCTCTGCCTATCACTGTCTTCTCTCCATTCCTCAATGCCACCTCTTTTTACTTCTGTGCCAATCTACATTGTTCAATCAAGACAGAGACATCCGGCCATGACCAGGCCTCTCAGGTCACTTTGCACCATACACGGTTACCTCTGTGGTCTGGTCGCAGCAGAAAATTCCAGCCTAGAACAAACAGGTCAAAGATGTGACCGCTAGAGTTGAGCGAAACGGGTCGGCCACTTTCAGAAGTCGCCGACTTTTGGCAAAGTCCGGTTTCATGAAACCCGACCCCTGTGTGGGGTCGGCCATGAAGTCGGCGATCTTCTGAATCTGGTATCGGAATTCCGATCCCGAGTTCCGATATGTTTGCAATATTCGAAATCGGTATCGGAATCCTTATTTAAGTGTAAAATAAAGAATTAAAATAAAAAATATTGCTATACTCACCCTCTGACGCGCCCTGGTACTAACCGGGAACCTTCCTTCCTTCGAATCAGCGCTTGCAGGACCTTGCGGTGATGTCGCGGTGACGTCGCGGCTTGTGATTGGTCGCGCGGCCGCCCATGTGACCGCTCGCGCGACCAATCACAAGCCGCGACGTCACCGCGACGTCACCGCGAGGTCACGCAAGGTCCTGCAAGCGCTGATTCTTAGGAAGGAAGGCTGCCGGAAAGAAGCAGGGCGCGTCCGAGGGTGAGTATATACCTAATAGGTCCTATAAAAGTAAAAGTCGCTCAACCCTAGTGACCGCTGAAAAAAGAGAACCATATAGCTATCAGCACTTTACACTGCCCGAAGTCCAGTCCTCAGGTTCTCTTCTGTCTGCAGTCATAGCTCTGTTCTCAGAAGTCAGAGGGCATCTCATGTCCATGATATCACGAATCACGATGTGTGACACGCAGTGATTAGGGTTGAGCGAAACGGGTCGAACATTTTCAAAAGTCGCCGACTTTTGGCGAAGTCGAGTTTCATGAAACCCGATCCGACCCCTGTGCGTGGTCGGCCATGCGGTACGCGACTTTCGCGCCAAAGTCGCGTTTCAATGACGCGAAAAGCGCCATTTCTCAGCCAATGAAGGTAAATGCAGAGTGTGGGCAGCGTGATGACATAGGTCCTGGTCCCCACCATCTTAGAGAAGGGCATTGCAGTGATTGGCTTGCTGTCTGCGGCGTCACAGGGGCTATAAAGGGGAGTTCCCGCCGACCGCCATGTTACTGCTGCTGATCTGAGCTTAGGGAGAGGTTGCTGCCGCTTCGTCAGAAGCAGGGATAGCGTTAGGCAGGGTCCATTAACCACAAAACCGCTTGTGCTGTAGCGATTTCCACTGCCCAACACCACCTTCGGTGTGCAGGGACAGTGGAAGCTCCTTTTTTTTTTTTTTTCCTCAGCGCTGTAGCTCATTGGGCTGCCCTAGAAGGCTCCCTGATAGCTGCATTGCTGTGTGTACGCCGCTGTGCAAACCAACTGCTTTTTTCAAAGCACAAATCCTCTTGTTCCTTCCTTTCTGCACAGCTATCTTGTTTGTTTGTCCACACTTTTTATTTAATTTGTGCATCAGTCCACTCCTTATTGCTGCCTGCCATACCTGGCTGAGATTACTGCAGGGAGATAGTAATTGAAGGACAGTTCCTTTTTTTTTTTTTTTTTTTTTTTGTGGGAGATTAAGATTGACATTTCTGCTAGAGTGCCATCTCTGTCTGTGTCATCTCTCACTCAGTGGGCCATAGAAAGCCTATTTATTTTTTTGCTTGATTTGGGTTCCAAAATCTACCAGAAAAAATCACAACATCAATCAGTGGGACAAAAATATTGGCCTCAGGGCTTGTGTGCCACTCCTTACTCCTGTGTGTGCCATCTCTCACTCAGTGGGCCATAGAAAGCCTATTAATTTTTTTGCTTGATTTGGGTTCTAAATTCTACCTGAAAAAATCAATAAATCAATCAGTGGGAGATTAATATTGGCCTTTGGGCTTGTGTGCCAGTCCTAAGCGTGCCATCTCTCTCTCTCTCAGATAGTGGGCCATAGAAAGCCTATTTTTTTATTATTTTATTGGGTTTATAAATTTTCCCTGGAAAAAAAAAAAAGTGGGAGATTAATATTGGCCTCTGGGCTTGTGTGCCAGTCCTGAGCGTGCCATCTCTCTCACAAATAGTGGGCCATAGAAAGCCTATTTATTTTTTTGGTTGATTTGGGTTCATAATTCTACCTGAAAAAATCAATCAATCAATCAGTGGGAGATTAATATTGGCCTTTGGGCTTGTGTGCCAGTCCTAAGCGTGCCATCTCTCTCTCTCAGATAGTGGGCCATAGAAAGCCTATTTATTATTATTTTTTTTATTGGGTTTATAAATTTTCCCTGGAAAAAAAAAAAAAGTGGGAGATTAATATTGGCCTCTGGGCTTGTGTGCCAGTCCTGAGCGTGCCATCTCTCTCACAAATAGTGGGCCATAGAAAGCCTATTTATTTTTTGGGTTGATTTGGGTTCCTAATTCTACCTGAAAAAATCAATCAATCAATCAGTGGGAGAAAAATATTGGCCTCAGGGCTTGTGTGCCACTCCTTACTCCTGTGTGTGCCATCTCTCACTCAGTGGGCCATAGAAAGCCTATTAATTTTTTGCTTGATTTGGGTTCTAAATTCTACCTGAAAAAATCATTAAATCAATCAGTGGGAGATTAATATTGGGCTTTGGGCTTGTGTGCCAGTCCTAAGCGTGCCATCTCTCTCTCTCAGATAGTGGGCCATAGAAAGCCTATTTATTATTTTTTTTTTATTGGGTTTATAAATTTTCCCTGGAAAAAAAAAAAAATGGGAGATTAATATTGGCCTCTGGGCTTGTGTGCCAGTCCTGAGCGTGCCATCTCTCTCACAAATAGTGGGCCATAGAAAGCCTATTAATTTGTTTGCTTGATTTGGGTTCCAAAATCTACCTGAAAAAAATCACTAAATCAATCAGTGGGAGATTAATATTGGCCTCTGGGCTTGTGTGCCACTCCTGACTCCTGTGTGCGTCATCTGTCACTCAGTGGGCCCTAGAAAGCCTATTTTTTGTTTTATTTGTTTTCTAAATTCTCCCTGAAACAATCATTTTATTTTCTTTGGTTTCTAAATTATTCCTGAAAAAAATCATTTTTTTTGTATTTTTTTTTCTCTCAAGTCTCCCTGAAAAAAAAAAAAAAAAAAATCTGTGGGAGATTCATATTGCCCCTTCTGCTTGTGTGCCAGTCTTGACTCCTGGGTGTGCCATCTCTCTCTCTCTCCCCAATTGTGAGCCATAGAAAGCCTATTAATTTTTTTGCTTGATTTGGGTTCCAAAATCTACCAAAAAAAATCACTAAATCAATCAGTGGGAGATTAATATTGGCCTCTGGGCTTGTGTGCCACTCCTGACTCCTGTGTGCGTCATCTGTCACTCAGTGGGCCCTAGAAAGCCTATTTTTTGTTTTATTTGTTTTCTAAATTCTCCCTGAAACAATCATTTTATTTTCTTTGGTTTCTAAATTATTCCTGAAAAAAATCATTTTTTTTGTATTTTTTTTCTCTCAAGTCTCCCTGAAAAAAAAAAAAAAAAAAAAATCTGTGGGAGATTCATATTGCCCCTTCTGCTTGTGTGCCAGTCTTGACTCCTGGGTGTGCCATCTCTCTCTCTCTCCCCAATTGTTGGCCATAGAAAGCCTATTAATTTTTTTGCTTGATTTGGGTTCCAAAATCTACCAAAAAAAATCACTAAATCAATCAGTGGGAGATTAATATTGGCCTCTGGGCTTGTGTGCCACTCCTGACTCCTGTGTGCATCATCTGTCACTCAGTGGGCCCTAGAAAGCCTATTTTTTGTTTTATTTGTTTTCTAAATTCTCCCTGAAACAATCATTTTATTTTCTTTGGTTTCTAAATTATTCCTGAAAAAAATCATTTTTTTTGTATTTTTTTTTCTCTCAAGTCTCCCTGAAAAAAAAAAAAAAAAAATCTGTGGGAGATTCATATTGCCCCTTCTGCTTGTGTGCCAGTCTTGACTCCTGGGTGTGCCATCTCTCTCTCTCTCCCCAATTGTGGGCCATAGAAAGCCTATTAATTTTTTTGCTTGATTTGGGTTCCAAAATCTACCAAAAAAAAATCACTAAATCAATCAGTGGGAGATTAATATTGGCATCTGGGCTTGTGTGCCACTCCTGACTCCTGTGTGCGTCATCTGTCACTCAGTGGGCCCTAGAAAGCCTATTTTTTGTTTTATTTGTTTTCTAAATTCTCCCTGAAACAATCATTTTATTTTCTTTGGTTTCTAAATTATTCCTGAAAAAAATCATTTTTTTGGTATTTTTTTTTCTCTCAAGTCTCCCTGAAAAAAAAAAAAAAAAAAAAAATCTGTGGGAGATTCATATTGCCCCTTCTGCTTGTGTGCCAGTCTTGACTCCTGGGTGTGCCATCTCTCTCTCTCTCCCCAATTGTGGGCCATAGAAAGCCTATTAATTTTTTTGCTTGATTTGGGTTCCAAAATCTACCAAAAAAAATCACTAAATCAATCAGTGGGAGATTAATATTGGCCTCTGGGCTTGTGTGCCACTCCTGACTCCTGTGTGCGTCATCTGTCACTCAGTGGGCCCTAGAAAGCCTATTTTTTGTTTTATTTGTTTTCTAAATTCTCCCTGAAACAATCATTTTATTTTCTTTGGTTTCTAAATTATTCCTGAAAAAAATCATTTTTTTGGTATTTTTTTTTCTCTCAAGTCTCCCTGAAAAAAAAAAAAAAAAATCTGTGGGAGATTCATATTGCCCCTTCTGCTTGTGTGCCAGTCTTGACTCCTGGGTGTGCCATCTCTCTCTCTCTCCCCAATTGTGGGCCATATAAAGCCTATTAATTTTTTTGCTTGATTTGGGTTCCAAAATCTACCAAAAAAAATCACTAAATCAATCAGTGGGAGATTAATATTGGCCTCTGGGCTTGTGTGCCACTCCTGACTCCTGTGTGCATCATCTGTCACTCAGTGGGCCCTAGAAAGCCTATTTTTTGTTTTATTTGTTTTCTAAATTCTCCCTGAAACAATCATTTTATTTTCTTTAGTTTCTAAATTATTCCTGAAAAAAATCATTTTTTTTGTATTTTTTTTTCTCTCAAGTCTCCCTGAAAAAAAAAAAAAAAAAATCTGTGGAAGATTCATATTGCCCCTTCTGCTTGTGTGCCAGTCTTGACTCCTGGGTGTGCCATCTCTCTCTCTCTCTCCCCAATTGTGGGCCATAGAAAGCCTATTAATTTTTTTGCTTGATTTGGGTTCCAAAATCTACCAAAAAAAATAACTAAATCAATCGGTGGGAGATTAATATTGGCCTCTGGGCTTGTGTGCCACTCCTGACTCCTGTGTGCGTCCTCTCTCACTCAGTGGGCCCTACAAAGCCTTTTTTTTTTTTTTTTTTCCTAAATTCTCCCTGAAACAATCATTTCATTTTATTTGTTTTATAAATTCTTCTGTAAAAAATAATTTTTTTTTTATTTTTTTTTTTTCTGAAGTCTCCCTTTTAAAAAAAACAAACACAAATCAGTGGGAGATAAATATTTACATTTGCGCTTCAGTGACAGTCCTGCGTGTGTGCCATCTCATTTGTTGCCAACAACAACAGAGTGTGTAACATTGTGGCTGATTTTCGTTGTGGTCTCACCCACCTGTAAAGGGGTAGCTAAATCATACTGAAGTTATAGCTCACCGTGTAAGTTGTGTGACAGCAACAAATACCGTTCGTTTGTTAACGTTTTTAAAACAATGAGGAAGTCTGGTGGAAGAGGTCGTGGCCGGGGGCGTTCATTGTCAGCTGGTAATGAGGGTAGTGGTAGTGGTGGAGCATCAGCTGGTCGTGGGAAAAAAAATATTGCACCTAAGTCTGGAGCTGTGGAGCCAGGTTCGTCGTCTGGCTACACAAGGCCTCGAATGCTCCCTTTTCTGGGAGTAGGAAAACCGCTTTTAAAGCCGGAGCAGCAAGAGCAAGTTTTGGCTTATCTTGCTGACTCAGCCTCTAGCTCTTTTGCCTCCTCTCGTGAAACTGGTAAATGTCAAAGCAGCGCGTCGTTAGTGGATGTTCACGGTCAGGGACAAGTCGCTTCCTTGTCCTCTTCAGCAAAAACAACAACAGAGAAGAATGCAGCAGGCGACACAACGGGTTACTCCATGGAGCTCTTTACACATACCGTCCCTGGCTTAGAAAGTGAAGCAGTTAACAGTCCATGCCCATTACAAGTTGAATCTGACATGGAGTGCACTGATGCACAGCCACAGCCAGACTACTATCCTGGTCCTTTGACTCAGACCACAACATTGCCATCGCAGGGTGCTGATCAAGAATCAGACCCTGATGAGACTATGTTGCCCCATCACGAACGCTATACCACCGACCGCCACGGTGACACAGACGAAGTTGCACACGAGCTACAAGAAGAGGTAATAGATGACCCAGTTCTTGACCCCGATTGGCAGCCATTGGGTGAACAGGGTGCAGGCGGCAGCAGTTCTGAAGCGGAGGAGGAGGGGCCGCAGCAGGCATCAACATCGCAACAGGTTCCATCTGCCGGGCCCGTATCTTGCCCAAAACGCGTGGCAAAGCTAAAACCTGTTGGAGGACAGCGTGGCCATCTGGTTAAAGCTCAGTCTGCAATGCCTGAAAAGGTATCCGATGCTAGAAAGAGTGCAGTCTGGCATTTTTTTAAACAACATCCAATTGATCAGCGCAAAGTCATCTGTCAAAAATGTTCAACTACCTTAAGCAGAGGACAGAATCTGAAAAGTCTCAATACAAGTTGCATGCATAGACATTTAACCACCATGCATTTGCAAGCCTGGACTAACTACCAAACGTCCCTTAAGGTTGTAGCACCCTCGGCCAATGAAGCTAGTCAGCAACGCAACATCCCTTCCGGCAGTGTAGGGCCACCATTTTCCGCACCACCTGCAGTATCTGTGCAGGTTTCTTTGCCAGGCCAAAGCCGTCAGGGTCAGGGAATCACCAGTTTCGTAGTAGGAAACACTGCATCTAGGGCACCGGTGGCACCAATACCATCTCCCACCGTCTCTCAGTCTGCCATGTCCACCGGCACCCCCGCTAGTTCCACGATCTCCAGCTCTCCAGTCCAGCTCACCCTACATGAGACTATGGTTAGAAAAAGGAAGTACTTAGCCTCGCATCCGCGTACACAGGGTTTGAACGCACACATAGCTAGACTAATCTCGTTAGAGATGATGCCCTACCGGTTAGTTGAAAGCGAAGCTTTCAAAGCCCTGATGGACTACGCTGTACCACGCTACGAGCTACCCAGTCGACACTTTTTTTCCAGAAAAGCCATCCCAGCCCTCCACCAGCATGTTAAAGAGCGCATCGTCCATGCACTCAGGCAATCTGTGAGCACAAAGGTGCACCTGACAACAGATGCATGGACCAGTAGGCATGGCCAGGGACGTTACGTGTCCATCACGGCACACTGGGTAAATGTGGTGGATGCAGGGTCCACAGGGGACAGCAAGTTTGGGACAGTTCTGCCTAGCCCACGGTCTAGGAAACAATTGGCTGTAGCCGTTCGCACCCCCTCCTCCTCCTCTTCGTCCTCCTGCAGAAGCGAGAGCTCGTCCACAGACCGCAGTCGCACAACCACTCCATCCGCAGCTGCCACTGTTGCACACCAGGTCTCCCATTATGGGGCAGCTACTGGCAAACGTCAGCAGGCTGTATTGGCTATGAAGTGTTTGGGCGACAACAGACACACCGCGGAAGTTCTGTCCGAGTTCTTGCAGAAAGAAACGCAGTCGTGGCTGGGCACTGTAGATCTTGAGGCAGGCAAGGTAGTGAGTGATAACGGAAGGAATTTCATGGCTGCCATCTCCCTTTCCCAACTGAAACACATTCCTTGCCTGGCTCACACCTTAAACCTGGTGGTGCAGTGCTTCCTGAAAAGTTATCCGGGGTTATCCGACCTGCTCCTCAAAGTGCGTGGACTTTGCTCACATATCCGCCGTTCGCCCGTACACTCCAGCCGTATGCAGACCTATCAGAGTTCTTTGAACCTTCCCCAGCATCGCCTTATCATAGACGTTGCAACAAGGTGGAACTCAACACTGCACATGCTTCAGAGACTGTGTGAACAGAGGCGGGCTGTTATGTTTTTGTGGGAGGATACACATACACGGGCAGGCAGTAGGATGGCAGACATGGAGTTGTCAGGTGTGCAGTGGTCGAAGATTCAAGACATGTGTCAAGTCCTTCAGTGTTTTGAGGAATGCACACGGCTGGTTAGTGCAGACAACGCCATAATAAGCATGAGCATCCCCCTAATGCGTCTGCTGATGCAAAGTTTGACGCACATAAAGGATCAGGCGTCTGCAGCTGAGGAAGAGGAAAGCCTTGATGACAGTCAGCCATTGTCTGGCCAGGGCAGTGTACAGGACGAGGTAGCGGGCGAAGAGGAGGAGGAGGACGAGGAGGATGATGGGGATGATTATATTTTTAATGAGGAAGCTTTTCCGGGGCCACTGGAAATTGGTGGCGCGGCAAGGCCGGGTTCTGGTTTTTTGAGGGACACAAGTGACGTGGATTTGCCTGAAACTGCCCCTCAACCAAGCACAACCGCAGATTTGAGAACTGGAACTTTGGCCCACATGGCGGATTATGCCTTACGTATCCTCAAAAGGGACACACGCATAACTAAAATGATGAATGATGACGATTACTGGTTGGCCTGCCTCCTTGATCCTCGCTATAAAGGCAAATTGCAAAATATAATGCCACATGAGAACTTGGAACTAATATTAGCAACCAAACAATCAACTCTTGTTGACCGTTTGCTTCTGGCATTCCCTGCACACAGCGCCCGTGATCGTTCTCACACGAGCTGCAGGGGCCAGCAGACCAGAGGTGTTAGAGGGGCAGAAATCAGAAGTGGCGTTGGCCAGAGGGGTTTTCTGACCAGGTTGTGGAGTGATTTTGCTATGACCGCAGACAGGACAGGTACTGCAGCATCAATTCAAAGTGACAGGAGACAACATTTGTCCAGTATGGTTACAAACTATTTTTCATCCCTTATCGATGTTCTCCCTCAACCGTCATTCCCATTTGATTACTGGGCATCAAAATTAGACACCTGGCCAGAATTGGCAGAATATGCATTGCAGGAGCTTGCTTGCCCGGCAGCTAGTGTCCTATCAGAAAGAGTATTCAGTGCTGCAGGTTCAATACTAACAGAAAAAAGGACTCGTCTGGCTACCCAAAATGTAGATGATCTAACCTTCATTAAAATGAACCACAACTGGATTTCGAAATCTTTTGCCCCACCTTGCCCAGCTGACACCTAGCTTTCCTATGAAAAGGTCTTGCCTGTGGACTATTCTGAATGCCTTTTCCAATCTCGTAATTTTCAGCACCTGATTGTCCAGCATACGACATGTTTACACCTCACTAAATGGCCAAACTCCCCACACGGGGCCGTGGTATCGACACTTGGCGACAGCACCCGTGAGAGTGCAGTTTGTCTGAAGAGGTGGGTGAGCCCGCTTTTGGTCGACGGCACTGCCACTGGGTCCCTCCTAGTACAATAAAGTGTCTCTGGCGGTGGTGGTGCGCACCCAACGTCAGACACACCGTTGTAATATGAGGGGCCCTGGGCCTGTACCGCCGGCCACAAGACAGTTTCCCCCCACCCCAGCTCAAACAGTGCTCTACCACTTGCAAAATTATCTCACAGCTCCACCAATGTTTAGTCTATGCGCTGACATCCTTCAATGCCTGCCACTGACAATACCATTGTATTGACATTTTTGTTATGTTACGCCTTCGATGCCTGTCTGTGGTCACTCCTTCCACTAGGCCTCCACTGACCACACCACTGCTGCCCGTGTACCCCTGGAACCAATTTAAAATTGCCTACAGCCATGTGTTATTATTTTAGGCCTTCGATGCCTGTCTGCGGTCACTCCTTCCACTAGGCCTCTACTGACCACACCACTGCTGCCAGTGTACCCCTGGAACCAATTTAAAATTGCCTACAGCCAGCCCAATTTTTTTATTTTAGGCCTTCGATGCCTGTCTGCGGTCCATTCTTTCAACTACTACTACACTGACCAGGGCACTGCTGCCCGTGTACCCCTGGAACCAATTTAAAATTGCCTACAGCCATGTGTTATTATTTTAGGCCTTCGATGCCTGTCTGCGGTCACTCCTTCCACTAGGCCTCCACTGACCACACCACTGCTGCCCGTGTACCCCTGGAACCAATTTAAAATTGCCTACAGCCAGCCCAATTTTTTTATTTTAGGCCTTCGATGCCTGTCTGCGGTCCATTCTTTCAACTACTACTACACTGACCAGGGCACTGCTGCCCGTGTACCCCTGGAACCAATTTAAAATTGCCTACAGCCATGTGTTATTATTTTAGGCCTTCGATGCCTGTCTGCGGTCACTCCTTCCACTAGGCCTCCACTGACCACACCACTGCTGCCCGTGTACCCCTGGAACCAATTTAAAATTGCCTACAGCCATGTGTTATTATTTTAGGCCTTCGATGCCTGTCTGCGGTCCATTCTTTCAACTACTACTACACTGACCAGGGCACTGCTGCCCGTGTACCCCTGGAACCAATTTAAAATTGCCTACAGCCATGTGTTATTATTTTAGGCCTTCGATGCCTGTCTGCGGTCCATTCTTTCAACTACTACTACACTGACCAGGGCACTGCTGCCCGTGTACCCCTGGAACCAATTTAAAATTGCCTACAGCCATGTGTTATTATTTTAGGCCTTCGATGCCTGTCTGCGGTCACTCCTTCCACTATGCCTCCACTGACCACACCACTGCTGCCCGTGTACCCCTGGAACCAATTTAAAATTGCCTACAGCCAGCCCAATTTTTTTATTTTAGGCCTTCGATGCCTGTCTGCGGTCCATTCTTTCAACTACTACTACACTGACCAGGTCACTGCTGCCCGTGTACCCCTGGAACCAATTTAAAATTGCCTACAGCCATGTGTTATTATTTTAGGCCTTCGATGCCTGTCTGCGGTCACTCCTTCCACTAGGCCTCCACTGACCACACCACTGCTGCCCGTGTACCCCTGGAACCAATTTAAAATTGCCTACAGCCAGCCCAATTTTTTTTTTTTAGGCCTTCGATGCCTGTCTGCGGTCCATTCTTTCAACTACTACTACACTGACCAGGTCACTGCTGCCCGTGTACCCCTGGAACCAATTTAAAATTGCCTACAGCCATGTGTTATTGTTTTAGGCCTTCGATGCCTGTCTGCGGTCACTCCGTCCACTAGGCCTCCACTGACCACACCACTGCTGCCCGTTTACCCCTGGAACCAATTTAAAATTGCCTACAGCCATGTGTTATTATTTTAGCCCTTCGATGCCTGTCTGCGGTCACTCCTTCCACTAGGCCTCCACTGACCACACCACTGCTGTCCGTGTACCCCTGGAACCAATTTAAATTTGCCTACAGCCATGTGTTATTATTTTAGGCCTTCGATGCCTGTCTGCGGTCCATTCTTTCAACTACTACTACACTGACCAGGGCACTGCTGCCCGTGTACCCCTGGAACCAATTTAAAATTGACTACAGCCATGTGTTATTATTTTAGGCCTTCGATGCCTGTCTGCGGTCACTCCTTCCACTATGCCTCCACTGACCACACCACTGCTGCCCGTGTACCCCTGGAACCAATTTAAAATTGCCTACAGCCAGCCCAATTTTTTTATTTTAGGCCTTCGATGCCTGTCTGCGGTCCATTCTTTCAACTACTACTACACTGACCAGGTCACTGCTGCCCGTGTACCCCTGGAACCAATTTAAAATTGCCTACAGCCATGTGTTATTATTTTAGGCCTTCGATGCCTGTCTGCGGTCACTCCTTCCACTAGGCCTCCACTGACCACACCACTGCTGCCCGTGTACCCCTGGAACCAATTTAAAATTGCCTACAGCCAGCCCAATTTTTTTTTTTTAGGCCTTCGATGCCTGTCTGCGGTCCATTCTTTCAACTACTACTACACTGACCAGGTCACTGCTGCCCGTGTACCCCTGGAACCAATTTAAAATTGCCTACAGCCATGTGTTATTGTTTTAGGCCTTCGATGCCTGTCTGCGGTCACTCCGTCCACTAGGCCTCCACTGACCACACCACTGCTGCCCGTGTACCCCTGGAACCAATTTAAAATTGCCTACAGCCATGTGTTATTATTTTAGCCCTTCGATGCCTGTCTGCGGTCACTCCTTCCACTAGGCCTCCACTGACCACACCACTGCTGCCCGTGTACCCCTGGAACCAATTTAAAATTGCCTACAGCCAGCCCAATTTTTTTATTTTAGGCCTTCGATGCCTGTCTGCGGTCCATTCTTTCAACTACTACTACACTGACCAGGTCACTGCTGCCCGTGTACCCCTGGAACCAATTTAAAATTGCCTACAGCCATGTGTTATTATTTTAGGCCTTCGATGCCTGTCTGCGGTCACTCCTTCCACTAGGCCTCCACTGACCACACCACTGCTGCCCGTGTACCCCTGGAACCAATTTAAAATTGCCTACAGCCAGCCCAATTTTTTTATTTTAGGCCTTCGATGCCTGTCTGCGGTCCATTCTTTCAACTACTACTACACTGACCAGGTCACTGCTGCCCGTGTACCCCTGGAACCAATTTAAAATTGCCTACAGCCATGTGTTATTATTTTAGGCCTTCGATGCCTGTCTGCGGTCACTCCTTCCACTAGGCCTCCACTGACCACACCACTGCTGCCCGTGTACCCCTGGAACCAATTTAAAATTGCCTACAGCCATGTGTTATTATTTTAGGCCTTCGATGCCTGTCTGCGGTCACTCCTTCCACTAGGCCTCCACTGACCACACCACTGCTGCCCGTGTACCCCTGGAACCAATTTAAAATTGCCTACAGCCAGCCCAATTTTTTTATTTTAGGCCTTCGATGCCTGTCTGCGGTCCATTCTTTCAACTACTACTACACTGACCACGGCACTGCTGCCCGTGTACCCCTGGAACCAATTTAAAATTGCCTACAGCCATGTGTTATTATTTTAGGCCTTCGATGCCTGTCTGCGGTCACTCCTTCCACTAGGCCTCCACTGACCACATCACTGCTGCCCGTGTACCCCTGGAACCAATTTAAAATTGCCTACAGCCATGTGTTATTATTTTAGGCCTTCGATGCCTGTCTGCGGGCACTCCTTCCACTAGGCCTCCACTGACCACACCACTGCTGCCCGTGTACCCCTGGAACCAATTTAAAATTGCCTACAGCCAGCCCAATTTTTTTATTTTAGGCCTTCGATGCCTGTCTGCGGTCCATTCTTTCAACTACTACTACACTGACCAGGTCACTGCTGCCCGTGTACCCCTGGAACCAATTTAAAATTGCCTACAGCCATGTGTTATTATTTTAGGCCTTCGATGCCTGTCTGCGGTCACTCCTTCCACTAGGCCTCCACTGACCACACCACTGCTGCCCGTGTACCCCTGGAACCAATTTAAAATTGCCTACAGCCATGTGTTATTATTTTAGGCCTTCGATGCCTGTCTGCGGTCACTCCTTCCACTAGGCCTCCACTGACCACACCACTGCTGCCCGTGTACCCCTGGAACCAATTTAAAATTGCCTACAGCCAGCCCAATTTTTTTTTTTTAGGCCTTCGATGCCTGTCTGCGGTCCATTCTTTCAACTACTACTACACTGACCAGGTCACTGCTGCCCGTGTACCCCTGGAACCAATTTAAAATTGCCTACAGCCATGTGTTATTGTTTTAGGCCTTCGATGCCTGTCTGCGGTCACTCCGTCCACTAGGCCTCCACTGACCACACCACTGCTGCCCGTGTACCCCTGGAACCAATTTAAAATTGCCTACAGCCATGTGTTATTATTTTAGCCCTTCGATGCCTGTCTGCGGTCACTCCTTCCACTAGGCCTCCACTGACCACACCACTGCTGCCCGTGTACCCCTGGAACCAATTTAAAATTGCCTACAGCCAGCCCAATTTTTTTATTTTAGGCCTTCGATGCCTGTCTGCGGTCCATTCTTTCAACTACTACTACACTGACCAGGTCACTGCTGCCCGTGTACCCCTGGAACCAATTTAAAATTGCCTACAGCCATGTGTTATTATTTAAGGCCTTCGATGCCTGTCTGCGGTCACTCCTTCCACTAGGCCTCCACTGACCACACCACTGCTGCCCGTGTACCCCTGGAACCAATTTAAAATTGCCTACAGCCATGTGTTATTATTTTAGGCCTTCGATGCCTGTCTGCGGTCACTCCTTCCACTAGGCCTCCACTGACCACACCACTGCTGCCCGTGTACCCCTGGAACCAATTTAAAATTGCCTACAGCCAGCCCAATTTTTTTATTTTAGGCCTTCGATGCCTGTCTGCGGTCCATTCTTTCAACTACTACTACACTGACCACGGCACTGCTGCCCGTGTACCCCTGGAACCAATTTAAAATTGCCTACAGCCATGTGTTATTATTTTAGGCCTTCGATGCCTGTCTGCGGTCACTCCTTCCACTAGGCCTCCACTGACCACATCACTGCTGCCCGTGTACCCCTGGAACCAATTTAAAATTGCCTACAGCCATGTGTTATTATTTTAGGCCTTCGATGCCTGTCTGCGGGCACTCCTTCCACTAGGCCTCCACTGACCACACCACTGCTGCCCGTGTACCCCTGGAACCAATTTAAAATTGCCTACAGCCAGCCCAATTTTTTTATTTTAGGCCTTCGATGCCTGTCTGCGGTCCATTCTTTCAACTACTACTACACTGACCAGGTCACTGCTGCCCGTGTACCCCTGGAACCAATTTAAAATTGCCTACAGCCATGTGTTATTATTTTAGGCCTTCGATGCCTGTCTGCGGTCACTCCTTCCACTAGGCCTCCACTGACCACACCACTGCTGCCCGTGTACCCCTGGAACCAATTTAAAATTGCCTACAGCCATGTGTTATTATTTTAGGCCTTCGATGCCTGTCTGCGGTCACTCCTTCCACTAGGCCTCCACTGACCACACCACTGCTGCCCGTGTACCCCTGGAACCAATTTAAAATTGCCTACAGCCAGCCCAATTTTTTTATTTTAGGCCTTCGATGCCTGTCTGCGGTCCATTCTTTCAACTACTACTACACTGACCAGGGCACTGCTGCCCGTGTACCCCTGGAACCAACATCAGAAAATATAAAAATAAGTATTTTGCTTACAAAAAAGAAAATACTGGAGAGATATCAAATGCAGACATTTTAACATTAAAAACAAACACACAACTAAAATCTGGTACAGTACTAAAAATGGCCACCAGCTACAATTACTTTCTCCTGCAAGTAGTTAACTGAAAGGTTTTTTAAATTGAAAACACAGATATGGCATCCACCGAGTGTTGTCCTGTCGCGTCTTCTTTATATTATTGCCGAGAAGATGCAAAACAATTAAAATAATAAAATCATTAATTACCAAAATAATAGAGAAAGTCAAAACCACATTGCAAATAAACATTCATTCCAAATAAAGAAGCAGGGCGCGTCCGAGGGTGAGTATATACCTAATAAGAATATAATCACCCTCGGACGCGCAATGCTTATTTCCAACAGCCTTCCTTCCTAAGAATCAGCCCTTCCGTGGTGTAGAGAGACGTTGTGTTACACTCCAAGGTGTTCCCCAGGTTGCCTTTCCTGAGCTTCGATCTTCCGGCTCTCGTTTAGTAGTTGTTGGAAACTACGCTGCATTAGGCCTTCAAATTGGGTATGGGGTGTAGAGAGATGGTGTGTTCCACTCCAAGGTGTTCCCCAGGTTGCCTTTCCTGAGCTTCGATCTTCCGGCTCTCGTTTAGTAGTTCTTGGAAACTACACTGCATTAGGCCTTCAAATTGGGTATGGGGTGTAGAGAGAGGGTGTGTTACACTCCAAGGTGTTCCCCAGGTTGCCTTTCCTGAGCTTCGATCTTCATGCTCTCGTTTAGTAGTTGTCGGAAACTACGCTGCATTAGGCCTTCAAATTGGGTATGGGGTGTAGAGAGAGGGTTTGTTACACTCCAAGGTGTTCCCCAGGTTGCCTTTCCTGAGCTTCGATCTTCCGGCTCTCGTTTAGTAGTTGTTGGAAACTACGCTGCATTAGGCCTTCAAATTGGGTATGGGGTGTAGAGAGAGGGTGTGTTACACTCCAAGGTGTTCCCCAGGTTGCCTATCCTGAGCTTCGATCTTCCGGCTCTCGTTTAGTAGTTCTTGGAAACTACACTGCATTAGGCCTTCAAATTGGGTATGGGGTGTAGAGAGAGGGTGTGTTACACTCCAAGGTGTTCCCCAGGTTGCCTTTCCTGAGCTTCGATATTCCGACTCTCGTTTAGTAGTTGTTGGAAACTACACTGCATTAGGCCTACAAATTTGGTATGGGGGAAACATTGGCGCATCTGCAGTCCCTCCTTCCTCTAGGCCTCCACTGACCTGTCTACTGCTGCCCGTGTTCCCCTGGAACCAATTTTAAATTGCCTACAGCCAGCCCAATTTATTATGTTAGGGCTTCGAAGCCTGTCTGCGGTCCCTCCTTCCACTAGGCCTCCACTGACCTGTCTACTGCTGCCCGTGTACCCCTTGAACCAACATCATAAAATAAAAAAAAAGTATTTTGCTTATAAAAAAGAAAATACTGGTGAGATATCAAATGCAGACATTTTAACATTAAAAACAAACACACAACTAAAATCTGGTACAATACTAAAAATGGCCACCAGCTACAATTACTTTCTCCTGCAAGTAGTTAACTGAAAGGTTTTTTAAATTGAAAACACACATATGGCATCCACCGAGTGTTGTCCTGTCGCGTCTTCTTTATATTATTGCCGAGAAGATGCAAAACAATGAAAATAATAAAATCATTAATTACCAAAATAATAGAGAAAGTCAACACCACATTGCAAATAAACATTCATTCCAAATAAAGAAGCAGGGCGCGTCCGAGGGTGAGTATATACCTAATAAGAATATAATCACCCTCGGACGCGCAATGCTTATTTCCAACAGCCTTCCTTCCTAAGAATCAGCCCTTCCGTGGTGTAGAGAGACGTTGTGTTACACTCCAAGGTGTTCCCCAGGTTGCCTTTCCTGAGCTTCGATCTTCCGGCTCTCGTTTAGTAGTTGTTGGAAACTACGCTGCATTAGGCCTTCAAATTGGGTATGGGGTGTAGAGAGATGGTGTGTTCCACTCCAAGGTGTTCCCCAGGTTGCCTTTCCTGAGCTTCGATCTTCCGGCTCTCGTTTAGTAGTTCTTGGAAACTACACTGCATTAGGCCTTCAAATTGGGTATGGGGTGTAGAGAGAGGGTGTGTTACACTCCAAGGTGTTCCCCAGGTTGCCTTTCCTGAGCTTCGATCTTCATGCTCTCGTTTAGTAGTTGTCGGAAACTACGCTGCATTAGGCCTACAAATTGGGTATGGGGTGTAGAGAGAGGGTTTGTTACACTCCAAGGTGTTCCCCAGGTTGCTTTTCCTGAGCTTCGATCTTCCGGCTCTCGTTTAGTAGTTGTTGGAAACTACGCTGCATTAGGCCTTCAAATTGGGTATGGGGTGTAGCGAGAGGGTGTGTTACACTCCAAGGTGTTCCCCAGGTTGCCTTTCCTGAGCTTCGATCTTCCGGCTCTCGTTTAGTAGTTCTTGGAAACTACACTGCATTAGGCCTTCAAATTGGGTATGGGGTGTAGAGAGAGGGTGTGTTACACTCCAAGGTGTTCCCCAGGTTGCCTTTCCTGAGCTTCGATCTTCCGGCTCTCGTTTAGTAGTTCTTGGAAACTATACTGCATTAGGCCTACAAATTGGGTATGGGGTGGAGAGAGATGGTGTGTTACACTCCAAGGTGTTCCCCAGGTTTCCTTGCCATTGCTTCGGTCTTCCGACTCTCGTTTAGTAGTTGTAGAAAAGTACACTGCATTAGGCCTACAAAATGGGTATGGGGTGGAGAGAGATGGTGTGTTACACTCCAAGGTGTTCCCCAGGTTGCCTTTCCTGAGCTTCTATCTTCAGGCTCTCATTAAATTGTGGTTAAATGGAACAACTGCATTTGGCGTACTAGTTGGTTTGGGGCCTACTATCGGTGTCTGCCACTCCTTGCTGTTCTCCTGGTTTCCTGTCCTGAAATTCCATTTTCAGGCTCTCGTTAAGTAGTTGTTAATGTTAGACTGCATTTGGCCTACTAGTTGGGTTGGGGCCTACTATCGGTGTCTGCCACTCCTTGCTGTTCTCCTCCACTGAACAAAGCTGTGCCGTCTGTTTACTACGGTTGCCAATTTTGAACTGCATTTCGACTACTTACTGATTTGGCCCTACTCTCTGTGTCAGCCTCTCATTCCAGTTGTCCTCCACTGCAATGCCCCCTGGTTATTCCTGTGTTACCAATTTTGAACTGCATTTAGCCCACTTTATTCTTTGGGCCTATATCTGTGTTTCCACTTCATCGTGCCCATTGCCCAGCCAGTGATAGATGAGTCTGCTGGTACATTGACCCATAACGCAACATTCCCCGTGCATGCTACACAACAACATTGTGACCCTGCTGAAAGTCAGGTTGCTCTTCCCGCATACCATACCACCTTACACGGGGACAAAGAGGAAGGTGCAGATGAAAGTGCAGGTTCCTTCATCAGGTGGGGGGAGGAATACTAGTTGGCGACGTCACTGGCACAGGGCCTCTCATAGTACGCAAAAGTGTTGCTGCCGGTGGGAGGCGCCCCCGCCGTGCAAACACACCGCTGTACTTTGAGGGGCCCTGTGCCAGTGCCAATGCCAACAAGTGGGCCCCCCTGCTTGCTCAGGATCACAGCACTTGCAAAGTTGAAATACTTACCTCTCCCTGCTCCACTGCCGTGACGTGGTCCAGATTTCCTGGGCCCACTAATTACTTGAACCAGCCCTACCCCACACAACTTTAGCCAAATGACCCCCAATTTCAAATGCCTTCCAATTATTATAAGGTAAATTACGCTTGACAAGCTTCATTAAGAAGAATGGATGGTTTTGACATTAAAATGGGCACTCTAGGTGTTTTCCTGGCCCCCACTCACTGCCGACTATGCTGCCCCATTGACTTGCATTGGGTTTCGTGTTTCGGTCGATCCCGACTTTACGTCATAATCGGCCGATTTCACTCGACCCGACTTTTGAGATAGTCGGGTTTCGCGAAACCCGGCTCGACTCTAAAAAGGTCAAGGTCGCTCAACTCTAGCAGTGATCTGAAATGCTGATTGCAATTGAAAATCATGCCTTAGAATGAAAAGGCCTAGAGATGTAGATTACAATGGTGGAAAGAAGAGGAGTCACTGAAGCAGCAAACAGCAGAAAGGCTGGACAGATGAGCTGTGAGACAGATGTAAGGTGAGTGTATTTTGTTTTTGTATTTTACATCTTACTCCTATTATGCTCTGTTGCCTAGAAAGACTCTAAAGCATAATATGGGACATTTAATTGGCAATGAATAGCTGCGCTGTTAATTACCAGGCAAATCAGCATGACCTAACAAATTACAATTTTGTTGGATTCGCTCATCTCTAGTATTTTAGTGCAATTGTTCTGTTTTTAAATGTATGCATGCCACTAGGGTCCCTTAGGTTACAGAGATTTTGCATTATCACTAACAGACATCAATTACTAGACAGCGCAAGTTTGGGAGTATCACTAATTTGAAAATGAAAGGCAGTGATTGAGTTGAGTTCTGACTAGTGTTGAGCGATACCGTCCGATACTTGAAAGTATCGGTATCGGATAGTATCGGCTGATACCCGAAAAATATCGGATATCGCCGATACCGATATCCGATACCAATACAAGTCAATGGGACACCAAGTATCGGAAGGTATCCTGATGGTTCCCAGGGTCTGAAGGAGAGGAAACTCTCCTTCAGGCCCTGGGATCCATATTAATGTGTAAAATAAAGAATTAAAATAAAAAATATTGATATATTCACCTCTCCGGCGGCCCCTGGACATCATGCTGGTAAGCGGCAGGTTTCTTTGTTTAAAATGAGCGCGTTTAGGACCTGCGAATGACGTCGCAGCTTCTGATTGGTCGTGTGCCGCTCATGTGACCGCCACGCGACAAATCAGAAGCCGTGATGTCATTCGCAGGTCCTAAATTCCTAGAATTAGGAGTTTAGTGAATGAGAATGACGTCGCGGCTTCTGATTGGTCGCGTGGCGGTCACATGAGCGGCACGCGACCAATCAGAAGCCGCGACGTCATTCGCAGGTCCTAAACGCGCTCATTTTAAACAAAGAAGCCTGCCGGTTACCAGCGTGATGTCCAGGGGCCGCCGGAGAGGTGAATATATCAATATTTTTTATTTTAATTCTTTATTTTACACATCCCTATGGATCCGATACCGATACCCGATACCACAAAAGTATCGGATCTCGGTATCGGAATTCCGATACCGCAAGTATCGGCCGATATCCGATACTTGCGGTATCGGAATGCTCAACACTAGTTCTGACCCATGTGTAATAAAAGATAATGATATGGAAATTAAATCTGCGTGTGGACTGTATGGTCATAATATAGAATTAGAGGAATTGCAAAGATCCAATCCTGTATAAATAATGTCTTTAGGCTGTCAAGACTAGAGATTAGCGAACCCTTGGTTCGGCTTTGGTGGGTTCGGCAAATATTTAAAAAAGGTTCGGTTCAGGCACTAGAACAGTACTCAACAGTACTTGAGCTTGAACCTGAACCCAGATCCCATTCACTTGAATAGGGGTGGTCAGAACATCCAGTGCTTGCCACGCTGTCTGGTGCATAACTGCGCACCAAGCACAGCCTCTGATTGGCGGTAAATTAATTACCGCTGTCATAGGGCTGTGGTTCCCAGACTGTCAAATGACAGAGTGAGCTCACAGCTGTGATCTGAGATAAAAAGTTTACCTCCAGTCACTAGCATCTGCTGATGGGACTACTACTCCCATCAGCCAATGCCTGCTGCTGCTAATAACAACAAGAGTAGGTGCGGCTGATAGGAGAATTCATCAGCCGCCACATGCGCTCTAAATAAATAATTATAAATAAGTGTAGTTCTCCTGTATTTTTGATAACTAGCCAGGCAAAACTGACTGGGCTGCAACACTCAGTTATCCGCATTAGCAGGGTTATCAAGAATAGAGGGGTCCCCATGCCATTTTTTTTAAATTATTTAAATAAATAATTTTTAAAAATGGTGTGGGACCCCCTTCACATTTGAAAACCAATCAAGCTAAAGCAGACAGCTGGGGGCTAGTATTCTCGGGCCGGTAAGGGGCCATGGATATTCCCCCCAGCTTAAAAATAGCAGCCCGCAGCCACCCAGAAAAGTTGCATCTATTAGACAGCGCAAAAACCGCGGCTCTCTGACTGGCGGTAATGATTTACAGTACACTGGGTCACAGTTACAGCTGCAAGGTCACGATAACTAACGATCTTAACAGCAGTAATGTTATCATCGATCAGAACCGCCAGTAAGATCACAGCCTTGGTAGAAACTCTATCTTTTACTTAATTTTGCAAAAAATGCTTGGGAATCTGAGTATGAATCTGAATGTGCAAAGTTCGTGCCGACTTTAAGATTGGCAAACGTTTTTCTAACAAGTTCTGTCATCTATAGTCAAGAAGTAATAAGTTGACTTTGGGTATGACTTTATGACTTTCCACAGTTTGCTTGCAGTCTGTATTCCATGAACACATATTGAAGCTATATAAAATTAATATACAGTATTCCAATTGTTTTAAAGATTTCTGTTAGAATGCAAATAGTATTACTGCAAAGACGCAGAATATTTTGACTTTCAATAATAGAATCACTATCTGGAACATTATTTCTTAGTATGGAAAATGGCTAATAGTACTTCAAGTCTTGAGTTACATTTTTTACTCTGAGGTTCTTAAATTAATTGTTTAATTACAGCTCCCTTTTATAGCATCAATCCACTAAAAATGTCATCTAATTTCCAATGACAAAAAAAGACTTCCCAAATTGGTCACAGAGTCTTTGTGCCGCAATTTCTCAAATAACTGAATGGCACAATCCATCTTCTTTCTTTTCTTCAATGAATGTCATTGTCAATAAAATAAATCCATGTTATCGCTGGGGGAAGGGGTAATATGATGGACTGAAAATGGACGCCAATTCAAATGTGAAAAATTATACAAACAGGTCATTTTCAATTTGTACAATGTAATAATTTTTTTTAAAACAAATTTTTAATATGCTGAATAATGCAGCAGGGAAGTTGAATGCAATACTAGTAATACAAAAATCATCATAGTCAGTCTCAATTCAAGCTAAAGCATTCATTGAAGTAGCCTGTCGGATTTGATTGAGTGTGATATCTGTGACTGAGCCTAGGGATATAACTCAGAGAGAAAATTGCATATCATCTGCAGCCTGGCTTTAAATGAAGTGCAAATTTCACTTCAATTTCATGTGGCTGTCAGAGACACCCATAATGTCTAAGAAAAACAATTTACTTTCAAAGAAAATTAAGTAATGTTCTCAAAGTATGCAGCATTTTTATTATTATTTTTGCAATGCTAAACGAGCAGCTTTAAATCATGAGTCAGTTGCAGTTCTATTGAGGATTCAAGAGTTAATAGGAAAATAAATGGGCATATTAAAGGCATTTTTTTACAGAATTTTTGTATTCATGGCTTATTCTAAGAGTAGGCCACATATATCAGTTTAATGGGGTCTGGCTCCCCTCTCCTCCACAATCATGTGATTGAAGTGACTCTGGTACTCAAGTGATTGCCGTATTCCTTTTATCTCCAGCATCTTCAGAACATTGTGTGCCTTAACACTAGAACTACCGGAGGAGTCATTTTGACCCTTTTGCTATTTCTTTTTCCTATAATTTCTAAAATTTTAACAAATGAGTTCTGAGTTTTTGTGACTTTTATTTATTCATGGTAGTGTATATTTTAGGACACAAAAATGAATTGAAACTTTTTCAGGGGCCCGGATTTTACAATTTATACCTATAAGTACTGAAAGGGTCAATTTGACCCCATATATAAAAGTAGTAGTAGGCAAGTCTCCTAATAACAAATACATATTGGACTACTCTGATGAAGAATGGTGACATCACTCTTACAGTTTACCAAGGTAAGCCAAATAAGAATGTCATTTTGCTCAGTAGTTTTCACCCAGATGTAGCAGTTGGAAACGACAAGAAAAAAAAACCGGAAACGGTACAATTTTACAATAAAACAAAGGTTGGATTGGACACACTAGACCAGATGGCTCGAAAGTACACCACAAAATCTGGAAGCCACCGATGGCCTGTTCAGGTGTTTTGTAATGTACTTGATTTAGCAGCTATAAACACAACTATACTCTATAAAACAGCAACTGGGAGTAAAATTAGCAAACGGAGATCATTCTTCAGCTTCTTGCTATGACCATGTAAAGGGAAAATGTGTGCTGTACGTGATCTTAACACTGTTCCTACTAAGTTAAAATAAATGTACCTTAATTTGTTGGCAACAAAAAAGTTATTTTTACTCCAGAGTCAGTAATTTTGAATGGGGGTCAAAATGACCCCTAATGGTAGTTATAGGTATTATGACACCTGCGGTAGTTCTAGTGTTAAATACAAGGCCCCATTGAGAGGGCAGGATAGCTGCTATGGAAGCTAGAATGGGACTGGACAGCTCAGCAAGATGATTCTCTTATACATTATAGATTAATAAGCCAACCAAGACTGATTTTTATCTACTAGAAATGGACAATGACGTTTTACAGCAAGCACAGATCTTCAAAACTCCAGGAATTGATACAGAAAGTATATTGGAAAGTTAAGCGTTTCATTTTGCAAAGAAGTCTTTATTTTCCGAAATTGCAATAGTTCTTTAACCTATGTTTACCTTAAAGGGGTTAACTGGTCAAAATTGATAAGTTTGCAGTCCCTCTGTGTCATCTCAGACTTATGAATCCCCCAGCGCATGCAGTGTTTGCTGCTAGGAATTGCTGGTTTCTGAGCTGGGACTGCCGGATAGGTATGTATTATGTATTCTCCTGGCAAGGGCCAAAGTATTGTAGAGGGCAAGGTCAACCCCTATGTAGTGACGTGGCCCTCCAGTGTGCGTGGCCTCGCTCTATACACTTGTAGAGAGTGAGGTCATGTCACATCTAGTGACGTGGCCATCTAGTGGGCATGGCCTCGCTCTATACAAATGTCTGGAGCGAGGCCGGACTCACGAGATGGGCCTTGACCGGGAGTATGCATAACACATATGTACCTGGTAGTCCCAGCTCAGAAACCGATGAATCCTCACAGCACACAATACGTCCGCTGGGGGGGATCCATAATTCTGCAGTCACACAGAGTGACTGCAGATTTATCCATTTGCCCCAGTCAACTCCTTTAAAAGATATTAATACTGGGTAGGTGACCCATAGCATCCATAACATTGTTTTAACCCCAAGTTCTCCACCATCATATTTAGGTCAGCCTAAAATTTCCATATGAAGATAGTTACAAAGAATTCTATAACATTGCAATTAAAAACACAAAATTTGAAATTATATTGTGTGTAACTTGTTTCTCATTTTATCTATTTATTTATTGCTACACAATATTGAAATTAATATAGCTGTCTCTGCTACACTACATTTGTTTTTCAGTTTCTAAATCGGTGACAAACTAAATCTCTGATCTTACAGAAATAGCTATGTACAACACTGTGCAATATGGTGACCCCAGCTGTCTGTGCAATACTCTTCATATTTCTCAATTTCTGAGTTCAGAAGATCAATTTCTTGTGAATCTCTGAAGCTGTGATGAAACAAAAATCTTATGTGTTGCCTAATTTTGAATTATTTTGCTGATATTTACTGTGCAAAGACTTCTAATTAAACTAGCCTCACCTTCTCTACAAATAGTCTGAAATTTTATCAGTTCCAAAAACAGTGAATGGAGGGTTGTAGGCGTGCTCACTCGTTTCCATGTCTACAACATTCACATAGAGCAATTGGAAAGTGTTAATTTATTATCATAGCTAGTGGGGGTACCAGGGATTGGATATTCAGTAATCATATATATATATATATATATATATATATATATATATATATACAGTGGCTTACGAAACTACTCCCCCCCTGATATTTTTCACATTTTGCTACCTCACAAAATTGAATTTCACAGGTTTTTTTAGGGTTTGCATCAGGTCATGTAAAGAACATGTCTACAACTGTTAACATATGGTTTTCTTTTCATTGTGAAGCAAACAGCAAATAGGACAAAATTAATGGGCTGTCCAGGTCACAGCTGTGGGAGGAAATCTCAGCCATTTTGTTGTAGCCTGCAGCGTTTGCTGTGGGCTTCATTTTCCCCTGTTATCGCACACACTGTTCAGTGGGTGCAATGACAGGAGCTGCCATGGAGAGAAAGTGCAGGGTAGAGGAGGTGCCAGGTGAGGGGACTATCTGGGGTGGCTAACAGTGATCTCAGCCTGTCAATATTACATTACAGGCTGCAGATCAGGTAAGTGCAAGTGTTTTTTTTCTATGGATTGAATATATGGGCACATATTCCAGGATGGAGGGGCCATATGCCAGGATGGGGACATATATAACAGAATAAGGGTCATATATACCAGGATGGAGGGGCCATATACCAGGATGGGCCATTTACCTTGATGGTGGCCATATTCCAGGAAGGGGGCCATACACCTGGGTGGAGGGACATATCCTAGGATAGGGACCATGTGCCAGAATGAGGTCATTAAGCACGATGGGGGCCATATGAGGAACATATACCAGGATTGGGGGCATATATCTGGATGGGGGCCAAATACCAGGATGGGGCCATATACCAGGATAGGGGCCATATGTCAGGATGGGGCCATATGCCAGGATAGAGAGACAAATGCAAGGATGAAGGCCATATACCAAGATGAGGCCATATGCCAGGATGGGGACCATATAGCAGGATGCACTATATGGTTCACATTATACTGTGGGTACTTTATAAGGCCATTATTCTGTGGAGCACTATGTGAGGCACATTATAGTGTAGAGTAATATATGGGGCCATTATACTGTGGGACACATTATACTGTATGCAGCACTATATGAGGCCATTATACTGTAGGGCACTATATGGTGCCATATTACTGGGGGGCATCATAAGAGGCCATTTTGATCAAGAATATCCCTGTATTTCACAACATATAAACATTGAAAATAGGAACAGCACTTTTTCAATAGGTGGGTGCATGCCTCCCAGTCAAAACATCCAAGACTTGCCTCAATCCAGCCATAGGAAAAAATGCAGGCAGCACTCCATAGTTTAAAGGTGAAAAAATGTGGTGCTATTTCAAACCCACAGCATGTGGGTTTGAAATAAAGCCACATTTTTTCACCTTTAAACTATGGAGTGCTGCCTGCACTTTTTCTTATGTATTTCACACCATCCATCTTCCCTTCTATCCAGACCATTTTCCCTGTCCTTGCTGTCAAAAAACATCCCCACAGCCTGATGCTGCCATCACCATGTTTCACTGTGGGAATGGTGTTCTTGGGGTGATGAGCTGTATTGGTTTGGCATCAGACATAGTGTTTACCTTTGTGGGCAAAATTTTAAATTTTGGTCTTATCTGACTGCACCACCTTCCTCCATACATTTGGGGAGTCTCTCACATGTCTTTTGGCAAACGTAAAACGAGCCTTACAATTTTTGTGTGTAAGTAAAGGCTTTTTCTGCCCATTCTTCTGTAAGGACCACCTCTATGGGGTGTACTGCTTATTGTGGCCGTATGGACAGATCCTCCAGTATCTGCTTAAGAACTCTACAGCTCCTTCAGGGTTAACATTGGTTTCTGTGCTACCTCTCTGATTAATCCCCTCATAGCCTGGGCTGAGAGTTTTCATGAGCATCCCTCTCTTGGCAGGTTTGCTGTGGTACCATGTTCTTTCAATTTGATGATAATGGATCTGATGGTGCTTCGGGGCATCATCAGAGATTGGGATTTTTTTTATGTAAAAACAAACCCTGACTTGTAGTTCTTAACTTTGTCCCTGACTTGTTTGAAGATCTCCTCAATCAATGGTGGTGTTTGGCTAGTGGTGCCTCTTGCTTAGTGGTGTTGCAGCCTCTGTGGCCTTTCAGAAAAAGTGTGTATATACTGACAAACCATGTAACACTTAGAGAAAGGAAGTCCACCTGTGTGCAATCTAAGCTTGTGACTTATGAAGGTAATTGCTTGCACCAGAAATTCATGGGGACTTCATAGCAAAGAGGGGGTCAATACATATGCACTTGCAGCTTTTTAGCTATTTGGTCCCATAAATGTAATTTATGTCTATATTTTGCTCACTTCACTTCACCAACTTAGACTGCTGATGCATCACACATAAATCAGATAACAACAATATTTAATCACAGGTTGTAACAAAACAAAATAGGCAAACAGCCAATTGGTGAATACTTTTGCAAGCCACTTTATATATAGTTATATTCATTATGATAAATTACATTGTTTATTTAAAAGTTTTCAGTGCTGACATTGAAAGGTCTAATTGTTTGTCACTGAAACTTTTAAAGGCATTAAAAATCTTAGCAATCTTTTCAGGGAAGAATTAAATTATGGAGAACACTGAGAATTATTGTAGCAAAATTAGGAAAAGTCTCCAGTGGTAGGAGAACTGCTTATAGCTACAAAATATACATTTCAATAAAATAATTATTTAATGAAAATACGAAATTAATAATAATTTACATAATTAAACCACAATTTAGGAAATATAGCTAATTACATGGCAGTGAATAAACTCTAAAGAGGTTTAGATAGAACAAATATCTTTCTAGAGTTCTCTGTGCTTTACATGGACAACCTATTGCTTCAGTGGGCTTTTTGTAATGCTTCATTACATCAATGGTGGTGTTTTGAGGGACTTCCACCCTTTCAACCCTTGATGTGCGGTTCCCCTGCAGAAAATAGTCTATCTTAATGCATTCCTGCAGCAGAGCACACTGGGATCAGCTTATTTTCATAGGACTGTTCAGACAGGAAAACATTTCTAAGGTGGAAAACGTAATTAATAAAGCCATATTAAAAATCTACTACAGATAGTTAAAAACTGAGACTTTTCTTAGAGGCATCCATAAGTTAGCCTTCCTAGAATACAGTCAGGTAAAGAGATTGTCATTCTGAAAAAAAGTGCAACACCAAAGAAATCAACTGCAACACATTGGTATAAGTGCAATGTGTACAGTAGGTGTACATTCCCTCTGCGGCAATTAACAAACATAAGCTGGGTTAAAAACAAAATGAGGAAATGCCTTTCAGTAAATAAAGAATAAATAATATTAGTACATGTAAATAGCACAGAGTAATTAGTTGACACTGTACTGTTTTCATCAAAAAGCATATAAGCCATCACACTGTAACAAGGGGTACCAAGATGTGGCAAGGTGTAATTGATTCAAATTCTTTGTAAAAATCCCTGTGCTCATCTGATTCTGCTACTTTTTTCTGTTTTGTGCTGCTTTTGCTCCATTGCAGATATTTAGTGCGCACTATGTGAAATCTCTGCTTGTAGTACAACTAAATGTTTCTTTAGAGTTTCCTTAAAAAGCATGCACTTTTACACTTCACAGATGCTGACAATCACAGCTTAGCAGTCTAGCAGATTCAGAGTCTTCACTTGAGGCGTGCACTTTCACACCTCCCAGATACTGTCAACCAATTACAGCTTTACAGTGTATGAGACTGCTAGATAAGCTGCTGATTTGTGATTGGCAGCATTCGGGAGGTAGGTGTGAAAGTGCACAACCCCAGAAAAACTCTGAAGAAATGGCCAGTTAAACTACAAGCAGAGATTTCACATACTCTACTCCCAAAGCAATAAATGTTAATTCTCACTCTCCTTACTAGTGATGAGTGAGCATGCTCATCACTATTTGTTACTCACTTGAGCATCAGTGTGCTCGGGATACTTGTAACTTAGCAATTATTTTTTAATCTTCGAGTGTGAGCTTGAATCCCCCCTCTGCATGTTTGGAGATTTTTAGACAGCCAATGAACATGTGGGAATTGCCTGCCAGTCACTGTAATGCCGTAGCCATCTTGGTTGTGGCATTACTGTGATTGGCTGGCCACATAGCATCATCAGGTCTATGTAAGACCCGAGACACTGTGCCGATCACACTGTACCCCAGACACAGGCAGGGTAGGGAAAGATGCTAGAGAAAGAGGGAAAGCATTGTAGCTGGTAGTAGTTTGGGATTCAACTCAATTAATATTAATTTTAAGTACAGTAGCCCTTCTTAGGGCAAGTTATTATCAATAGCAATAATGCTGTTAGCAGCACTTAGGGAGAGACTGTGCTGAAGGGATAGTGTAGGGAGGATTGCATGTCCTTTATGCTGCAACCTGCAACTCATACCAATACTCCTTCTCAGAGCTAATAATATTTTTTTGCTCTTAATCCTGCAAATTGTATCTGTGTGTCATCAGTGTGACACATACCGGCAGATTGGAATCAGTAGTACTGTTCATGCTGTTCTCCAGTGCTGGCTGTTATGTATTGCTAATGACAGGTGTTATGAAGGCAATCCAGAAACACAGTGTGCTTAGCGATCAGAGCGCACACAGTGATCTGACAAATACCCAAAAATACAAGAACGAGCTCTGAGACGTGGAAACTCTGTAGACTGCACACCTGATCCTATCCTAAACACAACTAAAAGCGGCTGTGGATTGCGCCTAACAACTACCTAGGCAACTCGGCACAGCCTAAGAAACTAGCTAGCCTGAAGATAGAAAAATAGGCCTGACTTGCCCCAGAGAAATTCCCCAAAGGAAAAGGCAGCCCCCCACATATAATGACTGTGAGTAAGATGAAAAGACAAAACGTAGGGATGAAATAGATTCAGCAAAGTGGGGCCCGATATTCTAGGACAGAGCGAGGACAGTAAAGCGAACTTTGCAGTCTACAAAAAACCCTAAAGCAAAACCACGCAAAGGGGGCAAAAAAAACCCACCGTGCCGAACTAACGGCACGGCGGAACACCCTTTGCGTCTCAGAGCTTCCAGCAAAACAAAAGACAAGCTGGACAGAAAAAAAGCAACAAAAAAAAGCAAAAAGCACTTAGCTATACAGAGCAGCAGGTCACAGGAACAATCAGGAGAAGCTCAGATCCAACACTGAAACATTGACAAGGAGCAAGGATAGCAGCATCAGGCGGAGTTAAGTAATGAAGCAGTTAACGAGCTCACCAGAACACCTGAGGGAGAAAGCTCAGAAGCTGCAGTACCACTTGTGACCACAGGAGTGAATTCAGCCACAGAATTCACAACAGTACCCCCCCCTTGAGGAGGGGTCACCGAAGCCTCACCAGTCCGAAGACTCAACCTGTCCTGAAGAGAAACGAGGATGGAACCCAGAATTGCAAAAAAATGGAGAAACCAAGGTAGCCGAGCTGGCCCGATTATTAAGGGCGAACTCAGCCAACGGCAAAAAGGACACCCAATCATCCTGGTCTGCAGAAACAAAACATCTCAGATATGTTTCCAAGGTCTGATTGGTTCGTTCGGTCTGGCCATTAGTCTGAAGATGGAAAGCCGAGGAAAAGGATAGGTCAATGCCCATCCTACCACAAAAGGCTCGCCAAAACCTTGAAACAAACTGGGAACCTCTGTCAGAAACAATATTCTCAGGAATGCCATGCAACCGAACCACATGCTGAAAGAACAAAGGTACCAAATCAGAGGAGGAAGGCAATTTAGCCAAGGGCACCAGATGGACCATTTTAGAAAAGCGATCACAGACCACCCAAATGACTGACATCTTTTGAGAAACGGGAAGGTCAGAAATGAAATCCATCGAAATATGTGTCCAAGGCCTCTTTGGGACCGGCAAGGGCAAAAGCAACCCACTGGCACGAGAACAGCAGGGCTTAGCCCTAGCACAAATCCCACAGGACTGCACAAAAGTACGTACATCCCGTGACAGAGATGGCCACCAGAAGGATCTAGCCACTAACTCTCTGGTACCAAAGATTCCAGGATGACCAGCCAACACCGAACAATGAAGTTCAGAGATAAGTTTATTAGTCCACCTATCAGGGACGAACAGTTTCTCTGCTGGACAACGATCAGGTTTATTCGCCTGAAATTTTTGCAGCACCCGCCGCAAATCAGGGGAGATGGCAGACACAATGACTCCTTCCTTGAGGATACCCGCTGGCTCAGATAAACCCGGAGAGTCGGGCACAAAACTCCTAGACAGAGCATCCGCCTTCACATTTTTAGAGCCCGGAAGGTACGAAATCACAAAGTCGAAGCGGGCAAAAAATAACGACCAACGGGCCTGTCTAGGATTCAAGCGCTTGGCAGACTCGAGATAAGTCAAGTTCTTATGATCAGTCAATACCACCACGCGATGCTTAGCTCCTTCAAGCCAATGACGCCACTCCTCGAATGCCCACTTCATGGCCAGCAACTCTCGATTGCCCACATCATAATTACGCTCAGCGGGCGAAAACTTCCTGGAAAAGAAAGCACATGGTTTCATCACTGAGCAATCAGAACCTCTCTGTGACAAAACCGCCCCTGCTCCAATCTCAGAAGCATCAACCTCGACCTGGAACGGAAGAGAAACATCTGGCTGACACAACACAGGGGCAGAACAAAAACGACGCTTCAACTCCTGAAAAGCTTCCACAGCAGCAGAAGACCAATTAACCAAATCAGCACCCTTCTTGGTCAAATCGGTCAATGGTTTGGCAATGCTAGAAAAATTACAGATGAAGCGACGATAAAAATTAGCAAAGCCCAGGAACTTTTGCAGACTTTTCAGAGATGTCGGCTGAATCCAATCCTGGATGGCTTGGACCTTAACTGGATCCATCTCGATAGTAGAAGGGGTAAAGATGAACCCCAAAAATGAAACTTTCTGCACACCGAAGAGACACTTTGATCCCTTCACAAACAAAGAGTTAGCACGCAGGACCTGAAAAACCATTCTGACCTGCTTCACATGAGACTCCCAATCATCTGAGAAGATCAAAATGTCATCCAAGTAAACAATCAGGAATTTATCCAGATACTCACGGAAGATGTCATGCATAAAAGACTGAAACACAGATGGAGCATTGGCAAGTCCGAACGGCATCACTAGATACTCAAAATGACCGTCGGGCGTATTGAATGCAGTTTTCCATTCATCTCCTTGCCTGATTCTCACCAGATTATACGCACCACGAAGATCTATCTTAGTGAACCAACTAGCCCCCTTAATCCGATCAAACAAGTCAGATAACAATGGCAAGGGATACTGAAATTTAACAGTGATCTTATTAAGAAGGCGGTAATCAATACACGGTCTCAGCGAACCATCCTTCTTGGCTACAAAGAAGAACCCTGCTCCCAGTGGTGATGACGATGGGCGAATATGTCCCTTCTCCAGGGATTCCTTCACATAACTGCGCATAGCGGCGTGTTCGGGCACGGATAAATTAAATAATCGACCTTTAGGGAATTTACTACCAGGAATCAAATTGATAGCACAATCACAATCCCTATGCGGAGGTAGAGCATAGGAATTGGGCTCTTCAAATACATCCTGATAATCAGACAAGAACTCTGGGACCTCAGAAGGGGTGGATGACGAAATCGACAAAAATGGAACATCACCATGTACCCCCTGACAACCCCAGCTGGATACCGACATGGAATTCCAATCCAATACTGGATTATGGGTTTGTAGCCATGGCAACCCCAACACGACCACATCATGCAGATTATGCAACACCAGAAAGCGAATAACTTCCTGATGTGCAGGAGCCATGCACATGGTCAGCTGGGCCCAGTATTGAGGTTTATTCTTGGCCAAAGGTGTAGCATCAATTCCTCTCAATGGAATAGGACACCGCAAAGGCTCCAAGAAAAACCCACAACGTTTAGCATAATCCAAATCCATCAGATTCAGGGCAGCGCCCGAATCCACAAACGCCATGACAGAAAACGACGACAAAGAGCATATCAAGGTAATGGACAGAAGGAATTTGGACTGTACAGTACCAATGACGGCAGACCTAGCGGACCGCTTAGTGCGCTTAGGACAATCAGAAATAGCATGAGTGGAATCACCACAGTAGAAACACAGACCATTCAGACGTCTGTATTCCTGCCGTTCAACTCTAGTCATAGTCCTATCGCACTGCATAGGCTCAGGTTTAACCTCAGGCAGTACCGCCAAATGGTGCACAGATTTACGCTCGCGCAAACGTCGACCGATCTGAATGGCCAAAGACAAAGACTCATTCAAACCAGCAGGCATAGGAAATCCCACCATGACATCCTTAAGAGCCTCAGAGAGACCCTTTCTGAACAAAGCTGCCAGTGCAGATTCATTCCACTGAGTGAGTACTGACCATTTCCTAAATTTCTGACAATATACTTCTATATCATCCTGACCCTGGCACAAAGCCAGCAAATTTTTCTCAGCCTGATCCACTGAATTAGGCTCATCGTACAGCAATCCGAGCGCCAGGAAAAACGCATCGACACTACTCAATGCAGGGTCTCCTGGCGCAAGAGAAAATGCCCAGTCTTGAGGGTCGCCGCGCAAAAAAGAAATAATAATCAAAACCTGTTGAATAGGATTACCAGAAGAATGAGGTTTCAAGGCCAGAAATAGCTTACAATTATTTTTGAAACTTAGAAACTTAGTTCTATCTCCAAAAAACAAATCAGGAATAGGAATTCTTGGTTCTAACATAGATTTCTGATCAATAGTATCTTGAATTTTTTGTACATTTATAACGAGATTATCCATTGAAGAGCACAGACCCTGAATATCCATGTCCACACCTGTGTCCAGAATCACCCAAATGTCTAGGGGAAAAAAAAAAAGTGAACACAGAGCAGAAAAAAAAAAAAAAAATGATGTCAGAACTTTTTCTTTCCCTCTATTGAGAATCATTAGTTTGGCTCCTTGTACTGTTATGTATTGCTAATGACAGGTGTTATGAAGGCAATCCAGAAACACAGTGTGCTTAGCGATCAGAGCGCACACAGTGATCTGACAAATACCCAAAAATACAAGAACGAGCTCTGAGACGTGGAAACTCTGTAGACTGCACACCTGATCCTATCCTAAACACAACTAAAAGCGGCTGTGGATTGCGCCTAACAACTACCTAGGCAACTCGGCACAGCCTAAGAAACTAGCTAGCCTGAAGATAGAAAAATAGGCCTGACTTGCCCCAGAGAAATTCCCCAAAGGAAAAGGCAGCCCCCCACATATAATGACTGTGAGTAAGATGAAATGACAAAACGTAGGGATGAAATAGATTCAGCAAAGTGGGGCCCGATATTCTAGGACAGAGCGAGGACAGTAAAGCGAACTTTGCAGTCTACAAAAAACCCTAAAGCAAAACCACGCAAAGGGGGCAAAAAAAAACCACCGTGCCGAACTAACGGCACGGCGGTACACCCTTTGCGTCTCAGAGCTTCCAGCAAAACAAAAGACAAGCTGGACAGAAAAAAAGCAACAAAAAAAAGCAAAAAGCACTTAGCTATACAGAGCAGCAGGTCACAGGAACAATCAGGAGAAGCTCAGATCCAACACTGAAACATTGACAAGGAGCAAGGATAGCAGCATCAGGCGGAGTTAAGTAATGAAGCAGTTAACGAGCTCACCAGAACACCTGAGGGAGAAAGCTCAGAAGCTGCAGTACCACTTGTGACCACAGGAGTGAATTCAGCCACAGAATTCACAACAGCTGGCTGCTGGAGACAGCTCACATCACTGTCCTCTGCTTGAGCTGCAATCAACACTAGCAGGGGACAATGTTGAGAGTTGTATTCAACAGTTAGCATGATGCAAAGACTAAGAACTGTTGTTCGAAACACGTCTGCCCACATTTCATTTCCATATGGAGGTTGTGATTTTTTTAAGATATGTAACTTTTTTATGATAGATATTTTTCTAATAAAGATTTAAAAAAAACTTTTAACAGACATTTCTGAGCTGGATTATACCTTCATGATTCACTTATTCCTGCTAAACTGCAGCTTCTGTGCTTGGATACTGGGACTGATAGATGGATGAGCTGACTTTTTTATATATATTAATTCTGGATCTTTGTCCGACTTTTCCCACGTGCCCTGTTGCGATGGCAAGTGGGCCTGGGGTGACCGTTGGGGGGTTGATATCAACTTTATATTGTCATGTGACAACAAGCCCAAAAGTTAGTAATGGAGAGGCTTCTATAAGATGCCCCCATTACAAACCTCATAGTGATATTGTTAAAAAAAACCAAAGCCCTTTAATTGAAAGAATGACACAGACTCCTTTATTGACCTGTCATGTGAGAAATGGATTATTATCTTTTTGGCGGACAGGTGAGGAATATCGATGCTTAAAGTTATCATTTTAATTCTGTTACAGGGGACATTGGCTTCAGTGGACTGGGCGATGACGTGAGTATGGTTTAATTTAGATTCATTAAAAATGTTTGTGTCATTCTTTCAATTAAAGGACTTTATTCTGGGTGTTTTTTTAAACAATATCACTATGGGGTTAATAATGGGGCATATTACTAATCTCTGGACTTAATGTCGCTGGGCAATGCAAAGGTGACATCAACGCCACAAGTATAAACCCCACTTGCCACTGCAATACTGCAAGTGGGAAGAGCTGGGCAAAGCACCAAAATTGGTACATCTATTAGATACGGGCTGCTATTTTAAGCCTGGGGGGGCAATATTACTGAACCCTTACCAGCCTTAGAATACCAGCCCCTAGCTGTCAGCTTTTACTTCGCTGGTTGTCCAAAATAGGGCAACCCCATGGCGTTTTTTATTTATTTAATTAATTAAAAAAACACGGTGTGGACCCCTCAATTCTTGATAACCAGCTTTTCTCAGGCTGACACTGAGGGTTATAGCCCACAGCTGTCAGTTTTGCCTAGCTGGTTATCAAAAATACAGGGAAACCCACGTCAATATTTTTAAAAATTATTTATTTACAGCACAATTGATGGGTGTCTGGTGTCTGTCCTTAATTTGAGCTGTTTTGGCATCTTTTGGGACCCTCTGAAGGTGGTGTCTATGCGTTTTGGTTTTGCCTCCTATTGAATTCAATGGTGTTTGGTTATGTTGGGCAAACTATTTGGCAATCGTCAGGAAGTTCGGCAACATAGCCGAAATGAAACACCACCAAGATTTTCATCTTTCCTTAACTAGTGTTAGCATCATTCACCTTGTTCACCACTAACAATATTTTATAACTTCTTACCCCTTCTCTTTGGCAACAGCATTTAATCAAACTTGCAAGAACACAGAGTATGGATGATTGGATGGAAAGTGAAAAGACATCTCTTCATTTGCCTCCACTGTTGATCATGTGCATTCTTCTGAGCACTAAATACTAGGGTTGAGCGAAACGGGTCGGTCATTTTCATAAGTCGCGGACTTTTGGCAAAGTCGGGTTTCATGAAACCCGACCCGATCCCTGTGTGGGGTCGGCCATGCGGTACGCGACTTTCGCGCCAAAGTCGCGTTTCAATGACGCGAAAAGCACCATTTCTCAGCCGATGAAGGTGGACGCAGTGTGTGGGCAGCGTGATGACATAGGTCTCAGTCCCCACCATCTTAGAGAAGGGCATTACAGTGATTGGCTTGCTTTCTGCGGCATCACAGGGGCTATAATGGGGCGTGCACGCCGACTGCCATCTTACTGCTGCTGATCTGAGCATAGGGAAAGGTTGCTGCTGCTTCGTCAGAAGCAGGGATAGCGTTAGGCAGGGTACATTAATCCCCAAACCACTTGTGATGTAGCGATTTCCACTGTCCAACACCACCTTTTGTTTGCAGGGACAGTGGAGGCTACATTTTTTTTTTCTCAGCGCTGTAGCTCATTGGGCTGCCCTAGAAGGCTCCCTGATAGCTGCATTGTTGTTTGTACACCGCTGAGCAAACCAACTGCTTTTTTCAAAGCACAAATCCTGTTGCTCCTTCCTTTCTGCACAGCTATCTTGTTTGTTTATCCACACTTTTGACTTTTTTGTGCAGCAGTCCACTCCTTGTTATTGCTGTCTGCCATACTTTGCTGAGATTACTGCAGGGAGATAGTAATTGTAGGACAGTCCCTTTTTTTGTTTCGTTATATCTCTTCAAGCCACTTTCTGCCACAGAAAATATACTCTAATACAGTGGCCCAGATTTATTCACTAGTCTCCCTGAAGAAAAAAAAAAGGGTGCAGATTAAAATTGGCAAATCTGCATCAGTGGCAGTCCTGTGTGTGGCATCTGTGTCTCATTTTCTGGCACAGAAAACATACAGTCTAACAGTGGGCCTGATTTCTTGCCACTTCTCCCATAAAAAAAAACAGTGGGAGATTAAGATTGGCATTTCTGCTTCAGTGCCAGTCCTGTGTGTGCCACCTGTCTCAAATATTGTGCCACATTAAACCAAGTGTGTAATACTGGGCCAGATTTCATTTCAATTCTCCCTGAAAAAAAAAATAGTGGGAGATTAAGATTGGCATTTCTGCTTCAGTGCCACTCTTGTGTGTGCCACCTGTCTCAAATTGTGTGCCACATTAAACCTAGTGTGTAATACTGGGCCAGATTTCTTTTCAATTCTCCCTGAAAAAAAAAAGTGGGAGATTAAGATTGGCATTTCTGCTTCAGTGCCAGTCCTGTGTGTGCCACCTGTCTCAAATTTTGTGCCACATTAAACCTAATGTGTAATACTGGGCCAGATTTCTTTTCAATTCTCCCTGAAAAAAAAAATAGTGGGAGATTAAGATTGGCATTTCTGCTTCAGTGCCACTCCTGTGTGTGCCACCTGTCTCAAATTGTGTGCCACATTAAACCTAGTGTGTAATACTGGGCCAGATTTCTTTTCAATTCTCCCTGAAAAAAAAATAGTGGGAGATTAAGATTGGCATTTCTGGTTCAGTGCCAGTCCTGTGTGTGCCACCTGTCTCAAATTGTGTCCCACATTAAACCTAGTGTGTAATACTGGGCCAGTTTTTTTGGAAATTATCCCAGAAAAATAAAATAGTGGGAGATTAAGATTGGCATTTCTGCTTCAGTGCCAGTCCTGTGTGTGCCACCTGGCTCAAATTGTGTGCCACATTAAACCTAGTGTGTAATACTGGGCTAGATTTCTTTTCAATTCTCCCTGAAAAAAATAGTGGGAGATTAAGATTGGCATTTCTGCTTCAGTGCCACTCCTGTGTGTGCCCCCTGTCTCAAATTGTGTGCCACATTAATCCTAGTGTGTAATACTGGGCCAGATTTCTTTTCAATTCTCCCTGAAAAAAAAATAGTGGGAGATTAAGATTGGCATTTCTGCTTCAGTGCCAGTCCTGTGTGTGCCACCTGTCTCAAATTTTGTGCCACATTAAACCTAGTGTGTAATACTGGGCCAGTTTTTCTGGAAATTATCCCAGAAAAAATAAAATAGTGGGAGATTAAGATTGGCATTTCTGCTTCAGTGCCACTCCTGTGTGTGCCACCTGTCTCAAATTGTGTGCCACATTAAACCTAGTGTGTAATACTGGGCCAGATTTCTTTTCAATTCTCCCTGAAAAAAAAATAGTGGGAGATTAAGATTGGCATTTCTGCTTCAGTGCAAGTCCTGTGTGTGCCACCTGTCTCAAATTTTGTGCCACATTAAACCTAGTGTGTAATACTGGGCCAGATTTATTTTAAGTTCTCCCTGAAAAAAAAATAGTGGGAGATTAGGATTGGCATTTCTGCTTCAGTGCCAGTCCTGTGTGTGCCACCTGTCTCAAATTGTGTCCCACATTAAACCTAGTGTGTAATACTGGGCCAGTTTTTTTGGAAATTATCCCAGAAAAATAAAATAGTGGGAGATTAAGATTGGCATTTCTGCTTCAGTGCCATTCCTGTGTGTGCCACCTGGCTCAAATTGTGTGCCACATTAAACCTAGTGTGTAATACTGGGCTAGATTTCTTTTCAATTCTCGCTGAAAAAAATAGTGGGAGATTAAGATTGGCATTTCTGCTTCAGTGCCACTCCTGTGTGTGCCACCTGTCTCAAATTGTGTGCCACATTAAACCTAGTGTGTAATACTGGGCCAGATTTATTTTCAATTCTCTCTGAAAAAAAAATTGTGGGAGATTAGGATTGGCATTTCTGCTTCAGTGCCACTCCTGTGTTTGCCACCTGTCTCAAATTTTGTGACACATTAAACCTAGTGTGTAACTAGTGTGTAATACTGGGCCAGATTTCTTTTCAATTCTCCCTGAAAAAAAAATAGTGGGAGATTAATATTGGCATTTCTGCTTCAGTGCCAGTCCTGTGTGTGCCACCTGTCTCAAATTTTGTGCCACATTAAACCTAGTGTGTAATACTGGGCCAGTTTTTTTGGAAATTATCCCAGAAAAAATAAAATAGTGGGAGATTAAGATTGGCATTTCTGCTTCAGTGCCACTCCTGTGTGTGCCACCTGTCTCAAATTGTGTGCCACATTAAACCTAGTGTGTAATACTGGGCTAGATTTCTTTTCAATTCTCCCTGAAAAAAATAGTGGGAGATTAAGATTGGCATTTCTGCTTCAGTGCCACTCCTATGTGTGCCACCTGTCTCAAATTGTGTGCCACATTAATCCTAGTGTGTAATACTGGGCCAGATTTATTTTAAGTTCTCCCTGAAAAAAAAATAGTGGGAGATTAAGATTGGCATTTCTGCTTCAGTGCCAGTTCTGTGTGTGCCACCTGTCTCAAATTGTGTCCCACATTAAACCAAGTGTGTAATACTGGGCCAGTTTTTTTGGAAATTATCCCAGAAAAATTAAAATAGTGGGAGATTAAGATTAGCATTTCTGCTTCAGTGCCACTACTGTGTGTACCACCTGTCTCAAATTGTGTGCCACTTTAAACCAAGTGTGTAATACTGGGCCAGATTTCTTTTCAATTCTCCCTGAAAAAAAAATAGTGGGAGATTAAGATTGGCATTTCTGCTTCAGTGCCAATCGTGTGTGTGCCACCTGTCTCAAATTGTGTGCCACATTAAACCTAGTGTGTAATACTGGGCCAGGTTTCTTTTCAATTCTCCCTGAAAAAAAATTGTGGGAGATTAAGATTGGCATTTCTGCTTCAGTGCCACTCCCGTGTGTGCCACCTGTCTCAAATTTTGTGCCACATTAAACCTAGTGTGTAATACTGGGCCAGATTTCTTTTCAATTCCCCCTAAAAAAAAAAACTAGTGGGAGATTAAGATTGGCATTTCTGCTTCAGTGCCAGTCCTGTGTGTGCCACCTGTCTCAAATTGTGTGACACATTAAACCTAGTGTGTAATACTGGGCCAGATTTCTTTTCAATTCTCCCTGAAAAAAAAAATTGTGGGTGATTAAGATTGGCAATTCTGCCTCATTGCCAGTGCTGTGTGTGCCACCTGTCTCAAATTGTGTGCCACATTAAACCTAGTGTGTAATACTGGGCCAGATTTCTTTTCAATTCTCCCTGAAAAAAAAATTGTGGGTGATTAAGATTGTCAATTCTGCCTCATTGCCAGTGCTGTGTGTACCACCTGTCTCAAATTGTGTGCCACATTAAACCTAGTGTGTAACCCCTTCAAGTCGCGGCCCTTTTTCATTTTTGCGTTTTCGTTTTTCGCTCCCCTCCTTCCCTGAGCCATAACTTTTTTATTTTTCCGTCAATATGGTCATGTGAGGGCTTATTTTTTGTGGGACAAGTTGTACTTTTGAAAGACACCATTGGTTTTACCATGTCTTTTACTAGAAAACGGGAAAAAAATTCCAAGTGCGGTGAAATTGCAAAAAAAGTGCAATCCCACACTTGTTTTTTGTTTGGCGTTTTTGCTAGGTTCACTAAATGCTAAAACTAACTTTCCATTATGATTCTCTAGGTCATTACGAGTTCATAGACACCTAACATGTCTAGGTTATTTTTTATCTAAGTGGTGAAAAAAAATTCCAAACTTTGCTAAAAAAAAAAAAAAAAAAAAAAAAAAAGTGCCATTTTCCGATACCCGTAGCGTCTCCATTTTTCGTGATCTGGGGTCGCGTGAGGGCTTATTTTTTGCGTGCCGAGGTGATGTTTTTAATGATACCATTTTTGCGCAGATACGTTCTTTTGCTCGCCCGTTATTGCATTTTAATGCAATGTCGCGGCGACCAAAAAACGTAATTCTGGCGTTTCGGATTTTTTTCTCGCTACGCCGTTTAGCGATCAGGTTAATGCTTTTTTTTAGTTGATAGATCGGGCGATTCTGAACACGGCGATACCAAATACGTGTAGGTTTGTTTTTTTTTTATTGTTTTATTTAGGATGGATTAGGATTTAAACTTTTATATTTTTTATATTTTTTTCATATTTTTAAAAACATTTTTTTTTTACTTGTGCCATGCTTCAATAGCCTCCATGGGAGGCTAGAAGCTGGCACCACTTGATCGGCTCTGCTACATAGCAGCGATCATCAGATCGCTGCTATGTTGCAGAAATTGAGGTGTGCTGTGAGCGCCGACCACAGGGGGGCGCTCACAGCCACCGGTGATCAGTAACCATAGAGGTCTCAAGGACCTCTATGGTTACCTTCCTGATGCATCGCCGACCCCCGATCATGTGACGGGGGTCGGCGATGATGTCATATCCGGCCGCCCGGCCGGATGCAGTAGTTAAATGCCGCTGTCTGTGTTTGACAGCGGCATTTAACAGGTTAATAGCGGCGGGTGAATAGCGATTTCACCCGCCGCTATTGCGCGCACATGTCAGCTGTACAAAACAGCTGACATGTCGCGACTTTGATGTGGGCTCACCGCCGGAGCCCACATCAAAGGGGGAGACACGATTTGAGCAGTACATGTACTGCTCATGTCATGAAGGGGGTAATACTGGGCTAGATTTCTTTTCAATTCTCCATGAAAAAAAAAAATTGTGGGAGATTAAGATTGGCAATTCAGCCTCATTGCCAGTGCTGTGTGTGCCACCTGTCTCAAATTGTGTGCCACATTAAACCTAGTATGTAACACTGGGCCAGATTTCTTTTAAATTCTCCCTGAAAAAATAAAAATAGTGGGAGATTAAGATTGGCATTTCTGCTTCAGTGCCACTCCTGTGTGTGCCACCTGTCTCAAATTTTGTGCCACATTAAACATAGTGAGTAATACTGGGCCAGATTTCTTTTAAATTCTCTCTGAAAAAATAAAAAATAGAATTATTCTTACCGTTAATTCGGTTTCTAGGAGCCTTCCACGACAGCCACCAGGAGGTTGTCTCCGTTCCCTAATGGGGGACAGGAAGCACAAGAGGTTAAAAACCCCTCCCACCTCCCATTAACCAGTGACTTACAACAGAACCCATAGCACCGGTTACCTTTAGGTTCTCAGAAAAATATCCAAGAACATCGGGAGGGAATTAATGCTGTCGTGGAAGGCTCCTAGAAACCGAATTAACGGTAAGAATAATTCTATTTTCTCTAGTAGCCTTCCACGACAGCCACCAGGAGGAATGCCAACCAATTCTGTATTTAGGGAGGGACCACAGCTTGAAGAACCTTTCGGCCAAAAGCAAGATCCCGATTGGACCAGAAGTCCAATCTATAATGCTTAGTAAAAGTGTGTAGGGAAGACCATGTTGCTGCCCTGCAAATCTACTCCGATGAAGCGCCAGCCCTTTCAGCCCAAGAGACAGAAGTAGATCTGGTGGAATGGGCTTTTAGGCCCGCAGGAACAGCAATATTCTGAGTTGAGTATGCTTCAGAAATGGCCTTTTTTATCCAGTTGGCAATGGTACTCTTCGCTACCTTCTTGCCTTTGTTTCTGCCAGAAAGATGAACGAAGAGATTTTTGTCAATTCTAAATGATTTAGTATGTTCTAAGTAATATAACACTATACGTCGTACATCCAAAGTATGGAATCTGTGTTCTTCCGGATTTGAAAGATTGTGACAGAACGATGGGAGGACTATATCCTGTGATCGATGAAATTCTGACACTACTTTCGGTAGGAAACAAGGATCTGGACGGAACACAATGGAATCATCTCTTATGGTAAGATAAGGTTCTCTTATTGAAAGGGCTTGTATTTCCCCTACTCTTCTTGCGGTAGAAATTGCAACCAAGAAGGCCGTCTTGTAGGACAGAAGTTGTGAGGAACAAGATGATAATGGCTCAAATGGAGGAGCCGTAAGACCTTTTAGGACTATGTTTAAGTCCCACGATGGCACGAAAATTTGTCTTCTTGGACAATGTCTTGATGCTGCAACCATAAACCTCTTTATCCAACGATGACCCGCAAGGTCCCGATCAAAGACGGAACTTAAGGCTGACACTTGAACTTTCAAGGTACTTGGCTTCAGCCCCAACTCTAATCCTTTTTGTAAAAAATCTAATATTTGTGAAATATTAGGATGAAAAGGGTCAGGTTTATGAGGATGACACCACGAGGAGAATCTATTCCAGATTTTGCCATATATGGCATTGGTAATAGGTTTTCTAGATTTCTGTAGAGTAGATATTACCGACTCTGAAAGGCCCCTAGCTCTTAGTACCTGGGCTTCAATAGCCAGGCTGCCAGTTTGAACTTCTGTGGTTCTGGATGATAAAAGGGGCCCTGGCAGAGGAGATCTTCTGATACTTGAAGAAAGACTGGACCGTCCACCTTCAGTTCTTCGATGAGGTGGTACCAGCTCCTCTTCGGCCATGCTGGAGCTACTAAGATAGTCTGGACCTGATCGTCCCGGATCTTCCGGAGGGTCTTCGCAAGTAACGGTATTGGAGGGAACCCGTATGCTAGATGGAACCTCCAAGTATGAGCAAAGGCGTCTACTCCTTGAGACCTGTCCTTGGGGTTTAGGGAGAAGTAGTTCTCGACTTGTGCATTCTGGCTGGATGCTAGAAGGTCTATATCGGGAAGACCCCACCTGTCTGTCAACATTTTGAAAACGTCCGCCTTCAGGCTCCACTCTCCTGGATGTAAGACGTGACGACTTAGGCGATCTGCCTGAACGTTCACCGACCCCTTGAGGTGTATCGCTGAAAGTGAGAGGAGATGTTTCTCTGCCCAGCAAAATATTCTGTTTGAAATTGCTTTCAGTTGGTTGAACTTTGGACTCCCCTGGTGTTTTAGATGCGCAACAGTCGTCATATTGTCCGAGTACACTCTGACATGTTGACCTATAACGAGACTGCTGGCTGCCAGAAGGGCCCTCTCCACTGCCAACAGTTCTCTGGAGTTGGAGGAACCGGAGCTTTCCTTCTGATTCCAGAGACCCTGGAATGGAATTTGTGAGACCACTGCTCCCCAACCTTTTTGACTGGCGTCCGTTGTTACTGTAATTAGCGGATCTTGCACCCAGTCGACCCCCTTCAGTAGGTTTGATTGGATCGTCCACCAGGTTAACGAGGCTTTTACCTTCCCTGGAGTGTAAACTCTTCTGTTTAGGGAATTTGGATTCCCGTTCCAGTTCCCTAAGATGTGCGCCTGCAAAACTCTGGAGTGGCTCTTAGCCCACTGGACTGATTGTATACAGGCCGTCATCGAACCCAGAAGAGACATCGCAACCCGTAAGGTCGGAGAACGTTGTTTCCTGAAGTGTGAGACCTTGGAAATTAGATTCATCCGATGTTCCTCTGGTAGGAAGGATTTTTGACCTTCTGAATCCAAGAGGACTCCGAGGAATTTCCTCACCTTTGATGGTGATAGCTGAGACTTTTTTAGATTTGGAATCCAACCCAAAAGCTGTAAGATGTTTAGAGTTTTGGAAATTCTCTGATTGAGAACTTCGGCGGAAGGACCAATTATTAACAGGTCGTCCAAGTATGGTACTATAGCGATGTCTTGGCTCCTGATATGGGCAACTGCTTCCGCCATGACTCTGGAAAACACCCTTGGGGCTGAGGAGATCCCGAAGGGGAGAACATTGTACTGGAAATGTAAGATTTTTTGGTTGAATTGGACCGCAAATCTCAGGTATTTCCTGTGCCGAGGATGTATTGGAATATGGAAATAGGCATCCTTGAGGTCTATTGTTGCCATATATGAATGAGGAGCTATTAGAGGGATGGCTGTTTTTACTGATTCCATCTTGAACTTGCGGTAGGTTATGTATTTGTTGAGAGCTTTCATATTTATTATAATACGAGATTGCCCGGAAGGCTTTTTTATCATGAAGATACGGGAATAGTGTCCTTCCCCTTGCTCGTTCACCGGGACTATGGATATAGCTCTTGAGTCTAGCAAGTCCTGTATTCCAGCCATCATCAACTTTTGAGTCTCCCGAGATGACGGGGAGGTGACTCTTAAGATCCTGGGAGGAGGTGCATCGAACTCTATCAGTAGACCCTGTTGGATTACACTCACCACCCAGGGGCTGTTGGAGATATTCTGCCAACTGTGAACGAAGTTCGAAAGCCTCCCCCCCACCGGATCGGAGTCATTGCTTTTCTTGTTGTGTTTGTTGGGGAATAAGGATGTTTTTAGGCTTCCCCTTAGCATAACTCCACCTCCCGGTTTTTCCTTTCCCTTTACCCTGGGAGGGCTGGGGCTGGGAGGGTCGAAAAAAACGCTTCCTGGGAGGTCTCTGCTCAGGAAGGGTTTTCTTTCTGTCTGTGGCTTTCTCTAAGATGTCATCTAAGGAGGGCCCAAACACGTAGTCACCCTTAAAGGGAATAGAACACAGTTTTATTTTTGACGTAACGTCTCCGCTCCACATTTTTAACCAGAGAGCTCTTCTGGCTGAATTTGTCTGGACCAAGGATCTGGCGGCCACCCGGATAGATTCCAGTGAGGCATCTGCAAGGAAACCTGTTGCCCTGTGTAAGATAGGCAAAGAGTCCAGTACCTCCTCTCTTGGGGTACCCTGAGAGATGTGGCTTTCTAACTCTTGTATCCAACGAAAGAGAGAGCGGGCCACGCAGGTGGATGCTATATTGTATCTGAGGGCTGAGGTAGACGTTTCCCAGGATTTTTTGAGAAGGCTCTCAATCTTCCTATCCAAGGGGTCTTTTAATTGGGAGGAATCCTCGAACGGCAGAGCCGTCTTTTTAGCCACTCTAGCCACCTGGACATCAATTTTTGGAATGTCCCATTTTATTAGGTCCTCCTCAAGAGGGAACCGATGCTTAAAGTCTGGAGGCGTTGTTAGCCGTTTCTCAGGCAATTCCCATTCATTATTAATCATATCAATTATGCTTTTATGGACGGGGAACCCGGGTTGTTTTTCAGTATGTATGCCAAACAGTTCGTCTTGTATAGACTGAGGAACTGATTCCTCTTTTAGCCCCATAGTGTTCCTCACTGCAGATACCAATTCCTCAATATATTCAGAGGAAAAAAGGTATTTCCTAATTTCCGCAGATTTACGTGGTACCGCATCTTCCCATTTGACAGAGGAAGACGTATAAGACCCCTCAGACTCTGACTCAGAGTACTCCTGGATTTTCCTCTTTTTAGGGAGTGATGGACCAGGTGAGGATGGTGGTGGCGGTGGAGGTGGGGCGAGTGTGGCCAAAGAGGTTTGAACCTCCTGCCTAACCAAGGAGCGAATTTCATCAATCAAAGAAGGGTGTTCCGCTCTGACGATTTTATCCGTGCAAGGTTGGCATAACTTTTTCTCCCAATCTGGTGGCATTTTTACATTACAGGTGGCACATTTGCGCTTGTAATGTTTTTAGGGCCAGGCTTGACTCCCTGCAATGAGAGAGGAAGCCGTGTAAGAAAAGGTATAATGAAAAATGTGCCTTTAAATGGGACCCCCTCTGCCGTACTTACTAGGGCTTGGGGAGCGCTGGGCTCTGCAGCTGCAGGGCAAGACGCATCCATGCTTACAGCAGCTTACCTGAGACGTCTTCGCAGCTTATGTAGAAAATAAGCCTGCACCAGCGCGTGGCAATTAGCCGCCCCTCCCTCTCCGGAGTCCCAGGCAGGCGTGCGAGGATGCAGCGTGCCTCGCACGCCGTTCGGTAATCCATTTCTCTGGCCTGTATCGCTCCTGCACAGGAGCGCCGACCCGGAAGTGGAGCGTCACCTGACTTCCGGGTCGCCGAACAGCGCGCGCTAGGAAGGGGAAACGCCGGAGAGCTCAGGGAGGCCTCCGGCGGGCACCCCGACCAGCTTTATCCCCGCAAGAGGACGCAGGAGGCCGGGGGAATGCGGTCCCAGAATCCCGAGGAGACGGGAGGCACAGCGCAGGAGGAAGCCGCGGGGGGCCCGACCTTAAGTGCCCGGCAAGAAATTTAACACAGGTACTCTGCTTAGAGCCGCCGCAGCAGCGCACCAGGAACCTCTCCATGCCCCATGGGGGACAGGAAAGACACTGGTTAATGGGAGGTGGGAGGGGTTTTTAACCTCTTGTGCTTCCTGTCCCCCATTAGGGAATGGAGACAACCTCCTGGTGGCTGTCGTGGAAGGCTACTAGAGAAATAGTGGGAGATTAAGATTGGCATTTCTGCTTCAGTGCCCGTCCTGTGTGCGTCACCGGTCTCAAATTTTGTGCCACATTAAACCTTGTGTGTAATACTGGGCCAGATTTCTTTTCAAATCTCCCTGAAAAAAAAATTGTGGGATATTAAAATTGGCATTTCTGCTTCAGTGCCACTCCTGTGTGTGCCACCTGTCTCAAATTTTGTGCCACATTAAACCTAGTGTGTAATACTGGGCCAGATTTCTTTTCAATTCTCCCTGAAAAAAAAATAGTGGGAGATTAAGATTGGCATTTCTGCTTCAGTGCCAGTCCTGTGTGTGCCACCTGTCTCAAATTTTGTGCCACATTAAACCTAGTGTGTAATACTGGGCCAGATTTCTTTTCAATTCTCCCTGAAAAAAAAAATAATGGGAGATTAAGATTGGCATTTCTGCTTCAGTGCCAGTCCTGTGTGTGCCACCTGTCTCAAATTTTGTGCCACATTAAACCTAGTGTGTAATACTGGGCCAGATTTCTTTTCAATTCTCCCTGAAAAAAATAGTGGGAGATTAAGATTGGCATTTCTGCTTCAGTGCCAGTCCTGTGTGTGCCACCTGTCTCAAATTGTGTCCCACATTAAACCTAGTGTGTAATACTGGGCCAGTTTTTTTGGAAATTATCCCAGAAAAAATAAAATAGTGCGAGATGAAGATTGGCAATTCTGCCTCATTGCCAGTGCTGTGTGTGGAATCTGTCTCTAATTTTGTGCCACAGAACATATACTGTATAAGAGTGGGCCACATTTCTTCAGTATTCTCCCAGAAAAAATAAAAAGGGGGAGATTTTTATTGGTAGTGTCTGCATCAGCGTCAGTCCTGTTAGTGGCATATCTGTCTGCCACTGAAGCTGTGTACTGTTATACATTGGGCCTGATTTTCCCTGCAGTCTCACCCACCTATAAAGGGATATATAAATCCAACAGAAGTTTGAGTTCACCTTGTAACTGGTTTTACAGTAACAAATTCCGTTAGTTTGGTTACGTTTTTCAAACAATGAGGAAGTCTGGTGGAAGAGGTCGTGGCCGTGGGCGGTCATTGTCAGCCGGTAATGATGGTAGTGGTGGTGGAGCATCAGGTGGTCGTGGGAAAAGCAATATAGCACCTAAGTCTCGAGTTGTTGAGCCTGGTTCGTTGTCTGGCTACACAAGGCCTCGAACGCTCCCTTTTCTGGGAGTAGGAAAACCGCTTTTAAAGCCGGAGCAGCAAGAACAAGTTTAGGCTTTCCTTGCTGACTCAGCCTCTAGCTCTTTCGCCTCTTCTTCTGAAACTGCTAAATGTAAAAGCAGCGCGTCGTTAGTGGATGTTCACGGTCAGGGACAAGTCGCTTCCTTGTCTTCTTCACCAAGAACAACAGAGAAGGATGCGTCAGGCGACACAAAGGGTTACTCCATGGAGCTCTTTACACATACCGTTCCTGGGTTAGAAAGTGAAACAGTTAACAGGCCATGCCCATTACAAAAACCAATAGAAAGGAAGCAGCATAAAGTCCAGATAAATATGTAGAACAAACTTTATTAATGATAATTCCAGGTTTAAAAACGACAGGGGGAAATAATCCCCGTGCTGTACTCAGCACGCACCTACATGAACAGGGGACAGGTGCCTACAGTATAAATATATCCACATTGTAACCGATACAGGTATCACAGAAAAATCGAAGTGACTGTGCAAGTAAATAAAGTTCAAACACCTGCATTAAACACACAGGTCCACAGGATTGTATAAAAGAGCACATACACAATGAGTAAAACTAATATACATACCAGTCAGTGTAGAAAGAATCCCGGCGTGGACTGGCACCTCACCCCTGTCCCCCCCGATGCGCGTTTCGGCTATTGCCTTTCGGCTATTGCCCCGTCACGAACGCTATACCACAGGCTTACACGGTGACACAGACGAAGTTGCACACGAGATAGAAGAGGAGGTCATAGATGACCCAGTTGTCGACCCCGATTGGCAGCCATTGGGGGAACAGGGTGCAGGCGGCAGTAGCTCTGAAGCGGAGGAGGAGGAGCCGCAGCAGGCATCAACATCGCAACAGGTTCCATCAGCCGGGCCCGTATCTGGCCAAAAACGCGTGGCAAAACCAAAATCAGTTGTAGGACAGCGTGGCCATCCGGTTAAAGAAGCTCAGTCTGCAATGCCTGAAAAGGTATCCGATAGTAGAAAGAGTGCAGTCTGAAATTTTTTTAAACAACATCCAAATGATCAGCGCAAAGTCATCTGTCAAAAATGTTCAACTACCTTAAGCAGAGGTCAGAATCTTAAAAGTCTAAATACAAGTTGCATGCGTAGACATTTAACCACCATGCATTTGCAAGCCTGGACTAACTACCAAACGTCCCTTAAGGTTGTAGCACCCTCGGCCAATGAAGCTAGTCAGCAACACTACATCCCTTCCCTCACTGTAAGCCCACCATTTCCCGCACCACCTGCAGTAAATGTGCAGGTTTTGTCGCCAGGCCAAAGCAGTCAGGGAATCACCAGGTTCGTAGTAGGAAACACTGCATGTACGGCACCAGCAAGAATACCATCTCGAACCCTCTCTCAGTCTGCCTTGTCCACCGGCACCCCCGCTAGTTCCACGATCTGCAGCTCTCCAGTCCAGCTCACCCTACATGAGACTCTCATTAGGAAAAGGAAGTACTCATCTTCGCATCCACGTACACAGGGTTTGAACGCCCACATTGCTAGACTAATCTCATTAGAGATGATGCCCCACCGGTTAGTTGAAAGTGAAGCTTTCAAAGCCCTGATGGACTACACTGTACCACGCTACGAGCTACCCAGTCGACACTTCTTTTCTAGAAAAGCCATCCCAGCCCTCCACCAGCATGTAAAAGACCGCATCGTCCATTCACTCAGGCAATCTGTGAGTACAAAGGTGCACATGACAACAGATGCATGGACCAGTAGGCATGGCCAGGGACGTTACGTGTCCATCACGGCACACTGGGTTAATGTGGTGGATGCAGGGTCCACAGGGGACAGCAATATTGGGATAGTTCTGCATAGCCCACGGTCTAGGAAACAGTTGGCTGTAGGCATTTGCCCCCCTCCTCCTCATCCTCCTGCAGAAGTGAGAGCTCGTCCACAGACCGCAGTCGCACAACCACTCCATCCGCAGCTGCCACTGTTGCACACGAGGTATCCCATTATGGGACAGCTAGTGGCAAGCGTCAGCAGGCTGTATTGGCAATGAAGTGTTTGGGTGACAACAGACACACCGCGGAAGTTCTGTCCGAGTTCTTGCAGCAAGAAACTCAGTCATGGCTGGGCACTGTACATCTTGAGGCAGGCAAGGTAGTGAGTGATAACGGAAGGAATTTTATGGCTGCCATAGCCCTTTCACAACTGAAACACATTCCTTGCCTGGCTCACACCTTAAACCTGGTAGTGCAGTGCTTCTTGAAAAATTATCCGGGGTTACCCGACCTGCTCCTCAAAGTGCGCATACTTTGCTCGCATATCCGCCGTTCGCCCGTACACTCCAGCCGTATGCAGAGCCATCAGCGGTCTTTGAACCTTCCCCAGCATTGCCTAATCATCGACGTTGCAACAAGGTGGAACTCCACACTGCACATGCTTCAGAGACTGTGCGAACAGAGGCGTGCTGTTATGTATTTGTGGGAGGATACACATACACGGGCAGGCAGTTGGATGGCAGACATGGAGTTGTCAGGTGTGCAGTGGTCGAAGGTACAAGACCTGTGTCAAGTCCTTCAGTGTTTTGAGGAATGCACACGGCTGGTAAGTGCAGACAACGCCATAATAAGCATGAGCATCCCCCTAATGCGTCTGCTGATGCAAAGTTTGACGCACATAAAGGAGCAGGCATCTGCAGCTGAGGAAGAGGAAAGCCTCGATGACAGTCAGCCATTGTCTGGTCAGGGCAGTCTACAGGACGAGATAGCGGGTGAAGAGGAGGACGAGGAGGATGATGGGGATGAGTATTTTTTGAATGAGGAAGTTTCTCCGGGGCCAATAGAAACTGGTGGCGTTGCAAGGCCGGGTTCAGGTTTTTTAAGGAAGACAAGTGACGTAGATTTGCCTGAAACTGCCCCTCAACCCAGCACAACCGCAGATTTGACAACTGGAACTTTGGCCCACCAGGCGGATTATACCTTACGTATCCTCAAAAGGGACCCACGCATTATTAAAATGATGACCGATGATGATTACTGGTTGGCTTGCCTCCTTGATCCTCGCTATAAAGGCAAATTGCAAAATATCATGCCACATGAGAACCTCAAACAAATATTAGCAACCAAACAAGCAAGTCTTGTAGACCGTTTGATTCAGGCATTCCCAGCACACAGCGCCGGTGATGGTTCTCACACGAGGTGCAAGGGGCAACAGGGCAGAGGTGTTAGAGGTGCACAAATCAGAAGTGGCGTTGGACAGAGGTGTTTTCTGACCAGGTTGTGGAGTGATTTCGCAATGACCGCAGACAGGACAGGTACTGCAGCATCAATTCAAAGTGACAGGAGACATCATTTGTCCAGTATGGTTACTAACTATTTTTCATCCTTTATCGATGTTCTCCCTCAACCGTCATTCCCATTTGATTACTGGGCATCCAAAATAGACACCTGGCCTGAATTGGCAGAATGTGCATTGCAGGAGCTTGCTTGCCAGCAGCTAGTGTGCTATCAGAAAGAGTATTCAGTGCTGCTGGTTCAATATTGACCGAAAAAAGGACTCGTCTGGCTACCCAAAATGTTGATGATCTAACCTTCTTTAAAATGAACCACTCATGGATTTCTAATTATTTTGCCCCACCTTTCCCGGCTGACACCTAGGTTTCCTATAAAAAGGTCTTGCTTGGCTGGTCTTACTGACTGTTCCAATCTCTTAATTTGCAGCAGCTGTTTGTCCAGCATACGACATGTTTACACCTCCCTAAATGGGCAAACTCCCCCCATGGGGCCGTGGTCTCGCCACTTGGCGCAAGCACCCATGAGAGTGCCGCTTGTCTGAAGAGGTGGGTATGCCGCTTGTGGTCGACGGCAATGCCACTGGGTCCCTCATAGTACAATAAAGGGTCTCTGGCGGTGGTGGCGCGCACCCAACGTCAGACACACCGTTGTAACATGAGGGGCCCTGGGCCTGTACCGCCAGCCACAAGAGAGTTTCCCCCCCCCTAGCTCAAACTGTGCTCTACCACTTGCAAAATTATCTCTCACAGCTCCACCAATGTTTAGTCTATGCGCTGACATCCTTCAATGCCTGGCACTGAAAATACCAATTTGTTGACATGTATGATGCTAGTTAAAATAGTCAGGTTCAGTGTCCTATATTGACACCAGTAAATACTTATCGCCAAATTACAATGTCTGAAACTCAGCAGAGGAGCCCACCCCTGTACCTAAGTATTCCACTGTCACGCTCACGCCCTGACTGGTGGGCGTGAGCTCGGGGGGTTTGTGGCCCCACTGAGCCACAAACCAGACTACCCTGGAAGGGGCGTGACTATGACAGCTGCCTGGGTTTTCACTGGAGCCTCTCATGGTGAGGACAGGCTTGTGCGGCAGGCAGCTGCCAGGTGCTACTCCAGGGTGGTGTCTGGCTGTGGCTGCTGATCCCACTAGGGAGACAGGAACACCAGGATTGGTGCGGGCATTAGGCAGGACTGGCAGAAGAGCACTGCTGGAGCACAGACGAGTAGGCTGGCACGGCTGAGACAGGGCTGGCAGAGACACAGCAGAGAACTCAGGGCTGGCAGAGACACGGCAGGAAACAGGACTGGCTAGGACAGCAGGAACACAGGACTGGAAGGCAGGGCAGGAACACAGGATTGGGAGGCACTGCAGAGAACACAGGACTGGAAGGCAGGGCAGGAACGGCAGGACTGGCAGGAACACAGGATACACAGGACTGGTTGATGTGGTGTATGAATCAGGCTGCACTCTGATGACACCCGAGTGCAGTCCTATTGTGAGTGTGATGAAGAAACAGGTAGGGACCTGTACACACAGAAGATGCAGGTACGGAAACAAGCCAGAAGGAAAGGAGAATGAAGGAACAGGTAGGGACCTGTTCACACAGGAGGACCAAGTAACAAGTAGAAGGTGGAACTAAGAGAAGAGAAGGAGAAGGCAGAGCCAAGGACGGAGCCGCAAGAGGCGGAGCCAAGGACGGAGACGCTGGAGGCGGAGCCAAGAGCGGAGACGCTGGAGGCGAAGCCAAGAGCGGAGACGCTGGAGGCGAAGCCAAGAGCGGAGACGCTGGAGGCGGAACCAAGAGCAGAGAAGGAGCCAAATGCAGAAACACAGGAGGCGGAGCCAGATAGTACCGCAAAGAGCGGAGCCAGATAGAACCGCAAAGAGCGGAGCCACAGAGCAAAGCCAGAGAGTGCGAAGCAAGGTCTGAGTGCAGAGCCGCAAGAGTACGGAGTATAAGCAGACAGAAAACACAAGGAAAGAAAGCAGGGAGGGAAGCCACGGACAAGGAGACTGAGAAAAGACAAAGTACAGACAAGGCAATAGAACAAGACACAGGGACAAAGACACAGGGACCAGGATATTCTGCCTCCTGGAGGGCGGACTACAAGAACAAGGCAAAAGCACAGAGAAAAGCTCAGAGGGAGTAACTCAGAGCAAGGCCAGGCAAACTCAGCAGCTAAACACTAACTGAGCTAACACATTGCACAGGCCCAGAGCACAGGGTGGAGCTGCACTATATACAGGAGGCCTCTTGGTAATTGGTCAGGAACTGATTGGACAGATGCACCTGATTCCTATAAGAACCAGAGAGTTCAGGCGCCGGCCCCCTATACACATAGCCATGAAGCATGTACAGAGCAGAGACACAGAACATGGAGCTGGCATTAAAGAGAAAGCACATCATGGCCTGGAGCAGTGGGTAAGATTGTGTGAGAGATGTGAGGCCATGTTGTGATGCCAGCAGAGTTCTTACAGTACCCCCCCCCCCTTTACGGCCCCTCCTCTTTAAGCCCGCCAGAACAACCTGTAGAAGAAGGATAGGAGGACACATAGTCATAGCCATCACAACATTCCTCTCGTAGAATGAGGTATTTGAGACATTAAAGATCTCAGGATGCTCAGTCTCTTTGAGTCCAGTAAGATCAGCCTCCCACTCAGAAGACACAAGGGACAGGACTTCTTTCACCTGGTCAACAGAAAGCAGGGACTTGGAAGCTTGTGATTTGACCACAACATAGTCTGATTCTTTGGACACCTTCACTGGATCCAACTTAAGTCCATCATCACAAGAAAATTGGACCTCCTCCTTTAGACCGGTGGGAAGCAGAGATGAGAACACTTCAGTCTTGGGATCTTCGCCCGATAGCCAGATGGAAACTGGTGGCATACATACAGGAAACATCTTCAACCTGGTACCCTGAAAAAACTGGACCTCCTCTTCAAGATTAGAGGATGAGTAAGTCTCTGTCTTAGTATTATCAGCAAGTAGCCACTTGGAAGCAGAAGACATACATTTAGCAAGACCCATCAGCCAGTTGCTCTGACAAGACTGGACCATTTCTTCCTCCGGATTGGTGAAGAACAGAGATGCAAGAGCTTCAGCTTCAATTTCTTCATCCACCTGCCACATGGAATCCGAAGGCATCATTACAGGAAGCATCTTCTTCCCAAAGTTCATAGAAAATTTTTTAAGTGACAGGGATGTTCCTGGGAACTGGTCACAGGTATTGACACTGGAGGTGTGCGGAGAGGACGCCACTGTTTCCTTTACTTCAGTGAGGTCAGCACACCGTGACTCAATAGCCAGCTGATTGGGTGGAGAACATTTCAACACTGTAGGTTGACCTAGCAGTTTAGGAACAAGAAACTTCTGGAGACTTGATAGTTCCAAACGCAGAACCACGCTGGGTCTTTGGACCGGAACGGGCAGCAGAGTATCCGGTTCAGAATGACCGACGGGCGGACTGGTCAACAAGTGGAAAACAAATCTCTCCGTATACAATGCTCCGATTTGGAGCTGTAGTTGTCCCTTCAACACTGGACTGTTCATAAGTAGGACGCGGCAATCACCAAACACCTTCACAGGATTCTGGAGCAGTGGAACAGGAATCACACTTAGACTCCGTCTGGTTAGCAGCTTTAACACATCTGCAGGACCGAAGCTCCCACAAGGCACTGGAACAGACTCAGACTTTAGCGGAAGGGAGTTATTCTCACCAAGGGCAGTCTCTCCTACTGGCCCGAGGTTTTGGAGCTTTAGATCCCCTGGACAGAGGTCTTCCAGGTGTTCCTCACAACAGCAGCGACATACTAAGCCCTTCTTACGACTGGTCTTAGACTGATGCTTTGCCAGTCCACTCTTGACAGTCTTTTTGGGTTCTATTAGAGTAGCTGCTTTAACGGGTAGAGGAACTGGAGGATCACAGACGGTCATGGCTTGACGTGGAGGTTTCTTCACAGGTTTCGCCCGTCTGGAGCGCCTCTCGGATCTAGATGGGGAAGACTTCACAGGAGCAGCAGGACGAGGCTTGTCAAAGACTTTACGGAAGGCCACCAGGAAGGCCCCAAGACTCATGACGATAGGATCCCCTGCTTCCCAGAGGGGACAAATCCATAATAAAGCATCTCCTGCTAGGTAGGACATGATGTAGGCCACCTTAATCCGGTCAGAGGGAAAACAAGCTGCATTCTGCAGGATGTAGCGCAAGCACTGTTCCAGGAAGCTTTGGCATTCCTCTGGATTCCCATAGAACCTAGGTGGGTCAGCTGGGTCGTGCTCCTCCTCATAGGCCCGGAGTTGATCGTAGAGAGCGTTTGAAATTATGATTGGGCCCGAGGTCTCCTCAATTGGAACGACACAGGGCGGAACAAATTCTTCAGCTTGCTCATACTGGTAGACAGAAAGTTCATCATGCTCTGAGAGCGGTAGGACATGGGATACAGCGGAGGCCATGGCCTGTGCAAACTGTCACGCTCACGCCCTGACTTGTGGGCGTGAGCTCGGGGGGTTTGTGGGCCCACTGTGCCACAAACCAGACTACCCTGGAAGGGGCGTGACTATGACAGCTGCCTGGGTTTTCACTGGAGCCTCTGATGGTGAGGACAGGCTTGTGCGGCAGGCAGCTGTCAGGTGCTACTCCAGGGTGGTGTCTGGCTGTGGCTGCTGATCCCACTAGTGAGACAGGAACACCAGGATTGGTGCGGGCATTAGGCAGGACTGGCAGAAGAGCACTGCTGGAACACAGACGAGTAGGCTGGCACGGCTGAGACAGGGCTGGCAGAGACACAGCAGAGAACTCAGGGCTGGCAGAGACACGGCAGGAAACAGGACTGGCTAGGACAGCAGGAACACAGGACTGGAAGGCAGGGCAGGAACGGCAGGACTGGCAGGAACACAGGATACACAGGACTGGTTGATGTGATGTATGAATCAGGCTGCACTCTGATGACACCCGAGTGCAGTCCTATTGTGAGTGTGATGAAGGAACAGGTAGGGACCTGTACACACAGAAGATGCAGGTACGGAAACAAGCCAGAAGGAAAGGAGAATGAAGGAACAGGTAGGGACCTGTTCACACAGGAGGACCAAGTAACAAGTAGAAGGTGGAACTAAGAGAAGAGAAGGAGAAGGCAGAGCCAAGGACGGAGCCGCAAGAGGCGGAGCCAAGGGCAGAGCCAAGCGCGGAGACGCTGGAGGCAGAGCCAAGAGCGGAGACGCTGGAGGCGGAGCCAAGAGCGGAGACGCTGAAGGCGGAGCCAAGAGCGGAGACGCTGGAGGTGGAGCCATGAGCAGAGACGCTGGAGGCGGAGCCAAGAGCGGAGATGCTAGAGGCGGAACCAAGAGCAGAGAAGGAGCCAAGTGCAGAAACACAGGAGGCGGAGCCAGATAGTACCGCAAAGAGCGGAGCCAGATAGAACCGCAAAGAGCGGAGCCACAGAGCAAAGCCAGAGAGTGCGAAGCAAGGTCTGAGTGCAGAGCCGCAAGAGTGCGGAGTATAAACAGACAGAAAACACAAGGAAAGAAAGCAGGGAAGGAAGCCACGGACAAGGAGACCGAGAAAAGACAAAGTACAGACAAGGCAATAGAACAAGACACAGGGACAAAGACACAAGGACCAGGATATTCTGCCTCCTGGAAGGCGGACTACAAGAACAAGGCAAAAGCACAGAGAAAAGCTCAGAGGGAATAACTCAGAGCAAGGCCAGGCAAACTCAGCAGCTAAACACTAACTGAGCTAACACATTGCACAGGCCCAGAGCACAGGGTGGAGCTGCACTATATACAGGAGGCCTCTTGGTAATTGGTCAGGAACTGATTGGACAGATGCACCTGATTCCTATAAGAACCAGAGTTCAGGCGCCGGCCCCCTATACACATAGCCATGAAGCATGTACAGAGCAGAGACACAGAACATGGAGCTGGCATTAAAGAGAAAGCACATCATGGCCTGGAGCAGTGGGTAAGATTGTGTGAGAGATGTGAGGCCATGCTGTGATGCCAGCAGAGTTGTTACAGCCACCTTTTTGTTTTTGGGTTTTGTTGTTTTGCGAGACATTAACATCTATGTGTTTTTTGGGAGTACTAACTGTGTCAGACACTCCTTCCAATCGTCCTCCGCTGACCACACCAATGCTGCCTGTGTACCCCTGCAAGATAATTCGAACTGCATTGAGCCTATTTTTTTTTATTTTAGGCCTACTAAGTCTGTCTGCGGTCCATCCTTCCATTTGTCCTCCACTGAGCACACCAATGCCGACCGTGTACCCATGTAACTTTTTTCAACTTGCAGTGAGCCAACTTTGTGGTGTAAGGCCTACTAGCAGTGTCTGTCTGCGCCACTTAATACAGATGTTGTCCTCTAAAATAAAACTGCATTGGGGCCACAAGTTTCGTTGTGGTCTACAAACTGATTCTTCCGCTCGAAGGTGTTCTCTATGTTGCCTCTCCCTCGCTTCTATCTTGAAGCTCTTGTTAAGTAGTTGTTGAAACAACACTGCATTAGGCCTACAAGTTGGGTCTTGGTTGTAGAGACGGTGTCTGCCGCTCCAAGGTGTTCTCCAGGTTGCCTCTCCCTAGCTTCTATCTTGAAGCTTTCGTTAAGTAGTTGTTGAAACAACACTGCATTAGGCCTACAAGTTGGGTCTGGGTTGTAGAGACGGTGTCTGCCGCTCCAAGGTGTTCTCCAGGTTGCCTCTCCCTAGCTTCTATCTTGAAGCTCTCGTTAAGTAGTTTTTGAAACAACACTGCATTAGGCCTACAAGTTGGGTCTTGGTTGTAGAGACGGTGTCTGCCGCTCCAAGGTGTTCTCCAGGTTGTCTCTCCCTAGCTTCTATCTTGAAGCTCTTGTTAAATAGTTGTTCAATGGAACAACTGCATTTGGCCTACTAGTTGGGTTGGAGCATACTAACGGTGTATGCCGCTCCGTGCTGTTCTCCTGGTTTCCTGTTCTGAAATTCCACTTTCAGGCTCTCGTTAAGTAGTTGTTGAAACAACACTGCATTAGGCCTACAAGTTGGGTCTGGGTTGTAGAGACGGTGTCTGCCGCTCCAAGGTGTTCTCCAGGTTGCCTCTCCCTAGCTTCTATCTTGAAGCTCTCGTTAAGTAGTTGTTGAAACAACACTGCATTAGGCCTACAAGTTGGGTCTTGGTTGTAGAGACGGTGTCTGCCGCTCCAAGGTGTTCTCCAGGTTGCCTCTCCCTAGCTTCTATCTTGAAGCTCTTGTTAAGTAGTTGTAAGTAGTTGTTGAAAAAACACTGCATTAGGCCTACAAGTTGGGTCTTGGTTGTAGAGGCGGTGTCTGCCGCTCCAAGGTGTTCTCCAGGTTGTCTCTCCCTAGCTTCTATCTTGAAGCTCTTGTTAAATAGTTTTTAAATGGAACAACTGCATTTGGCCTACTAGTTGGGTTGGAGCCTACTAACGGTGTATGCCGCTCCGTGCTGTTCTCCTGGTTTCCTGTTCTGAAATTCCATTTTCAGGCTCTCGTTAAGTAGTTGTTGAAACAACACTGCATTAGGCCTACAAGTTGGGTCTGGGTTGTAGAGACGGTATCTTCCGCTCCAAGGTGTTCTCCAGGTTGCCTCTCCCTAGCTTCTATCTTGAAGCTCTTGTTAAGCAGTTGTTGAAACAACACTGCATTAGGCCTACAAGTTGGGTCTTGGTTGTAGGGACAGTGTCTGCCGCTCCAAGGTGTTCTCCAGGTTGCCTCTCCCTAGCTTCTATCTTGAAGCTCTCGTTAAGAAGTTGTTGAAACAACACTGCATTAGGCCTACAAGTTGGGTCTTGGTTGTAGAGACGGTGTCTGCCGCTCCAAGGTGTTCTCCAGGTTGTCTCTCCCTAGCTTCTATCTTGAAGCTCTTGTTAAGTTGTTGTAAGTAGTTGTTGAAACAACACTGCATTAGGCCTACAATTTGGGTCTTGGTTGTAGAGACGGTGTCTGCCGCTCCAAGGTGTTCTCCAGGTTGTCTCTCCCTAGCTTCTATCTTGAAGCTCTTGTTAAGTAGTTGTTGAAACAACACTGCATTAGGCCTACAAGTTGGGTCTTGGTTGTAGAGACGGTGTCTGCCGCTCCAAGGTGTTCTCCAGGTTGCCTCTCCCTAGCTTCTATCTTGAAGCTCTTGTTAAGCAGTTGTTGAAACAACACTGCATTAGGCCTACAAGTTGGGTCTTGGTTGTAGGGACGGTGTCTGACGCTCCAAGGTGTTCTCCAGGTTGCCTCTCCCTAGCTTCTATCTTGAAGCTCTCGTTAAGTAGTTGTTGAAACAACACTGCATTAGGCCTACAAGTTGGGTCTGGGTTCTACAAACGGTGTCTTCCGCTCCAAGGTGTTCTCCAGGTTGCCTTTCCCTAGCTTCTATCTTCAGACTCTCGTTAAATTGTTTTTAATATAACACTGCATTTGGCCTTCTTGTTTTGTTGGCCCTACTAACGGTGTCTGCCACTCCTTGATGTTCTCCTACACTGAACAAACCAGTGCCGCCTGTTTACTTCTGTTACCAATTTTGAACTGCATTTAGCCTACTTACTGATTTGGGCCTACTCACTGTGTCAGCCTCTCATTACAGTTGTACTCCACTGAATAAAGCAATGCCCCCTGGTTAGTCCTGTTACCAATTTTGAACTGCATTTAGCCCACTTTATTATTTGGGCCTATATCTGTGTTTCCTCCTCATCCTGCCTATTGCCCAGCCAGTGATAATAATAATAATAATCTTTATTTTTATATAGCGCTAACATATTCCGCAGCGCTTTACAGTTTTGCACACATTATCATCACTGTCCCCGATGGGGCTCACAATCTAGAATCCCTATCAGTATGTCTTTGGAATGTGGGAGGAAACCGGAGTGCCCGGAGGAAACCCACGCAAACACGGAGAGAACATACAAACTCTTTGCAGATGTTGTCCTGGGTGGGATTAGAACCCAGGACCCCAGCGCTGCAAGGCTGCTGTGCTAACCACTGCGCCACCGTGCTGCCCCGATAGATAGATGAGTCTGCTGGTATATTGACCCAGAATGCTACATTCCCCGTGCACTCTACACAGCCAGAATGTGACCCTGCTGAAAGTGAGGTTCCCCTTCCCGCATACCATACCACCTTACACGGGGACAAAGAGGAAGGTGCAAATGAAAGTGCAGGTTCCTTCATCAGGTGGAGGGGAATACTCGTTGGCGACGTCACTGGCACAGGGCCCCTCATAGTACGCAAAAGTGTCACTGCCGGTGGGAGGCGCCCCCGCCGTGCAAACACACCGCCGTACTTTGAGGGGCCCTGTGCCAGTGCCAATGCCAACGAGTGGGGCCCCCCTGCTTGCTCAGGATCACAGCACTTGCAAAGTTTAAATACTTACCTCTCCCTGCTCCACTGCCGTGACGTGGTCCAGATTTCCTGGGCCCACTAAATACTTGAACCAGCCCTACCCCCCACAACTTTAGCCAAATTACCCCCAATTTCCAATGCCTTACTATTATTATAAGGTAAATTAAGATTGACAAGCTTCAGTAACAAGAATGGATGTTTTTGCCATTAAAATGGGCACTGTAGGTGTTTTCCTGGCATCCACTCACTGCCGACTATGCTCCCCCATTGACTTGCATTGGGTTTCGTGTTTCGGTCGATCCCCGACTTTTCGCGGTAATTGACCAATTTCACTCGACTCGACTTTTGAGATAGTTGGGTTTCGCAAAACCCGACTCGACCCTAAAAAACTAAAAGTCGCTCAACCCTACTAAATACCTTTGCACTGATATGGCTGGGGGCAAAACCTGTGGTCATGTGACAATAATTTTACCATTAGAGCTGAGCGAGCAGCAAAATGCTCTGGTGCTCGTTGCTCAAACTGAGCAATTAGTAATACTTGCATGCTCAGTTCGAGTAAAGAGTATAATGGGAGTCAAAGGGGAAGACAAGGTTTTTTCCTGCACACCCTTCAAAGAGTTCTGGGGAGCAGTAAAAGTGTTGAAATGGATGGGAAACATGCTGGATATAACGATAAAAGCATGGGGAAGACCCCTGGAAACATCTCTAGCTCCCAGATTGCTGCTGAGAACATTGGTGTCACCCTTTCACTTCACTATAAGGAGTGACAATAAAACATTCCAAACTGACTAGAAATTGCATTTTACAGGGAAAAAAAAAATTAAGAAACATACTGTCCTGTATAATGATTTACAGGTGCTTCTCACAAAATTAGAATATCATCAAAAAGCTAATGAAAACTCAAATGTTATTACAGTGCCTTGCGAAAGTATTCGACCCCCTGGAACTTTTCAACCTTTTCCCACATATCATGCTTCAAACATAAAGATACCAAATGTAAATTTTTGGTATAGAATCAACAAGTGGAATACAATTATGGAGTTGAACGAAATTTATTGGTTATTTTAAATTTTTGTGGAAATTCAAAAACTGAAAAGTGGGGCGCCCAATATTATTCGGCCCCTTTAACTTAATACTTTGTTGCGCCATGTTTTGCTGCAATTACAGCTGCAAGTCACTTGAGGTATGTCTCTATTAGAGTTTTGTACATCGAGAGATTGAAATTCTTGCCCATTCTTCCTTGGCAAACAGCTCGAGCTCAGTGCTTCTGTGCTTCAAACAGAACCCTGAAACTATCACAGAGCAGATGCATTTATATGGAGAATTGATTACACACAGGTGGATTATCATCATTAGGCATTTAGGACAACATTGGATCATTCAGAGATCCACAATGAACTTCTGGAGTGAGTTTGCTTCACTGAAAGTAAAGGGGTGGGACGGAGGAGATGTGAGCGGTGCAGAGCCAGAAGCGCCCCGGCCGGTAGCGTCACTGGATGCACGCAGGGAATAGGAAGATGACCGATACTGGTCGGCCACTCGACCTGAAAGTGACGTCACTGGTACTACGGAAGCACAGGAGGGTCAGAATTAACCAACGCCTCTGGCTCTGCACCGCTCACATCTCCTCCGTCCCACCCGCTCTGGAGCTAGAGCGGCACAGGAATCCTGCATGCTGGAAACATCCACCCTGCGGCCGAGCAGATAGATATTCCTCCACTCCCAAGAAGGTAGGCGAGAGTAACTACTTTTGGAACCGGATCAGGCTGTCAATTTAGATACTAACAGTTGTTTACTGTGGGCACATACTATATTTTTATCCTTGGTCCGCAGCCAGCTGTTTTCAATATACGCCAATAGGGTATTTATACTTATTAGTAGCCTCCGTAGTGTGGCATTTTATAGCGCTGTATTTTGTGTCTTTTTATGATTGTTTAACTAATAAATTTTGTTCAACTTCACAACTGTGTTCCACTTGTTGTTGATTTTTCAACAAAAATTTACATTCGGTATCTTCATGTTTGAAGCATGATATGTGGGAAAAGGTTGAAAAGTTTCAGGGAGCCGAATACCTTCGCAAGGCACTGTATCTTAGTAAATTAGAATAATTAACAAAAACACCTTCAAAGGCTTCCTAAGTGGTTAAAAGGTCCTTTAGTCTGCTTCAGTAGGCGCCACAATCATGATGAAGACAGAAATAAACACTTGAAACAGATCACTCTGTTTGTAATGACTGTATATAATATATGAGTTTCACTTTTTGTATTGAAGAACTGAAATAAATTAAGTTTTTGATGAAATTCTAATTTCTTGAGAAGCACCTTTGTATATATAAGGTAAAATTTATAAAGGATTTAAAAAAAATAATATTCAAGTAAACCAAAATTGATTTTTGTATTAAAAAATGCAAAAATGCAGTTTAATTTATGACAGAAGCAAGAACTGCCAAAAATTAGGGACTCAGATACACCCTGTATTAGACATAAAGGAGGGCCTCACACACTTTCTGTTCAGATTGTCACATATTGGAACTCCTAGTCAAGGACACGTAAGGATTAGGGTTGAGTGAAACGGATCGGACAAATTCAAAAATCGCCGGGAGAGGTTGCTGCAGCTTCATCAGAAGAAGGGATATAGTTAGGGAGGGAAGATTAAGCCCCGAAACTGCTTGTGCTCTTTGCAGGGACAGTGGAGTTTATATTTTTGTGCATCAGCTCTGTAGCTTATTAGGCTGCCTTATAAAGCTCCCTGAGAGCTGCTTGGTGTTTGTACTCCGCTGTGCAAACCAACTGCTTTTTTAAAAGCAGAAATCCTGTTGCTCCTTTCTGCACAGTTATCTTGTTTATTTGTCCAGACTTTTGTGTGCAGCAGTCCTTTTTATTGCTGCCATTCTTGTCCTGAGATCATTGTAGGGAGACTGAAATTGTACTACAGTCCTTGTATTTTTTGATATATCTTCCAGCCACGTTCTGCCACTTAAATTGTGTAGTGTTATACAATGGGCCTGAGTTTTGGTGCATTCTCCCCCCCAAAAAAGGGAGATTTAAATTGTCACTAAGTGGATCTACGTCAGTTCTGTTAGTTTGTCGTATATCAGCCAGCCACGTTCTGCCACTTACATTGTGTAGTGTAATACACTGGGCCTGGGTTTTGGTGCAGACTCCCCCCCAAAAAATTGAGATTTTAATTGGCACTAAGTGGATCTACGTCAGTTCTGTTTCTAATATATCTTCCAGCCACGTTCTGCCACTTACATTGTGTAGTGTAATACACTGGGCCTGAGTTTTGGTGCAGTCCCCCCCCCCAAAAAGGGAGATTTAAATTGTCACTAATTAGATCTATGTCAGTTCTGTTAGTTTGTCGCATATCTTCCAGCCATGTTCTGCCACTTACATTGTGTAGTGTTATACACTGGGCCTGAGTTTTGGTGCTTTCTCCCCCCCAAAAAAGGGAGATTTAAATTGTCACTAAGTGGATCGACGTCAGTTCTGTTAGTTTCTCGTATATCTTCCAGCCACGTTCTGCCACTTACATTGTGTAGTGTATTACACTGGGCCTAAGTTTTGGTGCAGTCTCCCCCCCAAAAAAGGGATATTTAAATTGGCACCAAGTGGTACCAAGTTCTGTTAAGGTACCGTCACATTTAGCGACGCTGCAGCGATCTAGACAACGATGCCGATCGCTGCAGCGTCGCTGTGTGGTCGCTGGAGAGCTGTCACACAGACAGTTCTCCAGCGACCAACTATGCGAAGTCCCCTGGTAACCAGGGTAAACATCGGGTTACTAAGCACAGGGCCGCGCTTAGTAACCCGATGTTTACCCTGGTTACCAGTGCTAATGTAAATAAAAACAAACACTACATACTTACATTCCATTCCACTTACATTGTCTGTCCCCCGGCGCTGTGCTTTCCTGCACTGACTGTGAGCGCCGGCCAGCCGTAAAGCACAGCGATGACATCACCGCTGTAATCTGCTTTATGGCTGGCCGGCGCTGACAGTGCAGGGAAGCAGAACGCCGGGGGACCCGACAGACAACGGAATGTAAGTATGTAGTGTTTTTTTTTTTTTTACATTTACACTGGTAACCAGGGTAAACATCGGGTTACTAAGCGCGGCCCTGCGCTTAGTAACCGATGTTTACCCTGGTTATCAGTGAAGACATCGCTGAATCGGCGTCACACACGCCGATTCAGCGATGTCTGCAGGAGATCCAGCGACGAAATAAAGTTCTGGACTTTCTGCTCCGACCAACGATGTCACAGCAGGATCCAGATCGCTGTTGCATGTCAAACACAACGAGATCGCTATCAAGGACGCTGCAACGTCACGGATCGCTAGCGATATTGTTGTGAAGTTGGTCAGTGTGATGGTACCTTAAGTTTGTCGTATATCTTCCAGCCACGTTTTGCCACTTACATTGGGTAGTGTAATACACTGGGCCTGAGTTTTGGTGCAGTCTACCCCCCAAAAAAGGGAGATTTAAATTGGCACTAAGGGTACCGTCACATTTAGCAACGCTGCAGCGATCTAGACAACGATGCCGATCGCTGCAGCATCGCTGTGTGGTCGCTGGAGAGCTGTCACACAGACAGCTCTCCAGCGACCAAGTATGCAAAGTCCCCTGGTAACCAGGGTAAACATCGGGTTACTAAGCGCAGGGCCGTGCTTAGTAACCCGATGTTTACCCTGGTTACCAGTGAAGACATCGCTGAATCGGCGTCACACACACTGATTCAGCGATGTCAGTGGGAGATCCAGCGACGAAATAAAGTTCTGAACTTTTTTCTCCGACCAACGTTGTCACAGCAGGATCCAGATCGCTGCTGCGTGTCAAACACAATATATAATATTGCTATCCAGGACGCTGCAATGTCACGGATCGCTAGCGATATCGTCGTGAAGTTGGTCAGTGTGACGGTACCTTTGGTGGATCTACGTCAGTTCTGTTAGTTTGTCGTATATCTTCCAGCCATGTTCTGCCACTTACATTGTGTAGTGTAATACACTGGGCCTGAGTTTTGGTGCAGTCTCCCACCCAAAAAAGGGCGATTTAAATTGGCACTAAGTGGATCTACGTCAGTTCTGTTTGTCGTATATCTTCCAGCCACGTTCTGCCACTTACATTGTGTAGTGCAATACACTGGGCCTGAGTTTTGGTGCAGTCTCCCCCCTCAAAAAAGGGAGATTTAAATTGGCACTAAGTGGATCTACGTGAGTTCTGTTAGTGTGTCGTATATCTTTCAGTCACGTTCTGCCACTTACATTGTGTAGTGTTATACACTGGGCCTCAGTTTTGGTGCAGTCTCCCACCAAAAAAAGGGAGATTTAAATTGGCACTAAGTGGATCTACGTCAGTTCTGTTAGTTTGTCGTATATCTTCCAGCCATGTTCTGCCACTTACCTTGTGTAGTATTATACACTGGGACTGAGTTTTGGTGCAGTCTCCCCCCCAAAAAAAGGGAGATTTAAATTGTCACTAAGTGGATCTATGTCAGTTCTGTTAGTTTGTCGTATATCTTCCAGCCACGTTCTGCCACTCACACTCTGTAGTGTTATACACTGGACCTGAGTTTGGGTGCAGTCTCCCCCCAAAAAAGGGATATTTAAATTGGCACCAAGTGGTACCAAGTTCTGTTAAGGTACCGTCACATTTAGCGACGCTGCAGCGATCTAGACAACGATGCCGATCGCTGCAGCGTCGCTGTGTGGTCGCTGGAGAGCTGTCACACAGACAGTTCTCCAGCGACCAACTATGCGAAGTCCCCTGGTAACCAGGGTAAACATCGGGTTACTAAGCACAGGGCCGCGCTTAGTAACCCGATGTTTACCCTGGTTACCAGTGCTAATGTAAATAAAAACAAACACTACATACTTACATTCCATTCCACTTACATTGTCTGTCCCCCGGCGCTGTGCTTTCCTGCACTGACTGTGAGCGCCGGCCAGCCGTAAAGCACAGCGATGACATCACCGCTGTAATCTGCTTTATGGCTGGCCGGCGCTGACAGTGCAGGGAAGCAGAACGCCGGGGGACCCGACAGACAACGGAATGTAAGTATGTAGTGTTTTTTTTTTTTTTACATTTACACTGGTAACCAGGGTAAACATCGGGTTACTAAGCGCGGCCCTGCGCTTAGTAACCGATGTTTACCCTGGTTATCAGTGAAGACATCGCTGAATCGGCGTCACACACGCCGATTCAGCGATGTCTGCAGGAGATCCAGCGACGAAATAAAGTTCTGGACTTTCTGCTCCGACCAACGATGTCACAGCAGGATCCAGATCGCTGTTGCATGTCAAACACAACAATATCGCTATCAAGGACGCTGCAACGTCACGGATCGCTAGCGATATTGTTGTGAAGTTGGTCAGTGTGATGGTACCTTAAGTTTGTCGTATATCTTCCAGCCACGTTTTGCCACTTACATTGGGTAGTGTAATACACTGGGCCTGAGTTTTGGTGCAGTCTACCCCCCAAAAAAGGGAGATTTAAATTGGCACTAAGGGTACCGTCACATTTAGCAACGCTGCAGCGATCTAGACAACGATGCCGATCGCTGCAGCATCGCTGTGTGGTCGCTGGAGAGCTGTCACACAGACAGCTCTCCAGCGACCAAGTATGCGAAGTCCCCTGGTAACCAGGGTAAACATCGGGTTACTAAGCGCAGGGCCGTGCTTAGTAACCCGATGTTTACCCTGGTTACCAGTGAAGACATCGCTGAATCGGCGTCACACACACTGATTCAGCGATGTCAGTGGGAGATCCAGCGACGAAATAAAGTTCTGAACTTTTTTCTCCGACCAACGTTGTCACAGCAGGATCCAGATCGCTGCTGCGTGTCAAACACAATATATAATATTGCTATCCAGGACGCTGCAATGTCACGGATCGCTAGCGATATCGTCGTGAAGTTGGTCAGTGTGACGGTACCTTTGGTGGATCTACGTCAGTTCTGTTAGTTTGTCGTATATCTTCCAGCCATGTTCTGCCACTTACATTGTGTAGTGTAATACACTGGGCCTGAGTTTTGGTGCAGTCTCCCACCCAAAAAAGGGCGATTTAAATTGGCACTAAGTGGATCTACGTCAGTTCTGTTTGTCGTATATCTTCCAGCCACGTTCTGCCACTTACATTGTGTAGTGCAATACACTGGGCCTGAGTTTTGGTGCAGTCTCCCCCCTCAAAAAAGGGAGATTTAAATTGGCACTAAGTGGATCTACGTGAGTTCTGTTAGTGTGTCGTATATCTTTCAGTCACGTTCTGCCACTTACATTGTGTAGTGTTATACACTGGGCCTCAGTTTTGGTGCAGTCTCCCACCAAAAAAAGGGAGATTTAAATTGGCACTAAGTGGATCTACGTCAGTTCTGTTAGTTTGTCGTATATCTTCCAGCCATGTTCTGCCACTTACCTTGTGTAGTATTATACACTGGGCCTGAGTTTTGGTGCAGTCTCCCCCCCAAAAAAAGGGAGATTTAAATTGTCACTAAGTGGATCTATGTCAGTTCTGTTAGTTTGTCGTATATCTTCCAGCCACGTTCTGCCACTCACACTCTGTAGTGTTATACACTGGACCTGAGTTTGGGTGCAGTCTCCCCCCCAAAAAGGGAGATTTAAATTAGCACTAAGTGGATCTACGTCAGTTCTGTTAGTTTGTTGTATTTCAGCCAGCCACGTTCTGCCACTTACATTGTGTAGTTTAATACACTGGGCCTGAGTTTTGGTGCAGTTTCCTCCCCAAAAAGGGAGCTTTAAATTGGCACTAGTGTTGAGCGATACCTTCCGATATCGGAAAGTATCGGTATCGGTTTGGATCGGCCGATATTCAAAAAATATCGGATATCGCCGATACCGATACCCGATCCCAATGCAAGTCAATGGGACCAAAATATCGGAATTAAAATAAACCCTTTCTTTCCTTGTAGGTTCATTCTACATGAAGGAAAACAACTAAGAATAATGTAGGATGTATGGGGGAGGTGGCGGAGACATTAAAGGCAATGAGGATTAGTCCAATCAAATAGAATAGCATGATTTTTTCTTTTTTTAAAGACGTTCGGATTGAAAAAGATATTGACTATGTAAATTTTTTTTTATTTTGTCAGATATTGATGTTTCACTATTCCACGACCTTCCCCTTCTTTTTTTTCCTTTTCCCACACTTTCATCTTCATCATCATCAGCATCTTTGACATCAACTTCTTCACCTTATTCATCTTCTTCTTCATCTTCTACCTATTTTTTTTTTTTATTACATTCTTCATATTCATTTTCTTCAACTATTATTATTCTTCCTATTCTACATATTCTTTTTATTCCACTGTTATTATTCTTCCTATTCTACTTCTTCATCATATTCTCATTTGTGACAGGCATTCCCGTAGTTGTTATCTATAAAAGTTGGAAGATTACACCTTCCGTTCTGCCAGTCACAAAAGTTACATTTGTCCGCGTTCAGTTTGGCCTGCAGCATCAGGCTTTATCCAGGGGCACCACGAGGAGGAACGGACTCACCCCCATACACTGCTTAGTCTTCTTCTGCATATAATTTAGATAATATCTTTTGCTCTGATATTAAGTGTTATGCTTAATGTTCTTCTGCTCTTTGTTCTGCAGCCTCTTGTTCTTCTGCTTCTCGGTCTTCCATGTCGTCGTCTCCAGGGTCGTCGTCTTCAGTGTCGTCATCTCCGCCGTCGTCGTCTCCGCCGTCGTCGTCTCCGTCGTCGTCTCCGCCGTCGTCGTCGTCGTCATCGGGGTGGTCTTCCGGGTCGTCGTCGTCGTCGTCATCGGGGTGGTCTTCCGGGTCGTCGACTTTAGGGTCTTCAACTTGGAAATGTAGCAGAAGGTACAAGAAGGCTGAGAAAATGCCAAGAACCAGCTGATGGAACTGGAACTCGGATGGCTACCCGAAGGTTCAAGAGCCTATGGAACTACCGAGGACCAGCTGATGTTACTGGAACCCGGTTACTAAGCAGGAGGTACCCGTGCTAAAAAGCACTACCAAGGACCGCCTGACGTTGGCGGAACTCGGATACCCAGAAGGAGGCACCTAAGCCAAAGGCTCTGCCCAGAACCAGCTGACGTTACTGGAACCAGGATGGGGAGCAGAAGGTACAAGAGCAAAAGACACTGCCGAGAACCAGCTGACGGTACTGGAACCGGGATGGGTAGCCGAAGGTCCAAGAGCCAATGGAACTACCGAGGACCAGCTGACGTTACTGGAACCCGGTTACTAAGCAGGAGGTACCCGTGCCTGAAAGCACTACCAAGGACCACCTGACGTTGGTGGAACTTGGATACCCAGAAGGAGGCACCTAAGCCAAAGGCTCTGCCCGGAACCAGCTGACGTTACTGGAATCAGGATGGGGAGCAGAAGGTACAAGAGCAAAAGACACTGCCTAGAACCAGCTGACGGTGCTGGAACCAGGTGGTGGACCCGAAGGCCCACAGGAGAGGAGAGAACAGCTAGGCCGCGAGGCAGCCGCAGTTACCGAACCCCAACAGTCCTACAGGGGGAGCTGGGCCTACTGGCACTACAGAACCAGCCTTGACTACCAGTTCACGCAGCCCACATAGGAAGCTCCTAAACTGGAGGCACCCTGGAGTTGGCTAACTCGACCGCACCACGACGGGGCAAGCATAGGCGTCTCAGTGAAGTTGACACAACCCGGAAACAGCTGACGGTGCTGAAACCAGGCTTGGCACGAGGGAGTACCTGTGACAAGAACACTGCCGAGAACCAGCTGGCGGTGCTGGAACCCAGATGCGTTGCCCCAGTGTGCAAGAGCCAATGGCACGACCGAGGACCAGCTGACGGTGCTGGAACCCGGTTCCTAAGCTGTAGGTGCCCGCGCTTAAAAGCACTACCAAGGACCGCCTGGCGTTGGCGGAACTCGGATACCCAGGAGGAGGCACCTAAGCCAAAGGCTCGGCCCGGAACCAGCTGACGGTGCTGGAACCAGGTGGTGGACCCGAAGGTCCACAGGAGAGGAGAGAACAGCTAGGCCGCGAGGCAGCCGCAGTTACCGAACCCCAACAGTCCTACAGGGGGAGCTGGGCCTACTGGCACTACAGAACCAGCCTTGACTACCAGTTCACGCAGCCCACATAGGAAGCTCCTAAACTGGAGTCACCCTGGAGTTGGCTAACTCGACCGCACCACGACGGGGCAAGCATAGGCGTCTCAGTGAAGTTGACACAACCCGGAAACAGCTGACGGTGCTGAAACCAGGCTTGGCACGAGGGAGTACCTGTGACAAGAACACTGCCGAGAACCAGCTGGCGGTGCTGGAACCCAGATGCGTTGCCTTGCCTATTAAAGATTGTCTTCCTAGAGCCCCAACTAGCGGTGTTGGAGCAAAGGGTAAGCAGGGGGAGATGAGTGTAGGCCGAAGCCTGCACTGGAGGCAGCTTTGTGTCTGCGTTGCGTTTGCAGGACACTTTGCCGGCTACACACTGGGGGAACAGCTGGCGTTGCTGAACCCCACTAACACAATGGCGTGTGTTTTTCTCTGTGCAGCTAGCACTTGCGGGCAAAAACTAGCGATGTTAGAGCCCGTGTTGAAGCAGGAGGAGGAGGAGAGGAGCAGAGTGTAGGCCGAAGCCTAGTTGAACCAATTTCAAAGGAAACCTTTAACCCCCCCCTCAGGTGTTACAAAGTACAAGAGACACACCTTGTGCAGTATTAATGCTGCACAAGTGAAAGGTTGCTCTATTAATTTGTCTACTTGCACACGCTGAATGAAAGACATACACAATTTACCCCATTCTACAGTCAAACTGTAGTGGATGCGTGACTTGGTTTTTTGATGAGACGCAGCACAGGTGTCCAAAATAACGCCTTGATGCTTGGCGCAGCTTCCTGAGCGTTGTTATTTGCTGTACAGGAGTCTGCGCTATTGTATTATCCCTTGGCAATGCCCTGTTAGCGCTGCCCATCTTATGACATCATTTCATGTTGGCCGGTGCGGTTAACGATGGCCATAAATCCCAGACCCACAGTGTCTTTTCATAAAGCCACACTGCGGTGCTGGGATTCGTGGCCTTGAGCAGTAAATATTTTGGCCGCTCACACACGTCCTTACACCTGCTTCAGACTGGGCGGCCTCTGCGGATCCCTTCTCGCATGCCGCGGCCATGAGGCTGCACAGTCTGAAGAAGGCGGAAGGAGATGAGTTAAGACAGGCGAAGATATGCACTGCTCGTGCCCATCAATCACACCCTCGCAGTCAAAATAATTAAGACAACGAGGAGCATTTTATTCAGGCAGGGCGGACGAACAGGCGCAAGTAGCCAACCAATGATGTCAGAAGACGGGAAGCGCTACCAAGGGGGGTGCTGCGTATCATTAGAAAGGAAAGTCACACCTCAGGGACAGTGGAATGGTCTCAAAGAGACACATTTTGTACGTGTTGAGTTCCACGTGGGCAAGGAGAAAACATCAGCCTCCTTGTACAAATGCAGCAGTACTGCTGTACAAGGTGGCTGTTATACATAGAAACACCTGGGGATGGGGGCCAGGCTCCCTTCAATTTCAGTTCATGTGCCTGCGTGGCGTTTGCAGGTCACGTTGCAAGCTGCACAGCAGGGGAACAGCTGGCGTTGCTGAACCCCACTAACACATTGGCTGGTGTTTTTCTCTGTGCAGATCGCATGTCCGGGCAAAAACTGGCGGTGTTTGAGCCCAGGGTCAGCAGGAGGAGGAGAGGAGCAAAGTGTAGGCCGAAGCCTGCACTGGTGGCAGCTTTTGGTCGGTTGTGCCAGCGTGGCTTGTGCTGGACACGATGCCGGCTACACAGCGGGGGAACAGCTGGCGGTGCTGAACCCCACTAACACATTGGCTGGTGTTTTTCTCTGTGCAGCTAGCATTTCCGGGCAAAAACTAGCGGTGTTTGAGCCCAGGGTCAGCAGGAGGAGGAGAGGAGCAAAGTGGAGGCCGAAGCCTGCACTGGTGGCAGCTTTTGGTCGGTTGTGCCAGCGTGGCTTGTGCTGGACACGATGCCGGCTACACAGCGGGGGAACAGCTGGCGGTGCTGAACCCCACTAACACATTGGCTGGTGTTTTTCTCTGTGCAGCTAGCATTTCCGGGCAAAAACTAGCGGTGTTTGAGCCCAGGGTCAGCAGGAGGAGGAGAGGAGCAAAGTGTAGGCCGAAGCCTGCACTGGTGGCAGCTTTTGGTCGGTTGTGCCAGCGTGGCTTTTGCTGGACACGATGCCGGCTACACAGCGGGGGAACAGCTGGCGGTGCTGAACCCCACTAACACATTGGCTGGTGTTTTTCTCTGTGCAGCTAGCATTTCCGGGCAAAAACTAGCGTTGTTAGAGCCCAGGGTCAGCAGGAGGAGGAGAGGAGCAGAGTGTAGGCCGAAGCCTAGTTGAACCAATTTGAAAGGTTACCTTTAACCCCCCCTCAGGTGTTACAAAGTACAAGAGCCACTCCTTCTGCAGCATTAATGCTGCACAAGTAAAAGGTTGCTCTATTAATTTGTCTACTTGCACAAGCTGAATGCAACACGTACACTATTTAGCCCATTATACTGTTAAACAGTAGTGGAGGCGTGACTTGTCTTTTTAAAGAAAAGCAGCACAGGTGTCGAAAACAACACCTTTTTGCATGGGCGCAGCTTCCTGAGCGTTGTTAGTTGCTGTACAGGAGTCTGCGCTCTTGTGATCCTTTGGCCATGCGCTGTGAGCGCTTCCTGTCTTATGACCTCATTTCATGTTGGCCGTTGCGGTTAGCGATGGACATGAATCCCAGACCCACAGTGTGTTTTTAAAAAATCACACTGCGGTGCTGGGATTCGTGCCCTGGTGCACTAAATATGTTTGCCGCTCACACATGTCCTTACACCTGCTTCAGACTGGGCGGCCTCATCTGATCCCTTATCGCATGCCGCGGCCATGAGGACACCCAGTCTGAAGAAGGCGGAAGGAGGTGACTTAAAACAGGCGAACATATGCACTGCACATGCCCATCAATAACACCCTCGCATCCAAAATATGAGACAACAAGGGGCGTTGTGTCGGGCAGGGCGGACGCACAGGCACAGGCAGCCAACCAATGATGTCAGAAGACGGGCAGCGCTAACAATGGGGGTGCTGCGTGTCATTAAAAAGGAAAGTCACACCTCAGTGACATTAGCATTGGTCTCTAATGAGACACATTTTGTACGTGTTGAGTTCCACGTGGGCAAGGAGAAAACATCAGCCACCTTGTACAAATGCAGCAGTACTGCTGTACAAGGTGGCTGTTATACATAGAAACACCTGAGGGTGGGGGGCAGGCTCCCTTCAATTTCAGTTCATGTGCCTGCGTGGCGTTTGCAGGTCACGTTGCAAGCTACACAGCAGGGGAACAGCTGGCGTTGCTGAACCCCACTGACACATTGACTGGTGTTTTTCTCTGTGCAGATTGCATGTCCGGGCAAAAACTAGCGGTGTTAGAGCCCAGGGTCAGCAGGAGGAGGAGGAGAGGATCAAAGTGTAGGCCGAAGCCTGCACTGGTGGCAGCTTTTGGTCGGTTGTGCCAGCGTGGCTTGTGCTGGACACGATGCCGGCTACACAGCGGGGGAACAGCTGGCGGTGCTGAACCCCACTAACACATTGGCTGGTGTTTTTCTCTGTGCAGCTAGCATTTCCGGGCAAAAACTAGCAGTGTTTGAGCCCAGGGTCAGCAGGAGGAGGAGAGGAGCAAAGTGGAGGCCGAAGCCTGCACTGGTGGCAGCTTTTGGTCGGTTGTGCCAGCGTGGCTTGTGCTGGACACGATGCCGGCTACACAGCGGGGGAACAGCTGGCGGTGCTGAACCCCACTAACACATTGGCTGGTGTTTTTCTCTGTGCAGCTAGCATTTCCGGGCAAAAACTAGCGGTGTTTGAGCCCAGGGTCAGCAGGAGGAGGAGAGGAGCAAAGTGTAGGCCGAAGCCTGCACTGGTGGCAGCTTTTGGTCGGTTGTGCCAGCGTGGCTTTTGCTGGACACGATGCCGGCTACACAGCGGGGGAACAGCTGGCGGTGCTGAACCCCACTAACACATTGGCTGGTGTTTTTCTCTGTGCAGCTAGCATTTCCGGGCAAAAACTAGCGTTGTTAGAGCCCAGGGTCAGCAGGAGGAGGAGAGGAGCAGAGTGTAGGCCGAAGCCTAGTTGAACCAATTTGAAAGGTTACCTTTAACCCCCCCTCAGGTGTTACAAAGTACAAGAGCCACTCCTTCTGCAGCATTAATGCTGCACAAGTAAAAGGTTGCTCTATTAATTTGTCTACTTGCACAAGCTGAATGCAACACGTACACTATTTAGCCCATTATACTGTTAAACAGTAGTGGAGGCGTGACTTGTCTTTTTAAAGAAAAGCAGCACAGGTGTCGAAAACAACACCTTTTTGCATGGGCGCAGCTTCCTGAGCGTTGTTAGTTGCTGTACAGGAGTCTGCGCTCTTGTGATCCTTTGGCCATGCGCTGTGAGCGCTTCCTGTCTTATGACCTCATTTCATGTTGGCCGTTGCGGTTAGCGATGGACATGAATCCCAGACCCACAGTGTGTTTTTAAAAAATCACACTGCGGTGCTGGGATTCGTGCCCTGGTGCACTAAATATGTTTGCCGCTCACACATGTCCTTACACCTGCTTCAGACTGGGCGGCCTCATCTGATCCCTTATCGCATGCCGCGGCCATGAGGACACCCAGTCTGAAGAAGGCGGAAGGAGGTGACTTAAAACAGGCGAACATATGCACTGCACATGCCCATCAATAACACCCTCGCATCCAAAATATGAGACAACAAGGGGCGTTGTGTCGGGCAGGGCGGACGCACAGGCACAGGCAGCCAACCAATGATGTCAGAAGACGGGCAGCGCTAACAATGGGGGTGCTGCGTGTCATTAAAAAGGAAAGTCACACCTCAGTGACATTAGCATTGGTCTCTAATGAGACACATTTTGTACGTGTTGAGTTCCACGTGGGCAAGGAGAAAACATCAGCCACCTTGTACAAATGCAGCAGTACTGCTGTACAAGGTGGCTGTTATACATAGAAACACCTGAGGGTGGGGGGCAGGCTCCCTTCAATTTCAGTTCATGTGCCTGCGTGGCGTTTGTAGGTCACGTTGCAAGCTACACAGCAGGGGAACAGCTGGCGTTGCTGAACCCCACTGACACATTGACTGGTGTTTTTCTCTGTGCAGATTGCATGTCCGGGCAAAAACTAGCGGTGTTAGAGCCCAGGGTCAGCAGGAGGAGGAGGAGAGGATCAAAGTGTAGGCCGAAGCCTGCACTGGTGGCAGCTTTTGGTCGGTTGTGCCAGCGTGGCTTGTGCTGGACACGATGCCGGCTACACAGCGGGGGAACAGCTGGCGGTGCTGAACCCCACTAACACATTGGCTGGTGTTTTTCTCTGTGCAGCTAGCATTTCCGGGCAAAAACTAGCGGTGTTTGAGCCCAGGGTCAGCAGGAGGAGTAGAGGAGCAGAGTGTAGGCCGAAGCCTAGTTGAACCAATTTCAAAGGTTACCTTTAACCCCCCCTCAGGTGTTGCAAGGTACAAGAGCCACACCTTGAACAGCATTAATGATGCACAAGTCAAAGGTTGCTCTATTTAATTTTGCTCCTTGCACACGCTGAATTAAACACGTACACTATTTAGCCCATTATACTGTCAAACAGTAGTGGAGGCGTGACTACTAGTCTTTTTAAGGAGACGCAGCACAGGTGTACAAATTTACACCTAGGTGCTGTGCGCAGATTCCTTACCGTTGTTATTTGCAGTACAGGAAACTGCGCTCTTGTGTTATCCCTTGGCAATACCCTGTTAGTGCAGGCCGTCTCATGACCTCATTTCATGTTGGCCGGTGCGGTTAACGATGGCCATAAATCCCAGACCCACAGTGACTTTTCCTAAAGTCACACTGCGGTGCTGGGATTCGTGGCCTTGTGCAGTAAATATGTTCGCCGCTCACACATGTCCTTACACCTGCTTCAGACTGGGCGGCCTCAGCTGATCCCTTATCGCATGCCGCGGCCATGAGGCCGCACAGTCAGAAGAAGGCGGAAGGAGGGGAGTGAAGACAGGGGAACATATGCACTGCTCGTGCCCATCAATCACACCCTCGCAGTCAAAATATATGAGACAACGGGGGGCGTTGTGTCGGGCAGGGGGGACCCACAGGCACAGCCAGCCAACCAATGATGTCAGGAGACGGGCAGCGCTAACAATGGGGGTGCTGCGTGTCATTAAAAAGGAAAGTCACACCTCAGGGACATTGTAATGGTCTGTAATGAGACACATTTTGTACTTGTTGAGTTCCACGTGTGCAAGGAGAAAAAGTCAGCCACCTTGTACAAATGCAGCAGTACTGCTGTACAAGGTGGCTGTTATACATAGAAACACCTGGGGGGGTGGGGGGCAGGCTCCCTTCAATTTCAGTTCATGTGCCTGCGTGGCGTTTGCAGGACACGTTGCCAGCTACACAGCAGGGGAACAGCTGGCGGTGCTGAACCCCACTAACACATTGGCTGGTGTTTTTCTCTGTGCAGCTAGCATGTCCGGGCAGAAACTGGCGTTGTTTGAGCCCAGGGTCAGCAGGAGGAGGAGAGGAGCAAAGTGTAGGCCGAAGCCTGCACTGGTGGCAGCTTTTGGTCAGTTGTGCCAGCGTGGCTTGTGCTGGACACGATGCCGACTACACAGCAGAGGAACAGCTGGCGGTGCTGAACCCCACTAACACATTGGCTGGTGTTTTTCTCTGTGCAGCTAGCATGTCCGGGCAGAAACTGGCGTTGTTTTAGCCCAGGGTCAGCAGGAGGAGGAGAGGAGCAAAGTGTAGGCCAAAGCCTGCACTGGTGGCAGCTTTTGTTCTGTTGTGCCAGCGTGGCTTGTGCTGGACACGTTGCCGACTACACAGCAGGGGAACAGCTGGCGTTGCTGAACCCCACTAACACATTGGCTGGTGTTTTTCTCTGTGCAGCTAGCAGTTCCGGGCAAAAACTAGCGGTGTTTGAGCCCAGGGTCAGCAGGAGGAGTAGAGGAGCAGAGTGTAGGCCGAAGCCTAGTTGAACCAATTTCAAAGGTTACCTTTAACCCCCCCCTCAGGTGTTGCAAGGTACAAGAGCCACACCTTGAACAGCATTAATGATGCACAAGTCAAAGGTTGCTCTATTTAATTTTGCTCCTTGCACACGCTGAATTAAACACGTACACTATTTAGCCCATTATACTGTCAAACAGTAGTGGAGGCGTGACTACTAGTCTTTTTAAGGAGACGCAGCACAGGTGTGCAAATTTACACCTAGGTGCTGTGCGCAGATTCCTTACCGTTGTTATTTGCAGTACAGGAAACTGCGCTCTTGTGTTATCCCTTGGCAATACCCTGTTAGTGCAGGCCGTCTCATGACCTCATTTCATGTTGGCCGGTGCGGTTAACGATGGCCATAAATCCCAGACCCACAGTGACTTTTCCTAAAGTCACACTGCGGTGCTGGGATTCGTGGCCTTGTGCAGTAAATATGTTCGCCGCTCACACATGTCCTTACACCTGCTTCAGACTGGGCGGCCTCAGCTGATCCCTTATCGCATGCCGCGGCCATGAGGCCGCACAGTCAGAAGAAGGCGGAAGGAGGGGAGTGAAGACAGGGGAACATATGCACTGCTCGTGCCCATCAATCACACCCTCGCAGTCAAAATATATGAGACAACGGGGGGCGTTGTGTCGGGCAGGGGGGACGCACAGGCACAGCCAGCCAACCAATGATGTCAGGAGACGGGCAGCGCTAACAATGGGGGTGCTGCGTGTCATTAAAAAGGAAAGTCACACCTCAGGGACATTGTAATGGTCTGTAATGAGACACATTTTGTACTTGTTGAGTTCCACGTGTGCAAGGAGAAAAAGTCAGCCACCTTGTACAAATGCAGCAGTACTGCTGTACAAGGTGGCTGTTATACATAGAAACACCTGGGGGGGTGGGGGGCAGGCTCCCTTCAATTTCAGTTCATGTGCCTGCGTGGCGTTTGCAGGACACGTTGCCAGCTACACAGCAGGGGAACAGCTGGCGGTGCTGAACCCCACTAACACATTGGCTGGTGTTTTTCTCTGTGCAGCTAGCATGTCCGGGCAGAAACTGGCGTTGTTTGAGCCCAGGGTCAGCAGGAGGAGGAGAGGAGCAAAGTGTAGGCCGAAGCCTGCACTGGTGGCAGCTTTTGGTCAGTTGTGCCAGCGTGGCTTGTGCTGGACACGATGCCGACTACACAGCAGAGGAACAGCTGGCGGTGCTGAACCCCACTAACACATTGGCTGGTGTTTTTCTCTGTGCAGCTAGCATGTCCGGGCAGAAACTGGCGTTGTTTGAGCCCAGGGTCAGCAGGAGGAGGAGAGGAGCAAAGTGTAGGCCGAAGCCTGCACTGGTGGCAGCTTTTGTTCTGTTGTGCCAGCGTGGCTTGTGCTGGACACGTTGCCGACTACACAGCAGGGGAACAGCTGGCGTTGCTGAACCCCACTAACACATTGGCTGGTGTTTTTCTCTGTGCAGCTAGCATTTCCGGGCAAAAACTAGCGGTGTTTGAGCCCAGGGTCAGCAGGAGGAGTAGAGGAGCAGAGTGTAGGCCGAAGCCTAGTTGAACCAATTTCAAAGGTTACCTTTAACCCCCCCTCAGGTGTTGCAAGGTACAAGAGCCACACCTTGAACAGCATTAATGATGCACAAGTCAAAGGTTGCTCTATTTAATTTTGCTCCTTGCACACGCTAAATTAAACACGTACACTATTTAGCCCATTATACTGTCAAACAGTAGTGGAGGCGTGACTACTAGTCTTTTTAAGGAGACGCAGCACAGGTGTACAAATTTACACCTAGGTGCTGTGCGCAGATTCCTTACCGTTGTTATTTGCAGTACAGGAAACTGCGCTCGTGTTATCCCTTGGCAATACCCTGTTAGTGCAGGCCGTCTCATGACCTCATTTCATGTTGGCCGGTGCGGTTAACGATGGCCATAAATCCCAGACCCACAGTGGCTTTTCCTAAAGTCACACTGCGGTGCTGGGATTCGTGGCCTTGTGCAGTAAATATGTTCGCCGCTCACACATGTCCTTACACCTGCTTCAGACTGGGCGGCCTCAGCTGATCCCTTATCGCATGCCGCGGCCATGAGGCCGCACAGTCAGAAGAAGGCGGAAGGAGGGGAGTGAAGACAGGGGAACATATGCACTGCTCGTGCCCATCAATCACACCCTCGCAGTCAAAATATATGAGACAACGGGGGGCGTTGTGTCGGGCAGGGGGGACGCACAGGCACAGCCAGCCAACCAATGATGTCAGGAGACGGGCAGCGCTAACAATGGGGGTGCTGCGTGTCATTAAAAAGGAAAGTCACACCTCAGGGACATTGTAATGGTCTGTAATGAGACACATTTTGTACTTGTTGAGTTCCACGTGTGCAAGGAGAAAAAGTCAGCCACCTTGTACAAATGCAGCAGTACTGCTGTACAAGGTGGCTGTTATACATAGAAACACCTGGGGGGGTGGGGGGCAGGCTCCCTTCAATTTCAGTTCATGTGCCTGCGTGGCGTTTGCAGGACACGTTGCCAGCTACACAGCAGGGGAACAGCTGGCGGTGCTGAACCCCACTAACACATTGGCTGGTGTTTTTCTCTGTGCAGCTAGCATGTCCGGGCAGAAACTGGCGTTGTTTGAGCCCAGGGTCAGCAGGAGGAGGAGAGGAGCAAAGTGTAGGCCGAAGCCTGCACTGGTGGCAGCTTTTGGTCAGTTGTGCCAGCGTGGCTTGTGCTGGACACGATGCCGACTACACAGCAGAGGAACAGCTGGCGGTGCTGAACCCCACTAACACATTGGCTGGTGTTTTTCTCTGTGCAGCTAGCATGTCCGGGCAGAAACTGGCGTTGTTTGAGCCCAGGGTCAGCAGGAGGAGGAGAGGAGCAAAGTGTAGGCCGAAGCCTGCACTGGTGGCAGCTTTTGTTCTGTTGTGCCAGCGTGGCTTGTGCTGGACACGTTGCCGACTACACAGCAGGGGAACAGCTGGCGTTGCTGAACCCCACTAACACATTGGCTGGTGTTTTTCTCTGTGCAGCTAGCAGTTCCGGGCAAAAACTAGCGGTGTTTGAGCCCAGGGTCAGCAGGAGGAGTAGAGGAGCAGAGTGTAGGCCGAAGCCTAGTTGAACCAATTTCAAAGGTTACCTTTAACCCCCCCTCAGGTGTTGCAAGGTACAAGAGCCACACCTTGAACAGCATTAATGATGCACAAGTCAAAGGTTGCTCTATTTAATTTTGCTCCTTGCACACGCTGAATTAAACACGTACACTATTTAGCCCATTATACTGTCAAACAGTAGTGGAGGCGTGACTACTAGTCTTTTTAAGGAGACGCAGCACAGGTGTACAAATTTACACCTAGGTGCTGTGCGCAGATTCCTTACCGTTGTTATTTGCAGTACAGGAAACTGCGCTCTTGTGTTATCCCTTGGCAATACCCTGTTAGTGCAGGCCGTCTCATGACCTCATTTCATGTTGGCCGGTGCGGTTAACGATGGCCATAAATCCCAGACCCACAGTGGCTTTTCCTAAAGTCACACTGCGGTGCTGGGATTCGTGGCCTTGTGCAGTAAATATGTTCGCCGCTCACACATGTCCTTACACCTGCTTCAGACTGGGCGGCCTCAGCTGATCCCTTATCTCATGCCGCGGCCATGAGGCCGCACAGTCAGAAGAAGGCGGAAGGAGGGGAGTGAAGACAGGGGAACATATGCACTGCTCGTGCCCATCAATCACACCCTCGCAGTCAAAATATATGAGACAACGGGGGGCGTTGTGTCGGGCAGGGGGGACGCACAGGCACAGCCAGCCAACCAATGATGTCAGGAGACGGGCAGCGCTAACAATGGGGGTGCTGCGTGTCATTAAAAAGGAAAGTCACACCTCAGGGACATTGTAATGGTCTGTAATGAGACACATTTTGTACTTGTTGAGTTCCACGTGTGCAAGGAGAAAAAGTCAGCCACCTTGTACAAATACAGCAGTACTGCTGTACAAGGTGGCTGTTATACATAGAAACACCTGGGGGGGTGGGGGGCAGGCTCCCTTCAATTTCAGTTCATGTGCCTGCGTGGCTTGTGCTGGACACGATGCCGACTACACAGCAGGGGAACAGCTGGCGGTGCTGAACCCCACTAACACATTGGCTGGTGTTTCTCTCTGTGCAGCTAGCATGTCCGGGCAGAAACTGGCGGTGTTTGAGCCCAGGGTCAGCAGGAGAGGAGCAGAGTGTAGGCCGAAGCCTAGTTAAACCAATTTCAAAGGTTACCTTTAACCCCCCCTCAGGTGTTGCAAGGTACAAGAGCCACACCTTGTGCAGCATTAATGCTGCACAAGTAAAAGGTTGCTCTATTTGTTTTGCTCCTTGCACACGCTGACTAAAACACGTACACTATTTAGCCCATTATACTGTCAAACAGTAGTGGAGGCGTGACTTGTCTTTTTAAGGAGACGCAGCACAGGTGTCAAAATTTGCACCTAGGTACTGGGCGCAGATTCCTGAGCGTTGTTATTTGCTGTACAGGAGTCTGCGCTATTGTGATCCCTTGGCCATGCGCTGTGAGCGCTTCCTGTCTTCTGACCTCATTTCATGTCGGCCGTTGCGGTTAGCGATGGACATGAATCCCAGACCCACAGTGTGTTTTCAAAAAATCCCACTGCGTGGCTGGGATTCGTGGCCTTGTGCAGTAAATAGGTTTGCCGCTTACACATGTCCTTACACCTGCTCCAGACTGGGCGGCCTCAGCTGATCCCTTATCGCCTACCACGGCCAGGAGGCCGCACAGTCTGAAGAAGGCGGAAGGAGATGAGTTAAGACAGGCGAACATATGCACTGCTCGTGCCCATAAACCACACCCTCGCTGACAAAATAAATATGACAACGAGGGGCGTTGTTTCTAGCAGGGCGGATGCACAGGCGCAGCCAGCTAACCATGATGACAAAAGACGGGAAACGCTACCAAGGGGGGTGCTGCGTATCATTAGAAAGGAAAGTCACACCTCAGGGACAGTGGAATGGTCTCAATGAGACACATTTTGTACGTGTTGAGTTCCACGTGGGCAAGGAGAAAAAGTCAGCCACCTTGTACAAATGCAGCAGTACTGCTGTACTAGGTGGCTGTTATACATAGAAACACCTGGGGGGGTGGGGCCAGGTTCCCTTTAATTTCAGTTCCTGTGCCTGCATGGTGTTTGCAGGTCACGTTGCCGGCTACACAGCAGGGGAACAGCTGGCGTTGCTGAACCCCACTAACACATTGGCTGGTGTTTTTCTCTGTGCAGCTAGCACTTCCGGGCAAAAACTAGCGGTGTTTGAGCCCAGGGTCAGCAGGAGGAGGAGAGGAGCAGAGTGTAGGCCGAAGCCTGCACTGGTGGCAGCTTTTGTTCTGTTGTGCCAGCGTGGCTTGTGCTGGACACGTTGCCGACTACACAGCAGGGGAACAGCTGGCGGTGCTGAACCCCACTGACACATCACCTAGTGTTTTTTCTGTGTAGACAACACTTCCAGGTGGCAACTGACAGTGTTGAAACCCAGGGAATCAAAGAGGAGCAGAGTGTAGGCCGAAGCCTGCAGTGGAGCAAGTTGAAAGGGAACCTTTAACCCCCCCCCCCCAGGCATTTGTTGCTGAAAGAGTCATCTTGTACAGCAGTAATACTGCACATGGAAAATGGTGGCTCCGAAAATTATGCTCCTTGCAAACGCTGAAGTACACACTCATATAATGTGTCCCCTCACACCGTCAAACCATCCCGGAAGTGGGACTTTCCTTTGTAATGTGACACAGCACAGCCGTCATTCCAACCCCCTTGGTGCCGGGCGCCACCTCCTCGACGTTGTTTGGTTCTGTCACGGAGCCCGCGCTGTAATGTTATCCCTTGGCCATGCACAGTTAGCGGTGCCCGTCTTCTGACATCATGTAGGTGTCAGGCTGGCAGTGCCTGTGCGTCCAAGCTGCCGGAGATCCAACCTTGCAGTGTCATCTAATGTAGTCCCACTGCGGGCCAGGGATCCATGGGCATGCGCAGTGCATATCATCGCCTCTCACTCACCTCCTTCCTGCTTATTCAGACTGTGCGGCGTCACGGCCGTGGCATGCTATTAGGGATCAGCTGACGCCGCCACTGTGGGATCACATTAGACGACACTGCGAGGTGTGATTTCGGGCAGCGTGGACGCACAGGCGCAGCCAGGACGACAACAAATGATGTCAGAGGACGGGCAGCGCAAACTGTGCATGGCCAAGGGATAACATAACAGCGCAGGGTCCATGACGGAATCAAACAACGCTAAGGAGGCAGCGCACGGTGCCAAGGGGGTAGCAATGACGGCTGTGCTGCGTCACATTACAAAGGAAAGTCCCACCTCCGGGACGGTTGGACGGTGTGAGGGGACACATTACATGAGTGTGTAGTTCAGCGTTTGCAAGGAGCATAATTTCAAGAGCGACCTTTCCCTTGTGCAGTATTAGTGCTGCACATGGTGGCTCTTTCAGTAACAAACGCCTAGGGGGGGGGAGACAGGTCCCCTTACATTTTAGTTGTGCCAGCGTGGCGGTCGCATGACACATTGCCGGATACACAGCTGGGGATCAGCTGACGTTACTGAACCCCAATAACAGAGGAGCGACTGTTGACTGTGCACACAGCACTTCCAGGCACCAACTGGCGGTGTTAGAGCCCAGGGACAGCAGGAGGAGCAGATTGGAGGTATTGCCACACACACAGCTGGGGATCAGCTGACGTTACTGAACCCCAATAACAGAGGAGCGACTGTTGACTGTGCACACAGCACTTCCAGGCACCAACTGGCGGTGTTAGAGCCGAGGGACAGCAGGAGGAGCAGATTGGAGGTATTGCCGCACACACAGCTGGGGATCAGCTGACGTTACTGAACCCCAATAACAGAGGAGCGACTGTTGACTGTGCACACAGCACTTCCAGGCACCAACTGGCGGTGTTAGAGCCCAGGGACAGCAGGAGGAGCAGATTGGAGGTATTGCTGCACACACAGCTGGGGATCAGCTGACGTTACTGAACCCCAATAACAGAGGAGCGACTGTTGACTGTGCACACAGCACTTCCAGGCACCAACTGGTGGTGTTAGAGCCCAGGGACAGCAGGAGGAGCAGATTGGAGGTATTGCCGCACACACAGCTGGGGATCAGCTGACGTTACTGAACCCCAATAACAGAGGAGCGACTGTTGACTGTGCACACAGCACTTCCAGGCACCAACTGGCGGTGTTAGAGCCCAGGGACAGCAGGAGGAGCAGATTGGAGGTATTGCCGCACACACAGCTGGGGATCAGCTGACGTTACTGAACCCCAATAACAGAGGAGCGACTGTTGACTGTGCACACAGCACTTCCAGGCACCAACTGGCGGTGTTAGAGCCCAGGGACAGCAGGAGGAGCAGAGGAACAGAGTGTAGGCCGAAGCCTGATTGGAGCAAGTTGAAAGGAAACCTTTAACCCCCCCCCCCAAGACGTTTGTAGCTGAAAGAGCCATCTTGTGCAGCACTAAGGATGCAAAAGGAAAAGGTTGCTCTTTTAATTATGCTCCTTGCAAACACCGAAGTAAACACTAAAAATGTGTCCCTTTATACCGTTAAACCGTTCCGGAGGTGCGAATTTCCTTCGTAATGGGACACAGCACAGCTGTCATTCCTATCCCCTTGATGCCGTGCGCTGCCTCCTCAGCGTTGTTTTAAGCTGTCACGGAGCCTGCGCTGTTCTGTTAGCCCTTGGCCATGCCCAATTAGCGCTGCCTGTCTTCTGACATAATTTGGTGTCAGGCTGTCAGTGCCTGTGCGTCCACGCTGCTCCAGATCCCACCTCGCAGTCTCATCTAACGTAATCCCACTGCGGGCCTTGGAACCATGGGCATGCACAGTGCATAACCTCGACTCTCACTCCCCTCCTTCCCTCTTCTTCAGACTGTGCGGTGTCACGGCCGTGGCATGCTAGGGATCAGCTGACGGCGCACAGTCTAAAGAAGGCGGAGGGAAATGAGCGAGAGCCCGAGGGGAAGATATGCACTGCGCATGCCCATGGATCCCAGGCCCGCCGTGTGACTCAATCAGAAGACACTGCGAGGCGGGATCTCGGGCACCGCGGCCGCACAGGCGCAGCCAGCCTGACACCAAATTATGTCAGAAGACAGGCAGCGCAAATAGGGCATGCCCAAGGGATAACAGAACAGCGCAGGCTCCATGACAGCTTAAAACAACGCTGAGGAGGCAGCGCATGGCACCAAGGGGGTAGGAATGACGGCTGTGCTGCGTCACATTACGAAGGAAAGTCCCAGCTCCGGGACGGTATAACGGTATCAGTGAACACATTTTATAAGTGTTAAGTTCTGCGTGTGCAAAGAGCTAAAAAAAAAGAGCTACCTTTTCCTTGTGCAGCATTACTGCTGCACAAGATGGCTCTTTCAGTAACAAACGACGGGGGGGGGGACAGGTTCCCTTACATTTAGGTTGTTGTGCCAGCGTGGCGGTCGCAGGACACATTGCCGGCTACACAGCTGGGGATCAGCTGACGTTACTGAAACCCAATAACACTGGGTCGTATGTTTTTACTGTGCAGCCTGCACTTCTGAGCCGCAACTGGCGGTGTTGGAGCCCAGGAATAGCAGTTCAGGTGGTAGAAAGATGAACACAGCAGGAGACCTGGATGACACCCAATTACTTAATCAGGCAGAGGAGTGGCAAATTCCTGCGAGATCCAGGCCTGGTTCATTTTCAGGAAAGTAAGCCGGTCAACGTTATCGGAGGATAGTCGCATGCGACGGTCTGTTAGTACACCACCTGCGGCACTAAAGACACGTTCCGATAAGACACTAGCCGCAGGGCAAGCCAGCACCTCCAATGCATACTGGCTTAGCTCTGGCCATGTATCCAGCTTAGAGACCCAAAACTTGAACGGGGAAGAGCCGTCTGGGAGTACAGTAAGAGGGCAAGCCATGTAGTCTGTCACCATCTGACGGAACCGTTGCCTCCTGCTGACTGGAGCCGCCGGTGATGGTGTAGACATTTGGGGCGGGCACACAAAAGTGTGCCAGAGTTGTGCCATACTGGGCTTGCCTTGGGCAGAGGCACTGCTTCTGCTCCCTCTTTGGGCAGAGCCTCCCCCACTGCCTCGACGCACTGAGCTGCTTTGTAAAGCACTAGCAGCACTCCTCTCAGTTGGACAGGAGAAGATGATGGAATTCACCAGTGTGTCGTGGTACTCCCGCAATTTACGCTCCCGGGTCAACGCAGGGATGAGGTTTTGGACGTTGTCCCGGTAGCGAGGATCGAGGAGGGTGAACACCCAATAATCAGGCATGTTGAGAATGTGGTCGATGCGGCGGTCGTTTCTCAGGCACTGCAGCATGAAATCCACCATGTGCTGCAGAGTGCCAACTGGCCCAGAAACGCTGTCCCCTGCTTGAGACATGATCTCTGCCCGCTCGTCATCACCCCACCCTCGCTGTACACACTGACCACTGGACAATTGTGTCGCTCCCTCCTCTGGACGGAGCTCTTCCTCCTCCATTGACTCCTCCTCATCCTCCTCACAAATTGGCCCCTGCGTACCCCTTTGTGAGGAACCACGTGGCGCTGACTCTCCAGAAGCTGATGGAAAAGGTGACTCCTCATCCTCCACCTCTTCCACCACATCATCCCTTAACCCTTGCAAAGTTTGCTGAAGCAGGCAGATAAGGGGGACAGTCATGCTGACTAGTGCATCATCTGCACTTGCCATCCGCGTGGAATAATCAAAAGGACGCAAAACCTGGCAGACGTCCTTCATAGTGGCCCACTCTGTGGTTGTGAAGTCTGATCGGCGCTGACTGCGACTTCTTTGCGCCTGATGCAGCTGGTACTCCATAACTGCTTGCTGCTGCTCACACAACCGCTCCAACATATGTAACGTGGAATTCCACCGGGTAGGTAGGTCACATATGATGCGGTGTTCCGGAAGGCGGAATCGGCGCTGCAGAGCAGCAATGCGGGATCTGGCCAAGCTGGAACGCCGCAAGTGAGCACACTCTAGGCGGACCTTGTGCAGCAGGGCATCAAGATCCGGATAGTCCCTCAGAAAACTCTGCACAACCAAATTGAGCACATGTGCCAGACATGGGATGTGAGTGAGGTTGCCAAGGGCCAAAGCTGCCACCAGATTTCGGCCATTGTCACACACTACCATGCCTGGCTGGAGATTCGCTGGCAGTAACCACACATCGCTCTCCTGCTTTATGGCATTCCAGAGCTCCTGCGCTGTGTGGCTTCGATGCCCCAATGAAGCTAGTTTCAAGACGGCCTGCTGACGTTTGGCCACGGCTGTGCTCATGTCGGTCATAGGTAAACGTTCACGGGTCCATGTGGGGGTGGACTGTGACGGATCCTGCAGAGAGGAATCAGAGGAACTGGTGTAAGAGGAGGAGTCGATGCGTACAGACTGGATTCCTGCAATCCTTGGAGTGGGCAGGACACGTCCTGCGCCACTCGCACGATCTGTACCTGGCTCAACAACATTAACCCAATGGGCAGTGAGGGAAACATATCGCCCCTGTCCATGCTGACTGGTCCACGCATCGGTGGTGAGGTGGACCTTGCTACTGACGGCGTTCAATAGCGCATGTTTTATGTTTGCCTCAACATGCCTGTGCAGGGCAGGGACAGCCTGCCTGCTGAAGTAAAAGCGGCTGGGCACCTTGTACTGTGGGACTGCCAATGCCATCAAGTCACGGAAGCTGTCAGTCTCCACCAGCCTGAACGAGAGCATTTCCAGGGACAACAGTTTGGCAATGCCTGCATTCAGAGCCTGTGCTCGGGGGTGGTTGGCCGAGAATGCCCGCCTTTTCTCCCATGCCTGTACTACCGATGGCTGTAGAGTAGACTGGGAGTGTGAGGATGACTGGGAAGGTGGTGCTGTGGGTGGAATTACACAAGGTCTCTGGGAGGAAGCCAAACCAGCTGTGCGTGAGCTGGAGGAAGAGGCAACACGAGCTGAAGAGGTGGTAGCTGCCGCTGTTGGTTGGCCTACATCTTCAGTGTGTTTCTGTAACTCCACCGCGTGCCTGGTCCGCACATGTTTCCACATATTTGTGGTATTGAGGTTGCTGACATTTTTCCCTCTTTTTACTTTATGATGACACAGCTTGCATTTGACAAAACAAATGTCATCTGCAACTGTGTCAAAAAAGGACCAGGCACTGCAAGTCTTGGGAGCGCCCTTTTTGGCTTTGGAAAGAGACAGGCTCCTAACGGGTGCCAAAGTGGAGGCTACAGGCTCCGCAGTCTTCCCCCTCCCTCTCCCTCTTTGGCCCGTAAGAGGAAGCTCTTCCTCTGAGCTGCTCCCACCACCTTCCTGTTCCTCACGCCACGATGGGTCAAGGACCTCATCATCTCCACTACCCTCTGCCACCAACTGCTCCTCCTGGGTAGTCTCAGCAGCACAGTACGCACGAGAAAGCGGCACCTGAGTTTCATCATCAGATGCGTACTGCGCTGTGGTCACCGGAGGCACTGGCCCACCTGCCTCTTCAGAGTCAGAGAGAAAAAGGTGTTGGGCATCACTGCACACTGCCTCTTCTTCCATTTCTCCAATGCTGCTTGGCTGGCCCCCTGTTTCCAAGCCAAGAGATTCAGAGAACAGAAGTAGAGACGGCTCCTGTCCTGGGCTCTCTGACTGCCTGGCAAATTTGGCAGGTGGTGAAGAGACAGATGGCTGCTCTCCAGTGCTCTGTGCCTGAGAGGATGTGGCACTAACTGAAGTCGATGCCGAGGCGTTAGCTGCCATCCACCCGACAACGGCTTCAATTTGGTCTTCACGCAGCAGCGGTGCACGGCGCTCTCCGACAAAGCTGCGCATGAAGGACTGTTCCCTGCTGAAACTGAGTGACGACGAGTCACCGGCGCCCGCAGCAGGCACAGAATCACCACGTCCTCTCCCTGCTCCTCTCCCTGCTCCGCGCCCACGCCCACGTGCCTTACTCCCTGCCCTCTTCATCTTGGTTGACAGATAAAGATAAGCAGAAAAGTACTAAGGCCTTAGTGTGCTTATTCCTGTAATGCTCCTCCTAACAGGTGTAAGAAACACTAATGTTGTAAATTGTGGACTAAACTTTATTATTTTTCAAATGTGGCCTACACAAGTGTTAAGTTGTGTTTGGTGAACTTAACTTTTTTTTTGGTGCAGATCGGGCTACAGAGCTAGTTTAAATCACACGGAGACCGTGCAGACAGCCGTAAACGGCGCTGCAAGGCCAAAAAACCCTCCTCTAGGTTATCCTATATAGTGTTTTTCCACTATTTAGCTGGATACAAGTGGAAAGACACTAATAGGAATTTTTTTTTTCAAATTTTAAACTGGCTGCACTATTTGAAAAAAAGGAAATTGTTTTTCAAGGTATGAGGCAGTAACGCACCCTGAGCTGAATCCAACCGGCTATGGCTGCACACAGACTACAGGGCGAGCTGCGCTCACACAGAGACCGTGCAGACAGCCGTTAACGGCGCTGCAAGGCCCCAAAAAAAACCTCTAGGTTATCCTATGTAGTGTTTTTCCACAATTGAGCTGGAGACTGGTGGAAAGACACTAATAGGAATTTTTTTTTTTTCAAATTTTAAACAGGCTGCACTATTTCAAAAAAAGGAAAATTTTTCTCAAGGTATGAGCCAGTAACGAACCCTGAGCTGAATCCAACCGGCTATGGCTGCACACAGACTACAGGGCGAGCTGGGCTCACACGGAGACCGTGCAGACAGCCGTAAACGGCGCTGCAAGGCCAAAAAACCCTCCTCTAGGTTATCCTATATAGTGTTTTTCCACTATTTAGCTGGATACGAGTGGAAAGACACTTATAGGATTTTTTTTTTTCAAATTTTAAACAGGCTGCACTATTTGAAAAAAAAGGAAAATTTTTCGCAAGGTATGAGCCAGTAACGAACCCTGAGCTGCATCCAACCGGCTATGGCTGCACACAGACTACAGGGCGAGCTGGGCTCACACGGAGACCGTGCAGACAGCCGTAAACGGCGCTGCAAGGCCAAAAAACCCTCCTCTAGGTTATCCTATATAGTGTTTTTCCACTATTTAGCTGGATACGAGTGGAAAGACACTAATAGGAATTTTTTTTTTCAAATTTTAAACAGGCTGCACTATTTGAAAAAAAGGAACATTTTTCTCAAGGTATGAGCCAGTAACGAACCCTGAGCTGAATCCAACCGGCTATGGCTGCACACAGACTGCAGGGCGAGCTGGGCTCACACGGAGACCGTGCAGACAGCCGTAAACGGCGCTGCAAGGCCCTAAAAACCCCCTCTAGGTTATCCTATGTAGTGTTTTTCCACAATAGAGCTGGAGACTGGTGGAAAAACACTAATAGGAAATTTGAGAAAAAATGTGCAGCAGGCTGCACTAAGAGCAAAAAAGAACAACTGTGTGAGGCAGTGTGAACCCCCCCTGAGCTGAATACAACCGGGTATATGGCTGCACACAGACTACAGAGTGAGCTGCACACACACACACACACAGAGACCTTGCAGAACGCTGTTAAAACAGCGCTGCAAGGCAAGAGCAAGGTGAACAGTGAAGAACACACAGCGTTTTGCTAAATTAGCCTTTGGAAAGGAAAATAAAGCAATTAGCAAGCTCAACTGGCCCTCAGTTAGAACACAGCGTCCTGTCCCTAACTGAAATCACAGCAGAGTGAGCGCAAAATGGCGGCAGCGCTTTTTTATAGTGCAGAGTGACATCATTTCAGCAGCCAATCCCAGCCTTGCCAGTACTTACATGCCCACCATGCTAAACAGGATGTGCCCACACTTTCATTCATTCCTCATTGGCTGCTGCGTTCAATTTGAATTCTGGGAACTTCCGATTCCGGTATCCGATACGCGGGAAGTATCGGAATTCGGTATCGGAATTCCGATACCGCAAATATCGGCCGATACCCGATACTTGCGGTATCGGAATGCTCAACACTAATTGGCACTAAGAGGATTTACGTCAGTTCTGTTTGTCGTATATCAGCCAGCAACGTTCTGCCACTGACATTGTGTAGTGTTATACACTGGACCTGAAATTTGGTTCAGTCTCTCCCCAAAAAATGGGAGATTTAAATTCTCAACAAGTTTATATACACCTTCTTCCTTGTTTTACAGTACCATATAACGGTTGTTATTTTGGTTAGATTTTTCCAAAAATGAAGAAGTCTGGTGGAAGAGGCCGTGGGCGGTCATTGCCAGCTGGTACTGATGGTGGTCGTGTGGTGGAGCATCTGTTTGTAGTGGGAAAAGCAAAATAGCACCAAAGGCTCGAGGTGTTGAGCCAGCATCATTGTCTGGCTACACAGGGCCTTGAAGGCTCCCTTATCTGGGAGTAGGAAAACAGCTTTTAAAGCCGGAGCAGCAGGAAAAAGCTTTGGCTTTCCTTGCTGACTCAGCCTCTAGCTCTTTCACCTCCTCTTCAGAAAGTTTGAAATATAAAATCAGCGAGTCGTCAGTGGATGCTCCCGGTCAGGAACAAGTCGCTTCCTTGTGTTCTTCACCCAAACCAAAAGTGAAGGATGCGGCAGGCGACACTACAGTTTACTCCATGGAGCTCTTTACACATACCATGCCTGGGTTAGAAAGGGAAATTGTTAACAGCCCATTACAAGATGAATCGGACATGGAGTGCACAGATGCACAGCCACAGCTAGATTATTATGCTGTTCCATTGACTCAGATCACTACATTGCCCTCGCAGTGTACTGAGCCAGAATCTGATCCTGATGAAACTATGGTGCCCCGTCACGAACGCTATAGCACCTTACACGGTGACACAGAGGAAGATGCACATGACATTGAAGAGGAGGTGATAGATGACCCAGTTGTTGACCCAGATTGGCAGCCATTGGGGGAAGAGGGTGCCGCTGCCAGTAGCTCAGAAGCGGAGGAGGATGGATGATCTGCAGCAGCCATCTACATTGCAACAGCTTTCATCTGGCAGACCCGTATCTGGCCAAAAACGTTTGTCAAAACCAAAAACAGTTTTAGGACAGCGTGGCCATCCGGTGAAAGTAGCACAGCATGCAATACCTGAAAAGGTATTCCATAGTAGGAACAGTGCAGTGTGGGAATTTTTTAACCAAGATACGAATGATCAGTGCAAAGTTATCTGTAAGAAATGCTCAAAGACCTTTAGCAGAGGGAAGAATCTCCAAAATTTAAATACAACGTGCATGCTTAGACATTTAACCAGCATGCACTTGCAAGCCTGGACTAACTACCAAACGTCCCGTACCATTGGTGCACCTGCTCAGAATGAAGGTAGTCAGCAACGCTACATTGATCCCCTCACTGTAAGCCCACCGGTTAGGACACCACCAGCAGCAAATATGGAGGTATCGTCGCAAGGCCAATGCAGTCAGGGAATCACAAGGTTCTTGGTTGGAAACACTGTATGTAGGCTCTCTCAATCAGCCATGTTCACCACCACCCCCACTAGTTCCACCATATGCAGCTCTTCAGTCCAGCTCACCCTACAAGAGACTCTCGTTAGGAAAAGAAAGTTCTCATCCTCTCATCCGCGTACACAGGGTTTGAACGCCCACATTGATAGACTAATTTCGTTAGAGATGATGCCCTACTGGTTGGTTGAAAGCGAAACTTTCAAAGCCCTCATGTCCTACGCAGTACCACACTATGACTGACCCAGTCAATACTTCTTTGCGAGAAAAGCCATCCCAGCCCTCCACCAGCATGTCAAAGACCACATTGTCCATGCACTGAGGCAATCAGTCAGTAGAAAGGTTCACCTCACAAAAAATGCATGGACCAGTAGGCATGGCCAGGGACGTTACGTGTCCATCATGGCGCACTGGGTTATTGTGGTGGATGCAGGGTCCACAGGGGACAGTCATAGTGGGACAGTTCTGCCTAGCCCACGGTCTAGGAAACAGTTGGCTGTAGGCATTCGCCACCCCTCCTCCTCCTCCTCCTCCAGAAGCGAAAGCTCGTCCACAGAGCGCAGTCGCACGACCACTCCATTCGCAGCTGCCAGTGATACACAGGAGGTGTCCCATTATCGAACAGCTAGTGGTAAGCGTCAGCAGGCTGTGCTACAAATGAAGTGTTTGGGCGACAACAGACACACCGCGGAAGTACTGGCCGAGTACTTGCAGCAAGAAACTCAGTCATGGCTGGGCTGTGTACATCTTGAGGCAGGCAAGGTAGTCAGTGATAACGGAAACAATTTTATGGCTGCCATAGCCCTTTCAGGACTGAAACACATACCTTGCCTGGCTCACTCCTTGAACCTGGTGGTGCAGTGCTATCTGAAAAATTATCCGGAGTTGCAGACTTTGCTCGCACATCCGCCGGTCGCCCGTACACTTCAGCCGTATGCTGAACCATCAGCGATCGTTGAATCTTCCCCAGCACCACCTAATAATCGATGTTACAACAAGGTGGAACTCCACACTGCACATGCTTCAGAGGCTGTGCGAACAGAGGTGTGCTGTAAATTATTTGTGGGAGGATACACATACACGGGCAGACAGTTTGATGGCAAACATGGAGTTGTCTGGTGTGCAGTGGTCGAAGCTATAAGACCTCTGTCAAGTCCTTCAGTGTTTTGAGGAATGCACATGGCTGGTAAGTGCAGACGGCGCCATCATAAGCATCCCACTAATGCGTCTGCTGATGCAAAGTTTGATGCACATTAAGGAGTAGGCGTCTGCAGCTGAGGAGGAGGGAAGCCTTGATGACAGTCAGCCATTGTCTGCTTAGGGAACTCTCCTGGACGAGGTGGCGGATGAAGAGGAGGAGGAGGAGGATGATGGGGATGAATATTTATGGGAGGAGGATGCTTCTCAGGGGCAATAGAAACTGGTGGCGTTGCAAGGTCAGGTACAGGGTTTTTGCGGGACACAAGTGATGTTGATTTGCAAGAAAGTGCTCCTCAACCCAGCACAAGCAGTGAATTGACACCCGTGACATTGGCCCACATGGCTGAGTATGCTTTGCGTATCCTAAAAAGGGACCCCCGCATTATCAAAATGATGACCGATGATGATTACTGGTTGGCCTGCCTCCTGGATCCACGATATAAAGGAAAATTACAAAATATCATGCCACATGAGAACCTTGAATAAATATTGGCTACATAGCAGGCCACTCTTGTAGATCGTTTGGTTCAGGCATTCCCAGCACACAGCGGCAGTGATGGTTCTCACACAAGCTGTAGGGGGCAACATGGCAGAGGTGTTAGAGGTGCACAAATCCGAAGTGGTCTTGGACAGAGGGGTTTTATGACCAGGTTGTGGATTGATTTCGCAATGACCGCAGACACGACAGGTACTGCTGCATCGATTCAAAGTGAGAGGAGACAGCATTTGTCCAGTATGGTTTCAAACTATTTTTCCTCCCTTATCGATGTTCTCCCTCACAGGTCATTCCCCTTTGATTACTGGGCATCTACAATAGACACCTGGCCTGAATTGGCAGAATATGCATTACAGGAGCTTGCTTTCCCAGCTGCTAGTGTGCTATCAGAAAGAGTCATCAGTGCTGCTGGTTCAATGCTGACCGAAAAAAGGACATGTCTGGCTACCCAAAATGTTAATGATCTAACCTTCATTAAAATGAACCAATCATGGATTTCAAATTATTTTGCCCCACCTTCCCCTGCTGACACGTAGCTTGCCTGAAAAATGTCTTGCTTTTGGCCTTCTCTTACTGACTGCTCCAAGTCCTACTTTTGCAGCTGCTGAATGTCCACCATAGGCCATTTTTATACCTCCCTAAATGGGCTGACTCCCCCCACAGGGCCGTGGTCACCACTTGGCGCAAGCACCCGTGCGAGTGCCGTTTGCCTGGACAGGTGGGTGTGCCCACTCTTGGGCGACGGCACTGTCACAGGGTCCCTCATAGTACAATGAAGTGTCTCTGACAGTGGTGGTGCACAACCAACGTCAGACACACTGTCGTAATATGAGGGGCCCTGTGCCAGTATCGCCGCTCATGAGAGATTGTTCCTCCCAGCTCGAACAGTGCTCTACCACTTGCAAAACTTACCTCTCCCTGCTCCACCACTGTATAGCACTGGCAATACAAATTTGTTGAAATGATAGATGATAGCAAAAATATACAAGGGCCCTGGCCTTCATTTAGACCAGTTAATACTTTGCGCCAACTAACACTGTCTGCTACTCAGCAGAGGAGCCCACCCCTGTACCTAGCTATGCCACCTGTTTATTTATGAACAATTTTTTGGCAGACATTTAGCCCACTTTATTATTTGGGCCTACTAACTGTGTCTGCCACTCATTACAGTTTTCCTCCACTGAACAAAGCCATGGCGCCTGATTAATCCTGTTACCAATTTTGAACTGCATTTAGCCTACTTTATGATTTGGGCCTACTAACTGTGTCTGACACTCATTACAGTTTTCCTCCACTGAACAAAGCAATGCCGCCTGTGTACTCCTGTTACCAATTTTAAACTGCATTTAACCTACTTTATCATTTGGGCCTACTACCTGTGTCTGCCACTTATTACAGTAGTCCTCCTCCACTGAACAAAGCAATGCCTCCTGTGTACTCCTGTTACCAATTTTGAACTGCGTTTAGCCTACTTTTTTTATTTTAGGCCTTCTTAGTCTGTCTGTGCCACTCATTACAGTTGTCCTCCCCCACTGAACAAAGCAATGCCGCCTGTGTACTCATGTTACCAATTTTGAACTGCATTTAGCCAACTTTTTTATTTTAGGCCTACTAAGTCTGTGTGCGCCACTCATTACAGTTGTCCTCCTCCACTGAACAAAGCAATGCCACCTGTGTACTCCTGTTACCAATTTTGAACTGCATTTAGCCTACTTATTTATTTTAGGCCTACTAAGTCTGTCTGCGCCACTCATTACAGTTGTCCTCCTCCACTGAACAAAGCCATGGCGCCTGTGTACTCCTGTTACCAATTTTGTACTGCATTTAGCCTACTTTTTTATTTTAGGCCTACTAAGTCTGTCTGCGCCACTCAATACAGTTGTCCTCCTCCACTGAACAAAGCAATGCTGCCTGTGTACTCCTGTTACCAATTTTGAACTGCATTTAGCCTATTTTTCATTTTAGGCCTACTAAGTCTGTGTGCGCCACTCATTACAGTTGTCCTCCTCCACTGAACAAAGCAATGCCACCTGTGTACTCCTGTTACCAATTTTGAACTGCATTTAGCCTACTTTTTTATTTTAGGCCTACTAAGTCTGTCTGCGCCACTCATTACAGTTGTCCTCCTCCACTGAACAAAGCAATGCCACCTGTGTACTCCTGTTACCAATTTTGAACTGCATTTAGCCTACTTTTTTATTTTAGGCCTACTAAGTCTGTCTGCGCCACACATTACAGTTGTCCTCCTCCACTGAACAAAGCAATGCCACCTATGTACTCCTGTTACCAATTTTGAACTGCATTTAGCCTACTTTTTTATTTTAGGCCTACTAAGTCTGTCTGCGCCACTCATTACAGTTGTCCTCCTCCACTGAACAAAGCAATGCCACTTGTGTACTCCTGTTACCAATTTTGAACTGCATTTAGCCTACATTTTATTTTAGGCCTACTAAGTCTGTCTGCGCCACTCATTACAGTTGTCCTCCTCCACTGAACAAAGCAATGCCACCTGTGTACTCCTGTTACCAATTTTGAACTGCATTTAGCCTACTTTTCTATTTTAGGCCTGCTAAGTCTGTCTGCGCCACTCATTACAGTTGTCCTCCTCCACTGAACAAAGCAATGCCATTTGTGTACTCCTGTTACCAATTTTGAACTGCATTTAGCCTACATTTTATTTTAGGCCTACTAAGTCTGTCTGCGCCACTCATTACAGTTGTCCTCCTCCACTGAACAAAGCAATGCCACCTGTTTACTCCTGTTACCAATTTTGAACTGCATTTAGCCTACATTTTATTTTAGGCCTACTAAGTCTGTCTGCGCCACTCAATACAGTTGTCCTCCACTGAACAAAGCTATGCTTCCTGTGCACCACTGTTACCAATTTTGAACTGCATTTAGCCTACTTTATTATTTGGGCCTATATCTGTGTTTCCTCCTCATCCTGCCCATTGCCCAGCCACTGCTTGATGAGTCTGCTGGTACATTGACCTAGACCACTACTTTCCCCATGCACTCTACACAGCCAGAATCTGAAAGTCAGATTCCCCTTCTCGCATACTATACCACCTCACACGGAGACAAAGAGGAAGGTACAGATGAAAGTGCAGGTTCCTTCATCAGGTAGGGGGGCATACTTGTTGGCACTGGCACAGGGCCCCTCATAGTACGCAAAAGTTTCTCTGGCAGTGGGAGGCGCCACCCGCCATCAAACACACCGCCATACTATGAGGGGCCCTGTCCCAGAGCCAACTAGTGGGCCCCACTGCTTGCTCAGGATCACAGCACTTGCAAAGTTGAAATACTTACCTCTCCCTGCTCCACCGCCGTGACGTATTCCGCGTTTCCTGGGCCCACAAAAATCTTGAGCCAGCCTTACCCCCCCACAACTTTAGCCCCCTGTTTTAAATGCCTAACTAATATTATAAAGTAAATTAAGACTGACAAGCTTCAGTAATACGAATTGATGTTTTTGGCATTAAAATGGGCACTGTAGGTGTTTTCCTGTCCTTCACTCACTGCCAACTTTGATTCCCCATTGACTTGCATTGGGTTTCGTGTTTCAGTCGGCCCCCGACTTTTCGCAATAATCAGCTGATTTCACCCGACCCGACTTTTGAGAAAGTCATGTATCGCGAAACCCGACTCGATCCTAAAAAATTAAAAGTCGCTCAACTCTAGTAAGGATTCTTTTTCACTTTGCTTGCATTAAGTTTTGACTCAGGTCACATATCCGTGCTGAAAAAATGTCACAAAAACGCATCAAATCTGCAATGTGTGCCCACTGCTTAAAATTTTGAACAAGATTTTTGAGCCTTATATAACAATGAAATCTATCTAAGAATAAGTAAAAGTCTAGGGATAAGCAATTTAAGGTTGTGTGAAAAAGTGTTTGCCCCATCCTGATTTCCTATTCTTTTGCATGTTTGTTACACTTAAATGTTTTAGATCACAAAAGAAAATTAAATGTTATACAAAGATAACACAAGTAAACACAAAATGCAGTTTTTAAATGAAGGTCTTTATTATTAAGGGAAAAAGAAATCCAAACCTACAGGGCCTTGTGTGAAAAAGTTATTGCCCCCTAAAGCTAATAACTGGTTGGACCACCCTTAGTATCAACAGTTGCAATCAAGCATTTGGGATAACTGGCAATGATTGTTTTACATTGCTCTGGAGGAAAGTTGACCCATCACCTTTGCAGAATTGCTGTAATAAAGCCACATTGGAGGGTTTCTGAGCAAGAACCACCTTTAAGGTAATGCCACAGCATCTAATCAGATTTAAGTCTTGACTTTGACTAGGCCACTCCAAAGTCTTAATTTTGTTTTTCTTAAGCCATAAGCTTAAGAAATGGCTTTATAACCTTTTCCAGAGATAAAGATCTCAATTGCTTTGTTTCTCATTTGCTCCATCACTTCTTTGGGTTGCAGCATGATGTCTAGCTTTTGAGGACTTTTGCTCTACTTAGCTTTAATAGGTAGGGCCTATTTAATAATTTCTTGATTAAGAATGGGTGTGGCAGTATTCTGGCCAGGGTGTTGCTAGGGAATTTGAACTCAGCTTTCCAAAGATGTGATAAAACACAGTGAATTAATGTTTTAACGTGAGGGGGCAATAACTTTTTCACACAAGTCCCTGTAGGTTTTGATTTTTCTTTCATTTAATAATAAAGACTTTCATTAAAAAACTGAAAAACTGCAATTTGAGTTTACTTATTATGTTATCTTTGTCTAATATATAAATTTGTTTGGTAATCTGAAAGTGTCGAAAAAGAAAATCCAGCTCACCATAGTAACAGTTCAACTCGGAGCACGGAAACGCTGTGTCAAGGCGTGGGGAATCCAAAAAGCAAAAAAAGAATATCCAGCTCAACGAGACAGTGAAAAGTAAAAACTTGGTACTTTATTCACTTCATGTAGAAGCAGAGGATAAAAACATCAGCACAATAAGGATAAGAACACTATCTATCTACGCGTTTCAGGTGGCAAAGCACCCTTAATCATGATATCTAGTGTCTAGCCTGTTCCGTGCTTTTTATGTAAGAATCCATTGAACACACCGGTGCAATGGTCAGGTGGAAAAGTAATCCACTGAGAATGAAAACACCTGGTGGTAAATGTGAACCAGCAATTGGCCACATGAAACAAAAAGTTCACGGAATAGGCAGAAATAGAAAAAAAGAAACACATATGTACTTTAACTGAACATAATACAAGAATATATGGAACACAACAAATCTTGTCACTAAATAATGTAACAATAATGATCTTATGCAACGACAAATGTCCAAAATGCATAAATACGCAAAGTGCATGATGGTAAATTTTTCTTGAGATGGAAAAAAGCAGAACTTGAGCGGAATCCGAAGAGGAAGACTTCATTGGATGATCAGCATGCATGTCACCTTAGTCAGTGTTAGGAGATGCCATCACAAGAGAAAAGGGTAAAAAAAAAAAATATATATACAGTGGGGCAAAAAAGTATTTAGTCAGTCAGCAATAGTGCAAGTTCCACCACTTAAAAAGATGAGAGGCGTCTGTAATTTACATCATAGGTAGACCTCAACTATGGGAGACAAACTGAGAAAAAAAAATCCAGAAAATCACATTGTCTTTTTTTTATCATTTTTTTTTGCATTTTATGGTGGAAAATAAGTATTTGGTCAGAAACAAACAATCAAGATTTCTGGCTCTCACAGACTTGTAACTTCTTCTTTAAGAGTCTCCTCTTTCCTCCACTCATTACCTGTAGTAATGGCACCTGTTTAAACTTGTTATCAGTATAAAAAGACACCTGTGCACACCCTCAAACAGTCTGACTCCAAACTCCACTATGGTGAAGACCAAAGAGCTGTCAAAGGACACCAGAAACAAAATTGTAGCCCTGCACCAGGCTGGGAAGACTGAATCTGCAATAGCCAACCAGCTTGGAGTGAAGAAATCAACAGTGGGAGCAATAATTAGAAAATGGAAGACATACAAGACCACTGATAATCTCCCTCGATCTGGGGCTCCACGCAAAATCCCACCCCGTGGGGTCAGAATGATCACAAGAACGGTGAGCAAAAATCCCAGAACCACGCGGGGGGACCTAGTGAATGAACTGCAGAGAGCTGGGACCAATGTAACAAGGCCTACCATAAGTAACACACTACGCCACCATGGACTCAGATCCTGCAGTGCCAGACGTGTCCCACTGCTTAAGCCAGTAAATGTCCGGGCCTGTCTGAAGTTTGCTAGAGAGCATTTGGATGATCCAGAGGAGTGTTGGGAGAATGTCCTATGGTCTGATGAAACCAAACTGGAACTGTTTGGTAGAAACACAACTTGTCGTGTTTGGAGGAAAAAGAATACTGAGTTGCATCCATCAAACACCATACCTACTATAAAGCATGGTGGTGGAAACATCATGCTTTGGGGCTGTTTCTCTGCAAAGGGGCCAAGACGACTGATCCGGGTACATGAAAGAATGAATGGGGCCATGTATCGTGAGATTTTGAGTGCAAACCTCCTTCCATCAGCAAGGGCATTGAAGATGAAACGTGGCTGGGTCTTTCAACATGACAATGATCCAAAGCACACCGCCAGGGCAACGAAGGAGTGGCTTCGTAAGAAGCATTTCAAGGTCCTGGAGTGGCCTAGCCAGTCTCCAGATCTCAACCCTATAGAAAACCTTTGGAGGGAGTTGAAAGTCCGTGTTGCCAAGCGAAAAGCCAAAAACATCACTGCTCTAGAGGAGATCTGCATGGAGGAATGGGCCAACATACCAACAACAGTGTGTGGCAACCTTGTGAAGACTTACAGAAAACGTTTGACCTCTGTCATTGCCAACAAAGGATATATTACAAAGTATTGAGATGAAATTTTGTTTCTGACCAAATACTTATTTTCCACCATAATATGCAAATAAAATGTTAAAAAAAGCAGACAATGTGATTTTCTGGATTTTTTTTTCTCAGTTTGTCTCTGATAGTTGAGGTCTACCTATGATGTAAATTACAGACGCCTCTCATCTTTTTAAGTGGTGGAACTTGCACTATTGCTGACTGACTAAATACTTTTTTGCCCCACTGTATATATATATATTTTTTTAAACTAACAAATTTCTCGAAATAATTAACTAGTCCAAAACCTGTAAAAATAATATACAAACACAAATCTGAGAAGCATATAAGCAAACACAAATATGATATGGTTGGTGAACAGAGAAACTAAATGACTATAAAAAGTATATACCTGGGCTTTTTAAAAAAAAAAGAGAGTGATTACCTCAAGGTTGCGACCCCCATTACTCCAGTACTATACGCTCTGCCCAAAACGCATAAAAATGCATATCCTCGACCTATGAGACCTATTGTTTCAGGTATTGGGTCCCTGGGTGAGAGACTGGGGGAGTGGCTTGACCAGCTCCTTCAGCCTCTCGTCCGGAGAACACCTGGCTATCTGAGTGATAGTACAGATGTACTTAATGTTATGAAAGATCTTATATGGCAGACTGACTTCTCATGGATCACCTCAGATGTTGTCTCATTATACACGTCCATACCTCCTGAAATAGCACTTTATGCATTGAAATTTCACATGGAAAAATACAGTGATTTTCCCTCAGATCTCCAAACCTATGTAATAGAAGTTACTCAATTCCTCATCACTACTAATTTTTTTTGCTTTAATCAAACCTATTATATGCAAATCAGTGGTGTTTCAATGGGGGCCAAGTACTCACAGGCTAGACACTAGATATCATGATTAAGGGTGCTTTGCCACCTGAAACGCGTAGATAGATAGTGTTCTTATCCTTATTGTGCTGATGTTTTTATCCTCTGCTTCTACATGAAGTGAATAAAGTACCAAGTTTTTACTTTTCACTGTCTCGTTGAGCTGGATATTCTTTTTTTGCTTTTTGAATCTGAAAGTGTGACAAGCAAAGAAAAGAATATGAAATCAGGAAAGGGGCAAACATTTTTTTACACAAGTGTAATACCGATACTTTTTAAAAAAAAAAGTATTTTGAGGCTTATATAGCAATGAACAGTACCCACGAAGATGAGCAATATAATAATGATTTATTTCTGAACAAGTTTTTTGAGGAATATATACCAAAGAAATGTACTCCAGACCACAGAATAGTCTATCGGTGAGTGTCACAGTGTCACGAGCGGATCACGTCCTCCTGTGAAATGTGGGGTTAGAAAATCACTACGTACTGTGAAATGCAGATTTTCCATTTAGCTTGTGTGTATGTGTTTCATATTAAATAGATCTAATTTCCTTTGGTGCTGAAGAGGTTCACGACTAGTGATGGGCAAGCACTAAAATGCTCGGGTGCTCATTGCTCAGGTCGAGCATATTGGAATGCTCGAGTGCTCGACCCGAGAAACGAGCCCAATGTAGGTCTATGGGAAACTCGAGCATTTTTACCTCGACCTTCCTCCCCTCCCCCCCGGGGGACTATAGAGTGACTACAATTTGCGGAAATCGATAGGAACAGTGCTCAAATGACCTGGTAACAGCTTGTGGAAGACGCCTGGAAGCATTTCTGACTCCCAGGTCACTGCTGTGAACAATGTTGTCAGAGTCTTACACCACTTTTACAGAGTCACAATGAGACATACAAAAACAAAACCAAAATGGATTCTCTTGTGAAATATGTTAAGGAATCTCCTTTCCAGGTTACTGACTTGTATATAAGGCAAAATAAATAACCCAAAACAAAAGTGCTCCTCCACACCTTGGGCTATGTTCACACGTAGCATTTTTGATGCATCTTTCAATTTTAGAATTGCTGTCAACAAAGACAAATATGCAGCCCCCCAGAGTCCTGGTCATTGCAGTAATGTCACCCTGCCACTAAGGGGGGTGATGTTATGTCTGATTGCACTAAAGGAGTTCACCTGACCAGGTATCACAGTCACACATTACATTTCACACTCCGGCCACCAGGGGGAGCAAAAGGCACTATGTATTAGGCCACTCCCCACACTGGTAAAACTGGGGGTTGGATAGGAAGTTAGAACAGAAAGCAGCCTGGGAGAGCTCCAGGGAGGACCTGTCAGGAGTGGGTTCCTGGCAGGTACCTAGCAGAAAGACAGAACGCGATGGAGCCGCGCCTGCACTATCTTGCGGCAGCATCCTAAGAAAAGACACGAAGAGAAGGATATTGTGGAGAAGTGAGAAACTAGATCAAAGCACAAAGGAGAGCCAGTAGGAGTCGTGCCCCGAGATCGGCAACATCCTACTGAGGCACGTAGCCGGTGGCCGGAACACTGAGGAAGTAATTGACTCCAAGCATTACATCAAACAGCGGCAGAGCAGTTGATTATAGGTTGGCTGTCTACCATACCTCACCTACGAAGACATAGGGGGCAAGCGTGGAGAGGGGCGCTTTTAGGGTCCCAGAATAGCTCCGAGCCTTCCCGTCAAACGGGTGCGTTCTATCCAGATAAACTTGGGGGACGGAAAAAGAAGATAAAGAACTGATATGAGAGTTGTGAGGACTATCCCATGGTGCTCAGCAGGGAAGGACTACAACACACAGGCGCTAGTTGGTAGGCAACAATTTCCACCTGCAAAGGGAACTCTGGATGTGCCATCGGACCGGCCGGACTTAGCCAGCCCTGTTAGCAGTGCTCTGGATTGCGGATCCCGAAGTCTTCAGTTAAAAGGTAAAGAGACTGCACCCCTGTGTCCTCGTTATTAACCGCGCCTCACATCATCGCCACCTACACTACTGGGAAGCCCTGGGGATATACTTCACCTGTGGGAAGGTATACCATCTAGCTGCCATAACACCACCCCAGTGGGCCCCAAGCAGCATCAGTCACCCTGACCGAATACCACAGGTGGCGTCACGAAACCTTGACAAACTTGCATCACCTTTCATTGGACTCTCCTTAGCAGGGTCACGGACCGGGTCCAGCCACTGTGACAACCCTAGAACCGAGACAGAGAGGACGGGTACCGAGTACCCCATGGCCCTGCGTTTGGGGGCGCTCCAACTTTGCGTCACGAACAGGATCCCACTTAAGCCTGAAGAATCAGGTCATGTGTGCCTTGGAACTGTGTTGGAATTGTGCTTGAACTGTGATTTATTGCAAATACTGTGTATTGCTAACTGCCGCAAAGGATTCCCGCCAAAACTGCCGCCATTATAGCACCACGAGGAGCGCAGGAGAAGAAGAAGGGCGTGGAGTTGTGGGCGTGAAACGAACTGAGAGGCGCGAAAAGTAATGGCCGCCCAGTCTAAGTATTTTTGCATCTTGGAGATGTGTCCGTCAGCAGCAGAGACCCGCCTCCTGCTTCTCTATGGAGGGCGGGAGCTATGGAGAAGGAGCCGCCACCGAAAGAGGGCGTGGGAGGAATATAAAGAAGACGAGGGGACTGGCATGGCGACCCCCAGGCGTCCACGTGGAAATACCCCGGCCCGGTATGACCCCTCGTCGGGGGAGAAGACCCCGGTCCACTAGCACAAGAAGGGCCCAATGCTCAACCCCTGGGAGGTGGGTTGGACATGACAGAGGTCCGGCGGCTGGTCACCCGCTGGAGGAATGCTCGGGAAGAGGCACAGTCTGCCTCACTGACGACCCCGATCTCCCCGCCCGAACCATGGATCGGCTCGGTCCCCATACAGGTACTGAAACTGAATGGGCCCCTGGGATCCGTCTGTCCCCTTTATCTCATCCGCTGCTTGCTGCGGCTGCGGGGGGTCCGGATGCATCGCTGCCCCATCATGGATCGAAGGGACCGGACCTTAGGGTCCTCACATGGGAGGAGTACCGGCAGCACCGATTGGTGGAGTGGAAAGAGGAAAACAAACCCGGGGCCCTGATCGACTTGCGAGAATATCCGCTACCGAAGTGGGGTGTCGTAGTCCTCTTCAATCCCCAGGAGGGGAGGGGAGTCATCCAGGAGATCGGGACACCGTTGACGGTGCATGTCACCCGGGACGAGGTAGAGCCCTGCTACGGGCAAGATGACGCCGACCACGACTTACGGCCTGGAGATGCTGTAACCTACAACCGATGGCAGAGAGGAGCTGCCTAGGGGGCCCACGATGTCCAAAGGTGCGCAGCCCTTCTAGCCGCAACCCTGGCCCGGGAAGCCGAACCCGTTGCGGAAGAGACGACTGCGACCTCCGCTGCGGACCCCCAAGTTGCTCAGACTCATCAGGTGCATCTGGCGCCGGGAGCAGACTTGGATGCAAGCCTTCCCAAGCCACAGAGGCCTACCTGCCTGGTCAGGCCCTGGTGGAGACCGCCCGAGCAGCACTAAACCTCGAAACCCCGAACATGTATATAATTAACTGTTCCGTACCCTTTGCTGCTTAAAACCCATTTAGGGTTAATTCTTAAAGGGATCCCTTTGTTGACCCGGGATCCCTATTGCTTTATGTTTTTTTTTTGCACAAGTTTATTATTGTTTCAAGAGACTACCAAATCATGGACGGTGAATGATTCACAAACTGGTCTTGTAAATAGTTCGCACCTTCTTAAAGGTGCTCTCTACTGATTTTACAAGGAAAGAAGACTTTGCGAAGAAACTATTCCAGATGACGACGTGAAAGTTTCTTGTGTCTTGCAGTCTATTAGTGACTGGGTGATTGTTCGCACTACCTCAAAGAAGACTGATTTTCCCTCTTAAAGGGAGTGTTACTTGTTGCCTTGTGATAATGTTGCCTTAAGTAATAAGAAAGTAATAATGTTTACATGTAGCTAGAGAGCTAGGAAGTGAACCCGTAGGGGTTAGTGAGTCCAAGAACCATAGAGAGATGGTTGATAGATGGTTGTTGTGAACCTAGAAGAAGAAGAGGCAGTAAGCCCGGACGAATAGCCAGGCGGTCCTGCATATGTGTGAAGTCAGAAGAAATAAAGGAAAAGTTAGATTTGTATTGTAACGTTTTATAGTAAGCCTTTAGTGGGTTCAGCTTATACGCCCTTAAAGGAGAAGTTAAATTATTGTTCAAAGATTTGCACTTAGTAGAATACCCGGTTGGGTAATAGAGCTTATTTATAGTTAGAAGATTAGAATGTTATTTAAAATATTTAAACATGTTTCCGTTTGCAACGTTCAAGTGACCTTACCTCCCATAAAGGGAAGCATTGTAATATTAATATTGTTCAAAGCATTTGAAAATTTTGTATGTCTTTTTCTAACATCATTGTTGTTCTTCTTTTCCCAGTCCGGGAGTACTGGGTTTAACCGGGGAAGGGGAGGGGGGGGGGAGTGCAGTGCCCCAGAGTCCTGGTCGTTGCAGTAATGTCGCTCTGCCACTAAGGGGGGTGATGTTATGTCTGATTGCACTAAAGGAGCTCACCTGACCAGGTATCACAGTCTCACATTACACTTCACACTCCGGCCACCAGGGGGAGCAAAAGACACTATGTATTAGGCCACTCCTCACACTAGTAAAACTGGGGGTTGGATAGGAAGTTGGAACAGAAAGTAGCCTGGGAGAGCTCCAGGGAGGACCTGTCAGGAGTGGGTTCCTGGCAGGTACCTAGCAGAAAGACAGAACACGACGGAGCAGAGCCTGCACTACCTTGCGGTGGCATCCTAAGAAAGGACATGAAGAGAAGGATATTGTGGAGAAGTGAGAAAAGAGATCAAAGCACAAAGGAGAGCCAGTAGGAGTCGTGCCCCGAGATCGGCAACATCCTACTGTGGCGCGTAGCCGGTGGCCGGAACACTGAGGAAGTAACTGACTCCAAGCATTACTTCAAACAGCGGCAGGGCAGTTGATTATAGGTTGGCTGTCTACCATACATCACCTACGAAGACATAGGGGGCAAGTGTGGAGAGGGGCATCTCTAGGGTCCCAGAATAGCTCCGAGCCTTCCCATCAAACGGGTGCGTCCTATCCAGATAAACTTGGGGGACGGAGAGAGAAGAGAAAGAACTGATACGAGAGTTGTGAGGACTATCCCGTGGTGCTCAGCAGGGAAGGACTACAACACACAGGCGCTAGTTGGTAGGCAACGATTTCCACCTGCAAAGGGAACTCTGGATGTGCCTTCGGACCGGCCGGACTCAGCCAGCCCTGTTAGCAGTGCTCTGCATTGCGGATCCCGAAGTCTTCAGTAAAAAGGTAAAGAGACTGCACCCCTGTGTCCTCGTTATTAAACGCACCTCACATCTGGGAAGCCCTGGGGATATACTTCACCTGTGGGAAGGTATACCATCTAGCTGCCATAACACCACCCTAGTGGGCCCCAAGCAGCGTCGGTCACCCTGACCGAATACCACAGGTGGTGTCACGAAACCTTGACAAACTTGCATCACCTTTCATTGGACGCCCCTTGGCAGGGTTACGGACCGGGTCCAGCCACCCTGACAACCCTAGAACCGAGACAGAGAGGACCAGTACCGAGTACCCCATGACCCTGCGTTTGGGGGCGCTCCAACTACATTCACTGGGAAATGTAATTTTAACATTTTACAACTGTATCTGGCCATGTAGTTTGTAACACATCATCAGACACATCCTGTTTCATTTATGATGGAGGGACTCTGAAAGTCACAAAGCCTATTTTTATGGGGCCATCAGATGGCCTTTACTATTCATCCATCAGCCGGCTATGCTTTGTTGTTCCCATTATTAAACAGTGGGTCTCCTATACTGTTATTGCCTATGCAGCGAGTGACAGGGCTGCCATAATTTTGGATGCACCTAAATAACCCTTTAAACAGACGTACAGGATGGCACCTGAAAGCAATGTTCCCATTGTTGCAAAGTTGGTACTTCCATACTGTTTGCCCATGAACTGAATGCAAGGCCTGCCCTGCCCCAAATTTACACACACCACAATAACCTTTTGAGCAAACGTACAGGGTGGCCACATGAAAACAATGTTCCCATTATTAGGAAGTTGGTACTCCCATACTGTTTTCCCATGAAGTGAATGCAAGGCCTGCCCTGTCCCAAATGTGGAAGCACCCCAATAACCCTTTGAACAGATGTACAGGATGAATGAAACCTTCCATCCTAAATGTACTTAAACTTTTTATATCAGTATATTTCGTTTTTATTATTTGTAGTATAGTAAAATTCTTTCTCTTTAGCTGTATTTCTGTTGAGCTGTGTCTCTAATGGTGGGTGGCTCTTGTGGGCTGTGTTTCTGGTGTGATGTGTTTCAGATGGGCTGCAATTCTGGTGGCTTACGTGGGCTATGTTTCTGTTAGCTGTGTTACAGGTCGGCTGTATTTCTGTCAGCTGTATTTTTTCGACCTGTAATTCTGATATTTCTCATGGGCTGTGTTTCTGGTGCGCTTTGTTCTTTATGGGTTTTATCTCTGCACAGAATATACTCTAGCATCATAATAACAGCCAAGCTATCACCTTCTATTTATCATAAAACTATTATTTGTATATTTCCTTTTTATTGAAGAAAAGCATTTATTTCTTTTGGACGTTATGCAACTTTATATTTATCCTCCAAGATTCTGGATCTTTGTTTTTGACTCCAATGTGATCTTTGAAAATGATCTTCAAGTATATGCAAGTGGGTGATCAGAGACACTATGTAAACTTTATTACAATCATTCATACAATGGAAACAAAAGATGACGAGAAGCCTGCCAATCATCCAGGCAGCCAGGAATAGCTGTAGCCTGTGGGTGCCTGACTTAGCTGGTAGACAATTAGCTGGTTACAATTAGAAGAATAAAAAGACATGGAGGATACAGTAAGCATTCTAGCAGCCCAAAAAAGTTCAAAGTTTTGTATTACCACAGAGCAAATTCCAATATATTTCAGATTTCATTAATTGTGATTCACATCATGTGGTATACTGCAAAGAATGTGATCTTTGTAATTTACTGGATATAGGGTGCACTACCCGGAATTGAAGAACGCATTGCAGAACATATTGCTAATATACATAAAAAGAGCAGTTCATATTCTGGTGCTGATAAGCACTTTGCTACCACACATAGTGGAGATATTACACATCTAAAATGTTATATAATTCAGAGAGTTAAACATTCTATCAGAGGATGCATTTTGGATTTTGACTCTAGATACTACATCTCTTAAAGGCATAATTTTAAAAAAATGATCTGTTCTTCATACTGTATATTAGTGTAACCTTGATTTTTGTTTTCCTTTTCTGTTAAGTTTGATTTGCATAATCTTTGGTATTTATCAAAAGGGTGTTGTTTTCTAATTGGTTGATACAGTGACGTTTCGCATCCGCTTCTTCCGGTGGCGTCCCTTACCGGGTCTGCAGTGCACTTCACTAATCTGGTAATATATGCTGAACTTTCTCCATTGTATTCATATGTATTTATTGCTTGTGAAAAAAAGCATTTCTAATACTGGTCAGTTGTACCAGCATCCACATATTGTCACTAGACAGGAAATAGCTTTGTTTCATTTCTGCTTTATATATAAATCTTTGGCCACAAACAAACTTGCTGTATCATGTCTATTTGGATATTGTGATTTACTTGCTTTAATAGCAGTCCCGTATATCACTACTGTGACGCACTGATTCTGGCCCGGTGTCCCTCCTAGTTAGGGCACTCTTGTTTGTCTTATGAAATAATTGTTTGTTTTTATATTATGCAATTAATAAATTTTGAATTTTAATATCTGGATCTCTTCTTGCAGTTTCTGATTAAGTGTTAGTTCGTATCTGTGTAATTATCTGAGTGGGAAGTGCCAGTTTGTTATTCATTTTTGGACTAAAATTAAGTTATGTGTTTACAAAGCTGTATGATCTCCACACAGCCCCCTATACACAGTAGGATGGGCCCACAGATCCCCGATGCACAGTACAATGTCCCTACAATCTCCCTGTACAAAATACGAAAGGCCCACAGCCAGGGCCATATTTGCCACTAGGCAGTTGAGGGCACGTGCCTAGGGCGGGAGGATGCCGGGGCGGCACCTGAGCATGAGCAAATTTTTTTTTTAGTCCTGGGTCACCTCCCGACCGACCATCCCCCAGCCCCCCAGCCACCCCGCCCGCCCGCTTGCCTGCCTCCCACCCTCTCTCCTTGAAGACGTCATACTCACCCTGCTCCAGCGATGCCTGGTCTCAGCGCCTGCAGCTCGTCCTGAGTGAGTGGTCACGTGGTACCGCTCATTAAGGTCATGAATATGGGCATATTCATGACCTTAATGAGTGGTACCACATGACTGCTCACGCAGGAAGAAGGTGCTGCGCCGGGAGTAAGGACAGAGCTAGAGAGATGTTCGGTGCGGCCGTGCGGTGTTGGAAAGAAAGGTGAGTATGAGGGACGGGGGGTCGGGGGACGGGGGGATGAAGGAGGACGGGGAGCCGAGCCATGCAAGATTGGAGCGGGAGTGGAAGCGGGAGCCGAGGGGTTGAGAGATGAGCCATGCATACAGTTGGGGGGGAATATGAGCCATGCATACAGTTGGGGGGGAATATGAGCCATGCATACAGGAGGGGGGGGGGGAATGAGCCATGCATACAGAAGGGGGGGAATATGAGCCATGCATACAGGAGGGGGGATATGAGCCATGCATACAGGAGGGGGGAATATGAGCCATGCATACAGGAGAGGGGAATATGAGCCATGCATACAGGAGGGGGGGAATATGAGCCATGCATACAGGAGGGGGGATATGAGCCATGCATACAGGAGGGGGGATATGAGCCATGCATACAGGAGGGGGGAATATGAGCCATGCATACATGAGGGTGGAATATGAGCCATGCATACAGGAAGGGAGGAATATGAGCCATGCATGCAGGAGGGGAGGGAATATGAGCCATGCATACTGGATGGGAAGGAGATGAGCCATGCATACAGGAGGGGGGAATATGAGCCATGCATACAGGAGGGGGGAATATGAGCCATGCATACAGGAGGGCGGGGGGATATGAGCCATGCATACTGGATGGGAAGGAGATGAGCCATGCATACAGGAGGGGGGAATATGAGCCATGCATACAGGAGGGCGGGGGGATATGAGCCATGCATACAGGAGGGGGGGAATGAGCCATGCATACAGAAGGGGGGGGGAATATGAGCCATGCATACAGGAGGGGGGGGGGAATATGAGCCATGCATACAGGAGGGGGAAATATGAGCCATGCATACAGGAGGGGGGGATATGAGCCATGCATACAGGAGGGGGGGAATATGAGCCATGAATACAGGAGGGGGAAATATGATCCATGCATACAGGAGGGGGGAATATGAGCCATGCATACAGGAGGGGGGATATGAGCCATGCATACAGGAGGGGGGAGTATGAGCCATGCATACAGGAGGGGGGGGAATATGAGCCATGCATACAGGAGAGGGGGAATATGAGCCATGCATACAGGAGGGGAAGGAATATGAGCCATGCATACAGGAGGGGAGGGAATATGAGCCATGCATACAGGAGGGGTATATGAGCCATGCATACAGGAGGGGGGATATGAGCCATGCTTACTGTATGGGAAGGAGATGAGCCATGCATACAGGAGGGGGGATATGAGCCATGCTTACTGTATGGGAAGGAGATGAGCCATGCATACAGGAGGGGGGAATATGAGCCATGCATACAGGAGGAGGGGAATATGAGCCATGCATACAGGAGGGGGATATGAGCCATGCATACAGGAGGGGGGATATGAGCCATGTATACAGGAGGGGGGAATATGAGCCATGCATACATGAGGGGAGGGAATATGAGCCATGCATACAGGAGGGGGATATGAGCCATGCATACAGGAGGGGGGATATGAGCCATGCATACAGGAGGAGGGATATGAGCCATGCATACAGGAGGGGGGAATATGAGCCATGCATACAGGAGGGGGGAATATGAGCCATGCATACAGGAGGGGGGAATATGAGCCATGCATACACGAGTGGGGGAATATGAGCCATGCATACAGGAGGGGAATTTGAGCCAAGCATGCGGAATGGGAGGGAGATAAGCCATGCATACAGGAGGAGGGATATGAGCCATGCATTCAGGAGGGGGGAATATGAGCCATGCATATGGGATGGGAAGGAGATGAGCCATGCTTACAGGAGGGGGGATATGAGCAATGCATACAGGAGGGGGGAATATGAGCCATGCATACAGGAGGGGTGGATATGAGCGATGCATACAGGATGAGAGGGAGAAGAGCCATGCATACAGGAGGGGGGGTATGAGCCATACATACAGGATGGGAGGGAGATGAGCCATGCATACAGGAGGGGGGATATGAGCCATGCATATGGGATGGTAGGGAGATGAACCATGCATACAGGGAGGGATATGAGCCATGCATCCAGGAGGGGGGCATATGAGTCGTGCATACAGGAGGGGGATATGAGCCATGCAAACAGGATGGGGGGGAGATGAGCCATGCATACAAGATGGGAGGGGGGCATTATACAGTATTGAGCATCATGTGGGGTCGTTAAACACTATGGAGCATCATGTGTGGCCATTATACAGTATGGAGCATCATGTGTGGCCATTATACAGTATGGAGCATCATGTGTGGCCATTATACAGTATGGAGCATCATGGGTGGCTATTATACAGTATAGAGCATCATGTGTGGCCATTATATAGTATGGAGCATCATGTGTGGCCATTATACAGTATAGAGCATCATGTGTGGCCATTATACAGTATAGAGCATCATGAGTGGCCATTATACAGTATGGAGCATCATGTGTGGCCATTATACAGTATGGAGCATCATGTGTGGCCATTATACAGTATGGAGAATCATGTGTGGCTATTATACAGTATTGAGTAGGGTTGAGCGACCTTGACCTTTTTAGAGTCGAGTCGGGTTTCGCGAAACCCGACTATCTCAAAAGTCGAGTCGAGTGGAATCGGCCGATTATCGCGAAAAGTCGGGGATCGACCGAAACACGAAACCCAATGCAAGTCAATGGGGAAGCATAGTCGGCAGTGAGTAGAGGCCAGGAAAACATGTACAGAGCCCATTTTAATGGCAAAAACATCCATTCTTGTTACTGAAGCTTGTCAATCTTAATTTAGGTTATAATAATTGTAAGGCATTTGAAATTGGGGGTCATTTGGTTAAAGTTGTGGGGGGTAGGGCTGGTTCAAGTAATAAGTGGGCCCAGGAAATCTGGACCACGTCACGGCAGTGGAGCAGGGAGAGGTAAGTATTTCAACTTTGCAAGTGCTGTGATCCTGAGCAAGCAGGGGGGGCCCACTCGTTGGCATTGGCACTGGCACAGGGCCCCTCAAAGTACAGCGGTGTGTTTGCACGGCGCGGGCGTCTCCCACCGGCAGCAACACTTTTGCATACTATGAGGGGCCCTGTGCCAGTGACGTCGCCAACGAGTATTCCTCCCCCCACCTGATGAAGGAACCTGCACCTTCATCTGCACCTTCCTCTTTGTCCCCGTGCAAGGTGGTATGGTATGCGGGAAGGGGGACCTGACTTTCAGCAGGGTCACAATCTTGCAGTGTAGCGTGCACAGGGAATGTTGCATTATGGGTCAATGTACCAGCAGACTCATCTATCACTGGCTGGGCAATGGGCAGGATGAGGGGGAAACAGATATGGGCCCAAAGAATAAAGTGGGCTAAATGCAATTCAAAATTGGTAACAGGACTAACCAGGGGGCATTGTTTTGTTCAGTGGAGTACAACTGGAATGAGAGGCTGACACAGAGAGTAGGCCCAAATCAGTAAGTATTCTAAATGCAGTTCAAAATTGGCAACAGTAGTAAACCGGCGGCCCAGCTTTGTTCACTGTAGGAGAACAGCAAGGAGCGGCAGACACAGATAGAAGGCCCCAACCCAACTAGTAGGCCTAATGCAGTGTTGTTTTCAACAACTACTAAACAAGAGCCAGAAGATCGAAGCAATGGAGAGGAAACCTGGGGAACACCTTGGAGTAGAAGACACCGTCTCTACACCCCAGACCCAACTTGTAGGCCGAATGCAGTGTTGTTTTCAACAACTACTAAACGAGAGCTTTAAGATTGAAGCAATGGAGAGGCAACCTGGGGAACACCTTGGAGCGGAAGACACCGTCTCTACACCCCAGACCCAACTTGTAGGCCGATTGCAGTGTTGTTTTAAACAACTACTAAACAAGAGCTTTAAGATTGAAGCAATGGAGAGGAAACCTGGAGAACACCTTGGAGCGGAAGACACCGTCTCTATAACCCAGACCCAACTTGTAGGCCGAATGCAGTGTTGTTTTCAACAACAACTTAAGAAGAGCCAGAAGATCGAAGCAATGGAGAGGCAACCTGGGGAACACCTTGGAGCGGAACACACCGTCTCTACAGCCCAGACCCAACTTGTAGGCCGAATGCAGTGTTGTTTTCAACAACTACTAAACAAGAACTTTAAGATTGAAGCAATGGAGAGGCAACCTGGGGAACACCGTGGAGCAGAAGACACCGTCTCTACACCCCAGACCCAACTTGTAGGCCTAATGCAGTGTTGTTTTCAACAACTACTAAATGAGAGCCAGAAGATCGAAGCAATGGAGAGGAAACCTGGGGAACACCTTGGAGCGGAAGACACCGTCTCTACACCCCAGACCGAACTTGTAGGCCAAATGCAGTGTTGTTTTCAACTACTACTAAACGAGAGCTTTAAGATTGAAGCAATGGAGAGGAAACCTGGAGAGCACCTTGGAGCGGAAGACACCGTCTCTACAACCCAGACCCAAGTTGTAGGCCGCATGCAGTGTTGTTTTCAACAACTACTAAACAAGAGCTTTAAGATTGAAGCAATGGAGAGGCAATCTGGGGAACACCTTGGAGCGGAAGACACCGTCTCTACACCCCAGACCCAACTTGTAAGCCGAATGCAGTGTTGTTTTCAACAACTACTAAACAAGAGCTTTAAGATGGAAGCAATGGAGAGGAAACCTGGAGAACACCTTGGAGCGGAAGACACCGTCTCTACAACCCAGACCCAACTTGTAGGCCGAATGCAGTGTTGTTTTCAACAACTACTTAAGAAGAGCCAGAAGATCGAAGCAATGGAGAGGCAACCTGGGGAACACCTTGGAGTGGAACACACCGTCTCTATACCCCAGACCCAACTTGTAGGCCGAATGAAGTGTTGTTTTCAACAACTACTAAACAAGAGCTTTAAGATTGAAGCAATGGAGAGGCAACCTGGGGAACACCTTGGAGCGGAAGACACCGTCTCTACACCCCAGACCCAACTTGTAGGCCGAGTGCAGTGTTGTTTTCAACAACTACTAAACAAGAGCTTTAAGATTGAAGCAATGGAGAGGCAACCTGGGGAACACCTTGGAGTGGAACACACCGTCTCTACACCCCAGACCCAACTTGTAGGCCGAATGCAGTGTTGTTTTCAACAACTACTAAACAAGAGCTTTAAGATTGAAGCAATGGAGAGGCAACATGGGGAACACCTTGGAGTGGAACACACCGTCTCTACACCCCAGACTCAACTTGTAGGCCGAATGCAGTGTTGTTTTCAACAACTACTAAACGAGAGCAAGAAGATTGAAGCAATGGAGAGGAAACCTGGAGAACACCTTGGAGCGGAAGACACCGTCTCTAGACCCCAGACCCAACTTGTAGGCCGAATGCAGTGTTGTTTTCAACAACTACTAAACAAGAGCTTTAAGATTGAAGCAATGGAGAAGAAACCTGGAGAACACCTTACATAGTAACATAGTAACATAGTAACATAGTTAGTAAGGCCGAAAAAAGACATTTGTCCATCCAGTTCAGCCTATATTCCATCATAATAAATACCCAGATCTACGTCCTTCTACAGAACCTAATAATTGTATGATACAATATTGTTCTGCTCCAGGAAGACATCCAGGCCTCTCTTGAACCCCTCGACTGAGTTCGCCATCACCACCTCCTCAGGCAAGCAATTCCAGATTCTCACTGCCCTAACAGTAAAGAATCCTCTTCTATGTTGGTGGAAAAACCTTCTCTCCTCCAGACGCAAAGAATGCCCCCTTGTGCCCGTCACCTTCCTTGGTATAAACAGATCCTCAGCGAGATATTTGTATTGTCCCCTTATATACTTATACATGGTTATTAGATCGCCCCTCAGTCGTCTTTTTTCTAGACTAAATAATCCTAATTTCGCTAATCTATCTGGGTATTGTAGTTCTCCCATCCCCTTTATTAATTTTGTTGCCCTCCTTTGTACTCTCTCTAGTTCCATTATATCCTTCCTGAGCACCGGTGCCCAAAACTGGACACAGTACTCCATGTGCGGTCTAACTAGGGATTTGTACAGAGGCAGTATAATGCTCTCATCATGTGTATCCAGACCTCTTTTAATGCACCCCATGATCCTGTTTGCCTTGGCAGCTGCTGCCTGGCACTGGCTGCTCCAGGTAAGTTTATCATTAACTAGGATCCCCAAGTCCTTCTCCCTGTCAGATTTACCCAGTGGTTTCCCGTTCAGTGTGTAATGGTGATATTGATTCCCTCTTCCCATGTGTATAACCTTACATTTATCATTGTTAAACCTCATCTGCCACCTTTCAGCCCAAGTTTCCAACTTATCCAGATCCATCTGTAGCAGAATACTATCTTCTCTTGTATTAACTGCTTTACATAGTTTTGTATCATCTGCAAATATCGATATTTTACTGTGTAAACCTTCTACCAGATCATTAATGAATATGTTGAAGAGAACAGGTCCCAATACTGACCCCTGCGGTACCCCACTGGTCACAGCGACCCAGTTAGAGACTATACCATTTATAACCACCCTCTGCTTTCTATCACTAAGCCAGTTACTAACCCATTTACACACATTTTCCCCCAGACCAAGCATTCTCATTTTGTGTACCAACCTCTTGTGCGGCACGGTATCAAACGCTTTGGAAAAATCGAGATATACCACGTCCAATGACTCACCGTGGTCCAGTCTATAGCTTACCTCTTCATAAAAACTGATTAGATTGGTTTGACAGGAGCGATTTCTCATAAACCCATGCTGATATGGAGTTAAACAGTTATTCTCATTGAGATAATCCAGAATAACATCCCTCAGAAACCCTTCAAATATTTTACCAACAATTGAGGTTAGACTTACTGGCCTATAATTTCCAGGTTCACTTTTAGAGCCCTTTTTGAATATTGGCACCACATTTGCTATGCGCCAGTCCTGCGGAACAGACCCTGTCGCTATAGAGTCACTAAAAATAAGAAATAATGGAGCGGAAGACACCGTCTCTACAACCCAGACCCAACTTGTAGGCCGAATGCAGTGTTGTTTTCAACAACTACTTAAGAAGAGCCAGAAGATCGAAGCAATGGAGAGGCAACCTGGGGAACACCTTGGAGCGGAAGACACCATCTCTACACCACAGACCCAACTTGTAGGCCGAATGCAGTGTTGTTTTCAACAACTACTAAATGAGAGCTAGAAGCTCGAAGCTATGGAGAGGAAACCTGGGGAACACCTTGGAGCGGCAGACACCGTTAGTAGGCCCTACCGAAGTAGTAGTAGGAGCCCCAATGCAGTTTTCAAATTCCTATTGGCCGAAAACCAGACTATTGACGCTCAGCTTTTTTAAAAGGAGGACAGCTGTATTGAGTGGCGCAGACAGACACAGGTAGTAGACCTTAAACACAACATTTGGCTCAATGCAGTTTAAAAAAGGTTACAGGGGTACACAGGCAGCATTGGTCTGTTCAGTGGAGGACAATTTCAATTATGGACCACAGACAGAGTTTGTATGCCTACTATTAAAAAAAGGATGCTCTATGCAATTTAAAATAGGTTCCAGGGGTACACGGGCAGCAGTGGTCTGGTCAGTGGAGGACTAGTGGAAGGAGGGACCACAGACAGGCGTAGTAGGCCTAACATAACAAAATTTGGCTGTAGGCACTTTTAAATTGGTTCCAGGGGTACACGGGCAGCAGTAGACAGGTCAGTGGAGGACTAGTGGAAGGAGGGACCGCAGACAAGCGTAGTAGGCCTAACATAACAAAATTTGGCTGTAGGCACTTTTAAATAGGTTCCAGGGGTACACGGGCAGCAGTAGACAGGACACTGGAGGACTAGTGGAAGGAGGGACCGCAGACAGGCGTAGTAGGCCTAACATAACAAAATTTGGCTGTAGGCACTTTTAAATTGGTTCCAGGGGTACACGGGCAGCAGTGGTCTGGTCAGTGGAGGACTAGTGGAAGGAGGAACCGCAGACAGGCGTAGTAGGCCTAACATAACAAAATTTGGCTGTAGGCACTTTTAAATTGGTTCCAAGGGTACACGGGCAGCAGTGGTCTGGTCAGTGGAGGACTAGTGGAAGGAGGGACCGCAGACAGGCGTAGTAGGCCTAACATAACAAAATTTGGCTGTAGGCACTTTTAAATTGGTTCCAGGGGTACACGGGCAGCAGTGGTCTGGTCAGTGGAGGACTAGTAGAAGGAGGAACCGCAGACAGGCGTAGTAGGCCTAACATAACAAAATTTGGCTGTAGGCACTTTTAAATTGGTTCCAGGGGTACACGGGCAGCAGTGGTCTGGTCAGTGGAGGATTAGTGGAAGGAGGGACCGCAGACAGGCGTAGTAGGCCTAACATAACAAAATTTGGCTGTAGGCACTTTTAAATTGGTTCCAGGGGTACACGGGCAGCAGTAGACAGGTCACTGGAGGACTAGTGGAAGGAGGGACCGCAGACAGGCGTAGTAGGCCTAACATAACAAAATTTGGCTGTAGGCACTTTTAAATTGGTTCCAGGGGTACACGGGCAGCAGTGGTCTGGTCAGTGGAGGACTAGTGGAAGGAGGGACCGCAGACAGGCGTAGTAGGCCTAACATGACAAAATTTGGCTGTAGGCACTTGTAATTCTCTTGCAGGGGTACGCAGGCAGCATTGGTGTTGTCAGCGGAGGCCGATTGTAATGAGTGTCTGCCAGTTAGTACTCCAAAAAAATAAATAGATGTTAATGTCTCGCATTACAACAAAACCAAAACACAAAAGGGTGGAATACTTAGACACAGGGGTGGGCTCCTCTACTTTAGACCTAGTAATTTGGCGCTAATTATTTACTGATGTAAATATAGGACACTGCCCCTGACTATGTTAGTACCATCATACATGTCAACACATTGGTATTGTCAGTGCCAGGCATTGAATGATGTCAGCGCATAGACTAAACATTGGTGGAACTGTGAGAGATAATTGTGCAAGTGGTAGAGCAATGTTTGAGCTGGGGGGGGGGGGGACTCTCTTGTGGCTAGCGGTACAGGCCCAGGGCCCCTCATGTTACAACAGTGTGTCTGACATTGGGTGCGCACCACCACCGCCAGAGACACTTTATTGTAGTGCCGTCGACCAAAAGCGGGCACACCCACCTCTTCAGACAAACGGCACTCTCACGGGTGCTTGCGCCAAGTGGCGAGACCATGGCCCCGTGGGGGGGAGTTTGGCCATTTAGGGAGGTGTAAACATGTCGTATGCTGGACAATCAGCTGCTGCAAATTACGCGATTGGAAAAGTCAGTCAGAGTAGTCCACAAGCAAGACCTTTTCATAGGAAAGCTAGGTGTCAGTCGGGCAAGGTGGGGCAAAAGAATTCGAAATCCAGTTGTGGTTCATTTTAATGAAGGTTAGATCATCAACATTTTGGGTAGCCAGACGAGTCCTTTTTTCGGTTAATATTGAACCTGCAGCACTGAATACTCTTTCTGATAGGACACTAGCTGCCGGGCAAGCAAGCTCCTGCAATGCATATTCTGCCAATTCTGGCCAGGTGTCTAATTTGGATGCCCAGTAATGAAATGGGAATGAGGGTTGAGGGAGAACATCGATAAGGGATGAAAAATAGTTAGTAACCATACTGGACAAATGTTGTCTCCTGTCACTTTGAATTGATGCTGCAGTACCTGTCCTGTCTGCGGTCATAGCAAAATCACTCCACAACCTGGTCAGAAAACCCCTCTGTCCAACGCCACTTCTGATTTCTGCACCTCTTACACCTCTGGTTTGCTGCCCCCTGCAGCTCGTGTGAGAACGATCACGGGCGCTGTGTGCTGGGAATGCCTGAAGCAAATGGTCAACAAGAGTTGATTGTTTGGTTGCTAATATTAGTTCCAAGTTCTCATGTGGTCATAATATTTTGCAATTTGCCTTTATAGTGAGGATCAATAAGGCAAGCCAACCAGTAATCGTCATCGTTCATCATTTTAGTAATGCGTGTGTCCCTTTTGAGGATACGTAAGGCATAATCCTCCATGTGGGCCAAAGTTCCAGTTGTCAAATCTGCAGTTGTGCTGGGTTGAGGGGCTGTTTCAGGCAAATCTATGTCACTTGTGTCCCTCAAAAAACCAGAACCCGGTCTTGCCACGCCACCAATTTCCAGTGGACCCGGAAAAGCTTCCTCATTAAAAAAATACTCATCCCCATCATCCTCCTCGTCCTCCTCCTCCTGTTCGCCCGCTACCTCGTCCTGTACACTGCCCTGACCAGACAATGGCTGACTGTCATCAAGGCTTTCCTCTTCCTCGGCTGCAGACGCCTGCTCCTTTATGTGCGTCAAACTTTGCATCAGCAGACGCATTAGGGGGATGCTCATGCTTAATATGGCATTGTCTGCACTAACCAGCCCTGTGCATTCCTCAAAACACTGAAGGACTTGACACGTCTTGTATCTTCGACCACTGCACACCTGACAACTCCATGTCTGCCATCCTACTGCCTGCCCGTGTATGTGTATCCTCCCACAAATACATAACAGCAAGCCTCTGTACGCACAGTCTCTGAAGCATGTGCAGTGTTGAGTTCCACCTTCTTGCAACGTCTATGATTAGGCGATGCTGGGGAAGGTTCAAAGACCGCTGATAGGTCTGCATAAGGCTGGAGTGTACGGGCGAACGGCGGATATGCGAGCAAAGTCCGCGCACTTTGAGGAGCAGGTCAGATAACCCTGGATAACTTTTCAGGAAGCACTGCACCACCAGGTTTAAGATGTGAGCCAGGCAAGGAATGTGTTTCAGTTGGGAAAGGGAGATGGCAGCCATGAAATTCCTTCCGTTATCACTCACTACCTTACCTGCCTCAAGATCTACAGTGCCCAGCCACGACTGCGTTTCTTTCTGCAAGAACTCGGACAGAACTTCCGCGGTGTGTCTGTTGTCGCCCAAACACTTCATAGCCAATACAGCCTGCTGATGCTTGCCAGTAGCTGCCCCACAATGGGACAACTGGTGTGCAACAGTGGCAGCTGCGGATGGAGTGGTTGTGCGACTGCAGTCTGTGGACGAGCTCTCGCTTCTGCAGGAGGACGAGGAGGAGGAGGAGGGGGTGCGAACGGCTACAGCCAACTGTTTCCTAGACCGTGGGCTAGGCAGAGCTGTCCCAAAATTGCTGTCCCCTGTGGACCCTGCATCCACCACATTCACCCAGTGTGCCGTGATGGACACGTAACATCCCTGGCCATGCCTACTGGTCCACGCATCTGTTGTCAGGTGCACCTTTGTACTCACAGATTGCCTGAGTGCATGGACGATGCGCTCTTTAACATGATGGTGGAGGGCTGGGATGGCTTTTCTCGAACAGAAGTGTCGATTCGGTAGCTCGTAGCATGGTTCAGCGTAGTCCATCAGGGCTTTGAAAGCTTTGCTTTCAACTAACCGGTAGGGCATCATCTCTAACGAGATTAGTCTAGCTATGTGGGCGTTTAAACCCTGTGTACGCGGATGCGAGGCTAAGTACTTCCTTTTTCTAACCAGAGTCTCATGTAGGGTGAGCTGGACTGGAGAGCTGGAGATCGTTGAACTAGCAGGGGTGCCGGTGGACATGGCAGACTGAGAGACGGTTGGAGACGGTATTGTTGCCGCCGGTGCCCTAGATGCAGTGTATCCTACTACGAAACCGGTGATTCCCTGACCCTGACTGCTTTGGCCTGGCAAAGAAACCTGCACAGATACTGCAGGTGGTGCGGAAAATGGTGGCCTTACACTGACAGAAGGGATGTAGCGTTTCTGACTAGCTTCATTGGCCGAGGGTGCTACAACCTTAAGGGACGTTTGGTAGTTAGTCCAGGCTTGCAAATGCATGGTGGTTAAATGTCTATGCATGCAACTTGTATTTAGACTTTTCAGATTCTGACCTCTGCTTAAGGTAGTTGAACATATTTGACAGATGACTTTGCGCTGATCAATTGGATGTTGTTTAAAAAAATGCCAGACTGCACTCTTTCTAGCATCGGATCCCTTTTCAGGCATTGCAGACTGAGCTTTAACCGGATGGCCACGCTGTCCTCCAACAGGTTTTGGCTTTGCCATGCATTTTGGGTCATCTACGGGCCCGGCAGATGGAACCTGTTGCGATGTTGATGCCTGCTGCGGCCCCTCCTCCTCCGCTTCAGAACTACTGCCTCCTGCACCCTGTTCCCCCAATGGCTGCCAATCGGGGTCAACAACTGGGTCATCTATAACCTCCTCTTCTAGCTCGTGTGCAACTTCATCTGTGTCACCGTGTAAGTTGGTGGTATAGCGTTCGTGACGGGGCAACATAGTCTCATCAGGGTCTGATTCTGGATCAGTACCCTGCGAGGGCAATGTTGTGGTCTGAGTCAAAGGACCAGCATAGTAGTCTGACTGTGGCTGTGCATCAGTGCACTCCATGTCCGATTCAACTTGTAATGGGCATGGCCTGTTAACTGTTTCACTTTCTAAGCCAGGGACGGTATGTGTAAAGATCTCCATGGAGTAACCCGTTGTGTCGCCTGCTGCATCCTTCTCTGTTGCTGTTTTTGCTGAAGAGGACAAGGAAGCGACTTGTCCCTGACCGTGAACATCCACTAACGACGCGCTGCTTTTACATTTACCAGTTTCAGAAGAGGAGGCAAAAGAGCTAGAGGCTGAGTCAGCAAAGTAAGCCAAAACTTGCTCTTGCTGCTCCGGCTTTAAAAGCGGTTCTCCTACTCCCAGAAAAGGGAGCGTTCGAGGCCTTGTGTAGCCAGACGACGAACCTGGCTCCACAGCTCGACACTTAGGTACTATATTGTTTTTCCCACGACCACCCGATGCTCCACTACCACTACCATCATTACCAGCTGGCAATGAACGCCCACGGCCACGACCTCTTCCACCTGACTTCCTCATTGTTTTAAAAAAGTCACCAAACTAACGGTATTTGTTACTGTCAAACAACTTACAAGGTGAACTCTAACTTCTGTATGATTTAGATATCCCTTTATAGGTGGGTGAGACCGCAAGGAAAATCAGGCACGATGTTACACACTCTGTTTTCTGTGTCACTAAATGAGAGAGATGCCACACACGCAGGACTGTCACTCAAGCACAAAGGCCAATATTAATCTCGCACTGTTTATTATTTTTTTCAGGGAGAATTTAGATACCAAATTTAAAAAAAAAAAAAACTAGGCTTTCTATGGCCCACTATTTAAGAGAGATGGCACACTCAGGACTGGCAGACAAGCAGAAAGGCAAATATTAATCTCCCAGGTTTTTTTTTATTTTTTAAGGGAGAATTTAGATACCAAATTTAAAAAAAAACAACTATGCTTTCTATGGCCCACTATTTAAGAGAGATGGCACACTCAGGACTGGCAGACAAGCAGAAAGGCCAATATTAATCTCCCACTGTTTTTTTTTTTCAGGGAGAATTTAGATACCAAATTAAAAAAAAAAAACACAGGCTTTCTATGGCCCACTATTTAAGAGAGATGGCACACTCAGGACTGGCACACAAGCAGAAAGGCCAATATTAATCTCCCACGTTTTTTTTTTTTTCAGGTAGAATTTAGATACCAAATTTAAAAAAAAAAACACTAGGCTTTCTATGGCCCACTATTTAAGAGAGATGGTGTTAGGTCTCGAGTTCCCGCTTCTGCACAGGGGGAATATCGAGTCATCTCCGCTGCGGTCTCCCATTCTTATCCAGCCGCAGTGGAGTCTGCTCAGCAGGGACGTCGGTCCCAGCGTCTTGCTCAGTCTCACTCTGTACAGAGAGTTACTGCTGCTTCTTCAGCTTCTGCCATTAAAGCTGGTGCTGGTCAGCAGCGAGCGGACTTCTCTGGGACTAAGTCCTTGTCTGCACACACTGAGCATGCCCAGGGCAAGATCTCCCGTTGGAGATCGAGGGTCATGTGCTCAGGCTCTGCAGCACATTCCATTGGTCCTCTTGGCAGGTCTTGGAAGGGCAAAGTTTCTGTGGCCACTTCCTGTGCTGCAGCTATATAAACTGCGCATGACCGCACGGCCATGCGCTAGTGTACATTTGATTACGTGTGTTTGTTGTGAGTGCAAGTCGCCCTTCCCTATTGAATGTCTGTTCGCGGAAGGTGTATGGTTGCTATCTAGCGCCCGACTTATCCTACAGCACTAATCACACGTTACAGCGTCCAGTTGCTGTGACCGCCAGTACGGCGCCGTGCACTTCCTCTGTGCTTTCCTTACCCAAGCCTGGGTGGTTAGTGGCGTTCGTCAGTGCGGCACCGCATGCACTCTTGTGCCCTAATATTGTTATTCAGCTTCCTTACACACCCTGTTGCGGTGTTGTGCCAGCAAGGGTCTAATCGGACTTCAATCCTAGTTGGGGTTGAGTTCGCTGACTACTTGCTCGCCTTCTATGTGCGGTACCGCGATCCTGTGACGCAACAGGATCGCTTCCTTCACGCTGGGTGAAGTTTAACCCACGTGTGTATACTTATGAGTACCGCCATATAGTCCGTCATTACTTAGCAGCAGGTTCCATCTCTGCACGGTGGACCCCGGGCTGCGAACGCACCATACACTATCTGTCTTATTATTTGGTGCGTTCCGCTAGCCCTAACAGATGGCACACTCAGGACTGGCACACAAGCAGAAAGGCCAATATTAATCTCCCACGTTTTTTTTTTTTTCAGGTAGAATTTAGATACCAAATTTAAAAAAAAAAACACTAGGCTTTCTATGGCCCACTATTTAAGAGAGATGGTGTTAGGTCTCGAGTTCCCGCTTCTGCACAGGGGGAATATCGAGTCATCTCCGCTGCGGTCTCCCATTCTTATCCAGTCGCAGTGGAGTCTGCTCAGCAGGGACGTCGGTCCCAGCGTCTTGCTCAGTCTCACTCTGTACAGAGAGTTACTGCTGCTTCTTCAGCTTCTGCCATTAAAGCTGGTGCTGGTCAGCAGCGAGCGGACTTCTCTGGGACTAAGTCCTTGTCTGCACACACTGAGCATGCCCAGGGCAAGATCTCCCGTTGGAGATCGAGGGTCATGTGCTCAGGCTCTGCAGCACATCTCTGCACGGTGGACCCCGGGCTGCGAACGCACCATACACTATCTGTCTTATTATTTGGTGCGTTCCGCTAGCCCTAACAGATGGCACACTCAGGACTGGCACACAAGCAGAAAGGCCAATATTAATCTCCCACGTTTTTTTTTATTTTTTCAGGGAGAATTTAGGTACCAAATTTAAAAAAAAAAACACTAGGCTTTCTATGGCCCACTATTTAAGAGAGATGGCACACTCAGGACTGGCACACAAGCAGAAAGGCCAATATTAATCTCCCACGTTTTTTTTTATTTTTTCAGGGAGAATTTAGATACCAAATTTAAAAAAAAACACTAATCTTTCTATGGCCCACTATTTAAGAGAGATGGCACACTCAGGACTGGCACACAAGCAGAAAGGCAAATATTAATCTCCCACTGTTTTTTTTTTTCAGGGAGAATTTAGATACCAAATTAAAAAAAAACCACTAGGCTTTCTATGGCCCACTATTTAAGAGAGATGGCACACTCAGGACTGGCAGACAAGCAGAAAGGCCAATATTAATCTCCCACTGTTTTTTTTTTTTTTCAGGGAGAATTTAGATGCCAAATTAAAAAAAAAAACACTAGGCTTTCTCTGGCCCACTATTTAAGAGAGATGGCACACTCAGGACTGGCACACAAGCAGAAAGGCCAATATTAATCTCCCACGTTTTTTTTTATTTTTTCAGGGAGAATTTAGATACCAAATTTAAAAAAAAACACTAGGCTTTCTATGGCCCACTATTTAAGAGAGATGGCACACTCAGGACTGGCAGACAAGCAGAAAGGCAAATATTAATCTCCCACTGTTTTTTTTTTTTTTCAGGGAGAATTTAGATACCAAATTAAAAAAAAAAACACTAGGCTTTCTATGGCCCTCTATTTAAGAGAGATGGCACACTCAGGACTGGCACACAAGCAGAAAGGCCAATATTAATCTCCCACGTTTTAATTTTTCAAGGAGAATTTAGATACCAAATTAAAAAAAAAAAACACTAGGCTTTCTATGGCCCACTATTTAAGAGAGATGGCACACTCAGGACTGGCAGACAAGCAGAAAGGCAAATATTAATCTCCCACTGTGTTAGGGACTGGCGGAACGCACCAAGAATCAGATGTTATGGTATTAGGTGCGTTCGCAGTCCGAGGTCCACCGTGCAGGTAAAAGACCCTGCTGCTAGTAAGACGGACTATATGGCGGTACTTAGTATACACACATGGGTTAACTTCACCCTGCGTGAAGGAAGCGATCCTGTTGCGTCACAGGACCGCAGTACCGCACATAAAGCGCGAGCAAGAAGTCAGCGGACTCAACCCCTACACAGGATTGAAGTCCGATTAGACACTTGCTGGCACAACACCGCAACTCGGTGTGTCAGAGGAACATAAATAATAATATTAAGGCACAAGAGTGCGTGCGGTGCCGCACTGACGGACGCCACTAACCACCCAGGCTTGGGTCAGGAAAGCGCAGAGCAAGCGCACAGCGCCGTACTGGCGGACACAGCAACTGGTAGCTGTAATGTGTGTTTCGTGCTGTTGGATAAGTCGGGCGCTAGATAGCAAACATACACCTTCCGCGAACAGACATTCAATTGGGAGGGTTATTTAAAGAGCGACTTTCACTCACAACACACACACATATTTACAAGACAATACTAGCGCATGGCCGTGCGGTCATGCGCAGTTTATATAGCTGCAGCACAGGAAACAGCTACAGAAGTTTTGCCCTTTCAGGACCTGCCAAAAGGACCAATGGGATGTGCTGCAGTACCTGAGCATGTGACCCTCGATCTTTAATGGGAGATCCTGCCCTGGGCATGCTCAGACAGAGAAAAGCAGGACTTAGATCCAGAAACGTCAGCTCGCCGCTGCCCAGCACTGGCTTCAATGGCAGAAGCAGGAAAAGCAGCAGTAACTCTTCGCACAGAGTCAGACTGAGCGAGACGCTGGGATCGACGTCCCTGCTGAACAGACTCCACTGCGGCTGGAGAAGAATGGGAGACCGCAGCGGAGACGGATCGAGATTCCCCCTGTGCAGCAGAGGAAACTCGACTCCTAACATTACCCCCCCTCATAGGGCCCCCCCCCCTCCCTGGGCCTCGCTACGTTCGAAGGCAGCAATGAGCTGCGGGGCCCGAATGTGCTCAACAGGCTCCCTGGACCTGTCCTCGGGGCCATAACCCTTCCAGTCCACCAAATAAAGTTTTTTGCCATGTACCACCTTGAACCCCAAAATAGCGTTCACCTCATAATTAGTGTTGAGCGATACCGTCCGATACTTGAAAGTATCGGTATCAGATAGTATCGGCCGATACCCGAAAAATATCGGATATCGCCGATACCGATATCTGATACCAATACAAGTCAATGGGACATCAAGTATCGGAAGGTATTCTCATGGTTCCCAGGGTCTGAAGGAGAGGAAACTCTCCTTCAGGCCCTGGGATCCATAGGGATGTGTAAAATAAAGAATTAAAATAAAAAATATTGATATGCTCACCTCTCCGGCGGCCCCTGGACTTCACACTGCTAACCGGGAGGCTTCTTTGTTTAAAAAGCGCGCCTTTCGGACCTGTGAATGACGTCCCGGCTTCTGATTGGTCGCGTGCCGCCCATGTGACCGGCACGCGACCAATCAGAGGCCGCGACGTCATTCACAGGTCCTCAATTCCTATAATTAGCAGTTTTGTGAATGAGAATGACGTCGCGGCTTCTGATTGGCCGCGTGCCGGTCACATGGGCGGCACGCGGCCAATCAGAAGCCGCGACGTCATTCTCATTCACAAAACTGCTAATTCTAGGAATTGAGGACCTGCGAATGACGTCGCGGCCTCTGATTGGTCGCGTGCCGGTCACATGGGCGGCACGCGACCAATCAGAAGCCGGGACGTCATTCACCGGTCCGAAAGGCGCGCTTTTTAAACAAAGAAGCCTCCCGGATAGCAGCGTGAAGTCCAGGGGCCGCCGGAGAGGTGAGCATATCAATATTTTTTATTTTAATTCTTTATTTTACACATCCCTATTGATTCGATACCGATACCCGATATCACAAAAATATCGGATCTCGGTATCGGAATTCCTATACCGCAAATATCGGCCGATACCCGATACTTGCGGTATTGGAATGCTCAACACTACTCATAATCGTCCGTAGACGAACCCGATGTCCCAGCAGATGACTTGGAAAACCGGGACATATACACGGGTTTCAAGAGGGACACATGAAAGGTGTCGATGATACCCAGGCGTGGCGGAAGGGCCAAACGATAGACCACAGGACTAACCTGCTTGAGGACCTTGAATGGGCCCAAGTAGCGAGGAGCAAATTTAGTGGACTCAACTCGCAGCCTGATGTTACGGGCGGAGAGCCACACTAAATCGCCAGGAGCAAAGGTCGGGGCAGGGCGCCGATGTGCATCGGCGGAGGACCTCATTCTCTCCTTCGAGGCCCGAATGGCATCCTGAGTGCAGTCCCAAATGTCCCGTGCCTCCACTGCCCAGTCTGCCACCCTGGAGTTAGCAGAGGACACGGGCATAGGCACAGGAACCCGCGGATGCTGGCCGTAATTAAGGAGGAAAGGAGTCTGACCGGTGGAGTCGGCTACAGCGTTATTAAGGGCGAAGTCTGCCCATGGTAATAAAGATGCCCAGTCATCCTGCCTGGCAGAAACAAAATGTCGTAGATATGTGACCAGAGTCTGATTGGCCCTCTCTACCAACCCATTCGTCTCGGGATGATATGCGGAAGAGAGATTTAACTCAATGCTGAGAAGACGACAAAGCTCTCTCTAGAACCGAGACGCAAACTGGGGACCCCGGTCACTGACAATTTTGTCTGGCATGCCGTGTAGGCGGAAGATGTGTCTTATGAACAACGCTGCCAAGGCCCGTGCAGAAGGTAACCGTGAGAGCGGCACCAAATGCACCATTTTCGAGAAATGATCGGTAATAACCCAAATGATGGTACAGCCGCGAGACTTGGGCAAACCCACTACAAAATCCATCCCGACCATCTCCCAGGGCCTGTCTGCCACCGGCAAGGGATAGAGTAACCCAGACGGCCGTTGTCGAGGAGACTTATTTTTGGCGCATGAGACACACGCCAGAACGTAATCTCTGACATCTCGGAGCATATGCGGCCACCAGTACGTCCTCGCCAGCAGCTCAGATGTCCTTTTTGTCCCAAAGTGTCCACCCACCCTGGAGGAATGAGCCCAAGAGAGAACCTCCGGTCGCAAATTTATGGGCACAAAAGTCTTGCCCGGAGGCACAGACTCAAGCGACACCGGAGCCACAGTTCTCAAGCTCTCAGAAGGAACAATAAGCCGAGGCTCTCCTTCCTCCTCCTCAGATGACACAACAGAGCGAGAAAGAGCATCAGCTCGAATATTCTTCTCCCCAGCGAGATAATGGAGGGTGAAGTGGAATCGGGAGAAGAATAAGGACCATCTGGCCTGGCGAGAATTTAGCCGCTGGGCTGTTTGCAAATAGAGCAAATTTTTGTGGTCTGTAAAAACTTGAAAGGGAAAACGAGCCCCCTCCAAGAGATGTCTCCACTCTGAGAAAGCCAATTTCATCGCTAGCAACTCCCTGTCCCCGATGGAATAATTCCTCTCCGCTGGTGTGAAGGTCTTGGAGAAGAAGAAGCACGGATGCTTCCGACCTTGAGCATCCTTTTGGAAGAGGACTGCTCCAGCACCAACGGAAGAGGCATCCACCTCCATTATAAACGGCTTATCGACATCGGGACGATGTAGGATGGGAGCGCTAGCAAAATGAGACTTAGTAGAAGAAAAGGCCTTGGAGACCTCTTCAGACCACACTTTGGGATTTGCTCCCTTCTTGGTGAGGGCTACCAAGGGAGCTACCAAAGTTGAGAAATGGGGAATGAACTGGCGGTAATAATTAATGAACCCCATAAAGCGCTGCACCGCTTTAAGTGAATGGGGTTCTTGCCAGTCCATCACAGCCTGTAGTTTGGCAGGATCCATAGCCAATCCCTGGGCAGAGATGATATAGCCCAGGAAAGGTAAAGACTCCTGCTCAAACACACACTTCTCCAACTTTGCGTAAAGAGAGTTTGCCCGTAAGAGGTCGAAGACTCTGCCAACATCTCTCCGGTGGGAGTCAATATCTGGAGAGAAGATGAGAATATCATCCAGATAGACTACGACCGAGGTGGAAAGCATATCCCGGAAGATGTCGTTGACAAAGTCTTGGAAAACGGCTGGGGCATTACAGAGCCCGAAGGGCATCACCAGATACTCATAGTGCCCATCTCTGGTGTTAAACGCCGTCTTTCATTCGTCCCCCTTACGGATGCGAATCAGGTTATAAGCTCCCCGCAGGTCTAATTTGGTAAATACCTTAGCTCCCCGTAGCCTATCAAAAAGCTCAGAAATCAGGGGCAGCGGGTACTTATTCTTAACGGTGATGGCATTAAGACCCCTGTAGTCTATGCAAGGACGCAACTCTCCATTCTTCTTCTGTACGAAGAAGAACCCTGCCCCTGCTGGTGACACTGACTTCCTAATAAACCCTCTTGCCAAATTCTCCTGGATGTACTGGGACATAGCCTCCGTTTCCGGGAGAGAGAGGGGATAGACACGTCCCCGAGGAGGTTCTGCTCCAGGCAAGAGATCTATAGGACAGTCATAGGGACGGTGAGGCGGAAGGGTCTATGCGGCCTTTTTGGAGAAGACGTCTGCATAAGACCAATAGTATTTGGGGAGAGTAGAGAGATCTGTGGGCATCTCAGTGGTGGAAACCTGAACGCACTCTTTCACACATCTGCCCTTACAGGATTCACTCCAACCCAATATCCTCCCAGAGGTACACTCAATATGTGGGGAGTGGAAACGGAGCCAGGGTATTCCCAGCAGAATCTCATCCATTCCCTCGGGAAGGACAAGAAGGGAAATAATCTCCTGGTGGGATGGGGACATGGCTAACGTGAAAGGGACAGTCTGATGTGTGATCTGTAGCGGAAGTGTCGACCCATTCACCACTCTAACGGTTACTGGTTTGGCAAGCATAACCAGGGGTACTGTGTGGCGCAGAGCAAAAGCAGAAGACATAAAATTTCCTTCTGCTCCTGAATCCACACAAAGCTCTACTGCAAGAGTGGATGTGCCTAACAGGATTGTCCCTTTAAAGGACAATTTGGAGGAAAATGCCGCTGTGTCCAGTGAACCTCCTCCAATGGTCACTAGACGCGATCGTTTTCCCGACCGCCGTGGACATTTATTAGCGTAATGTCCCGGTTGCTGGCAATTTTTACACACCACAGGTACTCGAGCGGTCTGAGACCTAGGTCCCGCTCGAGAAACCTCCATGGCCTCATGGGAGTCAGACGCCATAACAGGAGATTCTAGAGGTTTGGCAAAGGTGGGAGCCAGCCGAAACTTCTGCCTACACTGGGTCCGCTCCAACCTCCGCTTGTTAAAACGGAGATCGATGCGGGTAGCTATAGTAATAAGCTCCTCCAGTGTGGCGGAAATCTCCCTGGTGGCCAAGGCGTCCTTTACATGATCTGCCAGTCCTTTCCAGAACACCGGAATAAGGACTTTATCCGGCCATTCCAGCTCAGAAGCTAGAGTCCGGAATAGGATGGCGAACTGGCTGACCATGGACGAAGCCTGAGTAATTGCCAACAATTGGAGCGCGGTATCGTGGGTGACACGGGGTCCCAAAAAGACCTGCCTCAGAGCGTCCAGGAAGATAGGAGCACTCTGTACCACACGATCACCACGTTCCCAAAGCGGCGTTGCCCACTCCAACGCCCTGCCCGACAAAAGAGACAAGATGAATCCCACCCTCGCCCGTTCCGTAGGAAAACGTGCAGCCAGCAGCTCGAGATTTATGGCGCACTGGCTCACGAATCCCAGACATAGCTTACTGTCACCAGCAAACTTGTCTGGAAGCGGGAGATGGGATAAGGTCGGAGCAGGAGTGGCAGCGGACAAACTGGCTGCAACTGCACTTGCAGCCTGAACAGCGACAGCAGTAACATCCACAGCTGAGGTTGCACGCTCTAGAGCCGCCAACCTACCCTCCAGCTGTTGGATGTACCGCTGTGAACGCTGATCGTCCGTCATTACTAGCCAGACCTTGGCGCTAGTATTCTGTTAGGGACTGGCGTAACGCATCAAGAATCAGATGTTATGGTATTAGGTGCGTTCGGAGTCCGAGGTCCACCGTGCAGGTAAAAGACCCTGCTGCTAGTAAGACGGACTATATGGCGGTACTAAGTATACACACATGGGTTAACTTCACCCTGCGTGAAGGAAGCGATCCTGTTGCGTCACAGGACCGCAGTACCGCACATAAAGCGCGAGCAAGAAGTCAGCGGACTCAACCCCTACACAGAATTGAAGTCCGATTAGACACTTGCTGGCACAACACCGCAACTGGGTGTGTCAGAGGAACATAAATAATAATATTAAGGCACAAGAGTGCGTGCGGTGCCGCACTGACGGACGCCACTAACCACCCAGGCTTGGGTCAGGAAAGCGCAGAGCAAGCGCACAGCGCCGTACTGGCGGACACAGCAACTGGTAGCTGTAATGTGTGTTTCGTGCTGTTGGATAAGTCGGGCGCTAGATAGCAAACATACACGTTCCGCGAACAGATATTCAATAGGGAGGGTTATTTAAAGAGCGACTTTCACTCACAACACACACACATATTTACAAGACAATACTAGCGCATGGCCGTGCGGTCATGCGCAGTTTATATAGCTGCAGCACAGGAAACAGCTACAGAAGTTTTGCCCTTTCAGGACCTGCCAAAAGGACCAATGGGATGTGCTGCAGTACCTGAGCATGTAACCCTCGATCTTTAATGGGAGATCCTGCCCTGGGCATGCTCAGACAGAGAAAAGCAGGACTTAGATCCAGAAACGTCCACTCGCCGCTGCCCAGCACTGGCTTCAATGGCAGAAGCAGGAAAAGCAGCAGTAACTCTTCGCACAGAGTCAGACTGAGCGAGACGCTGGGATCGACGTCCCTGCTGAGCAGACTCCTCTGCGTCTGGAGAAGAATGGGAGACCGCAGCGGAGACGGATCGAGATTCCCCCTGTGCAGCAGAGGAAACTCGACTCCTAACACACTGGTTTTTTTTTTTCAGGGAGAATTTAGATACCAAATTTAAAAAAAAACACTAGGCTTACTATGGCCCACTTTTTAAGAGAGATGGCACACTCAGGACTGGCAGACAAGCAGAAAGGCCAATATTAATCTCCCACTGTTTTTTTTTTTCAGGGAGAATTTAGATACCAAATTTTTTTTAAAAAACACTAGGCTTTCTATGGCCCACTATTTAAGAGAGATGGCACACTCAGGACTGGCACACAAGCAGAAAGGCCAATATTAATCTCCCACGTTTTTTTTATTTTTTCAGGGAGAATTTAGATACCAAATTAAAAAAAAAAACACTAGGCTCTCTATGGCCCACTATTTAAGAGAGATGGCACACTCAGGACTGGCAGACAAGCATAAGGGCAAATATTAATCTCCCACTGTTTTTTTTTTTTCAGGGAGAATTTAGATACCAAATTTAAAAAAAAAACACTAGGCTTTCTATGGCCCACTATTTAAGAGAGATGGCACACTCAGGACTGTCACACAAGCAGAAAGGCCAATATTAATCTCCCACATTTTTTTTAATTTTTCCAGGGAGAATTTAGATACCAAATTTAAAAAAAAAACACTAGGCTTTCTATGGCCCACTATTTAAGAGAGATGGCACACTCAGGACTGGCACACAAGTAGAAAGGCCAATATTAATCTCCCACGTTTTTTTTATTTTTTCAGGCAGAATTTAGATACCAAATTTAAAAAAAAATAACACTAGGCTTTCTATGGCCCTCTATTTAAGAGAGATGGCACACTCAGGACTGGCACACAAGCAGAAAGGCCAATATTAATCTCCCACGTTTTTGTTTATTTTTTCAGGGAGAATTTAGATACCAAATTTAAAAAAAATAACACTAGGCTTTCTATGGCCCACTATTTAAGAGAGATGGCACACTCAGGGCTGGCACACAAGCAGAAAGGCCAATATTAATCTCCCACTTTTTTTCATTTTTTCAGGGAGAATTTAGATACCAAATTTAAAAAAAAAAAAAACTAGGCTTTCTATGGCCCACTATTTAAGAGAGATGGCACACTCAGGACTGGCAGACAAGCAGAAAGGCAAATATTAATCTCCCACGTTTTTTTTTATTTTTTCAGGGAGAATTTAGATACCAAATTTAAAAATAAACACTAGGCTTTCTATGGCCCACTATTTAAGAGAGATGGCACACTCAGGACTGGCAGACAAGCAGAAAGGCAAATATTAATCTCCCACTGTTTTTTTTTTTTTCAGGGAGAATATAGATACCAAATTAAAAAAAAAACACTAGGCTCTCTATGGCCCACTATTTAAGAGAGATGGCACACTCAGGACTGGCAGACAAGCATAAGGGCAAATATTAATCTCCCACTGTTTTTTTTTTTTTCAGGGAGAATTTAGATACCAAATTTAAAAAAAAAACACTAGGCTTTCTATGGCCCACTATTTAAGAGAGATGGCACACTCAGGACTGTCACACAAGCAGAAAGGCCAATATTAATCTCCCACATTTTTTTAATTTTTCCAGGCAGAATTTAGATACCAAATTAAAAAAAAAAACACTAGGCTTTCTATGGCCCACTATTTAAGAGAGATGGCACACTCAGGACTGGCACACAAGCAGAAAGGCCAATATTAATCTCCCACGTTTTTGTTTATTTTTTCAGGGAGAATTTAGATACCAAATTTAAAAAAAATAACACTAGGCTTTCTATGGCCCACTATTTAAGAGAGATGGCACACTCAGGACTGGCACACAAGCAGAAAGGCCAATATTAATCTCCCACGTTTTTTTTTATTTTTTCAGGGAGAATTTAGATACCAAATTTAAAAAAAAAACAACTAGGCTTTCTATGGCCCACTATTTAAGAGAGATGGCACACTCAGGACTGGCAGACAAGCAGAAAGGCAAATATTAATCTCCCACTGTTTTTTTTGTTTTCAGGGAGAATTTAGATACCAAATTAAAAAAAAAAAACACTAGGCTCTCTATGGCCCACTATGTAAGAGAGATGGCACACTCAGGACTGGCAGACAAGCATAAGGGCAAATATTAATCTCCCACTGTTTTTTTTTTTTTCAGGGAGAATTTAGATACCAAATTTAAAAAAAAAACACTAGGCTTTCTATGGCCCACTATTTAAGAGAGATGGCACACTCAGGACTGTCACACAAGCAGAAAGGCCAATATTAATCTCCCACATTTTTTTTAATTTTTCCAGGGAGAATTTAGATACCAAATTTAAAAAAAAAACACTAGGCTTTCTATGGCCCACTATGTAAGAGAGATGGCACACTCATGACTGGCACACAAGCAGAAAGGCCAATATTAATCTCCCACGTTTTTTTTATTTTTTCAGGGAGAATTTAGATACCAAATTAAAAAAAAAAAAACACTAGGCTTTCTATGGCCCACTATTTAAGAGAGATGGCACACTCAGGACTGGCAGACAAGCAGAAAGGCAAATATTAATCTCCCACGTTTTTTTTTATTTTTTCAGGGAGAATTTAGATACCAAATTTAAAAAAAAAATAGGCTTTCTATGGCCCACTATTTAAGAGAGATGGCACACACAGGACTGGCACTCTAGCAGAAATGCCAATCTTGATCTCCCACAACTTATTTTTTTAGGGAGAATTAAAAACAAAAAAAACAGGGACTGTCCTACAATTACTATCTCCCAGCAGTAATCTCAGCCAGGTATGGCAGGCAGCAATAAGAAGGAGTGGACTGCTGCACAAATTAAATCAAAAGTGTGGACAAACAAAAAAGATAGCTGTGCAGAAAGGAAGGAACAACAGGATTTGTGCTTTGAAAAAAGCAGTTGGTTCGCACAGCGGTGTACACACAGCAATGCAGCTATCAGGGAGCCTTCTAGGGCAGCCCAATGAGCTACAGCGCTGAGGGGAAAAAAATGTAGCTTCCACTGTCCCTGCAAACAAAAGGTGGTGTTGGACAGTGGAAATCGCTACAGCACAAGCGGTTTGGTGGTTAATGGACCCTGCCTAACGCTATCCCTGCTTCTGAAGAAGCGGCAGCAACCTCTCCCTATGCTCAGATCAGCAGCAGTAAGATGGCGGTCGGCGGGAACGCCTCTTTATAGCCCCTGTGACGCCGCAGACAGCAAGCCAATCACTGCAATGCCCTTCTCTAAGATGGTGGGGACCAGGACCTATGTCATCACGCTGCCCACACTCTGCGTCCACCTTCATTGGCTGAGAAATGGCGCTTTTAGCGTCACTGAAACGCAACTTTGGCGTGAAAGTCGCGTACCGCATGGCCGACACCACACAGGGGTCGGGTTTCGTGAAACCCGACTGTGCCAAAAGTCAGCGACTTTTGAAAATGAACGATCCGTTTCGCTCAACCCTAGTATTGAGCATCATGTGTGGCCATTATACACTATTGAGCATCATGTAGGGTCATTATACAGTATGTGGTGCACTGCGTAGCCATTATACAGTATAGAGCATCATGTGTGGCCATTATACAGTATTGAGCATCATGTGTGGCCATTATAAAGTATGGAGCAGTGTGTGCCTATTTTTTTTTGTTTATAATTATAGTTTATGAAACAGTGTAATTAGCAGTGCTAAATGGGTGTGGTTGGGACGTGGATATGGGTGTGACTAGTTGTGAAGAGTGTGTGCGGCCAGAGGCGTGGCCTAAACTTTGCCGTGGCGCCCTACGCGCCGCAAACTTTATACCTCTTTCCCTTCTTCAAAAGTTGGGAGGTATGGTACCGCATTTGCCAGATCATGGCAAGTGCCGCAAATCCCATAGGGAATGAATGAGGTCAAACGCAGTGTTGCTATAAGTGATCCGTTACACGGCAGATGCAGAAAAACTGCCCGATCTGCTGCAAAAGGCTACTTTCACATCAGCGATTCTTGCCAAAGTCACTGCCGATAGTGTCATACTCACCAAAGGGGGAGGCAGCACTAAAAGTGCCTAGGGCAGCAGAAACTTTAAATATACGGCCCTGCCCACAGCTTCTGAATACAAAGTATAATACCCCCAGCCTATCTGTACAAAGTATGATGCTCCACAGTTCCTTACTAGAGTTGAGCGACTTTTAGTTTTTTAGGGTCGAGTCGGGTTTCGCAAAACCCGACTATCTCAACAGTCGAGTCGAGTGGAAACGGCCGATTATCGCGAAAAGTCAGGGATCGACCGAAACACGAAACCCAATGCAAGTCAATGGGGGAGCATAGTCGGCAGTGAGTGGAGGCCAGGAAAGCACGTACAGTGCCCATTTTAATGGCAAAAACATCCATTCTTGTTACTGAAGCTTGTCAATCTTAATTTACCTAATAATAATAGTAAGGCATTGGAAATTGGGGGTCATTTGGCTAAAGTTGTGGGGGGTAGGGCTGGTTCAAGTATTTAGTGGGCCCAGGAAATCTGGACCACGTCACAGCAGTGGAGCAGGGAGAGGTAAGTATTTCAACTTTGCAAGTGCTGTGATTCTGAGCAAGCAGGGGGGCCCACTCGTTGGCATTGGCACTGGCACAGGGCCCCTCAAAGTACGGCGGTGTGTTTGTATGGCGGGGGCGCCTCCCACCGGCAGCGACACTTTTGCGTACTATGAGGGGCCCTGTGCCAGTGACGTCGCCAATGAGTATTCCTCCCCCCACCTGATGAAGGAACCTGCACTTTCATCTGCACCTTCCTCTTTGTCCCCGTGTAAGGTGGTATGGTATGCGGGAAGAGGAACCTGACTTTCAGCAGGGTCACAATCTTGCTGTGTAGCGTGCATGGGGAATGTTGCGTTATGGGTCAATGTACCAGCAGGCTCATCTATCACTGGCTGGGCAATGGGCAGGATGAGGAGGAAACACAGATATAGGCCCAAAGAATAAAGTGGGCTAAATGCAGTTCAAAATTGGTAACAGGACTAACCAGGGGGCATTGCAGTGGAGGACAACTGTAATGAGAGGCTGACACAGAGAGTAGGCCCAAATCAGTAAGTAGTCTAAATGCAGTTCAAAATTGGCAACAGTAGTAAACAGGCGGCACAGCTTTGTTCAGTGGAGGAGAACAGCAAGGAGCGGCAGACACCGATAGTAGGCCCCAACCCAACTAGTAGGCCAAATGCAGTTGTTCCATTTAACAACTATTTAACAAGAGCCTGAAGATAGAAGCTCAGGAAAGGCAACCTGGAGAACACCTTGGAGCGGAAGACACCGTCTCTACAACCCAGACCCAACTTGTAGGCCTAATGCAGTGTTGTTCCAACAACTACTTAACGAGAGCTAGAAGATATTAGCTATGGAGAGGCAACCTGGAGAACACCTTGGAGCGGAAGACACCGTCTCTACAACCCAGACCCAACTTGTAGGCCTAATGCAGTGTTGTTTCAACAACTACTTAACGAGAGCTAGAAGATCGAAGCTATGGAGAGGCAACCTGGAGAACACCTTGGAGCGGCAGACACCGTCTCTACAACCCAGACCCAACTTGTAGGCCTAATGCAGTGTTGTTTCAACAACTACTTAACGAGAGCTAGAAGATCGAAGCTATGGAGAGGCAACCTGGAGAACACCTTGGAGCGGAAGACACCGTCTCTACAACCCAGACCCAACTTGTAGGCCTAATGCAGTGTTGTTTCAACAACTACTTAACGAGAGCTAGAAGATCGAAGCTATGGAGAGGCAACCTGGAGAACACCTTGGAGCGGCAGACACCGTTAGTAGGCCATACCGAAGTAGTAGCCCCAATGCAGTTTTCAAATTCCTATAGGCTGAAAACCAGACTATTGACGCTCACCTTTTTTCAGAGGAGGACAGCTGTATTGAGTGGCGCAGACAGACACAGGTAGTAGGCCTTAAACAAAAAATTTGGCTCAATGCAGTTTAAAAAAGGCTACAGGGGTACACAGGCAGCATTGCTCTGGTCAGTGGAGGACAATTTCAATTATCGACCGCAGACAGACTTAGTACGCCTACAATTAAAAAAAGGATGTTCTATGCAATTTAAAATAGGTTCCAGGGGTACACGGACAGCATTGGTCTGGTCAGTGGAGGACTATTGGAAGGAGGGACCGCAGACAGGCTTAGTAGGCCTAACATAACAAAAGTAGGCTGTAGGCACTTTAAAATAACTTCCAGGGGTACACGGGCAGCAGTGGTGTGGTCAGTGGAGGACTATTGGAAGGAGGGACCGCAGACAGGCTTAGTAGGCCTAACATAACAAAAGTAGGCTGTAGGCACTTTAAAATAGCTTCCGGGGTACACGGGCAGCAGTGGTGTGGTCCGTGGAGGACTATTGGAAGGAGGGACCGCAGACAGGCTTAGTAGGCCTAACATAACAAAAGTAGGATGTAGGCACTTTAAAATAGGTTCCAGGGGTACACGGGCAGCATTGGTCTGGTCAGTGGAGGACTATTGGAAGGAGGGACCGCAGACAGGCTTAGTAGGCCTAACATAACAAAAGTAGGCTGTAGGCACTTTAAAATAGGTTCCAGGGGTACACGGGCAGCAGTGGTCTGGTCAGTGGAGGACTATTGGAAGGAGGGACCGCAGACAGTCTTTGTAGGCCTAACATAACAAAAGTAGGCTGTAGGCACTTTAAAATAGGTTCCAGGGGTACACGGGCAGCAGTGGTCTGGTCAGTGGAGGACTATTGGAAGGAGGGACCGCAGACAGGCTTAGTAGGCGAAACATAACAAAAGTAGGCTCTATGCACTTGGAATTATCTTGCAGGGGTACACAGGCAGCATTGGTGTTGTCAGCGGAGGCCGATTGTAATGAGTGTCTGACAGTTAGCACTCCCAAAAAATAAATAGATGGTAATGTCTCGCAATACAACAAAACCAAAAAACAAAAGCGTGGTATACTTAGGTACAGGGGTGGGCTCCTCTGCTGAGTTTCAGACCTAGTAATTTGGCGCAAAGTATTTACAGGTGTAAATATAGGACACTGCCCCTGACTATTTTAAGTAGCATCATACATGTCAACACATTGGTATTGTCAGTGCCAGGCATTGAAGGATGTCAGCGCATAGACTAAACATTGGTGGAGCTGTGAGAGATAATTTTGCAAATTGTAGAGCACTGTTTGAGCTTGGGGGGAGGGGGAACTGTCTTGTGGCCGGCGGTCCAGGCCCAGGGCCCCTCATGTTACAACGGTGTGTCTGACGTTGGTTGCGCGCCACCACCGCCAGAGACACTTTATTGTACTATGAGGGACACAGTGGCAGTGCCGTCGACGCACACCCACCTCTTCAGACAAACGGCACTCTCACAGGTGCTTGCGCCAAGTGGCAAGACCACGGCCCGTAGGGGGAGTTTGGCCATTTAGGGAGGTGTAAACATGTCGTATGCTGGACAAACAGCTGCTGCAAATTACGAGATTGGAAAACTCAGTCAGAGCAGTCCAGAAGCAAGACCTTTTCATTGGAAAGCTAGGTGTCAGCCGAGAAAGGTGGGGCAAAATAATTCGAAATCCAGTAGTGGTTCATTTTAATGAAGGTTAGATCATCAACATTTTGGGTAGCCAGACGAGTCCTTTTTTCGGTTAATATTGAACCAGCAGCACTGAATACTCTTTCTGATAGCACACTAGCTGCTGGGCAAGCAAGCTCCTGCAATACATATTCTGCCAATTCTGGCCAGGTGTCTAATTTGGATGCCGAGTAATCAAATGGGAATGACGGTTGAGGGAAAACATCAATAAGGGATGAAAAATAGTTAGTAACCATACTGGACAAATGTTGTCTCCTGTCACTTTGAATTGATGCTGCAGTACCTGTCCTGTCTGCGGTCATAGCAAAATCACTCCACAACTTGGTCAGAAAACCCCTCTGTCCAACGCCACTTCTGATTTGTGCACCTCTAACACCTCTGGTCTGCTGCCCCCTGCAGCTCGTGTGAGAACGATCACTGGCGCTGTGTGCTGGGAATGCCTGAATCAAACGGTCAACAAGAGTTGATTGTTTGGTTGCTAATATTTGTTCCACGTTCTCATGTGGCATAATATTTTGCAATTTGCCTTTATAGCGAGGATCAAGGAGGCAGGCCAACCAGTAATCGTCATCGGTCATCATTTTAATAATGCGTGTGTCCCTTTTGAGGATACGTAAGGCATAATCCGCCATGTGGGCCAAAGTTCCAGTTGTCAAATCTGCGGTTGTGCTGGGTTGAGTGGCAGTTACAGGCAAATCTTGTCACTTGTGTCCCTCAAAAAACCAGAACCCGGCCTTGCCACACCACCAATTTCCAGTGGCCCCGGAGAAGCTTCCTCATTTAAAAAATACTCATCCCCATCATCCTCCTCATCCTCCTCCTCCTGTTCGCCCGCTACCTCGTCCTGTACACTGCCCTGACCAGACAATGGCTGACTGTCATCAAGGCTTTCCTCTTCCTCTGCTGCAGACGCCTGCTCCTTTATGTGCGTCAAACTTTGCATCAGCAGACGCATTAGGGGGATGCTCATGCTTATTATGGCGTTGTCTGCACTTACCAGCCGTGTGCATTCCTCAAAACACTGAAGGACTTGACACATGTCTTGTACCTTCGACCACTGCACACCTGACAACTCAATGTCTGCCATCCTACTGCCTGCCTGTGTATGTGTATCCTCCCACAAATACATAACAGCCCGCCTCTGTTCGCACAGTCTCTGAAGCATGTGCAGTGTTGAGTTCAACCTTGTTGCAAATTCGATGATTAGGCGATGCTGGGGAAGGTTCAAAGACCGCTGATAGGTCTGCATACGGCTGGAGTGTACGGGCGAACGGCGGATATGCGAGCAAAGTCCGCGCACTTTGAGGAGCAGGTCGGATAACCCCGGATAACTTTTCAGGAAGCACTGCACCACCAGGTTTAAGGTGTGAGCCCGGCAAGGAATGTGTTTCAGTTGGGAAAGGGCGATGGTAGCCATGAAATTCCTTCCGTTATCACTCACTACCTTGCCTGCCTCAAGCTTCGCTTTCAACTAACCGGTAGGGCATCATCTCTAACGAGATTAGTCTAGCTATGTGGGTGTTCAAACCCTGTGTACGCGGATGCGAGGCTGAGTACTTCCTTTTTCTATCGAGAGTCTCATGTAGGGTGAGCTGGACTGGAGAGCTGGAGATCGTGGAGCTAGCGGGGGTGCCGGTAGACATGGCAGACTGAGAGACGGTTGGAGACGGTATTCTTGCCGGTGCCCTAGATGCAGTGTTTCCTACTACGAAACTGGTGATTCCCTGACCCTGACTGCTTTGGCCTGGCAACGAAACTTGCACAGATACTTCAGGTGGTGCGGAAAATGGTGGCCTTACAGTGACGGAAGGGATGTAGCGTTGCTGACTAGCTTCATTGGCCAAGGCTGCTACAACCTTAAGGGACGTTTGGTTAGTAGTCCAGGCTTGCAAATGCATGGTGGTTAAATGTCTATGCATGCAACTTGCATTTAGACTTTTCAGATTCTGACGGCTGCTTAAGGTAGTTGAACATTTTTGACAGATGACTTTGCGCTGATCAATTGGATGTTGTTTAAAAAAATGCCAGACTGCACTCTTTCTAGCATCGGATACCTTTTCAGGCATTGCAGACTGAGCTTCTTTAACCGGATGGCCACGCTCTCCTCCAACTGGTTTTGGCTTTGCCACATGTTTTGGCCAGATACGGGCCCGGCAGATGGAACCTGTTGCGATGTTGATGCCTGCTGCGGCCCCTCCTCCTCCGCTTCAGAACTACTGCCGCCTGCACCCTGTTCCCCCAATGGCTGCCAATCGGGGTCAACAACTGGGTCATCTATGACCTCCTCTTCTATCTCATGTGCAACTTCGTCTGTGTTACCGTGTAAGCCGGTGGTATAGCGTTTGTGACGGGGCACCATAGTCTCATCAGGGTCTGATTCTGGATCAGTACACTGCGAGGGCAATGTGGTGGTCTGAGTCAAAGGAACAGCATAGTAATCTGGCTGTGGCTGTGCATCTGTGCACTCCATGTCCGATTCAACTTGTAATGGGCATGGCCTGTTAACTGTTTCACTTTCTAACCCAGGAACGGTATGTGTAAAGAGCTCCATGGAGTAACATGTTGTGTCGCCTGACACATCCTTCTCTGTTGTTGTTTTTGCTGAACAGGACAATGGAGCGACTTGTCCCTGAGCGTGAACATCCATTAATGACGCGCTGCTTTTACATTTACCAGTTTCAGAAGAGGAGGCAAAAGAGCTAGAGGCTGAGTCAGCAAGGAAAGCCAAAACTTGCTCTTGCTGCTCCGGCTTTAAAAGCGGTTTTCCTACTCCCAGAAAAGGGAGCGTTCGAGGCCTTGTGTAGCCAGACGACGAACCTGGCTCCACAGCTCGAGACTTAGGTGCTATATTGTTTTTCCCACGACCACCTGATGCTCCACCACCACTACCATCATTACCAGCTGGGAATGAACGCCCACGGCCATGACCTCTTCCACCAGACTTCTTCATTGTTTTAAAAACGTAACCAAAGTAACGGTATTTGTTACTGTAAAACAACTTACAAGGTGAACTCAAACTTCTGTAGGATTTAGATATCCCTTTATAGGTGGGTGAGACTGCAAGGAAAATCAGGCACAATGTTAAACACTCGGTTTTCTGTGGCACAAAATGAGAGAGATGCCATACACGCAGGACTGTCACTCAAGCACAAATGCAAATATTAATCTCCCACTATTTATTTTTTTTCAGGGAGAATTTAAAAACCAAAATAAAAAAAACAGACACTAGGCTTTCTGTGGCCCACAATTTGAGAGAGATGGCACACACGACTGGCACAGAAGCACAAATGCCAATATTAATCTCCCATTATTTTTTTTTTCAGGGAGAATTTAAAAACCAAAAAAAAAAAAAAAGACACTAGGCTTTCTGTGGCCCACAATTTGAGAGAGATGGCACACACGACTGGCACAGAAGCACAAATGCCAATATTAATCTCCCACTATTTTTTTTTTCAGGGAGAATTTAAAAACAAAAAAACAAAAAAACAGACACCAGGCTTTCTGTGGCCCACAATTTGAGAGAGATGGCACACACGACTGGCACTGAAGTACAAATGCCAATATTAATCTCCCACTATTTTTTTTTTCAGTGAGAATTTAAAAACCAAAATAAAAAAAAACTCAGACACTAGCCTTCTGTGGCCCACAATTTGGGAGAGATGGCACACACGACTGGCATTGAAGCACAAATGCCAATATTAATCTCCCACTATTTATTTATTTTTCAGGGGAATTTAAAAACCAAAAAAAAAAAAAAAACAGACACTAGGCTTTCTGTGGCCCACAATTTGAGAGAGATGGCACACACGACTGGCACTCAAGCACAAATGCCAATATTAATCTCCCACTATTTTTTTTTTTCAGGGAGAATTTAACCCCCCCCCCAAAAAAAAAAAAAACAGACACTAGGCTTTCTGTGGCCCACAATTTGAGAGAGATGGCACACAAGACTGGCACTGAAGCACAAATGCCAATATTAATCTCCCTATTTTTTTTCAGGGAGAATTTAAAGACAAAAAAAAAAAAAAAAGACACTAGGCTTTCTGTGGCCCACAATTTGAGAGAGATGGCACACACGACTGGCACTGAAGCACAAATGCCAATATTAATCTCCCTCTATTTATTTTTTTCAGGGAGAATTTAAAAACCAAAATAAAAAAAAAACAGACACTAGGCTTTCTGTAGCCAACAATTTGAGAGAGATGGCACACACGACTGGCACTGAAGCACAAATGCCAATATTAATCTCTCACTATTTTTTTTTTCAGGGAGAATTTAAAAACCAAAATAAAAAAACAGACACTAGGCTTTCTGTGGCCCACAATTTGAGAGAGATGGCACACACGACTGGCACTGAATCACAAATGCCAATATTAATCTCCCACTATTTATTTTTTTTCAGGGAGAATTTAAAAAACAAAAAACAAAAAAACAGACACTAGGCTTTCTGTGGCCCACAATTTGAGAGAGATGGCACACACGACTGGCACTCAAGCACAATTGCAAATATTAATCTCCCACTATTTATTTTTTTTCAGGGAGAATTTAAAAACCAAAAAAAAAAACAGACACTAGGCTTTCTGTGGCCCACAATTTGAGAGAGATGGCACACACGACTGGCACTGAAGCACAAATCCACAATATTAATCTCCCACTATTTATTTTTCTTCAGGGAGAATTTAAAAACCAAAAAAAAACAGACACTAGGCTTTCTGTGGCCCACAATTTGAGAGAGATGGCACACACGACTGGCACTCAAGCACAAAGGCCAATATTAATCTCCCATTATTTCTTTTTTTTCAGGGAGAATTTAAAAACCAATAAAAAAAAAAAAACAGACACTAGGCTTTCTGTGTGTTAGGTGTCGAGTTCCCGCTTCTGCACAAGGGGAAACTCGAGCCATCTCCGCTGCGGTCTCCCATTCTTATCCAGCCGCAGTGGAGTCTGCTCAGCAGAGATGTCGGTCCCAGCGTCTTGCTCAGTCTCACTCTGTACAAAAAGTTTCTGCTGCTATTCCTGCTTCTGCCATTGAAGTCAGTGTTGGGCAGCGGCGAGCAGATGCTTTTAGGGCTAAGTCCTGCTTTTCTCTTTCTGAGCATGCCCAGGGCAAGATCTCCCATTGGAGATCGAGGGTCACATGCTCAGGTACTGTAGCACATCCCATTGGTCCTCCAGGAAGGTCCTGAAAGGGCAAAACTTTGGTAGCAGCTTCCCATTGGTCCTTTATTGGAAGGTCCTGAACGTGCTGCAACTATATAAGCTGCGCATGACCGCACGGCCATGCGCCAGTGTACATTTGTAAATGTGTGTGTGTTGGGAGTGAAAGTCGCTCTTTAAATAACCCTCCCTATTGGATGACTGTTCGCGGAAGGTGTATGTTTGCTATCTAGCGCTCGACTTAGCCATCAGCACGTAAACACACAATACAGCGTCTTATTGCTGTGACCGCCAGTGCGGCGCCTTGTGCTTTCACAGCGCTTTCCTGACCCAAGCCTGGGTGGTTAGTGGCGTTCGCCAGTGCGGCACTGCATGCACTCTCGTGCTTCTATTGCTGTCACTCTGACACCTCAGTAGTAATGTTGAGCATTCCGATACCGCAAGTATCGGGTATCGGCCGATATTTGCGGTATCGGAATTCCGATACCGAATTCCGATACTTGCCGCGTATCGGATACCGGAATCGGAAGTTCCCAGAATTCAAACTGAACGCAGCAGCCAATGAGGAATGATTGGAAGTGTGGGCACATCCTGTTTAGCATGGTGGGCATGTAAGTACTGGCAAGGCTGTGATTGGCTGCTGAAATGATGTCACTCTGCACTATAAAAAACTCTGCCGCCATTTTGCGCTCACTCTGCTGTGATTTCAGTTAGGGACAGGACGCTGTGTTCTAACTGAGGGCCAGTTGAGCTAGCTAATTGCTTTATTTTCCTTTCCAAAGGCTAATTTAGCAAAACGCTGTGTGTTCTTCACTGTTCACCTTGCTCTTGCCTTGTAGCGCTGTTTTAACAGCGTTCTGCAAGGTCTGTGTGTGTGTGTGTGTGTGTGTGTGCAGCTCACTCTGTAGTCTGTGTGCAGCCATATACCCGGTTGTATTCAGCTCAGGGGGGGTTCACACTGCCTCACACAGTTGTCCTTTTTTGCTCATAGTGCAGCCTGCTGCACATTTTTTCTCAAATTTCCTATTAGTGTTTTTCCACCCGTCTCCAGCTAAATTGTGGAAAAACACTACATAGGATAACCTAGAGGGGGGTTTTTGGCCTTGCAGCGCCGTTTACGGCTGTCTGCACGGTCTCCGTGTGAGCCCAGCTCGCCCTGTAGTCTGTGTGCAGCCATAGCTGGTTGGATTCAGCTCAGGGTTCGTTACTGGCTCATACCTTGAGAAAAATTTTCCTTTCTTTCAAATAGTGCAGCCTGTTTAAAAAATTTTTAAAAAATTCCCTATTAGTGTTTTTCCACCCGTCTCCAGCTAAATTGTGGAAAAACACTACATAGGATAACCTAGAGGGGGGTTTTTGGGCCTTGCAGCGCCGTTTACGGCTGTCTGCACGGTCTCCGTGTGAGCCCAGCTCGCCCTGTAGTCTGTGTGCAGCCATAGCCGGTTGGATTCAGCTCAGGGTTCGTTACTGGCTCATACCTTGAGAAAAATTTTCCTTTTTTTCAAATAGTGCAGCCTGTTTAAAAATTTTAAAAAAAAATTCCCTATTAGTGTTTTTCCACCCGTCTCCAGCTAAATTGTGGAAAAACACTACATAGGATAACCTAGAGGGGGGTTTTTGGGCCTTGCAGCGCCGTTTACGGCTGTCTGCACGGTCTCCGTGTGAGCCCAGCTCGCCCTGTAGTCTGTGTGCAGCCATAGCCGGTTGGATTCAGCTCAGGGTTCGTTACTGCCTCATACCTTGAGAAAAATTTTCCTTTTTTTCAAATAGTGCAGCCTGTTTAAAAATTTAAAAAAAAATTCCCTATTAGTGTTTTTCCACCCGTCTCCAGCTAAATAGTGGAAAAACACTACATAGGATAACCTAGAGGGGGTTTATTGGGCCTTGCAGCGCCGTTTACGGCTGTCTGCACGGTCTCTGTGTGAGCGCAGCTCGCCCTGTAGTCTGTGTGCAGCCATAGCCGGTTGGATTCAGCTCAGGGTGCGTTACTGCCTCATACCTTGAAAAACAATTTCCTTTTTTTCAAATAGTGCAGCCTGTTTAAAATTTAAAAAAAAAAATTCCTATTAGTGTCTTTCCACCCGTCTCCAGCTAAATAGTGGAAAAACACTACATAGGATAACCTAGAGGAGGGTTTTTTGGCCTTGCAGCGCCGTTTACGGCTGTCTGCACGGTCTCCGTGTGATTTAAACTAGCTCTGTAGCCCGATCTGCACAAAAAAAAAATTAAAGTTCACCAAACACAACTTAACACTTGTATAGGCCACATTTGAAAAATAATAAAGTTTAGTCCACACTTTACAACATTAGTGTTTCTTACACCTGTTAGGAGGAGCATTTCAGGAATAAGCACACTAAGGCCTTAGTACTTTTCTGCTTATCTTTATCTGTCAACCAAGATGAAGAGGGCAGGGAGTAAGGCACGTGGGCGTGGGCGCGGAGCAGGGAGAGGACGTGGTGATTCTGTGCCTGCTGCGGGCGCCGGTGACTCGTCGTCACTCAGTTTCAGCAGGGAACAGTCCTTCATGCGCAGCTTTGTCGGAGAGCGCCGTGCACCGCTGCTGCGTGAAGACCAAATTGAAGCCGTTGTCGGGTGGATGGCAGCTAACGCCTCGGCATCGACTTCAGTTAGTGCCACATCCTCTCAGGCACAGAGCACTGGAGAGCAGCCATCTGTCTCTTCACCACCTGCCAAATTGGCCAGGCAGTCAGAGAGCCCAGGACAGGAGCCGTCTCTACTTCTGTTCTCTGAATCTCTTGGCTTGGAAACAGGGGGCCAGCCAAGCAGCATTGGAGAAATGGAAGAAGAGGCAGTGTGCAGTGATGCCCAACAGCTTTTTCTCTCTGACTCTGAAGAGTCAAGTGGGCCAGTGCCTCCGGTGACCACAGCGCAGTACGCATCTGATGATGAAACTCAGGTGCCGCTTTCTGATGCGTACTGTGCTGCCGAGACTACCCAGGAGGAGCAGTTGGTGGCAGAGGGTAGTGGAGATGATGAGGTCCTTGACCCATCGTGGCGTGAGGAACAGGAAGGTGGTGGGAGCAGCTCTGAGGAAGAGCTTCGCCTTACGGGCCAAAGAGGGAGAGGGAGGGGGAAGACTGCGGAGCCTGTAGCCTCCACTTTGGCACCCGTTAGGAGCCTGTCTCTTTCCAAAGCCAAAAAGGGCGCTCCCAAGACTTGCAGTGCCTGGTCCTTTTTTGACACAGTTGCAGATGACATTTGTTTTGTCAAATGCAAGCTGTGTCATCAGAAAGTAAAAAGAGGGAAAAATGTCAGCAACCTCAATACCACAAATATGTGGAAACATGTGCGGACCAGGCACGCGGTGGAGTTACAGAAACACAGTGAAGACGTAGGCCAACCAACAGCGGCAGCTACCACCTCTTCATCTCGTGTTGCCTCTTCCTCCACTGTTGTCCAGAGACCTAGTGTAATTCCACCCACAGCACCACCTTCCCAGTCATCCTCACACTCCCAATCTACTCTACAGCCATCGGTAGTACAGGCATGGGAGAAAAGGCGGGCATTCTCGGCCAACCACCCCCGAGCACAGGCTCTGAATGCAGGCATTGCCAAACTGTTGTCCCTGGAAATGCTCTCGTTCAGGCTGGTGGAGACTGACAGCTTCCGTGACTTGATGGCATTGGCAGTCCCACAGTACAAGGTGCCCAGCCGCTTTTACTTCAGCAGGCAGGTTGTCCCTGCCCTGCACAGGCATGTTGAGGCAAACATAAAACATGCGCTACTGAACGCCGTCAGTAGCAAGGTCCACTTCACCACCGATGCGTGGACCAGTCAGCATGGACAGGGGCGATATGTTTCCCTCACTGCCCATTGGGTTAATGTTGTTGAGCCAGGTACAGATCGTGCGAGTGGCGCAGGACGTGTCCTGCCCACTCCATGGATTGCAGGAATCCAGTCTGTACACATCGACTCCTCCTCTTACACCAGTTCCTCAGATTCCTCTCTGCAGGATCCGTCACAGTCCACCTCCACATGGACCCGTGAACGTTTACCTATGACCGACATGAGCACAGCCGTGGCCAAACGTCAGCAGGCCGTCTTGAAACTAGTTTCATTGGGGCATCGAAGCCACACAGCGCAGGAGCTCTGGAATGCCATCAAGCAGGAGAGCGATGTGTGGTTACTGCCAGCGAATCTCCAGCCAGGCATGGTAGTGTGTGACAATGGCCGAAATCTGGTGGCAGCTTTGGCCCTTGGCAACCTCACTCACATCCCATGTCTGGCACATGTGCTCAATTTGGTTGTGCAGAGTTTTCTGAGGGACTATCCGGATCTTGATGCCCTGCTGCACAAGGTCCGCCTAGAGTGTGCTCACTTGCGGCGTTCCAGCTTGGCCAGATCCCGCATTGCTGCTCTGCATCGCCGATTCCGCCTTCCGGAACACCGCATCATATGTGACCTACCTACCCGGTGGAATTCCACGTTACATATGTTGGAGCGGTTGTGTGAGCAGCAGCAAGCAGTTATGGAGTACCAGCTGCATCAGGCGCAAAGAAGTCGCAGTCAGCGCCGATCAGACTTCACAACCACAGAGTGGGCCACTATGAAGGACGTCTGCCAGGTTTTGCGTCCTTTTGATTATTCCACGCGGATGGCAAGTGCAGATGATGCACTAGTCAGCATGACTGTCCCCGTAATCTGCCTGCTTCAGCAAACTTTGCAAGGGTTAAGCGATGATGTTGTGGAAGAGGTGGAGGATGAGGAGTCACCTTTTCCATCAGCTTCTGGAGAGTCAGCGCCACGTGGTTCCTCACAAAGGGGTACGCAGGGGCCAATTTGTGAGGAGGATGAGGAGGAGTCAATGGAGGAGGAAGAGCTCCGTCCAGAGGAGGGAGCGACACAATTGTCCAGTGGTCAGTGTGTACAGCGAGGGTGGGGTGATGACGAGCGGGCAGAGATCATGTCTCAAGCAGGGGACAGCGTTTCTGGGCCAGTTGGCACTCTGCAGCACATGGTGGATTTCATGCTGCAGTGCCTGAGAAACGACCGCCGCATTGACCACATTCTCAACATGCCTGATTATTGGGTGTTCACCCTCCTCGATCCTCGCTACCGGGACAACGTCCAAAACCTCATCCCTGCGTTGACCCGGGAGCGTAAATTGCGGGAGTACCACGACACACTGGTGAATTCCATCATCTTCTCCTGTCCAACTGAGAGGAGTGCTGCTAGTGCTTTACAAAGCAGCTCAGTGCGTCGAGGCAGTGGGGGAGGCTCTGCCCAAAGAGGGAGCAGAAGCAGTGCCTCTGCCCAAGGCAAGCCCAGTATGGCACAACTCTGGCACACTTTTGTGTGCCCGCCCCAAATGTCTACACCATCACCGGCGGCTCCAGTCAGCAGGAGGCAACGGTTCCGTCAGATGGTGACAGACTACATGGCTTGCCCTCTTACTGTACTCCCAGACGGCTCTTCCCCGTTCAAGTTTTGGGTCTCTAAGCTGGATACATGGCCAGAGCTAAGCCAGTATGCATTGGAGGTGCTGAGGGCCAGTTGAGCTAGCTAATTGCTTTATTTTCCTTTCCAAAGGCTAATTTAGCAAAACGCTGTGTGTTCTTCACTGTTCACCTTGCTCTTGCCTTGCAGCGCTGTTTTAACAGCGTCCTGCAAGGTCTCTGTGTGTGTGTGTGTGTGCAGCTCACTCTGTAGTCTGTGTGCAGCCATATACCCGGTTGTATTCAGCTCAGGGGGGGTTCACACTGCCTCACACAGTTGTCCATTTTTGCTCATAGTGCAGCCTGCTGCACATTTTTTCTCAAATTTCCTATTAGTGTTTTTCCACCCGTCTCCAGCTAAATTGTGGAAAAACACTACATAGGATAACCTAGAGGGGGGTTTGTGGCCTTGCCGCGCCGTTTACGGCTGTCTGCACCGTCTCCGTGTGAGCCCAGCTCGCCCTGTAGTCTGTGTGCAGCCATAGCTGGTTGGATTCAGCTCAGGGTTCGTTACTGGCTCATACCTTGAGAAAAATTTTCCTTTCTTTCAAATAGTGCAGTCTGTTTAAAAATTAAAAAAAAAATTCCCTATTAGTGTTTTTCCACCCGTCTCCAGCTAAATTGTGGAAAAACACTACATAGGATAACCTAGAGGGGGGTTTTTGGGCCTTGCAGCGCCGTTTACGGCTGTCTGCACGGTCTCCGTGTGAGCCCAGCTCGCCCTGTAGTCTGTGTGCAGCCATAGCCGGTTGGATTCAGCTCAGGGTTCGTTACTGGCTCATACCTTGAGAAAAATTTTCCTTTTTTTCAAATAGTGCAGCCTGTTTAAAAATTTTAAAAAAAAATTCCCTATTAGTGTTTTTCCACCCGTCTCCAGCTAAATAGTGGAAAAGCACTACATAGGATAACCTAGAGGGGTTTTTTTGGGCCTTGCAGCGCCGTTTACGGCTGTCTGCACGGTCTCCGTGTGAGCCCAGCTCGCCCTGTAGTCTGTGTGCAGCCATAGCCGGTTGGATTCAGCTCAGGGTTCGTTACTGCCTCATACCTTGAGAAAAATTTTCCTTTTTTTCAAATAGTGCAGCCTGTTTAAAAATTTTAAAAAAAAATTCCCTATTAGTGTTTTTCCACCCGTCTCCAGCTAAATAGTGAAAAAACACTACATAGGATAACCTAGAGGGGGTTTATTGCGCCTTGCAGCGCCGTTTACGGCTGTCTGCACGGTCTCTGTGTGAGCGCAGCTCGCCCTGTAGTCTGTGTGCAGCCATAGCCGGTTGTATTCAGCTCAGGGTGCGTTACTGCCTCATACCTTGAAAAACAATTTCCTTTTTTTCAAATAGTGCAGCCTGTTTAAAATTTAAAAAAAAAAATTCCTATTAGTGTCTTTCCACCCGTCTCCAGCTAAATAGTGGAAAAACACTACATAGGATAACCTAGAGGAGGGTTTTTTGGCCTTGCAGCGCCGTTTACGGCTGTCTGCACGGTCTCCGTGTGATTTAAACTAGCTCTGTAGCCCGATCTGCACAAAAAAAAAAATAAAGTTCACCAAACACAACTTAACACTTGTGTAGGCCACATTTGAAAAATAATAAAGTTTAGTCCACACTTTACAACATTAGAGTTTCTTACACCTGTTAGGAGGAGCATTTCAGGAATAAGCACACTAAGGCCTTAGTACTTTTCTGCTTATCTTTATCTGTCAACCAAGATGAAGAGGGCAGGGAGTAAGGCACGTGGGCGTGGGCGCGGAGCAGGGAGAGGAGCAGGGAGAGGACGTGGTGATTCTGTGCCTGCTGCGGGCGCCGGTGACTCGTCGTTACTCAGTTTCAGCAGGGAACAGTCCTTCATGCGCAGCTTTGTCGGAGAGCGCCGTGCACCGCTGCTGCGTGAAGACCAAATTGAAGCCGTTGTCGGGTGGATGGCAGCTAACGCCTCGGCATCGACTTCAGTTAGTGCCACATCCTCTCAGGCACAGAGCACTGGAGAGCAGCCGTCTGTCTCTTCACCACCTGCCAAATTGGCCAGGCAGTCAGAGAGCCCAGGACAGGAGCCGTCTCTACTTCTGTTCTCTGAATCTCTTGGCTTGGAAACAGGGGGCCAGCCAAGCAGCATTGGAGAAATGGAAGAAGAGGCAGTGTGCAGTGATGCCCAACAGCTTTTTCTCTCTGACTCTGAAGAGGCAGGTGGGCCAGTGCCTCCGGTGACCACAGCGCAGTACGCATCTGATGATGAAACTCAGGTGCCGCTTTCTGATGCGTACTGTGCTGCCGAGACTACCCAGGAGGAGCAGTTGGTGGCAGAGGGTAGTGGAGATGATGAGGTCCTTGACCCATCGTGGCGTGAGGAACAGGAAGGTGGTGGGAGCAGCTCTGAGGAAGAGCTTCCCCTTACGGGCCAAAGAGGGAGAGGGAGGGGGAAGACTGCGGAGCCTGTAGCCTCCACTTTGGCACCCGTTAGGAGCCTGTCTCTTTCCAAAGCCAAAAAGGGCGCTCCCAAGACTTGCAGTGCCTGGTCCTTTTTTGACACAGTTGCAGATGACATTTGTTTTGTCAAATGCAAGCTGTGTCATCAGAAAGTAAAAAGAGGGAAAAATGTCAGCAACCTCAATACCACAAATATGTGGAAACATGTGCGGACCAGGCACGCGGTGGAGTTACAGAAACACAGTGAAGACGTAGGCCAACCAACAGCGGCAGCTACCACCTCTTCATCTCGTGTTGCCTCTTCCTCCACTGTTGTCCAGAGACCTAGTGTAATTCCACCCACAGCACCACCTTCCCAGTCATCCTCACACTCCCAGTCTACTCTACAGCCATCGGTAGTACAGGCATGGGAGAAAAGGCGGGCATTCTCGGCCAACCACCCCCGAGCACAGGCTCTGAATGCAGGCATTGCCAAACTGTTGTCCCTGGAAATGCTCTCGTTCAGGCTGGTGGAGACTGACAGCTTCCGTGACTTGTTGGCATTGGCAGTCCCACAGTACAAGGTGCCCAGCCGCTTTTACTTCAGCAGGCAGGCTGTCCCTGCCCTGCACAGGCATGTTGAGGCAAACATAAAACATGCGCTACTGAACGCCGTCAGTAGCAAGGTCCACCTCACCACCGATGCGTGGACCAGTCAGCATGGACAGGGGCGATATGTTTCCCTCACTGCCCATTGGGTTAATGTTGTTGAGCCAGGTACAGATCGTGCGAGTGGCGCAGGACGTGTCCTGCCCACTCCAAGGATTGCAGGAATCCAGTCTGTACGCATCGACTCCTCCTCTTACACCAGTTCCTCAGATTCCTCTCTGCAGGATCCGTCACAGTCCACCTCCACATGGACCCGTGAACGTTTACCTATGACCGACATGAGCACAGCCGTGGCCAAACGTCAGCAGGCCATCTTGAAACTAGTTTCATTGGGGCATCGAAGCCACACAGCGCAGGAGCTCTGGAATGCCATCAAGCAGGAGAGCGATGTGTGGTTACTGCCAGCGAATCTCCAGCCAGGCATGGTAGTGTGTGACAATGGCCGAAATCTGGTGGCAGCTTTGGCCCTTGGCAACCTCACTCACATCCCATGTCTGGCACATGTGCTCAATTTGGTCGTGCAGAGTTTTCTGAGGGACTATTCGGATCTTGATGCCCTGCTGCACAAGGTCCGCCTAGAGTGTGCTCACTTGCGGCGTTCCAGCTTGGCCAGATCCCGCATTGCTGCTCTGCATCGCCGATTCCGCCTTCCGGAACACCGCATCATATGTGACCTACCTACCCGGTGGAATTCCACGTTACATATGTTGGAGCGGTTGTGTGAGCAGCAGCAAGCAGTTATGGAGTACCAGCTGCATCAGGCGCAAAGAAGTCGCAGTCAGCGCCGATCAGACTTCACAACCACAGAGTGGGCCACTATGAAGGACGTCTGCCAGGTTTTGCGTCCTTTTGATTATTCCACGCGGATGGCAAGTGCAGATGATGCACTAGTCAGCATGACTGTCCCCGTTATCTGCCTGCTTCAGCAAACTTTGCAAGGGTTAAGGGATGATGTTGTGGAAGAGGTGGAGGATGAGGAGTCACCTTTTCCATCAGCTTCTGGAGAGTCAGCGCCACGTGGTTCCTCACAAAGGGGTACGCAGGGGCCAATTTGTGAGGAGGATGAGGAGGAGTCAATGGAGGAGGAAGAGCTCCGTCCAGAGGAGGGAGCGACACAATTGTCCAGTGGTCAGTGTGTACAGCGAGGGTGGGGTGATGACGAGCGGGCAGAGATCATGTCTCAAGCAGGGGACAGCGTTTCTGGGCCAGTTGGCACTCTGCAGCACATGGTGGATTTCATGCTGCAGTGCCTGAGAAACGACCGCCGCATCGACCACATTCTCAACATGCCTGATTATTGGGTGTTCACCCTCCTCGATCCTCGCTACCGGGACAACGTCCAAAACCTCATCCCTGCGTTGACCCGGGAGCGTAAATTGCGGGAGTACCACGACACACTGGTGAATTCCATCATCTTCTCCTGTCCAACTGAGAGGAGTGCTGCTAGTGCTTTACAAAGCAGCTCAGTGCGTCGAGGCAGTGGGGGAGGCTCTGCCCAAAGAGGGAGCAGAAGCAGTGCCTCTGCCCAAGTCAAGCCCAGTATGGCACAACTCTGGCACACTTTTGTGTGCCCGCCCCAAATGTCTACACCATCACCAGCGGCTCCAGTCAGCAGGAGGCAACGGTTCCGTCAGATGGTGACAGACTACATGGATTGCCCTCTTACTGTACTCCCAGACGGCTCTTCCCCGTTCAAGTTTTGGGTCTCTAAGCTGGATACATGGCCAGAGCTAAGCCAGTATGCATTGGAGGTGCTGGCTTGCCCTGCGGCTAGTGTCTTATCGGAACGTGTCTTTAGTGCCGCAGGTGGTGTACTAACAGACCGTCGCATGCGACTATCCTCCGATAACGTTGACCGGCTTACTTTCCTGAAAATGAACCAGGCCTGGATCTCGCAGGAATTTGCCACTCCTCTGCCTGATTAAGTAATTGGGTGTCATCCAGGTCTCCTGCTGTGTTCATCTTTCTACCACCTGAACTGCTATTCCTGGGCTCCAACACCGCCAGTTGCGGCTCAGAAGTGCAGGCTGCACAGTAAAAACATACGACCCAGTGTTATTGGGTTTCAGTAACGTCAGCTGATCCCCAGCTGTGTAGCCGGCAATGTGTCCTGCGACCGCCACGCTGGCACAGCAACCTAAATGTAAGGGAACCTGTCCCCCCCCCCCGTCGTTTGTTACTGAAAGAGCCATCTTGTGCAGCAGTAATGCTGCACAAGGAAAAGGTAGCTCTTTTTTTTTAGCTCCTTGCACACGCAGAACTTAACACTTATAAAATGTGTTCACTGATACCGTTATACTGTCCCGGAGCTGGGACTTTCCTTCGTAATGTGACGCAGCACAGCCGTCATTCCTACCCCCTTGGTGCCATGCGCTGGCTCCTCAGCGTTGTTTTAAGCTGTCACGGAGCCTGCGCTGTTCTGTTATCCCTTGGGCATGCCCTATTTGCGCTGCCTGTCTTCTGACATAATTTGGTGTCAGGCTGGCTGCGCCTGTGCGGCCGCGCTGCCCGAGATCCCGCCTCGCAGTGTCTTCTGATTGAGTCACACTGCGGGCCTGGGATCCATGGGCATGCGCAGTGCATATCTTCCCCTCGGGGTCTCGCTCATTTCCCTCCGCCTTCTTTAGACTGTGCGCCGTCAGCTGATCCCTAATAGCATGCCACGGCCGTGACCCCGCTTAGTCTGAAGAAGAGGGAAGGAGGAGAGTGAGAGTCGAGGATATGCACTGTGCATGCCCATGGTTCCAAGGCCCGCAGTGGGATTATGTTAGACGAGACTGCGAGGTGGGATCTGGAGCAGCGTGGACGCACAGGCACTGACAGCCTGACACCAAATTATGTCAGAAGACAGGCAGCGCTAATTGGGCATGGCCAAGGGCTAACATGCTCCTTGTCAGGCTCCGTGACAGCTTAAAACAACGCTGAGGAGGCAGCGCACGGCACCAAGGGGATAGGAATGACAGCTGTGCTGTGTCCCATTACGAAGGAAATTCGCACCTCCGGGACGGTTTAACGGTATAAGGGGACACATTTTTAGTGTTTACTTCGGTGTTTGCAAGGAGCATAATTAAAAGAACCACCTTTTCCTTTTGCATCCTTAGTGCTGCACAAGATGGCTCTTTCAGCTACAAACGTCTTGGGGGGGGGTTAAAGGTTCCCTTTCAACTTGCTCCAATCAGGCTTCGGCCTACACTCTGTTCCTCTGCTCCTCCTGCTGTCCCTGGGCTCTAACACCGCCAGTTGGTGCCTGGAAGTGCTGTGTGCACAGTCAAAAGTCGCTCCTCTGTTATTGGGGTTCAGTAACGTCAGCTGATCCCCAGCTGTGTGTGCGGCAATACCTCCAATCTGCTCCTCCTGCTGTCCCTGGGCTCTAACACCGCCAGTTGGTGCCTGGAAGTGCTGTGTGCACAGTCAACAGTCGCTCCTCTGTTATTGGGGTTCAGTAACGTCAGCTGATCCCCAGCTGTGTGTGCGGCAATACCTCCAATCTGCTCCTCCTGCTGTCTCTGGGCTCTAACACCGCCAGTTGGTGCCTGGAAGTGCTGTGTGCACAGTCAACAGTCGCTCCTCTGTTATTGGGGTTCAGTAACGTCAGCTGATCCCCAGCGGTGTGTGCGGCAATACCTCCAATCTGCTCCTCCTGCTGTCCCTGGGCTCTAACACCGCCAGTTGGTGCCTGGAAGTGCTGTGTGCACAGTCAACAGTCGCTCCTCTGTTATTGGGGTTCAGTAACGTCAGCTGATCCCCAGCTGTGTGTGCGGCAATACCTCCAATCTGCTCCTCCTGCTGTCCCTGGGCTCTAACACCGCCAGTTGGTGCCTGGAAGTGCTGTGTGCACAGTCAACAGTCGCTCCTCTGTTATTGGGGTTCAGTAACGTCAGCTGATCCCCAGCTGTGTATCCGGCAACGTGTCATGCGACCGCCGCGCTGGCACAACTAAAATGTAAGGGGACCTGTCCCCCCCCCCCCCAGGCGTTTGTTACTGAAAGAGCCACCATGTGCAGCACTAATACTGCACAAGGGAAAGGTCGCTCTTGAAATTATGCTCCTTGCAAACACTGAACTACACACTCATGTAATGTGTCCCCTCACACCGTCCAACCGTCCCGGAGGTGGGACTTTCCTTTGTAATGTGACGCAGCACAGCCGTCATTGCTACCCCCTTGGCACCGTGCGCTGCCTCCTTAGCGTTGTTTGATTCCGTCATGGACCCTGCGCTGTTATGTTATCCCTTGGCCATGCACAGTTTGCGCTGCCCGTCCTCTGACATCATTTGTTGTTGTCCTGGCTGCGCCTGTGCGTCAACGCTGCCCGAAATCACACCTCGCAGTGTCGTCTAATGTGATCCCACAGTGGGCCTGGTATCCATGGCCATGCGCAGTGCATATACTAGCCTCTTACTCCCCTTCTTCACGCTTCTTCAGACTAGGCGGCGTCAGCTGATCCCTAATAGCATGCCACGGCCGTGACGCCGCACAGTCTGAAGAAGCAGGAAGGAGGTGAGTGAGAGGCGATGATATGCACTGCGCATGCCCATGGATCCCTGGCCCGCAGTGGGACTACATTAGATTACACTGCAAGGTTGGATCTCGGGCAGCTTGGACGCACAGGCACTGCCAGCCTGACACCTATATGATGTCAGAAGACAGGCACCGCTAACTGTGCATGGCCAAGGGATAACATTACAGCGCGGGCTCCGTGACAGAACCAAACAACGTTGAGAAGGTGGCGCCCGGCACCAAGGGGGTTGGAATGACGGCTGTGCTGTGTCACATTACAAAGGAAAGTCCCACTTCCGGGATGGTTTGACGGTGTGAGGGGACACATTATATGAGTGTGTACTTCAGCGTTTGCAAGGAGCATAATTTTCGGAGCCAACATTTTCCATGTGCAGTATTACTGCTGTACAAGATGGCTCTTTCAGCAACAAATGCCTGGGGGGGGGGGTTAAAGGTTCCCTTTCAACTTGCTCCACTGCAGGCTTCGGCCTACACTCTGCTCCTCTTTGATTCCCTGGGTTTCAACACTGTCAGTTGCCACCTGGAAGTGTTGTCTACACAGAAAAAACACTAGGTGATGTGTCAGTGGGGTTCAGCACCGCCAGCTGTTCCCCTGCTGTGTAGTCGGCAACGTGTCCAGCACAAGCCACGCTGGCACAACAGAACAAAAGCTGCCACCAGTGCAGGCTTCGGCCTACACTCTGCTCCTCTCCTCCTCCTGCTGACCCTGGGCTGAAACACCGCTAGTTTTTGCCCGGAAGTGCTAGCTGCACAGAGAAAAACACCAGCCAATGTGTTAGTGGGGTTCAGCACCGCCAGCTGTTCCCCTGCTGTGTAGCCGGCAACGTGACCTGCAAACGCCACGCAGACACATGAACTGAAATTAAAGGGAACCTGGCCCCACCCCCCCAGGTGTTTCTATGTATAACAGCCACCTAGTACAGCAGTACTGCTGCATTTGTACAAGGTGGCTGTTTTTTTATCCTTGCCCACGTAGAATTAAACACGTAAAATATGTGTCTCATTACAGACCATTACAATGTCCCTGAGGTGTGACTTTACTTTTTAATGACACGCACCACCCCCCTTGGTAGCGCTGCCCATCTTCTGACATCATTGGTTGGCTGCCTGTGCCTGTGCGTCCGCCCTGCCCGACACAACCCCCCTCATTTCATATATTTTGGCTGCGAGGGTGTGATTGATGGGCATGTGCAGTGCATATGTTCGCCTGTCTTAACTCATCTCCTTCCGCCTTCTTCAGACTGTGCGGCCTCCTGGCCGTGGTAGGCGATAAGGGATCAGCTGAGGCCGCCCAGTCTGAAGCAGGTGTAAGGACATGTGTGAGCGGCAAACATATTTACTGCACAAGGCCACGAAACCCAGCCACGCAGAGTGATTTTTTGAAAACACACTGTGGGCCTGGGATTCATATCCATTGCTAACCGCAACGGCCAACATGAAATGAGGTGAGAAGACAGGCAGCGCTCAGAGCGCATGGCCAATGGATCACAATAGTGCAGACTCCTGTACAGCTAATACAACGCTCAGGAATCTGCGCCCACCACCTAGGTGTAAATTTTGACACCTGTGCTGCATCTCCTTAAAAAGACAAGTCACGCCTCCACTACTGTTTGACAGTTTAATGGGCTAAATAGTGTACGTGTTTTATTCAGCGTGTGCAAAGAGCAAACTAAATAGAGCAACCTTTTACTTGTGCAGCCTTAATGCTGCACAAGGTGTGGCTCTTGTACCTTGCAACACCTGAGGGGGGGTTAAAGGTTACCTTTGAAATTGGTTCAACTAGGCTTCGGCCTACACTCTGCTCCTCTTCTCCTCCTGCTGACCCTGGGCTCTAACACCGCTAGTTTTTGCCCGGAAATGCGAGCTTCACAAAGAAAAACAACAGCCAATGTGTTAGTGGGGTTCAGCACCGCCAGCTGTTCCCCTGCTGTGTAGCCGGCATCGTGTCCAGCACAAGCCACGCTGGCACAACCGACCAAAAGCTGCCACCAGTGCAGGCTTCGGCCTACACTTTGCTCCTCTCCTCCTCCTGCTGACCCTGGGCTCTAACACCGCCAGTTTTTGCCCGGACATGCGAGCTGCACAGAGAAAAACACCAGTCAATGTGTCAGTGGGGTTCAGCAACGCCAGCTGTTCCCCTGCTGTGTAGCTTGCAACGTGTCCTGCAAACGCCACGCAGGCACATGAACTGAAATTCAAGGGAGCTTGCCCCCCACCCCCAGGTGTTTCTATGTATAATAGCCACCTTGTACAGCAGTACTGCTGCATTTGTACAAGGTGGCTGACTTTTTCTCCTTGCCCACGTGGAACTGAACACGTACAAAATGTGCCTCATTGAGACCATTCAACTGTCCCTGAGGTGTGACTTTCCTTTCTAATGATACGCAGCACCACCCTTGGTAGCGCTGCCCGTCTTCTGACATCATTGGTTGGCTGCCTGTGCCTGTGCGTCCGCCCTGCCCAACACAACGCCCCTCGTTGTCTCATATATTTTGGCTGCGAGGGTGTTATTGATGGGCATGTGCAGTGCATATGTTCGCCTGTCTTAACTCATCTCCTTCCGCCTTCTTCAGACTATGCAGCCTCATGGCCGCGGCATGCGATAAGGGATCAGATGAGGCCGCTCAGTCTGAAGCAGGTGTAAGGACATGTGTGAGCGGCAAACATATTTACTGCACAAGGCCACGAATCCCAGCCACGCAGTGTGATTTTTTGAAAACACACTGTGGGTCTGGGATTCATTTCCATCGCTAACCGCAACGGCCGACATGAAATGAGGTCAGAAGACAGGAAGCGCTCACAGCGCATGGCCAAGGGATAACAAGAGCGCAGACTCCTGTACAGCAAATAACAACGCTCAGGAAGCTGCGCCCATGCACCAAGGTGTTATTTTCGACACCTGGGCTGCTTTTCTTTAAAAAGACAAGTCACGCCTCCACTACTGTTTTACAGTAGAATGGGCTAAATAGTGTACGTGTTTTATTCAGCGTGTGCAAGGAGAAAAATTAAGAGAGCAACATTTTACTTGTGCAGCATTAATGCTGCACGAGGTGTAGCTCTTGTACCTTGCAACACCTGAGGGGGGTTAAAGGTTACCTTTGAAATTGGTTCAACTAGGCTTCGGCCTACACTCTGCTCCTCTCCTCCTTTTGCTGATCCTGGGCTTAAACACCGCCAGTTTTTGCCCAGAAGTGCTAGCTGCACAGAGAAAAACACCAGCCAATGTGTTAGTGGGGTTCAGCACCGCCAGCTGTTCCCCAGCTGTGTAGCCGGCAACGTGACCTGCAAACGCCACGCAGGCACAACAGAACAAAAGCTGCAACCAGTGCAGGCTTCGGCCTACACTCTGCTCCTCTCCTCCTCCTGCTGACCCTGGGCTCATAACACCGCCAGTTTTAGCCTGGAAGTGCTAGCTGCACAGAGAAAAACACCAGCCAATGTGTTAGTGGGGTTCAGCAATGCCAGCTGTTCCCCTGCTGTGTAGCCGGCAACGTGACCTGCAAACGCCACGCAGGCACATGAACTGAAATTAAAGGGACCCTGCCACCCACCCCAAGGTGTTTCTATGTATAACAGCCACCTTGTACAGCAGTACTGCTGCATTTGTACAAGGTGGCTGACTTTGTCTACTTGCCCACGTTTAATTAAACACGTACAAAATGTGTCTCATTGAGACCATTCCACTGTCCCTGAGGTGTGACTTTCCTTTCTAATGATACGCAGCACCCCCCTTGGTAGCGCTTCCCGTCTTTTGACATCATGGTTAGCTGGCTGCGCCTGTGCATCCGCCCTGCGTGAAACAACGCCCCTCGTTGTCTTATTTATTTTGTCAGCGAGGGTGTGGTTTATGGGCACGAGCAGTGCATATGTTCGCCTGTCGTCACTCATCTCCTTCCGCCTTCTTCAGACTGTGCGGCCTCCTGGCCGCGGCATGCGAAAAGGGATCAGCAGAGGCCGCCCAGTCTGAAGCAGGTGTAAGGATGTGTGTGAGCGTCGAAAATATTTACTGCTCAAGGCCACGAATCCCAGCACCGCAGTGTGACTTTATGAAAAGGCAGTGTGGGTCTGGGATTTATGGCCATCGTTAACCGCAGCGGCCAACATGAAATGAGGTCATAAGACGGACAGCGCTAACAGGGCATTGCCAAGGGATAACACAAGAGCGCAGACTCCTGTACAGCAAAAAACAACTCTCCGGAAGCAGCGCCTAGCACAAAGGCGTTATTTGGGACACCTATGCTGCGTCTCCTTAAAAATACAAGTCACGCCTCAACTACAGTTTGACTGTAGAATGGGCTAAATTGTGTACGTGTTGCATTCAGCGTGTGCAAGTAGACAAATTAATAGAGCAACCTTTTCTTGTGCAGCATTAATGCTGCACAAGGTGTGGCTCTTGTACTTTGTAACACCTGAGGGGGGGTTAAAGGTTACCTTTGAAATTGGTTCAACTAGGCTTCGGCCTACACTCTGCTCCTCTCCTCCTCCTGCTGACCCTGGGCTGTAACAACGCTAGTTTTTGCCCGGAAGTGCTAGCTGCAAAGAGAAAAACACCAGCCAATGTGTTAGTGGGGTTCAGCACCGCCTGCTGTTCCCACACTGTGTAGCCGGCAAAGTGTCCTGCAAACGCAACGCAGACACAAAGCTGACTCCAGTGCAGGCTTCGGCCTACACTCTGCTCCCCCTGCTTACCCTTTGCTCCAACACCGCTAGTTGGGGCTGTAGGAAGACAATGTTTGATAGGCAAAGCATCCGGGTTCCAGCAACGCCAGCTGGTTCTCGGCAGTGTTTTTGTCACAGGTACTCCCTCGTGCCAAACCTGGTTTCAGCACCGTCAGCTGTTTCCGGGTTGTGTCAAGTTCACTGAGACGCCTATGCTTGCCCCGTCGTGGTGCTGTCGGGTTAGCCAACTCCAGGGTGCCTCCAGTTTAGGAGCTTCCTATGTGGGCTGCGTGAACTGGTAGTCAAGGCTGGTTCTGTAGTGCCAGTAGGCCCAGCTCCCCCTGTAGGACTGTTGGGGTTCGGTAACTGCGGCTGCCTCATGGCCTAGTTGTTCTCTCCTCTCCTGTGGGCCTTCGGGTCCACCTCCTGGTTCCAGCACCGTCAGCTGGTTCCAGGCCGAGCCTTTGGCTTAGGTGCCTCCTCCTGGGTATCCGAGTTCCGCCAACGTCAGGCGGTCCTTGGTAGTGCTTTTAAGCGCGGGCACCTACAGCTTAGTAACCGGGTTCCAGCACCGTCAGCTGGTCCTTGGTCGTGCCATTGGCTCTTGCACACTGGGGCAACGCATCTGGGTTCCAGCAACGCCAGCTGGTTCTCGGCAGTGTTTTTGACACAGGTACTCCCTCGTGCCAAGCCTGGTTTCAGCACCGTCAGCTGTTTCCGGGTTGTGTCAAGTTCACTGAGACGCCTATGCTTGCCCCGTCGTGGTGCGGTCGGGTTAGCCAACTCCAGGGTGCCTCCAGTTTAGGAGCTTCCTATGTGGGCTGTGTGAACTGGTAGTCAAGGCTGGTTCTGTAGTGCCAGTAGGCCCAGCTCCCCCTGTAGGACTGTTGGGGTTCGGTAACTGCGGCTGCCTCGCGGCCTAGCTGTTCTCTCCTCTCCTGTGGGCCTTCGGGTCTACCTCCTGGTTCCAGCACCGTCAGCTGGTTCCGGGCCGAGCCTTTGGCTTAGGTGCCTCCTCCTGGGTATCCGAGTTCCGCCAACGTCAGGCGGTCCTTGGTAGTGCTTTTAAGCGCGGGCACCTACAGCTTAGTAACCGGGTTCCATCACCGTCAGCTGGTCCTCGGTCGTGCCATTGGCTCTTGCACACTGGGGCAACGCATCTGGGTTCCAGCACCGCCAGCTGGTTCTCGGCAGTGTTCTTGTCACAGGTACTCCCTCGTGCCAAGCCTGGTTTCAGCACCGTCAGCTGTTTCCGGGTTGTGTCAAGCTCACTGAGATGCCTATGCTTGCCCCGTCGTGGTGCGGTTGGGTTAGCCAACTCCAGGGTGCCTCCAGGTTAGGAGCTTCCTATGTGGGCTGCGTGAACTGGTAGTCAAGGCTGGTTCTGTAGTGCCAGTAGGCCCAGCTCCCCCTGTAGGACTGTTGGGGTTCGGTAACTGCGGCTGCCTCGCGGCCTAGCTGTTCTTTCCTCTCCTGTGGGCCTTCGGGTCCACCACCTGGTTCCAGCACCGTCAGCTGGTTCCGGGCCGAGCCTTTGGCTTAGGTGCCTCCTCCTGGGTATCCAAGTTCCGCCAACGTCAGGCGGTCCTTGGTACTGCTTTTAAGCGCGGGCACCTACAGCTTAGTAACCGGGTTCCAGCACCGTCAGCTGGTCCTCGGTCGTGCCATTGGCTCTTGCATACTGGGGCAACGCATCTGGGTTCCAGCAACGCCAGCTGGTTCTCGGCAGTGTTTTTGACACAGGTACTCCCTCGTGCCAAGCCTGGTTTCAGCACCGTCAGCTGTTTCCGGGTTGTGTCAAGTTCACTGAGACGCCTATGCTTGCCCCGTCATGGTGCGGTCGGGTTAGCCAACTCCAGGGTGCCTCCAGTTTAGGAGCTTCCTATGTGGGCTGCGTGAACTGGTAGTCAAGGCTGGTTCTGTAGTGCCAGTAGGCCCAGCTCCCCCTGTAGGACTGTTGGGGTTCGGTAACTGCGGCTGCCTCGCGGCCTAGCTGTTCTCTCCTCTCCTGTGGGCCTTCGGGTCCACCCTCTGGTTCCAGCACCGTCAGCTGGTTCCGGGCCGATCCTTTGGCTTAGGTGCCTCCTCCTGGGTATCCGAGTTCCGCCAACGTCAGGCGGTCCTTGGTAGTGCTTTTAAGCGCGGGCACCTACAGCTTAGTAACCGGGTTCCAGCACCGTCAGCTGGTCCTCGGTCGTGCCATTGGCTCTTGCACACTGGGGCAACGCATCTGGGTTCCAGCACCGCCAGCTGGTTCTCGGCAGTGTTCTTGTCACAGGTACTCCCTCGTGCCAAGCCTGGTTTCAGCACCGTCAGCTGTTTCCGGGTTGTGTCAAGCTCACTGAGACGCCTATGCTTGCCCCGTCGTGGTGCGGTCGGGTTAGCCAACTCCAGGGTGCCTCCAGTTTAGGAGCTTCCTATGTGGGCTGCGTGAACTGGTAGTCAAGGCTGGTTCTGTAGTGCCAGTAGGCCCAGCTCCCCCTGTAGGACTGTTGGGGTTCGGTAACTGCGGCTGCCTCGCGGCCTAGCTGCTCTCTCCTCTCCTGTGGGCCTTCGGGTCCACCTCCTGGTTCCAGCACCGTCAGCTGGTTCCGGGCCGAGCCTTTGGCTTAGGTGCCTCCTCCTGGGAATCCGAGTTCCGCCAACGTCAGGCGGTACTTGGTAGTGCTTTTAAGCGCGGGCACCTACAGCTTAGTAACCGGGTTCCAGCACCGTCAGCTGGTCCTCGGTCGTGCCATTGGCTCTTGCACACTGGGGCAACGCATCTGGGTTCCAGCACCGCCAGCTGGTTCTCGGCAGTGTTCTTGACACAGGTACTCCCTCGTGCCAAGCCTGGTTTCAGCACCGTCAGCTGTTTCCGGGTTGTGTCAAGCTCACTGAGACGCCTATGCTTGCCCCGTCGTGGTGCGGTCGGGTTAGCCAACTCCAGGGTGCCTCCAGTTTAGGAGCTTCCTATGTGGGCTGCGTGAACTGGTAGTCAAGGCTGGTTCTGTAGTGCCAGTAGGCCCAGCTCCCCCTGTAGGACTGTTGGGGTTCGGTAACTGCAGCTGCCTCGCGGCCTAGCTGTTCTCTCCTCTCCTGTGGGCCTTCGGGTCCACCACCTGGTTCCAGCACCGTCAGCTGGTTCCAGGCCGAGCCTTTGGCTTAGGTGCCTCCTCCTGGGTATCCGAGTTCCGCCAACGTCAGGCGGTCCTTGGTAGTGCTTTTAAGCCCGGGCACCTACAGCTTAGTAACCGGGTTTCAGCACCGCCAGCTGGTCCTCGGTCGTGCCATTGGCTCTTGCACACTGGGGCAACGCATCTGGGTTCCAGCACCGCCAGCTGGTTCTCGGCAGTGTTGTTGACACAGGTACTCCCTCGTGCCAAGCCTGGTTTCAGCACCGTCAGCTGTTTCCGGGTTGTGTCAAGCTCACTGAGACGCCTATGCTTGCCCCGTCGTGGTGCGGTCGGGTTAGCCAACTCCAGGGTGCCTCCAGTTTAGGAGCTTCCTATGTGGGCTGCGTGAACTGGTAGTCAAGGCTGGTTCTGTAGTGCCAGTAGGCCCAGCTCCCCCTGTAGGACTGTTGGGGTTCGGTAACTGCGGCTGTCTCGCGGCCTAGCTGTTCTCTCCTCTCCTGTGGGCCTTCAGGTCCACCACCTGGTTCCAGCACTGTCAGCTGGTTCCAGGCCGAGCCTTTGGCTTAGGTGCCTCCTCCTGGGTATCCGAGTTCCGCCAACGTCAGGCGGTCCTTGGTAGTGCTTTTAAGCGCGGGCACCTACAGCTTAGTAACCGGGTTCCAGCACCGCCAGCTGGTCCTCGGTCGTGCCATTGGCTCTTGCACACTGGGGCAACGCATCTGGGTTCCAGCACCGCCAGCTGGTTCTCGGCAGTGTTCTTGACACAGGTACTCCCTCGTGCCAAGCCTGGTTTCAGCACCGTCAGCTGTTTCCGTGTTGTGTCAAGCTCACTGAGACGCCTATGCTTGCCCCGTCGTGGTGCGGTCGGGTTAGCCAACTCCAGGGTGCCTCCAGTTTAGGAGCTTCCTATGTGGGCTGCGTGAACTGGTAGTCAAGGCTGGTTCTGTAGTGCCAGTAGGCCCAGCTCCTCCTGTAGGACTGTTGGGGTTCGGTAACTGCGGCTGCCTCACGGCCTAGCTGTTCTCTCCTCTCCTGTGGGCCTTCGGGTCCACCACCTGGTTCCAGCACCGTCAGCTGGTTCCAGGCCGAGCCTTTGGCTTAGGTGCCTCCTCCTGGGTATCCGAGTTCCGCCAAAGTCAGGCGGTCCTTGGTAGTGCTTTTAAGCGCGGGCGCCTACAGCTTAGTAACCGGGTTCCAGCACCGCCAGCTGGTCCTCGGTCGTGCCATTGGCTCTTGCACACTGGGGCAACGCATCTGGGTTCCAGCACCGCCAGCTGGTTCTCGGCAGTGTTCTTGACACAGGTACTCCCTCGTGCCAAGCCTGGTTTCAGCACCGTCAGCTGTTTCCGGGTTGTGTCAAGCTCACTGAGACGCCTATGCTTGCCCCGTCGTGGTGCGGTCGGGTTAGCCAACTCCAGGGTGCCTCCAGTTTAGGAGCTTCCTATGTGGGCTGCGTGAACTGGTAGTCAAGGCTGGTTCTGTAGTGCCAGTAGGCCCAGCTCCCCCTGTAGGACTGTTGGGGTTCGGTAACTGCAGCTGCCTCGCGGCCTAGCTGTTCTCTCCTCTCCTGTGGGCCTTCGGGTCCACCACCTGGTTCCAGCACCGTCAGCTGGTTCCAGGCCGAGCCTTTGGCTTAGGTGCCTCCTCCTGGGTATCCGAGTTCCGCCAACGTCAGGCGGTCCTTGGTAGTGCTTTTAAGCCCGGGCACCTACAGCTTAGTAACCGGGTTCCAGCACCGCCAGCTGGTCCTCGGTCGTGCCATTGGCTCTTGCACACTGGGGCAACGCATCTGGGTTCCAGCACCGCCAGCTGGTTCTCGGCAGTGTTGTTGACACAGGTACTCCCTCGTGCCAAGCCTGGTTTCAGCACCGTCAGCTGTTTCCGGGTTGTGTCAAGCTCACTGAGACGCCTATGCTTGCCCCGTCGTGGTGCGGTCGGGTTAGCCAACTCCAGGGTGCCTCCAGTTTAGGAGCTTCCTATGTGGGCTGCGTGAACTGGTAGTCAAGGCTGGTTCTGTAGTGCCAGTAGGCCCAGCTCCCCCTGTAGGACTGTTGGGGTTCGGTAACTGCGGCTGCCTCGCGGCCTAGCTGTTCTCTCCTCTCCTGTGGGCCTTCAGGTCCACCACCTGGTTCCAGCATTGTCAGCTGGTTCCAGGCCGAGCCTTTGGCTTAGGTGCCTCCTCCTGGGTATCCGAGTTCCGCCAACGTCAGGCGGTCCTTGGTAGTGCTTTTAAGCGCGGGCACCTACAGCTTAGTAACCGGGTTCCAGCACCGCCAGCTGGTCCTCGGTCGTGCCATTGGCTCTTGCACACTGGGGCAACGCATCTGGGTTCCAGCACCGCCAGCTGGTTCTCGGCAGTGTTCTTGACACAGGTACTCCCTCGTGCCAAGCCTGGTTTCAGCACCGTCAGCTGTTTCCGGGTTGTGTCAAGCTCACTGAGACGCCTATGCTTGCCCCGTCGTGGTGCGGTCGGGTTAGCCAACTCCAGGGTGCCTCCAGTTTAGGAGCTTCCTATGTGGGCTGCGTGAACTGGTAGTCAAGGCTGGTTCTGTAGTGCCAGTAGGCCCAGCTCCCCCTGTAGGACTGTTGGGGTTCGGTAACTGCGGCTGTCTCGCGGCCTAGCTGTTCTCTCCTCTCCTGTGGGCCTTCAGGTCCACCACCTGGTTCCAGCACTGTCAGCTGGTTCCAGGCCGAGCCTTTGGCTTAGGTGCCTCCTCCTGGGTATCCGAGTTCCGCCAACGTCAGGCGGTCCTTGGTAGTGCTTTTAAGCGCGGGCACCTACAGCTTAGTAACCGGGTTCCAGCACCGCCAGCTGGTCCTCGGTCGTGCCATTGGCTCTTGCACACTGGGGCAACGCATCTGGGTTCCAGCACCGCCAGCTGGTTCTCGGCAGTGTTCTTGACACAGGTACTCCCTCGTGCCAAGCCTGGTTTCAGCACCGTCAGCTGTTTCCGGGTTGTGTCAAGCTCACTGAGACGCCTATGCTTGCCCCGTCGTGGTGCGGTCGGGTTAGCCAACTCCAGGGTGCCTCCAGTTTAGGAGCTTCCTATGTGGGCTGCGTGAACTGGTAGTCAAGGCTGGTTCTGTAGTGCCAGTAGGCCCAGCTCCCCCTGTAGGACTGTTGGGGTTCGGTAACTGCAGCTGCCTCGCGGCCTAGCTGTTCTCTCCTCTCCTGTGGGCCTTCGGGTCCACCACCTGGTACAAGCACCGTCAGCTGGTTCCAGGCCGAGCCTTTGGCTTAGGTGCCTCCTCCTGGGTATCCGAGTTCCGCCAACGTCAGGCGGTCCTTGGTAGTGCTTTTAAGCCCGGGCACCTACAGCTTAGTAACCGGGTTCCAGCACCGCCAGCTGGTCCTCGGTCGTGCCATTGGCTCTTGCACACTGGGGCAACGCATCTGGGTTCCAGCACCGCCAGCTGGTTCTCGGCAGTGTTGTTGACACAGGTACTCCCTCGTGCCAAGCCTGGTTTCAGCACCGTCAGCTGTTTCCGGGTTGTGTCAAGCTCACTGAGACGCCTATGCTTGCCCCGTCGTGGTGCGGTCGGGTTAGCCAACTCCAGGGTGCCTCCAGTTTAGGAGCTTCCTATGTGGGCTGCGTGAACTGGTAGTCAAGGCTGGTTCTGTAGTGCCAGTAGGCCCAGCTCCCCCTGTAGGACTGTTGGGGTTCGGTAACTGCGGCTGCCTCGCGGCCTAGCTGTTCTCTCCTCTCCTGTGGGCCTTCAGGTCCACCACCTGGTTCCAGCACTGTCAGCTGGTTCCAGGCCGAGCCTTTGGCTTAGGTGCCTCCTCCTGGGTATCCGAGTTCCGCCAACGTCAGGCGGTCCTTGGTAGTGCTTTTAAGCGCGGGCACCTACAGCTTAGTAACCGGGTTCCAGCACCGCCAGCTGGTCCTCGGTCGTGCCATTGGCTCTTGCACACTGGGGCAACGCATCTGGGTTCCAGCACCGCCAGCTGGTTCTCGGCAGTGTTCTTGACACAGGTACTCCCTCGTGCCAAGCCTGGTTTCAGCACCGTCAGCTGTTTCCGGGTTGTGTCAAGCTCACTGAGACGCCTATGCTTGCCCCGTCGTGGTGCGGTCGGGTTAGCCAACTCCAGGGTGCCTCCAGTTTAGGAGCTTCCTATGTGGGCTGCGTGAACTGGTAGTCAAGGTTGGTCCTGTAGTGCCAGTAGGCCCAGCTCCTCCTGTAGGACTGTTGGGGTTCGGTAACTGCGGCTGCCTCACGGCCTAGCTGTTCTCTCCTCTCCTGTGGGCCTTCGGGTCCACCACCTGGTTCCAGCACCGTCAGCTGGTTCCAGGCCGAGCCTTTGGCTTAGGTGCCTCCTCCTGGGTATCCGAGTTCCGCCAACGTCAGGCGGTCCTTGGTAGTGCTTTTAAGCGCGGGCACCTACAGCTTAGTAACCGGGTTCCAGCACCGCCAGCTGGTCCTCGGTCGTGCCATTGGCTCTTGCACACTGGGGCAACGCATCTGGGTTCCAGCACCGCCAGCTGGTTCTCGGCAGTGTTCTTGACACAGGTACTCCCTCGTGCCAAGCCTGGTTTCAGCACCGTCAGCTGTTTCCGGGTTGTGTCAAGCTCACTGAGACGCCTATGCTTGCCCCGTCGTGGTGCGGTCGGGTTAGCCAACTCCAGGGTGCCTCCAGTTTAGGAGCTTCCTATGTGGGCTGCGTGAACTGGTAGTCAAGGCTGGTTCTGTAGTGCCAGTAGGCCCAGCTCCCCCTGTAGGACTGTTGGGGTTCGGTAACTGCGGCTGCCTTGCGGCCTAGCTGTTCTCTCCTCTCCTGTGGACCTTCAGGTCCACCACCTGGTTCCAGCACCGTCAGCTGGTTCTCGGCAGTGTCTTTTGCTCTTGTACCTTCTGCTCCCCATCCTGGTTCCAGTACCGTCAGCTGGTTCCGGGCAGAGCCTTTGGCTTAGGTGCCTCCTTCTGGGTATCCAAGTTCCACCAACGTCAGGTGGTCCTTGGTAGTGCTTTCGGGCACGGGTACCTCCTGCTTAGTAACCGGGTTCCAGTAACGTCAGCTGGTCCTCGGTAGTTCCATTGGCTCTTGGACCTTCGGCTACCCATCCGGGTTCCAGTACCGTCAGCTGGTTCTCGGCAGTGTCTTTTGCTCTTGTACCTTCTGCTCCCCATCCTGGTTCCAGTACCGTCAGCTGGTTCCGGGCAGAACCTTTGGCTTAGGTGCCTCCTTCTGGGTATCCGAGTTCCGCCAACGTCAGGCGGTCCTTGGTAGTGCTTTTTAGCACGGGTACCTCCTGCTTAGTAACCGGGTTCCAGTAACGTCAGCTGGTCCTCGGTAGTTCCATAGGCTCTTGAACCTTCGGGTAGCCATCCGATTTCCAGTTCCATCAGCTGGTTCTTGGCATTTTCTCAGCCTTTTTGTACCTTCTGCTACATTTCCAAGTTGAAGACCCTAAAGTCGACGACCCGGAAGACCACCCCGATGACGACGACGACGACGACCCGGAAGACCACCCCGATAACGACGACGACGACGACGGCGGAGACGACGACGGCGGAGACGACGACGGCTGAGACGACGACGGCGGAGATGACGACACTGGAGACGACGACCCTGGAGACGACGACATGGAAGACCGAGAAGCAGAAGAACAAGAGGCTGCAGAACAAAGAGCAGAAGAACATTAAGCATAAGACTTAATATCAGAGCAAAAGATATTATCTAAATTATATGCAGAAGAAGACTAAGCAGTGTATGGGGGTGAGTCCGTTCCTCCTCGTGGTGCCCCTGGATAAAGCCTGATGCTGCAGGCCAAACTGAACGCGGACAAATGTAACTTTTGTGACTGGCAGAACGGAAGGTGTAATCTTCCAACTTTAATAGATAACAACTACGGGAATGCCTGTCACAAATGAGAATATGATGAAGAAGTAGAATAGGAAGAATAATAACAGTGGAATAAAAAGAATATGTAGAATAGGAAGAATAATAATAGTTGAATAAAATGAATATGAAGAATGTAATCAAAAAAAAAAAAAAAAAGGTAAAGGATGAAGAAGAAGATGAATAAGGTGAAGAAGAAGTTGATGTCAAAGATGCTGATGATGATGAAGATGAAAGTGTGGGAAAAGAAAAAAAAAAAGAAGGGGAAGGGCGTGGAATAGTGAAACATCAATATCTGACAAAATAAAAAAAAAATTTACATAATCAATATCTTTGTCACTCCGAACGTCTTAAAAAAAAAAAAACATGCTATTCTATTTGATTGGGATAAACCTCTATGACTTTAATGTCTCCGCCACCTCCCCAAATACATCCGGCATTATTCTTAGTTGTTTTCCTTCATGTAGAATGAACCTACAAGGCAAGAAAGGGTTTATTTTAATTCTGATATTTTGGTCCCATTGACTTGCATTGGGATCGGGTATCGGTATCGGCGATATCCGATATTTTTTGAATATCGGCCGATCCTATCCGATACCGATACTTTCCGATATCGGAAGGTATCGCTCAACACTAGTATTTACTAAATTAGATCTGCGGGGTGCTTACAACCTGATTCGCATCCGTGAGGGGGACAAATGGAAGACGGCTTTTAACACCAGGGATGGGCACTATGAATATCTGGTGATGCCCTTCGGGCTCTGTAATGCCCCAGCCGTTTTCCAAGACTTTGTGAATGACATCTTCCGGGATATGCTTTCTACCTCGGTCGTAGTCTATCTGGATGATATTCTCATCTACTCTCCAGATATTGACTCCCACCGGAGAGATGTTTGCAAAGTCTTCGACCTCCTACGGGCAAACTCCCTCTATGCCAAGTTGGAGAAGTGTATGTTCGAGCAGGAGTCCTTACCTTTCCTAGGCTACATCATCTCTGCCCAGGGATTGGCTATGGATCCTGCCAAACTACAGGCTGTGATGGACTGGCAGGAACCCCATTCTCTTAAAGCGGTGCAGCGCTTTATGGGGTTCATTAATTATTATCGCCAGTTCATTCTGCACTTCTCAACTTTGGTAGCTCCCTTGGTTGCCCTCACCAAGAAGGGGGCAAATCCCAAATTGTGGTCTGAGGAGGTCTCCAAGGCCTTTAACTCCATAAAGTCACACTTCGCTAGCGCTCCCATCCTACATCGCCCCGATGTTGATAAGCCATTTATCATGGAGGTGGATGCCTCTTCTGTTGGTGCTGGAGCAGTCCTCTTCCAAAAGGATGCTCAAGGTCGGAAGCATCCTTGCTTCTTCTTTTCTAAGACCTTCTCACCAGCAGAGAGGAATTATTCCATCGGGGACAGGGAGTTGCTAGCCATGAAGTTGGCTTTCTCGGAGTGGAGACATCTCTTGGAGGGAGCACATTTTCCCTTCCAAGTCTTCAATGACCATAAAAATTTGGTGTACCTGCAGACAGCCCAGCGGTTGAATTCTCGCCAGGCCAGATGGTCCTTATTCTTCTCCCGGTTTCATTTCACCCTCCATTTTCTTTCTGGGGAGAAGAACATTCGGGCTGACGCTCTCTCTCGCTCCGTTGTGTCATCTGCGGAAGAGGAAGAGGAGCCTCGGCTTATTGTCCCCACCGAGAGCTTGAGAACTGTGGCCCCGGTTTCGCTAGAGTCTGTGCCTCCGGGCAAGACTTTTGTACCATCCAGTTTGCGACCGGAGGTTCTCTCTTGGGCACACTCGTCCAGGGTGGGTGGACATTTTGGTTCCAAAAGGACATCTGAGTTACTGGCGAGGACATACTGGTGGCCGCATATGGCTCGTGATGTCGCAGAATATGTTCAGGCATGTGTCTCTTGCGCCAAGAACAAGTCCCCTCGGCAACGGCCAGCTGGTTTGCTTTACCCTCTGCCGGTGGCGGACAGGCCCTGGGAGATGGTCGGGATGGACTTTGTGGTGGGCTTACCCAAGTCTCGTAACTGCACCATTATCTGGGTGATCACCGACCATTTTTCCAAAATGGTGCACTTGGTGCCTCTTCCACGGCTACCTTCTGCATGGGCGTTGGCTGTCTTGTTCATCAAACATATCTTTCGCCTACACGGTATGCCAGACAAAATTGTTAGTGACCGGGGTCCCCAGTTTGCGTCTCGATTCTGGAGAGAGCTTTGTCGTCTACTCAGTATTGAGTTGAATCTCTCTTCGGCATATCATCCCGAGACGAATGGGTTGGTAGAAAGGGCCAACCAGACCTTGGTCACATATTTACGACATTTTGTTTCTGCCAGGCAGGATGACTGGGCATCCTTGCTACCATGGGCAGAGTTTGCGCTTAACAACGCCGTAGCTGACTCCACCAGTCAGACTCCATTCCTCCTAAATTACGGCCAGCATCCGCGTGTCCCTGTGCCCATGCCTGTGTCTTCTGCTGACTCCAGGGTGGCAGACTGGGCTGTGGAGGCACGGGACATTTGGGACCGCACTCAGGATGCCATTCGGGCCTCCAAGGAGAGAATGAGGTCCTCCGCCGATGCTCATCGGCGTCCCGCTCCGACCTTTGCTCCTGGCGACTTAGTGTGGCTCTCCGCCCGTAACATCAGGCTGCGTGTTGAGTCCACTAAGTTTGCACCTCGCTACTTGGGTCCCTTCAAGGTCCTTGAACAGGTTAACCCTGTGGTCTACCGTCTGGCCCTTCCTCCACGCTTGGGTATCACCGACACCTTTCATGTGTCCCTCTTGAAACCTGTATACATGTCCCGGTTTTCCGAGTCATCTGCCGAGACATCGGGTTCGTCTATGGACGATTACGAGGTGAACGCTATTTTGGGGTGCAAGGTGGTACATGGCAAAAAGTTCTATCTGGTGGATTGGAAGGGTTATGGCCCAGAGGATAGGTCCTGGGAGCCTGTTGAAAACATTCGGGCCCCACAGCTCATTGCTGCCTTCGAGCGTAGCGAGGCCCAAAGAGGGGGGGGGGTAATGTTAGGTGTTGAGTTCCCGCTTCTGCACAAGGGGAATCTTGAGCCATCTCCGCTGCGGTCTCCCATTCTTATCCAGCCGCAGTGGAGTCTGCTCAGCAGAGACGTCGGTCCCAGCGTCTAGCTCAGTCTCACTCTGTACAAAGAGTTACTGCTGCTTTTCCTGCTTCTGCCATTGAAGTCAGTGTTGGGCAGCGGCGAGCAGATGCTTTTAGGGCTAAGTCCTGCTTTTCTCTTTCTGAGCATGCCCAGGGCAAGATCTCCCATTGGAGATCGAGGGTCACATGCTCAGGTACTGTAGCACATCCCATTGGTCCTCCAGGAAGGTCATGAAAGGGCAAAACTTTGGTAGCAGCTTCCCATTGGTCCTTTATTGGAAGGTCCTGAACGTGCTGCAACTACATAAGCTGCGCATGACCGCACGGCCATGCGCTAGTGTACATTTGTAAATGTGTGTGTGTTGTGAGTGAAAGTCGCTCTTTAAATAACCCTCCCTATTGGATGACTGTTCGCGGAAGGTGTATGTTTGCTATCTAGCGCTCGACTTAGCCATCAGCACGTAAACACACAATACAGCGTCTCATTGCTGTGACCGCCAGTGCGGCGCCTTGTGCTTTCACAGCGCTTTCCTGACCCAAGCCTGGGTGGTTAGTGGCGTTCGCCAGTGCGGCACTGCATGCACTCTCGTGCTTCTATTGCTGTCACTCTGACACCTCAGTAGCGGTGTCGAGCGCATGAGGTCTATGTACTCAAATCCTGTGTCTTGGGATTGAGTTCTGAGACTCGTTGCTTGCGCTCTTGGTGTGGTACCACGGCCCTGTGACGTAACAGGGTTCGCTTCCTTCACACAGGGTGAGGTTAGCCCATGTGTGTATTCACTTTGTACCGCCATATAGTCCATCATTACTTGGCAGCAGGTTCCATCTCTGCACGGTGGACCCCGGGCTGCGAACGCACCACACTCTATCTGTCTTATTATTTGGTGCGTTCCGCTAGCCCTAACACTGTGGCCCACAATTTGAGAGAGATGGCACACACGACTGGCACTGAAGCACAAATGCCAATATTAATCTCCCACTATTTATTTTTTTTCAGGGAGAATTTAAAAACCAAAATATAAAAAAAACAGACACTAGGCTTTCTGTGGCCAACAATTTGAGAGAGATGGCACACACGACTGGCACTGAAGCACAAATGCCAATATTAATCTCTCACTATTTTTTTTTTCAGGGAGAATTTAAAAACCAAAATAAAAAAAACAGACACTAGGCTTTCTGTGGCCCACAATTTGAGAGAGATGGCACACACGACTGGCACTGAATCACAAATGCCAATATTAATCTCCCACTATTAATTTTTTTCAGGGAGAATTTAAAAACAAAAAACAAAAAAACAGACACTAGGCTTTCTGTGGCCCACAATTTGAGAGAGATGGCACACACGACTGGCACTCAAGCACAATTGCCAATATTAATCTCCCACTATTTATTTTTTTTCAGGGAGAATTTAAAAACCAAAAAAAAAAACAGACACTAGGCTTTCTGTGGCCCACAATTTGAGAGAGATGGCACACACAACTGGCACTGAAGCACAAATCCAAAATATTAATCTCCCACTATTTATTTTTTTTCAGGGAGAATTTAAAAACCAAAAAAAAAAAAACAGACACTAGGCTTTCTGTGGCCCACAATTTGAGAGAGATGGCACACACGACTGGCACTCAAGCACAAATGCCAAAATTAATCTCCCACTATTTATTTTTTTTCAGAGAGAATTTAAAACCACCCCCCAAAAAAACAGACACTAGGCTTTCTGTGGCCCACAATTTGAGAGAGATGGCACACACGACTGGCACTGAAGCACAAATGCCAATATTAATCTCCCACTATTTATTTTTTTTCAGGGAGAATTTAAAGACCAAAAAAAAAAAAAAAAAGTCACTAGGCTTTCTGTGGCCCACAATTTGAGAGAGATGGCACACACGACTGGCACTGAAGCACAAATGCCAATATTAATCTCCCACTATTTATTTTTTTTTTCAGAGAGAATTTAAAAACCAAAATAAAAAAAAAACAGACACTAGGCTTTCTGTGGCCCACAATTTGGGAGAGATGGCACACACGACTGGCACTGAAGCACAAATGCCAATATTAATCTCCCACTATTAATTTTTTTCAGGGAGAATTAAAAAAACAAAATAAAAAAAAAAAACAGACACTAGGCTTTCTGTGGCCCACAATTTGAGAGAGATGGCACACACGACTGGCACTCAAGCACAAATGCCAATATTAATCTCCCACTATTTATTTTTTTTCAGGGAGAATTTAAAAAACAAAAAACAAAAAAACAGACACTAGGCTTTCTGTGGCCCACAATTTGAGAGAGATGGCACACACGACTGGCACTGAATCACAAATGCCAATATTAATCTCCCACTATTTATTTTTTTTCAGAGAGAATTTAAAACCCCCCCCAAAAAAAACAGACACTAGGCTTTCTGTGGCCCACAATTTGAGAGAGATGGCACACACGACTGGCACTGAAGCACAAATGCCAATATTAATCTCCCACTATTTATTTTTTTTCAGGGAGAATTTAAAGACCAAAAAAAAAAAGACACTAGGATTTCTGTGGCCCACAATTTGAGAGAGATGGCACACACGACTGGCACTGAAGCTCAAATGCCAATATTAATCTCCCACTATTTATTTTTTTTCAGGGAGAATTTAAAAACCAAAATAAAAAAAAACAGACACTAGGCTTTCTGTGGCCCACAATTTGAGAGAGATGGCACACACGACTGGCACTGAATCACAAATGCCAATATTAATCTCCCACTATTTATTTTTTTTCAGGGAGAATTTAAAAAACAAAAAACAAAAAAACAGACACTAGGCTTTCTGTGGCCCACAATTTGAGAGAGATGGCACACACGACTGGCACTCAAGCACAATTGCCAATATTAATCTCCCACTATTTATTTTTTTTTAGGGAGAATTTAAAAACAAAAAAAACCAGACACTAGGCTTTCTGTGGCCCACAATTTGAGAGAGATGGCACACACAACTGGCACTGAAGCACAAATCCAAAATATTAATCTCCCACTATTTATTTTTTTTTCAGGGAGAATTTAAAAACCAAAAAAAACAAAAACAGACACTAGGCTTTCTGTGGCCCACAATTTGAGAGAGATGGCACACACGACTGGCACTCAAGCACAAATGCCAATATTAATCTCCCACTATTTATTTTTTTTCAGGGAGAATTTAAAAACCCAAAAAAAAAAAAAAACAGACACTAGGCTTTCTGTGGCCCACAATTTGAGAGAGATGGCACACACGACTGGCACTGAAGCACAAATGCCAATATTAATCTCCCACTATTTATTTTTTTTCAGAGAGAATTTAAAAACCAAAATAAAAAAAAAACAGACACTAGGCTTTCTGTGGCCCACAATTTGAGAGAGATGGCACACACGACTGGCACTGAATCATAAATGCCAATATTAAACTCCCACTATTTATTTTTTTTCAGGGAGAATTTAAAAAACAAAAAACAAAAAAACAGACACTAGGCTTTCTGTGGCCCACAATTTGAGAGAGATTGTTAGGGGTCGAGTTCCTGCCTCTGCACAGGGGGAATCTCAGGCCATCTCCGCTGCGGTCTCCCATTCTTCTCCTGCCGCAGTGGAGCTTGCTCAGCGAAGACGTCGATCCCAGTGTCTCGCTGAGTCTGACTCTGTGCTTAGAGTTACTGCTGCTTTTCCTGCTTCTCCCATTGAAGTCAGTGCTGGGCAGCGGCGAGCGGGCGCTTCTGGGGCTAAGTCCTGCTTTTCACATTCTGAGCATGCCCAGAGTAAGATCTCTCAGTGGAGATCGAGGGTCACATGATCAGATACTGCAGCTAAGGTCCTTGTAGCTGCTAGGACTAAATCCTGCTTTGCACTCTGAGCATGCCCAGGGTGAGATCTCTCAGTGGAGATCCAGGGTCACATGCTCAGGTGCTGCAGCACTCCATTGGTCCTTCTTTGGAAGGTCCTAAACATGCTGCAGCTATTTAAGCCTCGCATGGCCGCACGGCCATGCGCTAGTATTGTCTTTTGTAAATGTGTGTGTGTTGTGAGTGAAAGTCGTTCTTTAAAATCCCTCCCTATTGTATGACTGCTCGCGGAAGGTGGGTGATTGCTACCTAGCGCCCGACTTAGCCATCAGCACGGTACACACATTACAGTGTCTTATTGCTGTGACCGCCAGTGCGGCGCCGTACACTTTCTCTGCGCTTTCCTAACCCAAGCCTGGGTGGATAGTGGCGTCCGCCAGTGCGGCACCGCACGCACTCTCGTGCCTCTAAAATATATTCTCTTGGTGCGGTACCGCGGCCCTGTGACTCAACAGGGTTCACTTCCTTCACACTGGGTGAAGTTAACCCAAGTGTGTATTCATATTGTACCGCCATCTCGTCCGTCCCTACTAGCAGCAGGGTTTTCTCCTGCACGGTGGACCTCGGACGGCGAACGCACCTAATACCATTACACCTTATACTTGGTGCGTTCCGCCAGTCCTAACATAATACTAGCGCCAAGGTCTGGCTAGTAATGACGGACGATCAGCGTTCACAGCGGTACATCCAGCAGCTGGAGGGAAGGTTGGCGGCTCTTGAGCGTTCAACCTCAGCTGTGGATGTTACTGCTGTCGCTGTTCAGGCTGCAAGTGTGGCTGCAGCTACCTTGTCCACTGCCGCCCCTGTACCGACGCTATCTCGCCTCCCGCTACCAGAGAAATTTTCTGGTGACAGTAAGTCCTGTAGGGGTTTCGTGAGTCAGTGCTCAATACATCTCGAGCTTCTGGCCTCTCGTTTCCCTACAGAGCGGGCTAAGGTGGGCTTTATCGTATCTTTATTGTCTGACATGGCGTTGCAGTGGGCTACGCCGCTGTGGGAGCGTGGCGATCATGTGGTGCAGAGTGCTCCGTTATTCCTGAGCACTCTGAAACAGGTCTTTTTAGGACCTCGTGTCACCCATGATACGGCGCTCCAACTGTTGGCATTGACTCAGGGCTCGTCCTTGGTCAGCCATTTTGCCGTCCACTTCCGCACCCTAGCATCTGAGCTGGAGTGGTCGGATAAGGCCCTTGTTCCTATATTTTGGAGGGGGCTGGCTGACCATGTTAAGGACGCCCTGGCCACTAGGGAGATTCCCGCCACACTGGAAGAGTTAATAACAGTGTCTACTTGTATTGACCTCCGTTTTCACGAGCGGAGGTTAGAGCGAGCACAGTGTAGGCAGAGGTTTCGGCTGGCTCCCACCTTCGCCAAACCTTTAGAGTCTCCAGTCCAGGCTCCTGAGTCCCATGAGCCTATGGTAGTGTCACGAGTGGGATCTAAGTCCCAGACCGCTCGTGCACTCCAGGTTTGTCATGTTTGCCAACAGTCAGGACATCTTGCCACCAGATGTCTCCAGCGGTCGAGGAAACGTCAGCGTCTAGTGGTAGTAGGTGGAGGTGCACTAGACACGGCGACGTTTGCCTCCAAATTGTCCTTTAAGGGGACAATAACATGAGGCTCTTACTCCCACTCGGTAGAGCTCTGCATGGATTCTGGGGCGGAGGGCAATTTTATATCTTCTGCCTTCGCCCAACGTCACGCAATACCCCTGGTTATGCTACCTCAACCAGTAACGGTACGAGTGGTGAATGGGTCGACACTGCCCGCACAGATAACACATCAGACCATCCCTTTTACTCTGTCCATGTCACCATCCCATCAGGAGATTATATCTCTGCTCATCATTCCTTAGGGGATTGATGAGGTCCTGTTGGGGATACCTTGGTTACGGTACCACTCTCCTCATATCGAGTGGTCCTCATGCAGAATTCTGGGATGGGGTGAATCATGTGGGGGTAGGTGTCACCGAGAGTGCGTTCAGGTTGCTACTACAGAGGTATCTGCAGATCTATCCTCTCTCCCCAAGCAATATTGGTCGTATGCAGACGTGTTCTCCAAAAAGGCGGCGGAGACCCTTCCGCCCCATCGCCCCTATGACTGTCCGATTGATCTCTTGCCTGGTGCTGAGCCTCCCTGGGGTCGAGCCTATCCATTATCTCTCCCGGAGACGGAGGCAATGTCTCAGTACATTCAAGAGAATATGGCAAGAGGGTTCATCAGGAAGTCAGTGTCACCTGCTGGGGCAGGGTTCTTTTTCGTGCAGAAGAAGAATGGGGAACTACGTCCATGCATAGACTACAAAGGTCTTAACGCTATCACCATTAAGAACAAGTATCCTTTGTCCTTGATATCTGAGCTTTTCGATAGGCTTCGGGGAGCAAGGGTGTTTACCAAACTAGATCTGCGGGGTGCTTACAACCTGATTCGCATCCGTGAGGGGGACGAATGGAAAACGGCGTTTAACACCAGAGATGGGCACTATGAGTATCTGGTGATGCCCTTCGGGCTCTGTAATGCCCCAGCCGTTTTCCAAGACTTTGTCAACGACATCTACCGGGATATGCTTTCCACCTCGGTTGTAGTCTATCTGGATGATATTCTCATCTTTTCTCCAGATATTGACTCCCACTGGAGAGATGTTGGCAGAGTCTTCGACCTCCTACGGGCAAACTCTCTTTATGCTAAGTTGGAGAAGTGTATGTTTGAGCAGGAGTCTTTACCTTTCCTGGGCTATATCATCTCCGCCCAGGGATTGGCTATGGATCCTGCCAAACTACAGGCTGTGATGGACTGGCAAGAGCCCCATTCTCTTAGGGCGGTGCAGCGCTTTATGGGGTTCATTAATTATTATCGCCAGTTCATTCCCCACTTCTCAAATCTGGTAGCTCCCTTGGTAGCCCTCACCAAGAAGGGAGCAAATCCCAAATTGTGGTCGGAAGAGGTCTCCAAGGCCTTCACTTCTATAAAGTATCATTTTGCTAGCGCTCCCATCTTACATCGTCCCGATGTGGATAAGCCATTCCTAATGGAGGTGGATGCCTCATCCGTTGGTGCTGGAGCAGTCCTCTATCAAAAGGATGCTCAAGGTCGGAAGCATCCATGCTTCTTTTTCTCAAAGACCTTCACACCAGCGGAGAGAAATTACTCCATCGGGGATAGGGAGTTGCTAGCAATGAAGTTGGCCTTTTCGGAGTGGAGACATCTTCTGGAAGGTGCGCGGTTTCCCTTCCAAGTCTTCACGGACCACAAAAATTTGGTCTATTTACATACAGCCCAGTGGCTGAATTCTCGTCAGGCCAGATGGTCCTTATTCTTCTCCCGGTTCCATTTCACTCTCCATTATCTCGCCGGGGAGAAGAATATTCGTGCTGACGCTCTCTCTTGCTCCCTTGTGTCAACTGAGGAGGAGGAAAAGGAGCCTCGGCTTATTGCCCCTTCGGAGAGTCTGAGAACCGTAGCTCCGGTGTCGCTAGAGTCAGTGCCTTCGGGCAAGACTTTTGTTCACATCAATCTGCGACTGGAGGTTCTCTCTTGGGCTCATTCGTCCAGGGTGGGTGGACACTTTGGGACTAAAAGGACATCTGAGCTGCTGGCAAGGACGTACTGGTGGCCGCATATGCTCCGAGATGTCAGAGATTACGTTCTGGCATGTGTCTCCTGCGCCAAAAATAAGTCCCCTCGACAACGGCCAACTGGTTTGTTATACCCTCTGCCGGTGGCAGACAGGCCCTGGGAGATGGTCGGTATGGACTTTGTGGTGGGTTTGCCCAAGTCTCGTGGCTGTACAGTCATTTGGGTAATCACCGACCATTTTTCTAAAATGGTGCATTTGGTGCCGCTTCCTCGGCTACCTTCTGCACGGGCCTTGGCAACATTGTTTATTAGACATATCTTCCGCCTTCACGGTATGCCGGACAAAATTGTCAGTGACCGGGGTCCCCAGTTTGCGTCTCGGCTCTGGAGAGAGCTTTATCATCTTCTCAGGATTGAGTTAAATCTCTCCTCTGCCTATCATCCCGAGACGAATGGGTTGGTCGAGAGAGCCAACCAGACCTTGGTCACATATCTGCGACATTTTGTCTCTGCTAGGCAAGATGACTGGGCATCTTTGCTATCGTGGGCAGAGTTTGCTCTGAACAACGCTGTAGCCGACTCCACTGGGCAGACTCCATTCCTCCTTAACTATGGTCAGCATCCGCGGGTACCTGTGCCCATGCCTGTGTCTTCCGCCGATTCCAGGGTGGCAGACTGGGCTGTGGAGACACGGGACATTTGGGACCGCACTCAGGATGCCATTCGGGCCTCAAAGGAGAGAATGAGGTCCTCCGCCGATGCACATCGGCGCCCTGCCCTGAACTTTGCTCCTGGCGATTTAGTGTGGCTCTCCGCCCGTAACATCAGGCTGCGTGTAGAGTCCACTAAGTTTGCACCTCGCTACTTGGGTCCCTTCAAGGTCCTCGAACAGGTTAATCCTGTGGTCTACCGTCTGGCCCTTCCTCCACGCCTTGGTATCACCGACACCTTTCATGTGTCCCTCCTTAAGCCCGTATACATGTCCTGGTTTTCTGAGTCATCTGCCAGGACATCGGGTTCGTCTACGGATGATTACGAGGTGAACGCTATTTTGGGGTACAAGGTGGTACGTGGTAAAAAAATCTATTTGGTGGATTGGAAGGGTTATGGCCCTGAGGACAGGTCCTGGGAGCCTGCTGAGCACATTCGGGCTCCGCAGCTCATTGCTGCCTTTGAACGTAGCGAGGCCCTAGGAGGGGGGGCTCTAGGAGGGGGGGTAATGTTAAGGGTCGAGTTCCTGCCTCTGCACAGGGGGAATCTCGGGCCATCTCCGCTGCGGTCTCCCATTCTTCTCCTGCCGCAGTGGAGCTTGCTCAGCGAAGACGTCGATCCCAGCGTCTCGCTCAGTCTGACTCTGTGCTTAGAGTTACTGCTGCGTTTCCTGCTTCTCCCATTGAAGTCAGTGCTGGGCAGCGGCGAGCGGGCGCTTCTGGGGCTAAGTCCTGCTTTTCACATTCTGAGCATGCCCAGAGTAAGATCTCTCAGTGGAGATCGAGGGTCACATGATCAGATACTGCAGCTAAGGTCCTTGTAGCTGCTAGGACTAAATCCTGCTTTGCACTCTGAGCATGCCCAGGGCGAGATTTCTCAGTGGAGATCCAGGGTCACATGCCCAGGTGCTGCAGCACTCCATTGGTCCTTCTTTGGAAGGTCCTAAACATGCTGCAGCTATTTAAGCCTCGCATGGCCGCACGGCCATGCGCTAGTATTGTCTTTTGTAAATGTGTGTGTGTTGTGAGTGAAAGTCGTTCTTTAAAATCCCCTCCCTATTGTATGACTGCTCGCGGAAGGTGGGTGATTGCAACCTAGCGCCCGACTTAGCCATCAGCACGGTACACACATTACAGTGTCTTATTGCTCTGACCGCCAGTGCGGCGCCGTGCGCTTTCTCTGCGCTTTCCTAACCCAAGCCTGGGTGGATAGTGGCGTCCGCCAGTGCGGCACCGCACGCACTCTCGTGCCTCTAAAATATATTCTCTTGGTGCGGTACCGCGGCCCTGTGACTCAACAGGGTTCGCTTCCTTCACACTGGGTGAAGTTAACCCAAGTGTGTATTCATATTGTACCGCCATCTCGTCCGTCTCTACTAGCAGCAGGGTTTTCTCCTGCACGGTGGAACTCGGACGGCGAACGCACCTGATACCATTACACCTTATACTTGGTGCGTTCCGCCAGTCCTAACAGAGATGGCACACATGACTGTCACTGAAGCACAAATGCCAATATTAATCTCCCACTATTTATTTTTTTTCAGGGAGAATTTAAAAACCAAAAAACAAAAAAACAGACACCAGGCTTTCTGTGGCCCACAATTTGAGAGAGATGGCACACACGACTGGCACTGAAGCACAAATGCCAATATTAATCTCCCACTATTTTTTTTTTTCAGGGAGAATTTAAAAAACAAAATTAAAAAAAACACAGACACTAGGCTTTCTGCGGCCCACAATTTGAGAGAGATCGCACACACGACTGGCACTGAAGCACAAATGCCAATATTAATCTCCCACTATTTATTTTTTTCAGGGAGAATTTAAAAACCAAAAAAAAAAAACAGACACTAGGCTTTCTGTGGCCCACAATTTGAATGAGATGGCACACACGACTGGCACTCAAGCACAAATGCCAATAGTAATCTCCCACTATTTATTTTTTTTCAGGGAGAATTTAAAAACCAAAAAAAAAAAACAGACACTAGGCTTTCTGTGGCCCACAATTTGAGAGAGATGGCACACACGACTGGCACTCAAGCACAAATGCCAATATTAATCTCCCACTAATTATTTTTTTTCAGGGAGAATTTAAAAACCAAAAAAAAAAAAACAGACACTAGGCTTTCTGTGGCCAACAATTTGAGAGATGGCACACACGACTGGCACTGAAGCACAAATGCCAATATTAATCTCCCACTATTTATTTTTTTCAGGGAGAATTTAAAAACCAAAAAAAAAAAAAAAACCAGACACTAGCCTTTCTGTGGCCCACAATTTGAGAGAGATGGCACACACGACTGGCACTCAAGCACAAATGCCAATATTAATCTCCCACTATTTATTTTTTTCAGGGAGAATTTAAAAACCCCCCAAAAAAAACAGACACTAGGCTTTCTGTGGCCAACAATTTGAGAGAGATGGCACACACGACTGGCACTGAAGCACAAATGCCAATATTAATCTCCCACTATTTATTTTTTTTCAGGGAGAATTTAAAAAACAAAAAACAAAAAAACAGACACCAGGCTTTCTGTGGCCCACAATTTGAGAGAGATGGCACACACGACTGGCACTGAAGTACAAATGCCAATATTAATCTCCCACAATTTTTTTTTTCAGGGAGAATTTAAAAACCAAAATAAAAAAAAACACAGACACTAGGCTTTCTGTGGCCCACAATTTGGGAGAGATGGCACACACGACTGGCACTGAAGCACAAATGCCAATATTAATCTCCCACTATTTATTTTTTTTCAGGGAGAATTTAAATACAAACAAAAAAAAAACCAGACACAAGGCTCTCTGTGGCCCACAATTTGAGAGAGATGGCACACACGACTGGCACTCAAGCACAAATGCCAATATTAATCTCCCACTATTTATTTTTTTTCAGGGAGAATTTAAACCCCCCCCAAAAAAAAACAGACACTAGGCTTTCTGTGGCCCACAATTTGAGAGAGATGGCACACACGACTGGCACTGAAGCACAAATGCCAATATTAATCTCCCACTATTTATTTTTTTTCAGGGAGAATTTAAAGACCAAAAAAGAAAAAAAAAGACACTAGGCTTTCTGTGGCCCACAATTTGAGAGAGATGGCACACACGACTGGCACTGAAGCACAAATGCCAATATTAATCTCCCACTATTTATTTTTTTTCAGGGAGAATTTAAAAAACAAAAAACAAAAAAACAGACACCAGGCTTTCTGTGGCCCACAATTTGAGAGAGATGGCACACACGACTGGCACTGAAGTACAAATGCCAATATTAATCTCCCACTATTTTTTTTTTCAGGGAGAATTTAAAAATAAAATAAAAAAAAACACAGACACTAGGCTTTCTGTGGCCCACAATTTGGGAGAGATGGCACACACGACTGGCACTGAAGCACAAATGCCAATATTAATCTCCCACTATTTATTTTTTTTCAGGGAGAATTTAAATACAAACAAAAAAAAAACAGACACAAGGCTCTCTGTGGCCCACAATTTGAGAGAGATGGCACACACGACTGGCACTCAAGCACAAATGCCAATATTAATCTCCCACTATTTATTTTTTTTCAGGGAGAATTTAAACCCCCCCCAAAAAAAAAACAGACACTAGGCTTTCTGTGGCCCACAATTTGAGAGAGATGGCACACACGACTGGCACTGAAGCACAAATGCCAATATTAATCTCCCACTATTTATTTTTTTTCAGGGAGAATTTAAAGACCAAAAAAGAAAAAAAAAAGACACTAGGCTTTCTGTGGCCCACAATTTGAGAGAGATGGCACACACGACTGGCACTGAAGCACAAATGCCAATATTAATCTCCCACTATTTATTTTTTTGTCAGGGAGAATTTAAAAACCAAAATAAAAAAAAAACAGACACTAGGCTTTCTGTGGCCAACAATTTGAGAGAGATGGCACACACGACTGGCACTGAAGCACAAATGCCAATATTAATCTCTCACTATTTTTTTTTTTCAGGGAGAATTTAAAAACCAAAATAAAAAAAAACAGACACTAGGCTTTCTGTGGCCCACAATTTGAGAGAGATGGTGTTAGGGCTAGCGGAATGCACCAAATAATAAGACAGATAGAGTATGGTGCGTTCGCAGCCCGGGGTCCACCGTGCAGAGATGGAACCTGCTGCCAAGTAATGACGGACTATATGGCGGTACTCATAAGTATACACACGTGGGTTAAACTTCACCCAGCGTGAAGGAAGCGATCCTGTTGCGTCACAGGACCGCGGTACCGCACATAGAGCGTGAGCAAGTAGTCAGCGAACTCAACTCCAACTAGGATTGAAGTCCGATTAGACACTTGCTGGCACAACACCGCAACTGGGTGTGTAAGGAAACTAAATAATAATATTAAAGCACAAGAGTGCATGCGGTGCCGCACTGACGAACGCCACTAACCACCCAGGCTTGGGTAAGGAAAGCACAGAGGAAGTGCACGGCGCCGTACTGGCGGTCACAGCAACTGGACGCTGTAATGTGTGATTAGTGCTGTAGGATAAGTCGGGCGCTAGACAGCAAACATACACCTTCCGCGAACAGACATTCAATAGGGAGGGTTATTTAAAGAGCGACTTTCACTCACAACATACACACATTATCAATTGTACACTAGCGCATGGCCGTGCGGTCATGCGCAGTTTATATAGTTGCAGCACAGGAAGTGGCCACAGAAACTTTGCCCTTCCAAGACCTGCCAAGAGGACCAATGGAATGTGCTGCAGAGCCTGAGCACATGACCCTCGATCTCCAACGGGAGATCTTGCCCTGGGCATGCTCAGTGTGTGCAGACAAGGACTTAGTCCCAGAGAAGTCCGCTCGCTGCTGACCAGCACTGGCTTTAATGGCAGAAGCTGAAGAAGCAGCAGTAACTCTCTGTTCAGAGTGAGACTGAGCAAGACGCTGGGACCGACGTCCCTGCTGAGCAGACTCCACTGCGGCTGGATAAGAATGGGAGACTGCAGCTGAGATGGCTCGAGATTCCCCCTGTGCAGAAGCGGGAACTCAAGACCTAACATTACCCCCCCTCCTAGGGCCCCCCCTCCTTGGGCCTCGCTACGCTCGAAGGCAGCAATGAGCTGTGGGGCCTGAATGTTTTCAGCAGGCTCCCATGACCTGTCCTCTGGGCCATAACCCTTCCAATCCACCAGATAGAACTTTTTGCCGCGTACCAACTTGCACCCTAAAATAGCGTTCACCTCGTAATCGTCCGTAGACGAACCCGATGTCCCGGCAGATGACTCGGAAAACAGGGACATGTATACGGGTTTCAAGAGGGACACATGAAAGGTGTCGGTGATACCCAAGCGTGGAGGAAGAGCCAAACGGTAGACCACAGGATTAACCCGTTCGAGAACCTTGAAGGGACCCAAGTAGCGAGGAGCAAACTTAGTGGACTCAACTCGCAGCGTGATGTTACGGGCGGAGAGCCACACCAAGTCGCCAGGAGCAAAGGTCGGAGCGGGGCGCCGATGAACATCGGCGGAGGACCTCATTCTCTCCTTGGAGGCCCGAATGGCATCCTGCGTGCGGTCCCAAATGTCCCGTGCCTCCACAGCCCAGTCTGCCACCCTGGAGTCAGCAGAAGACACACGCATGGGCACAGGAACACGCGGATGCTGGCCGTAATTTAGGAGGAATGGAGTCTGACCGGTGGAGTCGGCTACGGCATTGTTAAGTGCAAACTCTTCCCACGGTAGCAAGGATGCCCAGTCATCCTGCCTGGCAGAAACAAAATGTCGTAAATATGTGACCAAGGTCTGGTTGGCCCTCTCTACCAACCCATTCGTCTCGGGATGATATGCCGAAGAGAGATTCAACTCAATACTGAGCAGACGACAAAGCTCTCTCCAGAATCGAGACGCAAACTGGGGCCCCCGGTCACTAACAATTTTGTCTGGCATACCGTGTAGGCGAAAGATATGCTTGACGAACAAGACAGCTAACGCCCGTGCAGAAGGTAGCCGTGGAAGAGGCACCAAGTGCACCATTTTGGAAAAATGGTCGGTGATCACCCAGATAATGGTGCAGTTACGAGACTTGGGTAAGCCCACCACAAAGTCCATCCCGACCATCTCCCAGGGCCTGTCCGCCACCGGCAGAGGATAAAGCAAACCAGCTGGCCGTTGCCGAGGAGTCTTGTTCTTGGTGCAAGAGACACATGCCCGAACATACTCACGAGCCATATGCGGCCACCAGTATGTCCTCGCCAGTAACTCAGATGTCCTTTTGGTACCAAAATGTCCACCCACCCTGGACGAGTGTGCCCAAGAGAGAACCTCCGGTCGCAACTGGATGGAACAAAAGTCTTGCCCGGTGGCACAGACTCTAGCGAAACCGGGGCCACAGTTCTCAAGCTCTCGGTGGGAACAATAAGCCGAGGCTCCTCCTCCTCCTCCGCAGATGACACAACGGAGCGAGAGAGAGCGTCGGCCCGAATGTTCTTCTCCCCAGAAAGAAAATGGAGGGTGAAATGAAACCGGGAGAAGAATAAGGACCATCTGGCCTGGCGGGAATTCAACCGCTGGGCTGTCTGCAGGTACACCAAATTTTTATGGTCTGTGAAGACTTGGAAGGGAAAACGTGCTCCCTCCAAGAGATGTCTCCACTCCGAGAAAGCCAACTTCATGGCTAGCAACTCCCTGTCCCCGATGGAATAATTCCTCTCTGCTGGTGAGAAGGTCTTGGAGAAAAATAAGCAAGGATGCTTCCGACCTTGAGCATCCTTTTGGAAGAGGACTGCTCCAGCACCAACAGAAGAGGCATCCACCTCCATGATAAATGGCTTATCAACATCGGGGCGATGTAGGATGGGAGCGCTAGCGAAGTGTGACTTTATAGAGTTAAAGGCCTTGGAGACCTCCTCAGACCACAATTTGGGATTCGCCCCCTTCTTGGTGAGGGCAACCAAGGGAGCTACCAAAGTTGAAAAGTGCCGAATGAACTGGCGATAATAATTAATGAACCCCATAAAGCGCTGCACCGCTTTAAGAGAATGGGGTTCCTGCCAGTCCATCACAGCCTGTAGTTTGGCAGGATCCATAGCCAATCCCTGGGCAGAGATGATGTAGCCTAGGAAAGGTAAGGACTCCTGCTCAAACATACACTTCTCCAACTTGGCATAGAGGGAGTTTGCCCGTAGGAGGTCGAAGACTTTGCAAACATCTCTCCGGTGGGAGTCAATATCTGGAGAGTAGATGAGAATATCATCCAGATAGACTACGACCGAGGTGGAAAGCATATCCCGGAAGATATCATTCACAAAGTCTTGGAAAACGGCTGGGGCATTACAGAGCCCGAAGGGCATCACCAGATATTCATAGTGCCCATCCCTGGTGTTAAAAGCCGTCTTCCATTCGTCCCCCTCACGGATGCGAATCAGGTTGTAAGCACCCCGCAGATCTAGTTTAGTAAATACCCTTGCTCCCCGAAGCCTATCGAAGAGCTCAGATATCAAGGGCAAAGGATACTTATTTTTAACGGTGATGGCGTTAAGACCCCTGTAGTCTATGCATGAACGTAGTTCCCCATTCTTCTTCTGCACGAAGAAGAACCCTGCCCCAGCAGGTGACACTGACTTCCTAATGAATCCTCTTGCCAGATTTTCCTGGATGTACTGTGACATGGCCTCCGTCTCCGGGAGAGATAGCGGATAGACTCGACCCCGGGGAGGCTCAGCACCAGGCAAGAGATCAATAGGACAGTTATAGGGGCGATGGGGCGGAAGGATCTCCGCCGCCTTTTTGGAGAACACATCTGCATAAGACCAATACTGCTTGGGGAGAGAGGAAAGATCTGCGGGTACCTCTGTAGTAGCAACCTGAACGCACTCCCTCTGACACCTACCCCCACAAGATTCGCCCCATCCCAGGATTCTGCCAGAGGACCACTCGATATGAGGAGAGTGGTACCGTAGCCAAGGTATTCCCAACAGGACCTCATCAATTCCCTCTGGAATGACGAGCAGAGATATAATCTCCTGATGAGATGGCGACATGGACAGAGTAAAAGGGATGGTCTGGTGTGTTATCTGTGAGGGCAGTGTCGACCCATTCACCACTCGTACCGTTACTGGTTGAGCTAGCATAACCAGGGGTATTGCGTGACGTTGGGCGAAGGCAGAAGACATAAAATTGCCCTCCGCCCCAGAATCCACGCAGAGCTCTACCGAGTGGGAATATGAGCCTATAGTAATTGTCCCCTTAAAGGACAATTTAGAGGCAAACGTCTAGTGTTCCTCCACCTACTACCACTAGACGCTGACGTTTCCTCGACCGCTGAGAACATCTGGTGGCTAGATGTCCTGACTGCTGGCAAACATGACAGACCTTGAGTGCACAAGCGGTCCGGGACTTAGATCCCGCTTGTGACACTTCCCTGGCCTCATGTGACTCAGGAACCAGGAGCGGAGATTCCAGAGGTTTGGCGAAGGTAGGAGCAAGCCGAAACCTCTGCCTACACTGGGCTCGCTCTAACCTCCGCTCGTTATAACGGAGGTCAATTCGAGTGGAGACAGTTATTAACTCCTCCAGTGTGGCAGGAATCTCCCTAGTGGCCAGAGCGTCCTTAACGTGGTCAGCCAGGCCCCTCCAAAATATGGGGATAAGAGCTTTATCCGACCAATCCAGCTCAGAAGCTAAAGTGCGGAATTGGACGGCAAAATGACTGACCAAGGACTCACCCTGAGTTAATGCCAGCAGTTGGAGCGCAGTATCATGGGTGACTTGAGGTCCTAAAAAGACCTGTTTCAGAGTGCTTAGAAACAGCGGAGCACTCTGCACCACATGATCGCCACGCTCCCACAGCGGCGCAGCCCATTCCAATGCCCTGTCCGACAAGAGAGACACTATAAATCCCACCTTAGCCCGCACTGTGGGAAAACGTGCAGCCAGGAGCTCGAGGTGAATAGAGCACTGACTCAAAAATCCCCTACAAAACTTGCTATCACCAGAAAATTTTTCTGGCAGCGGGAGGCGAGAAAATGTCGGAGCAGGGGTGGCAATGGACAGGGTTGCTGCAGCCACGCTAGCAGCCTGTACAGCAACAGCGGTAACATCCACAGCTGAGGTTGCGCTCTCAAGAGCCGCCAACCTACCCTCCAGCTGCTGGATATACCGCAAGGATTGCTGTTTGTCCGTCATTACTAGCCAGACCCTGGCGCTAGTGTAATGTTAGGGCTAGCGGAACGCACCAAATAATAAGACAGATAGAGTATGGTGCGTTCGCAGCCTGGGGTCCACCGTGCAGAGATGGAACCTGCTGCCAAGTAATGACGGACTATATGGCGGTACTCATAAGTATACACACGTGGGTTAAACTTCACCCAGCGTGAAGGAAGCGATCCTGTTGCGTCACAGGACCGCGGTACCGCACATAGAGCGTGAGCAAGTAGTCAGCGAACTCAACCCCAACTAGGATTGAAGTCCGATTAGACACTTGCTGGCACAACACCGCAACTGGGTGTGTAAGGAAACTAAATAATAATATTAAAGCACAAGAGTACATGCGGTGCCGCACTGACGAACGCCACTAACCACCCAGGCTTGGGTAAGGAAAGCACAGAGGAAGTGCACGGCGCCGTACTGGCGGTCACAGCAACTGGACGCTGTAATGTGTGATTAGTGCTGTAGGATAAGTCGGGCATTAGACAGCAAACATACACCTTCCGCGAACAGACATTCAATAGGGAGGGTTATTTAAAGAGCGACTTTCACTCACAACATACACACATTAACAATTGTACACTAGCGCATGGCCGTGCGGTCATGGGCAGTTTATATAGTTGCAGCACAGGAAGTGGCCACAGAAACTTTGCCCTTCCAAGACCTGCCAAGAGGACCAATGGAATGTGCTGCAGAGCCTGAGCACATGACCCTCGATCTCCAACGGGAGATCTTGCCCTGGGCATGCTCAGTGTGTGCAGACAAGGACTTAGTCCCAGAGAAGTCCGCTCGCTGCTGACCAGCACTGGCTTTAATGGCAGAAGCTGAAGAAGCAGCAGTAGCTCTCTGTACAGAGTGAGACTGAGCAAGATGCTGGGACTGACGTCCCTGCTGAGCAGACTCCACTGCGGCTGGATAAGAATGGGAGACTGCAGCGGAGATGGCTCGAGATTCCCCCTGTGCAGAAGCGGGAACTCGAGATCTAACAGATGGCACACACGACTGGCACTGAAGCACAAATGCCAATATTAATCTCCCACTATTTCTTTTTTTTCAGGGAGAATTTAAAAAACAAAAAACAAAAAAAACAGATACTAGGCTTTCTGTGGCCCACAATTTGAGAGAGATGGCACACACGACTGGCACTGAAGCACAAATGCCAATATTAATCTCCCACTATTTCTTTTTTTTCAGGGAGAATTTAAAAACCAAAATAAAAAAACAGACACTAGGCTTTCTGTGGCCCACAATTTGAGAGAGATGGCACACACGACTGGCACTGAATCACAAATGCCAATATTAATCTCCCACTATTTCTTTTTTTTCAGGGAGAATTTAAAAACCAAAAAAAAAACAGACACTAGGCTTTCTGTGGCCCACAATTTGAGAGAGATGGCACACACGACTGGCACTCAAGCACAAATGCCAATAGTAATCTCCCACTATTTTTTTTTTTTCAGGGAGAATTTATAAACCCCCCAAAAAAACAGACACTAGGCTTTCTGTTGCCCACAATTTGAGAGAGATGGCACACACGACTGGCACTCAAGCACAAATGCCAATATTAATCTCCCACTATTTATTTTTTTTCAGGGAAAATTTAAAAACAATACAAAAAAAAACAGACACTAGGCTTTCTGTGGCCCACAATTTGAGAGAGGTGGCACACACGACTGGCACTGAAGCACAAATGCCAATATTAATCTCCCACTATTTATTTTTTTTCAGGGAGAATTTAAAAACCAAAATAAAAAAAAAACAGACACTAGGCTTTCTGTGGCCCACAATTTGAGAGAGATGGCACACACGACTGGCACTGAAGCACAAATGCCAATATTAATCTCCCACTATTTCTTTTTTTTCAGGGAGAATTTAAAAACCAAAATAAAAAAACAGACACTAGGCTTTCTGTGGCCCACAATTTGAGAGAGATGGCACACACGACTGGCACTGAATCACAAATGCCAATATTAATCTCCCACTATTTCTTTTTTTTCAGGGAGAATTTAAAAACCAAAAAAAAAACAGACACTAGGCTTTCTGTGGCCCACAATTTGAGAGAGATGGCACACACGACTGGCACTCAAGCACAAATGCCAATAGTAATCTCCCACTATTTTTTTTTTTTCAGGGAGAATTTATAAACCCCCCAAAAAAACAGACACTAGGCTTTCTGTTGCCCACAATTTGAGAGAGATGGCACACACGACTGGCACTCAAGCACAAATGCCAATATTAATCTCCCACTATTTATTTTTTTTCAGGGAAAATTTAAAAACAATACAAAAAAAAACAGACACTAGGCTTTCTGTGGCCCACAATTTGAGAGAGGTGGCACACACGACTGGCACTGAAGCACAAATGCCAATATTAATCTCCCACTATTTATTTTTTTTCAGGGAGAATTTAAAAACCAAAATAAAAAAAAAACAGACACTAGGCTTTCTGTGGCCAACAATTTGAGAGAGATGGCACACACGACTGGCACTGAAGCACAAATGCCAATATTAATCTCTCACTATTTTTTTTTTCAGGGAGAATTTAAAAACCAAACTAAAAAAAACAGACAGTAGGCTTTCTGTGGCTCACAATTTGAGAGAGATGGCACACACGACTGGCACTGAATCACAAATGCCAATATTAATCTCCCACTATTTATTTTTTTCAGGGAGAATTTAAGAAACAAAAAACGAAAAAACAGACACAAGGCTTTCTGTGGCCCACAATTTGAGAGAGATGGCACACACGACTGGCACTGAAGCACGAATGCCAATATTAATCTCCTGCTATTTTTTTTTTTTCAGGGAGAATTTAAAAACCAAAATAAAAAAAAACAGACACTAGGCTTTCTGTGGCCCACAATTTGAGAGAGATGGCACACACGACTCGCACTGAAGCACAAATGCCAATATTAGTCTCCCACTATTTTTTTTTTTTTTATTGGCAAGAAATCAGGCCCACTGTTAGACTGTTAGACACAGATGCCACACACAGGACTGGCACTGATGCAGATTTGCCAATTTTAATGTGCACCCTTTTTTTTTATTCATAGAGACTAGTGAATAAATCTGGGCCACTGTATTAGAGTATATTTTCTGTGGCAGAAAGTGGCTTGAACAGATGTAATGAAAAAAAAAAAAGGGACTGTCCTACAATTACTATCTCCCTGCAGTTATCTCAGCAATGTATGGCAGGCAGCAATAACAAGGAGTGGACTGCTGCACAAATTAAATAAAAAGTGTGGACAAACAAACAAGATAGCTGTATATACCTAATAGGAATATACTCACCCTCGGACGCGCCCTGCTTCTTTCCGGCAGCCTTCCTTCCTAAGAATCAGCCCTTCCAGGACCTTCGGTGACGTCGCGGTGACGTCGCGGCTTGTGATTGGTCGCTCGCGAGCGGTCACATGGGCGGCCGCGCGGCCAATCACAAGCCGTGACGTCACCGCGACGTCACCGCAAGGTCCTGGAAGGCTGATTCTAAGGAAGGAAGGTTCCCGGTTAGTACCAGGGCGCGTCAGAGGGTAAGTATTGCGATATTTTTTATTTTAATTCTTTATTTTACACTAAAATATGGATCGCAGGGCCTGAAGGAGAGTTTCCGCTCCTTCAGACCCTGGGAACCATGGAAACCCAATGCACTGCATTGGGTTTCAGGTTTCGGCCGACCCCGACTTTTTTATAGGATCGGCCGATTTCACTCGACCCGACTTTTGAAAAAGTCGGGTTTCGTGAAACCCGACCCGATCCTATAAAAGTAAAGGTCGCTCAACCCTAGTGGTGATCACTCCTGGTGGGCCTCTAAAAGTGAGGGACCAGGGGCAACTGCTGCTTCTGCCTCCCAACTAGCTTTGCTATTGGACTGAACCATTCTTAATATATACTTACCTTGTAATGTCTTCACATCCTATTCCGTCCAGATGTGTCCGGGTCCCAGAATTCCAAGTGACGGAAGTTCACCAACTGCCATATTGGGACACCCAAGTGATGGGTGTCTCAATATGGAAACTGCTGGTGGTACCAGCCTTTTGCATGGTACTGCCAGCGGAACACCGTCGCACCACACACAGACACACTGTATACGCCATACACACCGCACACACAAACAAACACACACTGTGTATGCCGTACGCTCCACACACACACACTGTATATTCTGTGTGCACCATACACACACACACACTGTATACGCCATACGCAGCAACTTGCGTGGTACCACCAGCGGAACACCATCGTGAACACAACGCCGCCGGGATCAGCCGAATGATTCGCTGACCACTGCCATCTTTGTACAGGAGGAGTGCATGCTCAGTTTTAATGTGACCACCTCTATCTGTCTGCACAGAGATGGCGGCGGTCTGACTTACTGCGCCTGCTTGAATTCCACGCAGGCATAGTGAATTATTTGGCTGATCCCCGTGGCAGATGCTCGATGTGTCTACAGGCAGAGGAAGCCGGTCACATTAAAAGGGTTTTGCCATGAACGAAAGTTCATTTTAAAAATTGTCTGTGTCTGACCGTGTACGGAGCATACCACATCTCCTAGGCAGGGGAGGAAGCAAAACACAATACTGACATTACAACAGGGGATCACAGAGGATTTATTATGTGAGGTAAAATATTTCACTGACTGTTTTTAAACAATATTTTACCTCACAAAATGTATCCTCTGCGATCTCCTGCTGTAACGTCAGTATTGTCTTTTGCAAGACAGCAGACAAGGGGGATAGCACATGGGGTAGACAGGTCAAAGAAGAGAGCACAGATGGGAGACGTCAGCACATGGGGAAAGAGAGAGTGGACACATGTGGGGAAGAGATTCTGAACGCTGCAAAGCCTGCGCCCATCGTGACATTACCGCCCTCCCGATTCGATAGCATTGGGCCTCCATCTAGTACCGTATATACTCGAGTATAAGCCGAGATTTTCAGCCCACTTTTTTGGGCTGAAAGTCCTCCTCTCTGCTTATACTCGAGTCATACCCAGAGGTTGGCAGGGGAAGGGGAGCGGGGGCTGTCTAATTAGACTCACCTACTCCTGGCGCGGTCCCTGCACGTCCCTGCTTCTTCCAGTGCTGCAGCTTCTTCCTGTAGTGAGTGGTCACTTGGTACCGCTCATTACAGTAATGAATATGCGGCTCCACCTCCCATAGAGGTGAAGTCGCATATTCATTACTGTAATAAGCGGTAATGGTGACCGCTCACTACAGGAAGAAAATGCGGTGCTGGGGAAAAGAAGTGCAGTGACGACGCCAGGAGCAGGTAAGTATGACGGGGCAGTGCGCAAATATCTGTATGGAGCATCTTATGTGGCCATGTGCAGCATGATATGGGGGCAAATATATGTATGGAGCATCTTATGTGGCCATGTGCAGCATGATGAGGGGGCAAATATCTGTATGGGGCATCTGTATGGGGCCATGTGCAGCATTACATGGGGGCAAATATCTGTATGGGGCATCTGTATGGGGCCATGTGCAGCATTATATGGGGCAAATATCTGTATGGAGCATCTTATCCGGCCATGTGCAGCATTATATGGGGGCAAATATCTGTATGGGGCATCTTATGTGGCCATGTGCAGCATTATATGTGGGCAAATATCTGTATGGGGCATCTTATGTGGCCATGTGCAGCATGATATGGGGGCAAATATCTGTATGGGGCATCTTATGTGGCCATGTGCAGCATGATATGGGGGCAAATATATGTATGGATCATCTTACGTGGCCATTTGCAGCATGATATGGGGGCAAATATCTGTATGGGGCATCTTATGTGGCCATGTGAAGCATTATATGGGGCAGTTATCTGTATGGAGCATCTTATGTGGCCATGTGCAGCATTATATGGGGGCAAAAATCTGTATGGAGCATCTCATGTGGCCATGTGCAGCATTATATGGGGCAAATATCTGTATGGTGCATCTTATGTGGCCATGTGCAGCATGATATGTGGGCAAATATCTGTATGGGGCATCTTATGTGGCCATGGGCAGCATGATATGTGGGCTAATATCTGTATGGGGCATCTGTATGGGGCCATATGCAGAATTATATGGGGCAAATATCTGTAAGGAGCATCTTTTGGGGCCATGTGCAGCATTATATGGGGCAAATATCTGTATGGAGCATCTTATGTGGCCATGTGCAGCATGATATGGGGGCAAATATCTGTATGGGGCATCTGTATGGGGCCATGTGCAGCATTATATGGGGCAAATATCTGTATGGAGCATCTTATGGGGCCATGTGCAGCATTATATGGGGGCAAATATCTGTATGGAGCATCTTATGTGGCCATGTGCAGCATGATATGGGGGTAAATATATGTATGGAGCATCTTATGTGGCCATGTGCAGCATGATGAGGGGGCAAATATCTGTATGGGGCATCTGTATGGGGCCATGTGCAGCATTACATGGGGGCAAAAATCTGTATGGGGCATCTGTATGGGGCCATGTGCAGCATTATATGGGGCAAATATCTGCATGGAGCATCTTGTCCGGCCATTTGCAGCATGATATGGGGGCAAATATATGTATGGATAATCTTACGTGGCCATGTGCAGCATTATATGTGGGCAAATATCTGTATGGGGCATCTTATGTGGCCATGTGCAGCATGATATGGGGGTAAATATCTGTATGGGGCATCTTATGTGGCCATGTGCAGCATGATATGGGGGCAAATATATGTATGGATCATCTTACGTGGCCATGTGCAGCATGATATGGGGGCAAATATCTGTATGGGGCATCTTATGTGGCCATGTGAAGCATTATATGGGGGCAAAAATCTGTATGGAGCATCTTATGTGGCCATGTGCAGCATGATATGTGGGCAAATATCTGTATGGGGCATCTGTATGGGGCCATGTGCAGCATTATATGGGGCAAATATCTGTAAGGAGCATCTTATGGGGCCATGTGCAGCATTATATGGGGGCAAATATCTGTATGGAGCATCTTATGTGGCCATGTGCAGCATGATATGGGGGCAAATATCTGTATGGTGCATCTTATGTGGCCATGTGCAGCATGATATGTGGGCAAATATCTGTATGGGGCATCTGTATGGGGCCATGTGCAGCATTATATGGGGCAAATATCTGTAAGGAGCATCTTATGGGGCCATGTGCAGCATTATATGGGGGCAAATATCTGTATGGAGCATCTTATGTGGCCATGTGCAGCATGATATGGGGGCAAATATCTGTATGGAGCATCTTATGTGGCCATGGGCAGCATGATATGTGGGCAAATATCTGTATGGGGCATCTGTATGGGGCCATGTGCAGAATTATATGGGGCAAATATCTGTAAGGAGCATCTTATGGGGCTATGTGCAGCATGATATGGGGCGAATATCTGTATGGAGCATCTTATGTGGCCATGTGCAGCATGATATGGGGGCAAATATCTGTATGGGGCATCTGTATGAGGCCATGTGCAGCATTATATGGGGCAAATATCTGTATGGAGCATCTTATGTGGCCATGTGCAGCATGATATGGGGTCAAATATATGTATGGAGCATCTTATGTGGCCATGTGCAGCATGATGAGGGGGCAAATATCTGTATGGGGCATCTGTATGGGGCCATGTGCAGCATTATATGGGGGTAAATATCTGTATGGGGCATCTGTATGGGGCCATGTGCAGCATTATATGGGGCAAATATCTGTATGGAGCATCTTATCCGGCCATGTGCAGCATTATTTGGGGGCAAATATCTGTATGGGGTATCTTATGTGGCCATATTCAGCATTATATGTGGGCAAATATCTGTATGGGGCATCTTATGTGGCCATGTGCAGCATGATATGGGGGCAAATATATGTATGGATAATCTTACGTGGCCATGTGCAGCATGATATGGGGGCAAATATCTGTATGGGGCATCTTATGTGGCCATGTTAAGCATTATATGGGGCAGTTATCTGTATGGAGCATCTTATGTGGCCATGTGCAGCATTATATGGGGGCAAATGTCTGTATGGAGCATCTTATGGGGTCATAATCAACAGTTGTGCAGCATTATATGGGGCATATTTTAATATGGAGCATCTTATGGAGCCCATCATAAACTGTATGGAGCATTATATGGGGCTCCTGATTCAATATGGATATTCAAAAACACTTAACCTACTGATGTCTCAATTAATTTTACTTTTATTGGTATCTATTTTTATTTTTTAAATTTACCAGTAGCTGTTGCATTTTCCACCCTAGGCTTATACTCGAGTCATTAAGTTTTCCAAGTTTTTTGTGGCAAAATTAGGGGGGTCGGCTTATACTCGGTCGGCTTATACTCGAGTAGATGCGGTAAGTTTATAATAAAGTGACAACTATACTTCTATCTGACAAAAAATCTTGTTAATGTGAAATACATAGACTTACATGCAATAGATGCAATAACTTGTATTCAAATTAATTTATTATATACAACATTAGATGATGTCCAAAAAAATGCAGCAATATTAAAAATGTTCAGTGACTTGTATAGAGATAAGTCATGTAATCTCTGCTAAAGAGCGGAAAATGAGTGATTATTATATTTGGAAAAATTAATCCCCCAAGTGAGCCTTTTGTATAGTAAAATATATCTAGAGAACTAAGCAAAAATACTATCAGTACAAAGACCTGGGGACAATAGTAATAAAAGAAGATCTGAAGGGATTTATATTCACCAAATCACATGAACTTTACTAGGAAATTTGATTTGCAGCAAATTGATTCTCCATGAATTGAATGTCCCTTAATATGCCCTTGAGTCTGGAGAGATCCCATGACACGATAAAAGTAAAATGTAGAAAAAAAAATTGAATTAATCTTACCGGTAATTCGGTTTCTAGGAACCTTCCACGATGGCATATGGAGGTTGTCTCTTTGCCCTAATGGGGAACAGGAAATACAGAGAGGTTAAGGTTAAAAGCACCTCCCACCTCCCACTTGCCAGTGACTTACAACTGAGACCATAGCACCGGTTTACCTTCTGAATCCCAGAACTAATCGAGGAATTAGTGCCGTCGTGGAAGGTTCCTAGAAACCGAATTACCGGTAAGATTAATTCAATTTTCTCTAGGCACCTTCCACGACGGCATATGGAGGAATACCAACTAATTTGGCACTAGTGAGGGACAACGGCCTGGAGAACTTTACGGCCGAAGACTAAGTCCTTATTGGACAATACGTCCAATCTATAATGTTTAGAGAAGGTATGGAGTGAAGATCACGTTGCTGTCCTGCAGATCTGCTCCGGAGATGCGCCTGCCCTTTCTGCCCAGGAAACTGATGCAGATCTGGTTGAATAGGCCTTGATCCCTACTGGAGGTAGTTTGTTTTGAGCAAGGTAAGCTTGTGTTATAGCTTTTTTGATCCATGTAGCAATGGTACTTTTAGCTACTTTTTTCCCCTTATTTTGTCCTGAGAGATGGACAAAGAGGTTATGAATGATCAATTCTGAGAGCACGGGTCTGATCTAAGTATTGTAACAGAATACGCCGGACATCTAGCGTGCTGAATTTTCTTTCTTCCGAGTTTGCAGGTTTATGGCAAAAGGTTGGTAGAACGATCTCTTGGGAACGATGAAATTCAGAGACAACTTTTGGAAGAAAAGAAGGATCAATACGAAGCACTATTGAATCTTCTCTAACTAGAAGATAAGGCTCTCTGGTCGATAAGGCCTGTAATTCACCCACTCTTCTAGCCGAAGTTATGGCTACCAAAAACACAGTTTTATAAGCAAGATTTTGTGGAGAACAGGAAGACAAAGGTTCAAAAGGCTGTAAGACCTTGGAGCACCACATTGAGATCCCATTGGGGAACTATGATCGGTTTTCTAGGATTCATTCTAGTTGCTGATGTCATAAACCTTTTGATCCAGCGATGACCTGCTAGATCTTGATCAATACAGAGCTGAGTGCAGAGACCTGGAGTACTGGGTCTAAGACCTATCTCCAAGCCTTTTTGCAAAAAATCTAATATCTTAGGATATTTGGCTTGAGAGGGTCTGGAAGGTTAGGTAGACAAAACGATGAAAACTTTTTCCAGATTTTATTGTAGATGGCGTTTGTTACTGGTTTCCTAGATTTTTGCAGGGTAGCTATGACAGGGTTTAATAACCCTTTTGCTTTCAATACCTGGGCTTCAGTAACCATGCCGCTAAGTTCCATCTCTGAGGGTCTGAGTGAAGAATGGGTCCCTGAGAGAGGAGATTGTCCTTTACTGGTAACATTACCAGCCCATCCACTTGTAGTTGGATGATCAAGTTGAACCAACTTCTTTTGGGCCATAATGGAGCTATCAAAATAGTCGGGGTCCTTTCTATTCATATTTTCCGTAGAACCTTTGCAAGAATTGGGATTGGTGGAAATGCGTAGGCTAGATGAAAACGCCAATCTTGGACTAAGGCATCTATTCCTCTGGGATTGACTCTTGGGTTCAAGGAGAAGAAGGTTTCAACCTTCTGGTGAGAGGCAAAGAGGTCGACGTCTGGGAGACCCCACTTGCGTACTAGCATGTTGAATGTTGATGATCCAGGCTCCATTCGCCATGATGAATGTCTTGGTGACTCAGGTAATCTGCCTGAATATTTGCAGTACCTTTCAGGTGAATTGCAGTCAGGGACAGTAAGTGTTTTTCGGCCCAACAAAAAATTTGAGCAGAGATTTTCTTTAAGCTGAGGAATTTTGTACTGCCCTGGTTCTTGATGTGAGCCACCGTGGTCATGTTGTCTGAATATATCTGAACATGTTGTCCAGAAATCTGACAACTTGCTGCTAACAGGGCCTCTTCCACAGCTTTGAGCTCTCTGAAATTTGATGATTTCTCACAGATCGACTGGTTCCAAAGACCTTGATAAGGAACATGGTTTATTATGGCTCCCCAGCCCCTCTTGCTGGCATCTTACTTGATTGTGGTTAGTGGGAACTGAATCCAACTTATACCCTTCAGGAGGTTTCTGGAATTCATCCACCATGTTAAGGATGCTTTCACTCGCCCCGGTGTTTGGATCTTTTTGGATAGAGTGCCAGGACGACCATCCCAATTGTCTAGAATGTGGGCTTGAAGGATTCTTGAGTGAGCTTGAGCCCAAGCCACTGACTGTGTGCAGGCTGTCATGGAGCCTAAGAGTGATATTCCCTCTCGAAGAGTAGGAGATCTCATTTCTTTGAATTTTCTGATCTTTGCTACTAAAGCTAGTCTGTGATCGTCTGGAAGAAAGGACATTTGTTTTGCCGAGTCCAGAATCACTCCCAGAAATTTCCAGGTTTTTGAGGGTTGAAGCTGGGATTTTTTTATATTTGGAATCCAACTCAGAGACCTCAATATCTCTAAAGTGGTTGACACATGGGATATCAGGGTTTTCTCAGTGGTAGCTACTATCAGGAGGTCATCCAGATAGGGCACTATACAGATACCTTGTTTCTGGATAAATGACACCACCACTGCCATTATCTTGGAGAACACTCTCGGTGCGGAGGAAATGCCGAAGGGAAGGACTCCAAACTGATAGTGCTCCACTTAATGACTCCCCTGCATCGCAAACCTGAGATATTTTCTGTGTCTCAGGTGTATACGAATGTGAAAATATGCATCTTTTAGGTCAGTGGTTGCCATAAAGGAGTGATGCCCTATCAGAGGAATGGCAGATTTTACAGACTCCATCTTGAACTTGCGATATTTCACATGTTGATTTAGACCCGTCAAGTTTATAATGATACGGACGTCCCCTGATGGTTTGGGTACCAGGAATAATCAGTAATAATGTCCTAGCCCACATTCTGATTGTGGAACTGGGGAGATTACGTTTGATTTCATAAGATCGCTGAGACCTAATCTCAACAAATTGTGATCTTTTGATGTTGGAAGGGTAGTAATTTTTAGACCCTGAGGGGGGAGGAAATTAACTCTATCAATAGGCCCTCCTTGATAACATTGAGAACCCAGTGGGAATTAGTGATATTTTCCCACTGACCCACATATTTTGAGAGTCTTCCCCCCTCCGGGTCGGAGTCATTGTTTGTCCTGTTGGGACTGCTGCTGCTGCTATTGTGGGACAAAAATATTTTTCCCTCTACCTTTTGCGTAGCTCCATCTGCCGGTTTTGCCTTTACCTCTCGCTTGAGAGGGCTGAGAATGTGGGGCACGAAAAAAACATTTTCTAGGTTGTTTTTGCTCTGGGAGTGCCTTTTTCTTGTCAGTAGCTTTGTCAAGAATCTCATCTAAGGCCGGACCGAAAACATATTCTCCCTTAAAGGGTATGGCACACAATTTGGTTTAAGAGGTGATATCACCACTCCATATTTTAAGCCAGAAGGCTCTTCTGGCAGAGTTGGAAAGCACAAGGGATCTGGCGGCAACTCTAACAGATTCCAGAGAAGTGTCCGCCAGAAACCCAGTAGCCCTATGTAGAACAGAGAGTGAATCTATTATCTCGCCTCTTGAGGTTCCTTGAGATATGTGAGTTTCCAATTTTTCTAGCCAGCAGGAGAGGGCCCTAGCTACACAAGTAGAGGCGGTGTTAGCCTTAAGGACAGATGTAGAAGTTTCCCATGACTTCTTTAGGAGACTTTCAATCTTCCTATCCATAGGATCCTTCATTTGTGAAGAATCCTCAAAAGTGAGTGCTGTTCCCTTGGCAACTCTAGCCACCTGCACATCAACCTTTGGAATGTCCAGTTTAACGAATTCACCCTCTAGAGGAAATCTATGTTTCATTTCTGAAGGGGAACTAAGGCGTTTCTCAGGCAGTTCCCATTCCTGATCAATCATACTAACAATGTTAGCGTGTACTGGGAACCCCTCCCTCTTCTCCGATCTGAGCCCACCAAACATTTGATCCTGTATGGACTGTGGTTCAGGTTCCTCTTCTAGTCCCATAGTGTTACCAACAGCAGACACTAGATCCTCAATATAATCTGAGGAAAAGAGGTATTTTCTGACCTCAGCCTTACGTTATACTGGATCTTCCCAGCCGACGGATAAGATGAGGTATGAGAGAGGTCCGAATCAGTATCAGATTCAACAACCTGAATTTTCCTCTTTTTAGCTGGAAAATGTGGTGGCGGTGGCGGAGGTGGAGGTGGAGGAGTAAACGCTGCCAAGGAAGATTGTATCTCCTGTTTAACAAGAGAGCGTATTTCATCTAGTAGAGATGGTTGCTCGGCTTTTATTATCCTGTCAGTGCATGGCTGGCAGAGTTTTTTATCCCAGTTAGGAGGGAATTTAACAGTACAGACTGAGCACTTCTTTTTATAGGCAGCTTTAGGGGCAGACTTTTCTCCCTGAAACAGAAAGGGAGAGAGGAGTGAGGACAACTAAACCCCCTAAAGGTACTATCTCCCAGATCCCATCCCTGCAAACACTCACTGTAGCAGGGGTAGCGCTGGGCTCTGCAGACGCAGGGCACGAAGAACCATCCATACTGAGGAATTTGCCTGGTGATTCAGCAGGCGTTTATGGACTCCATCCCAGCTCCTGCCTCCAGCGATTGTACACTCCCCCTCTTCCTCCAGGATCCATGTGAGGGACGCCATCAAGCCCGACATGCCGGCCGGGGAAACCCGGAAGTACCGGCTTCAGGGAGATACGAAAAAACCAGAAGTGACGCGCGTGCGACCGCTGACGTCACTTCTGAAACGCCGAGCCGAGCAGAATGGAGGAGGAGAAGCCGGGAAGCTCCGAGAGGAACCCGGCTGGGGATCCCAGGCCTGCTTTGCCCTCTTGGGGGCGCGGGAAGGCCGGGAAGGGGTCCCGAGGTACCTGCATGCAGGACGACAGGAGCAGCACAGGAGGAGGCAAGAAGCGACCGCCAGCTGCCTGGCTTAACAGGCAAAGCCTGTAAGAGGTACTGCAGTCGCCGGCCACATCAGCACATGGAACACCTCTCCCTGTCCCATGGGGAACAGGAAAGACACTGGCAAGTGGGAGGTGGGAGGTCCTTTTAACCTCTCTGTATTTCCTGTTCCCCATTAGGGCAAAGAGACAACCTCCATGTGCCGTCATGGAAGGTGACTAGAGAAATACACTTTTACTCACATCACCACTCACATGCCTATTATACAGTCATCAGAACATCTTCTTACCACCACTGTCTAGAAAAACCCGGCACTAGTGACTAAAGAGCGAGTAGTAAGGTTGTGTTACACATCAAGACTTCACAGTGTCCTCAACGCCTTACAATGTACATGCCCAGAAACATGAAAGTCTTGGTCTCTGCTGTAAATCCCACTTAGAGAGCATAACTAGGACAGGAATTCTCTTCTCATGCAGGATTGTCTCGCACCAAGCATAATGTACCATGGCAGTAAGTAGGTGCACCGAGGACCTACATGGCAAAAAAAGTATTGGAGGTATCTGAAATGTGTATGGATAGGTACATAGTGAGGTGAGTATTAGTTTTTTCTTTATATTTTGATGGCCTTTTATAGTACAGAAAATTGGCAACGAGTCAGACACTTTTGCGGAATTCGCATGGAACAGAGTTGGGGTAGAATTTACCCTTGAAGAGAAAATATTCTTGTTTTTTTCAGGTTATATGCTCCAGGTGCTGAGTGCCAGGTGGTCAGCAGTTACCAGCTAGTTTACCTTGGCTAGGGTATTTCGAAAAAGGGTTGTGGCAGCAAATTGAATTGAAGTTCTTGGTCAGGGAAAGTCTAGCTACAGCTCCACACTAACTACCATGTTCTACAAATAATTGTGGTGTCATCATATGCTACCGAGGGGCACTTGGGCCTTTTAGGCTTCAAGATATGACAGCAATTGATACCTTCCTATTTTCTGCAGATGAAATGATATCTGATGTAAACATCTACTATATAAAGCTGAATGTGTGTATGTGTGTGTGTATGTATGTCCGGGATTGGCATCTGCACCGTCGCATCTACAGCCACAAAATTTTGCACAGTCACACGTCTGGACCCCGAGAGCGTCATAGGCTATATTGTGAGGCGAAATTTTAACCCCGCGCGTTCCAATTCACCAAACAATTTTTCCCCTATCTACATAATGGGGAAAAAAGTGAAAGGAAAAGTGTTGGAGGCGTTGCAGCTACAGCAACAAAATTTTGCACAGTCACACGTCTGGACCCTGAGAGCGTCATAGGCTACGTTGTGATGTGAAATTTTAACCCCGCGCTTTCCAATTCACCAAACAATTTTGCCCCTATCTACATAATGGGGAAAAAAGTGAAAGGAAAAGTGTTGGAGGCGTCGCAGCTACAGAAACAAAATTTTGCATAGTCACACGTCTGGACCCTGAGAGTGTCATAGGCTACGTTGTGAGGTGAAATTTTAACCCCGCGCTTTCCAATTCACCAAACAATTTTGCCCCTATCTACATAATGGGGAAAAGTGAAAGGAAAAGTGTTGGAGGCAAATTGACAGCTGCCAGATGTGAACAAGGGGGACTTAAAGAATGAGAGCGATGGCGCCAAAGAGTATATACCGATCAGTTGCTAAGGTGGGGCCCTGACATGAGATACTCACCACACATGGGGATATGAACACACACACAAAATGCGCCACACACTACCACGTGCTTGAACACATATACCACCCTCAGCACACATTTCACCACACATACACCAACCTCGCCACATAAAAGTCGAAACACAAAAGTCGCCGCTCAAAACTCGCCACGCGCAAAACTCACCACATGCAAAAACTAGGCTCACGCAAAACTCGCCACAAGTGCAAAACTCACCTCTTGGAAAACTCGCCACACGCAAAACTTGCACACGCGAAAAAATTGCCACATGCACAAAATTTGCAACGCATGCAAAAGTTGCCTCACACAAAACTTGCACATACTCAAAAGGCACCAGACATAAAACTCACCACGCGCAAAACTCGCCATTCGCAAAACTTGCTGCACACAACTTGCTACACTAACCTGTCACATGCAACTCGACACACAAAAAGTTGCTACACGCATGTTGCCACACAAAACTCATCTCACAAAAGTCGCTACATGCATGTCGCCACACACAACTCAACACACACAACTTGACACATGAAACTCGCCCTGAAACACACACAAGTCTGGTATTATCCTTCAAAAATAAAAATCTGATTAATAAGCAGACAAACTACAAGAGCAACAAATGTACCATATAGGAAATACGGCAGCTGTCAGTCACATGACCTATCTATTATGTGGATGTGTGAGCTAATATATACTGCCAGGGGGAGGGCTTCCTGTTGGCTGGGGATTTATCAGGCTGCCAATTTAGCTTACAAATACTGAGGTAAAAATACTGACCAAATAACGTGTGAACGAGGTCTAATACAGGAGGAGATGACACACAGGTAAATACTATATACAGGAGGAGATGACACACAGGTATATACTATATACAGGAGGAGATGACACACAGGGATATACTATATACAGGAGGAGATGACACACGTATATACTATATACAGGAGGAGATGACACACAGGTATATACTATATACAGGAGGCGATGACACACAGATATATACTATATACAGGAGAGATGACACAGATATATACTATATAGAGGAGGAGATGACATACAGGTACATACTATATACAGGAGGAGATGACATACAGGTATAAACTATATACAGGAGGAGATGACACACAGGTATATACTATATACAGGAGCAGATGACCTACAAGTATGTACTATATACAGGAGGAGATGACATACAGGTATATGCTATATATAGAAGATGACATACAGGTATATACTATATACAGGAGGAGATGACACAGATATATACTATATACAGGAGGAGATGACATACAGGTATATACTATATATAGAAGGAGATGACATACAGGTATATACTATATACAGGGGAGATGACACACAGCAGGTATATTTTATATACAGGGGAGATGACATACAGGTATATACTATATACAGGAGATGACATACAGGTGTATACTATATATAAGGGAGATGCAAACATGTATATACTGAGGTGAAAATGAGGGGTGTGAGGTGAAAATGAAAAGGTGTGAGTGCAAAATGAGAGGAGCGAGGGAAAATAGTGGAGTGATCGGAAAATGACAGATGTGAGGTCGAAATGACAAGTGTTAGGGGGAAATGAGAGGAGTGAGGGAGAAAATGAGAGGTGTGAGGGAGAAAATGAGAGATGTGAGGGGGAAAATGAAAGATGTGATTGGGAAAATGAGAGGTGTGATGGGAAAATAAGAGAAGTGAGGTGCTATAACTAACCACATATATTTACTATGCCCAGGCAACGCCGAGCTCTTCAGCTAGTTTATATATATACTGTATATATTATTGATTGGACCTTTCTATAGGCTTTGCAATTTAATAGTCCTTTCATATTGTAAAGTTATTTTTCTTTCTGACTGGGAATCTATAAGCCATTCATTATATTTTGCAGATGTGTTTTGAATGCTAATAAAGATACACTTTAATCTATTGACATATAATTATTCATTGGTACTCTGTTGTAACTAAAATATCGGTTTCATTCTTTATAATCATTATTGTTTTATTTTAACAGTCTAAATTGGGTTGTGAAGGGTCATTTAGCAGTAGGTTTAACACTCTACAAGCTCTTAACAATGAGTACACAATTTTTGGAGTGCCCTTCACCACTTTAACCAATCTTTTGGTTTTTCAGTGTTCCTTCAGGCTCGCACTGCAATGTGGAGAAATAAGTACTAGAGTAAAAATATTGTAATTTAATATGAAAAGTTCAACCTCTAGAGCCAGACATTTTTCTTTATCACGGTTTGAAACATAATTACACTTTTTGGCCATTAGAAATAAAGAGGATGGACAAGGCTTAGTGAAGATAATGAATTCCAAGCACATTAAAGCACTTGTAGAATAAAATGAAATGTTATACAAGTTGTTAATTTGTTGCGACATAGAGCTTATTAATCGAAAGCCGCCTCTCCGATGAATGAACCACAGTATTCGATAATGAAGAGTAAATATTTCTGACCATTGTGAAAAACTGTGAATATTATCTTTCAGTCATACAGAAAATTTATACACAATGCAGAGAGGCAAAAGTAACAGATTAATACATTTTGATTTTTCTTTCTAAATCAGCAATGAAACTCGAATATATTCCGCAATATGACTTGGGAATTTGAAGCCTAATTGATATTTTGTAAACCTTATTTTCCTTCTCAGTTGACTTCATTACACATGATATAGGAAAACAGAAGTGGCCAAATCTGTCTTATGCTGAGAGTTCTACTCAAAATAATGTTTGAAAAGAGCATTTTCCATCCGTATTAAAATGATTGTATTAAAATATCTATAGTGATTTTTTTCTAGCAAATGTAAAATATGCAAAGATTGAAGTGAATAAAAAAAATACATAATTCAGCCAATATAGGGTACTACATTTCCAGAATACATTATTCCTCTTTTTTTCTCATTTGTAACCACCATTTGGCCTATGGTCATTCATTTCATTCTTTGTTAACCTGAATACATCATTTTTTACATTATGACTAGTGTTGAGCGATACCTTCCGATATTCGGAAATATCGGTATCGGATTGTATCGGCCGATATCAAAAAATATCGGATATCGCTGATACCGATACCCGATACCAATGCAAGTCAATGGGACAAAAATATCGAAATTAATATAAACCCTTTCTTTCCTTGTTGGGTAATTCCACACGAAGGAAAACAACTAAGAATAATGTAAGATGTATTGGGGGAGGTGGAGGAGACATTAAAGGCATAGAAGTTTCGCCAAATCAAATAGAATAGCAGGAATTATTTTTTTAAAGACGTTCGGAGTTACCAAGATATTGACTATGTTAACATTTTTGATATTTTGTCAGATATTTATGTTTCACTACTTCCATGCTCTTCACCTTCTTTTTTACTTCTCCCACACTTTCTTCTTCATCATCCTCAGCAGCAGCATCTTTTTCATCAACTTCTTCTTCACCTTATTCATCTTCTTCTTCACCTTCTTCCTATTATTCTTTTTTTGAAAATTCTTCATATTCTTCTTAGTCAACTCTTATTCCTCTTCATATTCTACTTCTTCATCTTCTTCATATTCTTCTTCTTCATTATATTCTTATTTGTGACAGGCATTCCTGTAGTTGTTATCTATAAAAGTTTGAAGAGTAGACCTTCAGTTCTGCCTGTCACAAAAGATTTACAGAACAGGATTTGTCCGCGTTCAGTTTGGCCTACAGCAGCAGGTTTTTTCCAGGGGCACCACGAGGAGGAATGGACTCACCCCCATACACTGCTTAGTCTTCTTCTGCTTATAATTTAGGTAATATATTTTGCTCTGATTTTTAGTCTTATGCTTAATGTTCTTCTGCTTTTTGTTCTGCAGCTTTTTGTTCTTCTGCTTCTCTGTCTTCATCTTTAGGGTCTTGAACTTGGAAATGTAGCAGAAGGTACAAGAAGGCTGAGGAACTGCCGAGAACCAGCTGATGGTACTGAAACCCTGTTGGCTACTCAAAGGTAGAAGAGCCAATGGAGCTACCGAGGACCAGCTGACGGTACTGGAACTCGGTTACTAAGCAGGAGGTACCCGTGCCAGAAAGCACTACCAAGGACCACCTGACGTTGATGGAACTAGGATACTCAGAAGGAGTCCTTAAAGATGATTTCAGGGAAATAGGCTGCAAGCTGAAAGCAAGGACCTCCAACGTGGTATTTTCCAAAATACTGCCAGTACCACGTGCCACGCCAGAGAGGAAACAGGAGATCAGGGAGGTTAATAAGTGGCTCAAGAATTGGTGTAGGAAGGAGGGGTTTGGGTTACTGCAGAACTGGGCCGACTTCTCAGTTGGCTACAGGCTCTACGCTAGGGACGGGCTGCACCTCAATGGGTAGGGTGCAGCTGTGTTGGGGGAGAAAATGGCTAGAAGGTGGGAGGAGTGTTTAAACTAGGGATTGGGGGGAGGGTATTCATTTTATAGGAGGGGAAGATAGTGCAGATAGAGACCTGGGCACAAATAAGGAAGATGGGTGTGATGGTGGCATGGGGGGTGGGTTTAGAACAGTTAATAATTTAAGAAAGAATAGAGGTACAGAGAGGAACATCAAGCGCATGTATACTAATGCCACAAGCCTCGCCAACAAAATGGACGAATTAGAATTAATGTTGTTGGAGCATAATTATGACATGGTGGGGATATCTGAAACGTGGCTGGATGAGAGCCATGACTGGGCTGTTAACTTGCAGGGTTATAGTCTGTTCAGATATGACCGAATGGATAGGCGAGGGGGAGGGGTGTGTCTATATGTAAAATCATCCTTAAAACCCATCCGGCGTGATAATATAGGTGAATCTAATGAAAATGTAGAGTCCCTGTGGGTGGAGATAAGGGGAGGATGAAAAAAATAATAAAATACTGATAGGGGTTTGTTATAAATCTCCAAAAACAATGGAAGCAATGGAGAATATCCTCGTAAAGCAAATAGATGAAGCTGTGACTCAAGGGGAAGTCATTATTATGGGGGACTTTAACTACCCTGAAATAGATTGGGGAATGGAAATCTGCAGTTCCATTAAAGGTAATCGGTTTTTGACAACTACAGTTAGGTCCATATATATTTGGACAGAGACAACATTTTTCTAATTTTGGTTATAGACATTACCACAATGAATTTTAAACAAAACAATTTCGGTGCAGTTGAAGTTCAGACTTTCAGCTTTCATATGAGGGTATCCACATTCAAATTGGATGAAGGGTTTAGGAGTTTCAGCTCCTTCACATGTGCCACCCTGTTTTTAAAAGGACCAAAAGTAATTGGACAGATTCAATAATTTTTAAATTAAATGTTCATTTTTAGTACTTGGTTGAAAACTCTTTGTTGGCAATGACTGCCTGAAGTCTTGAACTCATGGACATCACCATACGCTGTGTTTCCTCCTTTTTGATGCTCTGCCAGGCCTTCACTATGGTGGTTTTCAGTTGCTGATTGTTTGTGGGCCTTTCTGTCTGAAGTTTAGTCTTTAACAAGTGAAATGCATGCTCAATTGGGTTGAGATCAGGTGACTGACTTGTCCATTCCAAAATATTCCACTTCTTTGCTTTAATAAACTTCTGTGTTGCTTTGGCTTTATGTTTTGGGTCATTGTCCATCTGTAGTATGAAACGACAACCAATCAGATTGGCTACATTTGGCTGGATCTGAGCACACAGTATGGCTCTGAATTCCTCAGAATTCATTCCGCTGCTTCTGCCCTGTGTCACATCATCAATAAACACTAGTGACCCAGTGCCACTGGCAGCCATGCATGCCCAAGCCATCACACTGCCTCCGCCGTGTTTTACAGATGATGTGGTATGCTTTGGATCATGAGCTGTATCATGCTTTCGCCATACTTTTCTCTTTCCATCATTCTGGTAGAGGTTGATCTTGGTTTCATCTGTCCAAAGAATGTTCTTCCAGAACTGGGCTGGCTTTTTTAGATGCTTTTTGGCAAAGTCCAGTCTAGCGTTTTTATTCTTGATGCTTATGAGTGGCTTACACCGTGCAGTGAACCCTCTGTATTTACTTTCATGCAGTCTTCTCTTTATGGTAGATTTGGATATTGATACGCCGACCTCCTGGAGAGTGTTGTTCACTTGGTTGGCTGTTGTGAAGGGGTTTCTTTTCGCCATGGAGATAATTCTGCCATCATCCACCACTGTTGTCTTCCGTGGGCGCCCAGATCTTTTTGCATTGATGAGTTCACCAGTGCTTTCTTTCTTTCTCAGGATGTACCAAACTGTAGATTTTGCCACTCCTAATATTGTAGCAATTTCTCGGAAGGGTTTTTTCTGTTTTCGCAGCATAAGGATGGCTTGTTTCACCTGCATGGAGAGCTCCTTTGACCACATGTTTACTTCACAGCAAAACCTTCCAAATGCAAGCACCACACCTCAAATCAACTCCAGGCCCTTTATCTGCTTAATTGAGAATGACATAGCGAAGAGATTGCCCACACCTGTCCATGAAATAGCCTTGGAGTCAATTGTCCAATTACTTTTGGTCCCTATAAAAACAGGGTGGCACATGTTAAGGAGCTGAAATTCCTAAACCCTTCATCCAATTTTAATATGGATACCCTCAAATGAAAGCTGAAAGTCTGATCTTCAACTGCATCTGAATTGTTTTGTTTAAAATTCATTGTGGTAATGTCTATAACCAAAATTAGAAAAATGTTGTCTCTGTCCAAATATATATGAACCTAACTGTATGAGAGACAATTACCTTTCACAACTGGTTCAGGACCCAACAAGAAGGGGGGCACTGCTAGACCTAATATTAACCAACAGGCCAGACTGCATATCAAATATAAGGGTTGGGTGTCACTTGGGAAATAGTGATCACAAAATAATAAGTTTTCATGTATCCTTTAATAAGATGAATAGTAGAGGGGTTACAAGGACACTAAACTTCAGGAGGGCAAATTTCCAACGGATGAGAGAGTATCTTGGGGCAATTAACTGGGAAGATATCCTGAGACATAAAAATACACAAAGAAAATGGGAGACATTTATTAGCATCCTGGATAGGACCTGTGCACAGTATATACCATATGGGAATAAACATACTAGAAATAGGAGGAAACCAATATGGCTAAATAGAGCTGTAAGGGGCGCAGTAAGTGACAAAAAGGAAGCATTTAGAGAATTAAAGGAAGTAGGTAGTGATGAGGCATTAAATAAATACAGAAAATAAATAAATTCTGTAAAGAGCAAATCAAGGCAGCAAAGATTGAGACAGAGAGACTCATTGCCAGAAAGAGTAAAAATAATCCCAAAATATTCTTTAACTACGTAAATAGTAAGAAATTAAAAAATTATAGTGTTGGCCCCCTTAAAAATAGTCTGGGTGAAATGGTGGATGAGGATGAGGAAAAAGTCAATATGCTAAATAACTTTCTTTCATCAGTATTTACACAAGAAAATCCCATGGCGGAGAAAATGACTAGTGCTAAAAATTCCCCATTAAATATCACTTGCTTAACCCAGCAGGAAGTACATCGGCATCTAAAAATCACTAAAATTGACAAATCTCTGGGCCCGGATGAGATACACCCCCGAGTACTGCAGGAATTAAGTACAGTCGTTGATAGAACATTATTTTTAATCTTTAAAGACTCCAACAGGGTCTGTACCACAAGACTGGCGTACAGCAAATGTGGTGCCAATATTCAAAAAGGGGACAAAAACTGAACTCAGTAATTATAGGCCAGTAAGCTTAACCTCTACTGTGGGTAAAATCCTGGAGGGCATTCTAAGGGATGCTATACTGGAGTATCTGAAGAGGAATAACCTCATGACCCAGTATCAGCACGGGTTTACTAGGGACCGTTTATGTCAGACTAATCTGATCAGCTTCTATGAAGAGGTAAGTTCCGGACTGGACCAAGGGGACCTAGTGAACGTAGTGTATATGGACTTTTCAAAAGCTTTTGATATGGTGCCACACAAAAGGTTGATACATAAAATGAGAATAATGGGGATAGGGGAAAATATGTGTAAGTGGGTTAAGAGCTGGCTCAGGGACAGGAAACAAAGGGTGGTTATTAATGGAGCACACACGGACTGGGTCGCGGTTAGCAGTGGGGTACCACAGTGGTCAGTATTGGGCCCTCTTCTTTTTAACATATTTATTAATGTAGGGGGCATTCAGAGCAGAATTTCAATATTTGTAGATGACACTAAACTTTGCAGGGTAATCAGTACAGAGGAGGACAATTTTATATTACAGGATGATTTATGTAAACTAGAAGTTTGGGCTGATAAATGGCAAATGAGCTTTAATGGGGATAAATGTAAGGTCATGCACTTGGGTAGAAGTAACAAGATGTATAACTATGTGCTTAATTCTAAATCTCTGGGAAAAACCATCAATGAAAAAGACCTGGGAGTATGGGTGGATGACAAACTCATGTTCAGTGGCCAGGGTCAGGCAGCTGCTACAAAGGCAAATAAAATAATGGGTTGCATTAAAAGAGGCATAGATGCACATGAGGAGAACATAATTTTACCTCTATACAAGTCACTAGTTCGACCACACTTCGAAAACTGTGCACAGTTCTGGTCTCCGGTGTATACGAAAGACATAGCTGAACTAGAGCGGGTGCAGAGAGGAGCGACCAAGGTTATTAGGGGACTGGGGGGTCTGCAATACCAAGATAGGTTATTACACTTGGGGCTATTTAGTTTGGAAAAAAGAAGACTAAGGGGTGATCTTATTTTAATGTATAAATATATGAGGGGACAGTACAAAGACCTTTCTGATGATCTTTTTAATCATAGACCTAAGTGTTGTGAATTCCGCTCTTGGGCTCCCTCCGGTGGTTGTAAGTGGCACTTTTGTGAGTTCTGCTCTTGGGCTCCCTCTTGTGGTTTCTAGTGGTATGGCTGCTCCTTGGAGTTAGCTGTCCTCACCTGCCTCCACTTATCGTCTCTTCTGCTCCGCTATTTAAGTCTGGCTCTTTCTTCAGCCTGTGCCACTTGTCAATGTTCCTGGCTGGATTCACATCTCTGCTTGGATTCTCCTGGTTTCCTGACCAGTTCTGCAAAGATAAGTTCTGGCTTTGCTCATTTCAGTCCACATGTTGTGGACTTATTGTTCTGTGCATTCTTTATTTGTCCAGCTTGTCAGTATGGATTTTTTCTGTTAGCTGGAAGCTCTGGGAAGCAGATTTACCCTCCACACCTTTAGTCAGGTGTGGAGATTTTGTAAACTCTGTGTGGATTGTTTTGTAGTTTTTATACTGACCGCACAGTATCCTTTCCTGTCCTATCTATCAAGCTAGACTGGCCTCCTATGCTAAAATCTGATTTCATTTTTGCGTATGTTATTTTCCCCTCCTCTCACCGTCAATATTTGTGGGGGGCTATCTTTCCTTTGGGGATTTTCTCTGAGGCAAGATAGGTTTCCTGTTTCCATCTTTAGGGGAAGTTAGATCTTAGGCTGTGCTGAGGGATCTAGGGAGCGTCAGGTACCCCCCACGGCTATTTTTTGTTGCACTGCTAGGTTCAGGGTTTGCGGTCAGTACAGATACCACCTCCTTCAGAGCTTGTTTCATGTTGTTCCTAAACCACCAGATCATAACACCTAAGACAGGGAAACGGGGGCATCCTCTACGTCTGGAGGAAAAAAAGATTTAGGCATAATAACAGACGCGGGTTCTTTACTGTAAGAGCAGTGAGACTATGGCGTATGATGTTGTAATGAGTGATTCATTACTTAAATTTAAGAGGGGATTGGATACCTTTCTTGAAAAGTATAATGTTGCAGGGTATATATACTAAGATTCCTTGATAGGGCGTTGATCCAGGGAACTAGTCTGATTGCCGTATGTGGAGTCGGGAAGGAACTTCTTTCCCCAAAGTGGAGCTTACCATTTGCCACATGGTTTTTTTTTGCCTTCCTCTGGATCAACATGTTAGGGCATGTTAGGTTAGGCTATGGGTTGAACTAGATGGACTTAACGTCTTCCTTAAACCTTAATAACTATGTTACTATGTTACTATGTTAATTAATCCAAAGGCTCTGCCCGGAACCAACTGACCTAGTCATGATTGTCTTCCCAAGAACCAGCTAATGGTGCTGGAACTCAGATAGGCAGCAGAAGGTCCACGGGAAAAGAAAAAATTGCTAGGCCGCGAGCCAGCCGTAGTTACCGAAAACCCACAGTCCTACAGGGGGAGCTTGTCCTATTGGCACTACTGAACCAGCCTTGATTGCCACTTCCCGCAGCTCACATTGGAAGCATCTAAACTGCAAGCACCATAGAGTCGGCTAACTCGACCGCAACACGACAGGACAACGTTTTGGAGCCTAAGTGACCTTGACACTACCCGGAAACAGCTGGCATGCTGGAACCAGGCTGGGCAGGAGGGAGTACCCGTGCCAAAGACAATGCCGAGAACCAGCTGACGTACCTTGGGCAACGCATCCGGGTTTCAGTACCAAGAGCCAATGGAACTACCGAGGACCAGCTGACGGCACTGGAACCCAGTTACTAAGCAGGAGATACCCGTGCCAGAAAGCACTACCAAGGACCACCTGACATTGGTGGAACTCGGATACCCAGAAGAAGGCTCCTAAGCCAAAGGCTCTGCCCAGATCCAGCTGATGGTACTGGAACCAGGATGGGGAGCAGAAGGTACAAGAGCAAACGACACTGCCGAGAACCAGCTGACGGTACTGGAACCCGGATGGCTACCCGAAGATAGAAGAGCCAATGGAACTACCGAGGACAAGCTGACATTGCTGGAACCTCGTTACTAAGCAGGAGGTACCCGTGCCAGAAAGCACTACCAAGGACCACTTGACGTTGGTGGAACTCGGATACCCAGAAGGAGGCACCTAATCCAAAGACTCTGCCTGGAACCAGCTGACGGTACTGGAACCAGGGGGACCTAGTCAAGATTGTCTTCCCAAGAACCAGTTAATGGTGCTGGAACTCCGATAGGCAGCAGAAGGTCCACAGGAAAAGAAAAAATTCCTAGGCCGCGAGCCAGCCGTAGTTACCGAAAACCCACAGTCCTACAGGGGAAGCTTGTTCTATTGGCTCTACTGAACCAGCCTTGATTGCCACTTCCCGCAGCCCACATAGGAAGCACCTAAACTGCAGGCACCATAGAGTCGGCTAACCCGACCGCAACTCGACAGGACAACGTTTTGGAGTCTAGAAGCATAGTGTAGGCCGAGGCCTAATTGGAGGCAGTTTAATATCTGTTACAGTCTTAGTGTGGAGGGAGCAGGCGAAATTGCTGGATACACAGCTGGGGATCAGCTGACATTACTGAACCCCAATAACACGGCAGGCTGGGCAGGAGGGAGTATCTGTGCCAAAGACACTGCCGAGAACCAGCTGACGGTACTGGAACCCGGATGCGTTGCACAAGGAACAAGAGCCAATGGAACTACCGAGGACCAGCTGACGGTACTGGAACCCGGTTACTAAGCAGAAGGTATCCGTGCCAGAAAGCACTACCAAGGACCACCTGACGTTAGTGGAACTCGGATACCCAGAAGGAGGCACCTAAGCCAAAGGCTCTGCCAGGAACCAGCTGACAGTACTGGAACCAGGATGGGGAGCAAAAGGTACAAGAGCAAAAGACACTGCCGAGAACCAGCTGACGGTACTGGAACCCAGATGGCTACCCGAAGATAGAAGAGCCAATGGAACTACCGAGGAGCAGTTGACATTATTGGAACCCGGTTACTAAGCAGGAGGTACCCGTGCCAGAAAGCACTACAAAGGACCACCTTACGTTGGTGGAACTCGGATACCCAGAAGAAGGCACCTAATCCAAAGGCTCTGCCTGGAACCAGCTGACGGTACTGAAACCAGGGGGACCTAGTCAAGATTGTCTTGCCAAGAACCAGCTAATGCTGCTGAAACTCAGATAGGCAGCAGAAGGTCCACAGGAAAAGAAAAAATTGCTAGACCGTGAGCCAGCCGTAGTTACCGAAAACCCACAGTCCTACAGGGGGAGCTTGTCCTATTGGCACTACTGAACCAGCCTTGCTTGCCATTTCACACAGCCCACATTAAGCAGCTAAACTGCAGGCAACATAGGGTCAGCTAACCGGACCGCAACACGACAGGACAACGTTTTGGAGTCTAAGTGACCTTGACACTACCCGGAAACATCTGGCGTACTGGAACCAGGCTGGGCAGGAGGGAGTACACGTGCCATAGACACTTCTGAGCAGCAACTTTCAGTGTTGGAGCCCAGGCTCAATGCTAGAAGCATAGTGTAGGCCGAGGCCTAATTGGAGGCAGTTTAATATCTGTTACAGTCTTAGTGTGGAGGGAGCAGGCGAAATTGCTGGATACACAGCTGGGGATCAGCTGACATTACTGAACCCCAATAACACGGCAGCAAGTGTTGACTGTGCAAACAGCACTTCCGGGCAGCAACTGGCGGTGTTGAAGCCCACGGTCAATGCTAGAAACTGACTGTAATAATTGCTGCACACACAGCAGGGGAGCAGCTGGCGTTACTGAACCCCAATAACAGAGGAGCAGCTGTTAACTGTGCAGACAGCACTTCCGGGCAGCAAATGGCGGTGTTGGAGCCCAGGGTCAATGCTAGAAGAATAGTGTAGGCCGAGGCCTAATTGGAGGCAGTTTAATATCTGTTACAGTCTTACAGTGAACCCCACTAACACATGAGCGAGTGTTTTTCTCTGTGCAGACAGCACTTCCGAGCACCAACTGGCGGTGTTAGAGCCCAGGGACAGCAGGAGGAGCAGACTTTAGTTATTGCCGCACACACAGCAAGGGAGCAGCTGGCATTACTGAACCCCACTAGCACATGAACAAGTGTTTTTCTCTGTGCAGACAGCACTTCCAAGCACCAACTGGCGGTGTTGGAGCCCAAGGATTACAGTTTAGGTGGTAGAAACATGAACACAATAGGAGACCTGGATACTGTTGCCAACCAATTATTTAATCTGGAAGTGGAGTGGCAAATTCCTGCGAGATCCAGGCCTTGTTCATTTTCATAAAAGTAAGCCGGTCAATGTTATTGGAGGATAGTCGCATGCGACGGTCTGTTAGTACACCACCTGCGGCACTAAAGACGCGTTCCGATAATACACTAGCAGCAGGACAAGCCAGCACCTCCAATGCATACTGGCTAAGCTCTGGCCATGTATCCAGCTTAGAGACCCAAAAGTTGAAGGGGGAAGAGCTGTCTGGGAGTACACTGAGAGGGCAAGACATGTAGTCTGTCACCGATATACAAAAGTCAACCAACAGCACTCAGATGCAGGGTGCATGCTCCAAAGTCCAAGGATCCAACCGGACTAATAGCCACAAAAGAAGAAGGAGCAGCATCCATTCCAGGTAAATAGTATCCAAAAAGATCTTTATTCTGCCATCATAAGAATACAACGTTTCGGCCGGAGTTGGGCCATACTGGTCTTGCCTTGGGCAGAGGCACTGCTTCTGCTCCCTCTTTGTGCAGAACCTCCTCCACTGCCTCGACTCACTGAGCTGCTTTGTAAAGCACTAGCAGCACTGCTCTTAGTTGGACTGGAGAAGATGATGGAATTCACCAGTGTGTCTTGTTACTCCTGCATTTTACGCTCCCGGGTCAACGGTGTGATGAGGTTTTGTACATTGTCCCAGTAGCGAGGATCGAGGAGGGTGTACACCCAATAATCAGCCATGTTGAGAATGTGGTCGATGCGGCGGTCGTTTCTCAGGCACTGCAGCAACTGAAATCAACCATGTGCTGCAGTCTGCCAACTAGCCAAGAAATGCTGTCCCCTGCTTGAGACATGATCTCTGCCCGCTCTTTATCACCCCACCCTCGCTGTACACACTGACTACAGGACAATTGTGTAACTCCCTCCTCTGGACGGATGTCTTCCTCCTCCATTGACTCCTCCTCATCCTCCTCACAAAGTGTCCCCTGCCTAGGCCTTTGTGAGGAACCACAGCGCGCAGACTGTCCAGAAGCAGATGGCATTTCTGACTCCTCATCCTTCACCTCTTCCACCACCTCATCCCTTAGCGCTTGCAGTGTTCGTTCAAGCAGTCAGATAAGGGGGACAGTTATGCTGACTAGTGCACTTGCCATCCGCGTGGAATCATCGAAGGCACGCAAACCCTGGCAGATTTCCTTCATAGTGGTCCACTCAGTGGTTGTGAAGTCTGAACGGCGTGCAGGGTGACTTTTTTGCGCCTGATGCAGCTAGTACTCCATTACTGCTTGCTGCTGCTTACACAATTGCTCCAACATATGTAATGTTGAATTCCACCTGGTGGGTAGATCACATATGATGCGATGTTCCGGAAGGCGGAATCGGCGCTGCAGAGCTTGCCATGCTGGAACGCCGCAAGTGAGCACACTCTAGGCGGACCTTGTGCAGCAGTGTGTTAAGATCCAGATAGTCCCTCAAAAAACTCTGCACGACCAAGTTGAGCACATGTGCCAGACATGGGATGTGAGTGAGCTTGCCTATGCCCAGAGCTGCCACCAGATTATGGCCATTGTCACAAACTACCATGCCTGGCTGGAGATTCACTGGCACAAACCACACATCGCTCTCCTGCTTTATGGCATTCCAGAGCTCCTGCACTGTTTGGCTTCAATTCCCTAAAGAAATTAATTTCAATACGGTCTGTTGACGTTTGGCCACAGCTGTGCTCATATCGTTCGGAACAGGTAAGCGTTCATGGGTCCGTGTGGAGGTGGACAGTGACAGCTCCTGCAGCGAAGAATCAGAGGAACTGGAGTATGAGGAGGAGTCAATGTGTACAGACAGCATTCCTGCAATCCTTGGAGTTGGCAGAACACATAGAGCGCCACTCTCATGATCTGTACCCGGCTCCACAACATTTACCCAATGGGCTGTGAGGTGTTATGGACCAGGTGGTTAGGAGCACCCGAAACGACCTGAAGGTTAAACTAACAAGGACAAGCTCTGAAAAGTGGGAGCTCTGCTGACCGCAACCCCTAATCCTATCACAAACACTAGAAATAGCCGTGGAGCGTACCTACCTCTCCCTAGACGCCTCTTCACAGCCTAAGAGCTAACTAGCCCTAGAGATAGAAAATAAAGCCTACCTTGCCTCAGAGAAATTCCCCAAAGAAAAAGGCAGCCCCCCACATATATTGACTGTGAGTTAAGATGAAAGTCACAAACACAGAAATGAAACAGGTTTCAGCAAAGGGAGGCCAGACTTACTAAACAGACTGAGGATAGGAAAGGTAACTTTGCGGTCAGCACAAAAAACTACAAAAGACCACGCAGAGTGTGCAAAAAGACCTCCGCACCGACTCACGGTGCGGAGGTGCCACTCTGCATCCCAGAGCTTCCAGCTAGCAAAGCAAAATCATGATAGCAAGCTGGACAAGAAAACAATGAACAAATAATTAACTAGCAAGGACTTAGCTTCTGCTGGAGTAGACAGGTCACCAGAAAGATCCAAGAGCGAACTGAACCAGGGACAAGGGGGCATCCTCTGCGGTTGGAGGAAAAAAGGTTTAAGCATAATAACAGACGCGGATTCTTTACTGTAAGAGCAGTGAGACTATGGAACTCTCTGCCGTATGATGTTGTAATGAGTGATTCATTACTTAAATTTAAGAGGGGACTGAATACCTTTCTGGAAAAGTATAATGTTACAGGGTATATACACTAGATTCCTTGATAGGGCGTTGATCCAGGGAACTAGTCTGATTGCCGTATGTGGAGACGGGAAGGAATTTTTTTCCCCAATGTGGAGCTTACTCTTTGCCACATGGGTTTTTTTTGCCTTCCTCTGGATCAACATGTTAGGGCATGTTAGGTTAGGCTATGGGTTGAACTAGATGGACATATAGTCTTCCTTCAACCTTAATAACTATGTAACTATGTAACTATGTAACTATGAACCAGTACAAGAACATTGACAGCTGGCATGGAGTAACGATCTGAGTGGAGTTAAATAGAGCAGCCAGCCAATGAATAAACTAAGTCACCTGTGGAAGGAACCTCAGAAGCAGCAGCTCCACTCACAGCCATCAGAGGGAGTCCATGGACAGAACTCGCCGAAGTACCATTCATGACCACAGGAGGGAGTTCGATAACAGAATTCACAACAGTGAGGGAAAAGTATTGTCCCTGTCCATGGTGACTGGTCCACGCATCGGTTGGTTAGGTGGACCTTGCTACTGACGGTGTTTAGTAGCGCATGTTTAATGTTTCCCTCCACATGCTTTTGCAGGGCAGGGACGGCTTGCCTGCTAAAATAAAAGCGGCTGGGCACGTTGTATTGTGGGACTGCCAATGCCATCAAGTTACGGAAGCTGTCAGTCTCCACCAGCCTGAATGACAGCATTTCAAGGAACAGTAGTTTTGCAATGCCAGCATTCAGAGCATGTGCTCGTGGGTGGTTTGACGAGAATGGCCGCCTTTTCTCTCATTCCTGTGATACCGATGGCTGTAGACTGGGCTGGGAGTGCAAGGATGACTAGGAACATGGTGCTGTGGGTGGAATTACACTGGGTCTCTAGACAACAGTGCCAGAGGTTCTTCCATGCAATCCTGTGAGGAAGCCAAACCAGCTGTGTGTGAGCTGGAGGAAGAGGCTTCAACAGTAGCTGAAGAGGTGCTAGGTGCCGCTGTAGGTTGGCCTAGGTCTTCAGTGTGTTTTTGTAACTCCACCGCGTGCTTGGTCCGCACATGTTTCCACATATTTGTTGTATTGAGGTTGCTGACACTTTTCCCTCTTTTGACTGTCTGATGACACAGCTTGCATTTGACTAAGCAAATGTCAGCTGCAGCTGTGTCAAAAAAGGACCAGGCACTGCAAGTCTTGGGAGCATCCATTTTGGGTTTTGGAAGAGGCATGCTCCTAATGGGTGCCAAAGTGGAGGCTACAGGCAACGCAGTCTTCCCCCTCCCTCTCCCTCCTTGTTGGGCCGTTCGGGGAATCTCTTCCTCATAGCTGCTGCCACCATCTTCCTTTAGCTCACGCCATGATGGGTCAAGGATCTCATCATCTAAACTACCCTCTTCCAACAACTGCTTCTCCTGGGTAGTCTCGGCAGCACAGTACGCACTAGAAAGTGTCACCTGAGTCTCATCATCAGATGCGTACTGAGGTGTGCTGACCGGAGGCACTGGCCCATCTGCCTCTTCAGATTCAGAGAGACAAAGCTCTTGGGCATCACTGCATACTGCCTCTTCTTCAGATTCTAGAATGCTGCTTGGCTGGCCCCCTATTTCCAAGCCAAGAATTTCAGAGAACAGAAGTAGAGATGGCTCCTGTCCTGGGCTCTCTGACTGCCTGGGCAATTTGGCAGGTGGTGAAGAGACAGATGGGTGCTCTTCAGTGCTCTGTGCCTGAGAGGATGTGGCACTAATTGAAGTCGATGCGTTAGCTGCCATGTATCCGACAACGGCTTCAATTTGTTTGTCCCGCAGCAGCGGGGTACGGCAATCTCCTACAAAGCTGTGCATGAAGGCCTGTTCCCTGCTAAAACTGGGGGATGATGAGTCACCGGTGCCCGCAGCAGGCACAGAATCCCCACATCCTCTCCATGCCCACGTGCCTTACTCCCTGCTTTCTTCATTTTGGTAGACTGATAAAGATAGGCAGAAAAGTATCAAGGACTTATTCCTGAACAGCTGCTAACAGGTATAAGAAACACTAATTTTATAAAGTGTGGACTACACTTTAATATGAGCTGATGTGGCCTACACAACTGTAAAGTGGAGTGTTTGGTGAACTCTATAAACTTTTTGTTTGCTTCACAGAACAGACTACAGAGTGAGCTGCAGTCACACAGAGACTGTGTAGACAGCTGTGAACGGCGCTGCAAGGCCAAGAAAAGCTCCTCTATCTAATCTTATATAGTGTTTTTCCACATTCTAGCAGGATACAGATGGAAACCCACAAATAGGATAAATTTGAAAACATGTACAGCAGTCTGCACTAATGCCAAATAGGACAATTGAACTGTATGAGGCAGTGACGCATCCTGAGCTGACTACCACCGGCTGTGGCAGCAGAATAGACTACAGAGCGAGCTGCACTCACACACAGACCATGCAGACAGCCGTGAACGGCGCTGCAAGGCCAAGAAAAGCTCCTCTATCTAATCCTATATAGTGTTTTTCCACAACCTAGCAGGATACGGATGTATATCCACTAATAGGATAAATTTGAAAAAATGTGCAGCAGGCTGCACTAATTGCAATAAAGGACAATGGGTTAGGCAGTATGAGGCAGTGGCGCACCCTGAGCTGACCACAACCGGCTGTGGCTGCGGACAGACTACAGAGTGAGCTGCACTCACACACACAGAGACCTTGCAGACAGCTGTGAACAGCGCTGCAAGGCAAAAGCAAGGTTCTCACACAGCGGTTGCTAAATTAGCCTGGGTGAAGCACAATGAAGCAAATCGCTATTTCAAAACTGGCCCTCAGTCAGAACACAGCATCCTGTCCCTAACTGAATTCACAGCAGAGTGAACTCAAAGTGGCAGCGGCGACTTTTATAGGGCATCATGACATCATTTCAGCAGCCAATCACAGCCATGCCAGTAGTTACATGCCTACCATGCAGAACAGGATGTGCCCATACTTCTAATCATTCCTCATTGGCTGAATTAAATGAAACTGGGACTTTGCATTATGGGAACTTCCGATTCTGGTATCCAATATACTGAAAGTATCGGAATTCGGTATCGGAATTCCGATACCGCAAATATCGGCCGATACCCGATACTTGCAGTATCGGAATGCTCAACACTAGTTGTGACTGCTATTTCATAAGTTATTTAAGAGAGTTAAGAAAGTAGAGCTGTCTAAATGTATAGTGATATCTACTGCATTTGGAGCTATTATTAATGTTGTAGAATGTTTGACTTAGCCCTTCATTAAGGCAAACGTTAAAGGAAAAGTTATCCCACAGCCTGCGCCATTTCACCAGCTCCATCAATAATCACAACTCACAGGCTTTTACAAAAAATTCAATTTTTTTCATTCTTTTTTTACATAAAAATAATTAATTGTAAACCACATGAAGCATTTAAATTTATCGGTAACGGCCATGCAGCTTTGTCTGTAAAATGTTCTGTTTATTCATAAAAATGTGTGTATAATAATGAACAGACCCTTTATCACTGGTGTAGGTTTAACCTTATAGAAGGGAAAAATTATATCGTTTTATTTCTTTTATTTTTATGTACTTTAAAATGCTAATTACAGTTGCAGTTTCTGCTTTACTGTTTTTTTTTATCTTCCTCGTCATGCAGTAATACTATTGCTATTGTCTAAGTGCATTAATTTATATTAATGCTAGTGCTGTAGGCATACTTCAGACCAAACAAGAAACTTTGCAAGATTGCAGCACATGGGGCTAATTTACTAAGCTACAGACAACAGATATGGGGCTTAATTTGTGCTCACAAGCTGTCTTTTTTTAGTGTGCCCCACAATAATTATATACTTCAGATATGTTTTTGACATGCTTGACAAGGGGGTGTGATCAATCAAAAAGTGTCCAAGAAAAAGATGAGGACTAATTTGTAAAACTGTGTGCCAAGAATACCCCAAAGTTTGGAGAGTGACATACCATCTCTGACTTGAGGAGCATTGCATGGCGATTGGCGAATAAGCCTCCTCACCTTGACAAGCCAGAGATGGTATGTCACTCTCCATAAGGAGAAACGATTCCCCTTAGACCCCAGTCCAGAGCCTCTCACCTAGCCAAATTACTTCTCATGCTTTGCACTGACAAGGGCCAACAGCCCGAAACACCGTGTCTGCGAATTGAGATACTAATTTGGCTTTTATCCTAAGGGTACCGTCACACAGTGGCACTTTGATCGCTAGGACGGCATGATCCGTGATGTTCCAGCGATATTATTACGATCTCGCTGTGTCTGACACGCTATTGCGATCAGGGACCGCGCTGAGAATCGTACGTCGTAGCAGATCGTATGAAACTTTATTTCGTCGCTGGATCTCCCGCTGGCATCGCTGAATCGGCGTGTGTGACGCCGATTCAGCGATGTCTTCACTGGTAACCAGGGTAAACATCGGGTTACTAAGCGCAGGGCCGAGCTTAGTAACCCGATGTTTACCCTGCTTACCAGCGTAAACGCAAAAAAAACAAACACTACATACTTACATTCCGCTGTCTGTCCCCGGCGCTGTGCTTCTCTGCACTCCTCCTGCAGCCTGTGTCAGCGCCGGCCAGCCAGAAAGCACAGCGGTGACGTCACCGCTCTGCTTTCCGGCTGACCGGCGCTGACCGTGCAGAGGAAAGCACAGCGCCGGAGGACAGACACGGAATGTAAGTATGTAATGTTTTTTTTTTTTACATTTACGCTGGTAACCAGGGTAAACATCGGGTTACTAAGCGCGGCCCTGCGCTTAGTAACCCGATGTTTACCCTGGTTACCAGGGGACTTCGGGATCGTTGGTCGCTGGAGAGCGGTCTGTGTGACAGCTCTCCAGCGACCACACAGCGACGCTGCAGCGATTGACATCGTTGTCGTATCGCTGCAGCATCGTTTCAGTGTGACGGTACCCTAAGTCATATTGCACGACTCGTTAAAGAGTTGATTGGGACTTGTAGGATTGCTACTTCCAACAGGTGGCGCTATAGAGTTTAAGTCCTCTTTTTCTCAGAAGAGGCAATTTGCATATCCAAAGTTTGGAGTAACTCCGTTGATTAAAGCAGCCAAGCTAGATCAGGGGTTTCAAACTTGGCTGGGTACAGTGTCATGTATTAATTTGGGCACCCTTGGTCAAAATAACTGTTATTGTAAACAGTTAAGCAAGTTGAAGATGATATGATCTCTAACAGGCCTAAAGTTAAAGATGACAAATTTCCTGTGTATTTTAGTCAAAAAATATATATATTTTCATGTTGTACATTTTAAAAATTACAAAAATGAAATTGGTCCAATGCAAAGTTTTGGCACTTCTGTTCTCAGATAACCTTGACCAAGGTTTCAGACTTTAATTTACCTGTTCGGGTTATGGCTAGTGTTGAGCATTCCGATACCGCAAGTATCGGGTATCGGCCGATACTTGCGGTATCGGAATTCCGATACCGAGATCCGATATTTTTGTGATATCGGGTATCGGTATCGGAAGTGTAAAATAAAGAATTAAAATAAAAAATATTGTTATATTCACCTCTCCGGCGGCCCCTGGACATCAGCGGGAGGATCCGGCGTCCGGCACGGCTTCTTTCTTCAAAATGCGCGCCTTTAGGACCTGTGGTATGACGTCCCGGCTTCTGATTGGTCGCGTGCCGCCCATGTGACCGCCACGCGACCAATCAGAAGCCGCGACGTCATTCCTCAGCTAAAGTCCTAGAATGAGCGCCTTCTAGGACCTGAGGAATGACGTCGCGGCTTCTGATTGGTCGCGTGGCGGTCACATGGGCGGCACGCGACCAATCAGAAGCCGGGACGTCATTCCACAGGTCCTAAAGGCGCGCATTTTGAAGAAAGAAGCCGTGCCGGACGCCGGATCCTCCCGCTGATGTCCAGGGGCCGCCGGAGAGGTGAATATAACAATATTTTTTATTTTAATTCTTTATTTTACACTTTAATATGGATCCCAGGGCCTGAAGGAGAGTTTCCTCTCCTTCAGACCCTGGGATCCATGAGGATACATTCCGATACTTGATGTCCCATTGACTTGTATTGGTATCGGATATCGGTATCGGCGATATCCGATATTTTTCGGGTATCGGCCAATACTATCCGATACCGATACTTTCAAGTATCGGACGGTATCGCTCAACACTAGTTATGGCTTGTTCACTATCATCGTTAGAAAGGCCAGGTGATGCAAATTTTCCAGCTTGATAAAAACCCAGCCTTCTCTAACCTTGTGCCAAAAAACAAAAGCCATGGGTTCTTCTAAGCAGCTGCATAGTACTCAACAAATGAAAATGATTGATGCCCACCAAGCAGGGGAAGGCTATAAGAAGATAGCAAAGATTTTTCAGGTTTCCCTTTCCTCAGTTTGAAATGAAATTAAGAAATTGCAGTTAACAGAAACAGGGGAAGTCAAGATAAGATTTGGAAAACCAAGCAAAATTTCAGTGACAGCTGCTCGTATGATTGCTAAAGAGGCAAATCAGAACACCATCAATACTTCAAAACACCTTCAGAATGACTTAGCAGACTCTGGAGTTGTAGTACATTGTTCTACTGTTCAGAGACTCTTGCGAAAATATGGCCTTTATGGAAGAAATATCAGAAGAAAACCTGTCCTGCGTTGACACCATAACATTCCACTTCTCCATCACCAATAATCCCTTTTATTTAGTTTCACCATTCATATTGCAGTATGATCAGATAGTAAGTTCAAATTCCTTATTATAGCCTAATAGCTTTGTACACCATGTCTTAAATAATTGTTCCATGGTATATTGATTTTGGACATTTGAGGTCCATAGGATTTTATATTGCTTTCAATTTCATTAGCTTTATGATGTATGATTGTGTGATTAGACATAAGCTGTGGAACATTTCTTTATATGTTCTTTTATGGTGTATGTTACTAGCTAGAATTCTTTAAGGCATTTCCTTCTGTGACGCTGTAAGAATCTGGCTGCACTCGGATGTCACCCGAGTGCAGTCCTATTAGAGCATGTAGATTCAAACAGTGAAAAACGGAGAGTGGACCCACTGGACCGTGATGACGAACCCCTCTCGGACGAGCTGACCAGGTGGACCGCCCCCTATACAGGGAGAGTTAGGGGCAGGCCCGTAAGGGACTATCGCCACGGAAGCTAGAGGGTCAACTGAGATCAGATGGGTACACAGCAGGCACAAAGGGAAAGAGGGAACAGAAAGGAACTACTGAGACAAGGGAGAAGATGGGAACGCTACGGAGGCACGGAGGCTGGCAGGACAATATGGAGACACTGAGGCTGACGGGAGCAAGGAAAAGATATAGGAGCCGGGCAGGTACCGCAGAGGAAAAGGAACTGAAGGAACAAGGCAGGAACACAGGAAACAGGCAGGCACTGCAGAGGGCGGAGGAGACCCAAAGTCAGAGAGCTAGGAACGCACAGAGACCACAGGTGGCCAGAAGCACTTGTAAACACAAATGAACATCAGGCACAGAGAAGCAGCAGGAAGCAGTTTACATAGCAGCATGGGAGCTACTTCCGGGTTACACTCCTCCAGGATGACGGAGAGGATAGGAAAGAGCGCCAACAGAGGAATCAGATGTGCGCACGCGCAGAGCTGAATGCGACGCGCGCGCGCACCCGGCGAGCTGCAGTGGGGAGAGGCGGCGGCAGCAACGGCATGACAGTACCCCCATCTTTACGCCCCTCCTTTTTAAGACTAGAAAGAAACCGGGACAAAATACCAGGAGCCCGAATGTTCTCTCGAGGCTCCCAGGACCTCTCCTCAGGACCAAAACCCTTCCAGTCAACCAAAAACAAAGTTCTCCCTCTAAGTTTTTTCATGGCTAAAATGTCCCTAACTTCAAAGACATCATCCTCGGAAACAGGCGAAGGAGAACAAAGGTTAGAAGAATGAAACTGATTAAAAACTACAGGTTTAAGGAGAGACACATGAAAAGAATTAGAAATACGCAGAGAGGCAGGCAACTTAAGTTTGTAAGAAACGTCATTAATATGAGACAAAACTTCGAATGGACCGATATAGCGAGGACCCAGCTTATGTGAAGGGATTTTGAGATGGATAAATTTAGAAGAAACCCAAACCTTGTCCCCAGGATGGAATATAGGAGAATGAAGACGTCTTTTGTCCGCATGTCTCTTCATCCTAACTTGAGCCAACTCAAGGGCGGACTTGGTCTCCTGCCAGACCCTGGAGAACTCTCTAGACAGAAGATCAGCCGCTGGTACAGTAGAGACAGGAGGAACCGGAAGAGGAAGACCAGGATGTTGACCGTAGATGATAAAAAATGGAGATTTGTTAGTGGCTTCGCTGGGATGGTTATTGTAAGAAAACTCAGCCCATGGCAGTAAGTCAGACCAATCATTCTGATGAGAATTGGAAAAATGACGGAGATAAGTTACCAAGGTCTGATTAGTACGTTCCACCTGGCCATTGGACTGTGGATGGTAGGCCGAAGAAAATCAAGCGAAATGTTCATAGATTTGCAGAGGGATCTCCAGAAGTGGGCGGTGAATTGAACACCTCGGTCAGAAACAATATGTAAAGGAAGACCATGAAGACGAAAAATATGGTGAACAAAAATCTTTGCCAATTCGGGAGCAGAAGGTAAACCTGGGAGAGCGATGAAATGAGCCATCTTGGAGAAACGGTCCATGACCACGAAGATGACGGTGGAACCAGAAGAATGAGGCAGATCAGTGATGAAATCCATAGATAAATGTTGCCACGGAGTGGAAGGTACTGGCAAAGGATGTAAAAGCCCAGAAGGTAGTTGCCTGGGAATCTTATTCTTGGCACAGGAAGGACAAGAGGCGACAAAACTTTGGACATCCTTAGACAACGTTGGCCACCAGTAAAAACGAGAGATCAAACGAAAGGTTTTTTTGAAACCAACATGTCCAGCCAGTTTGGAGGCGTGACCCCAAAGTAAGACACGTCTCCTGTTCCCTTCAGCGACAAAGGTCTTACCCGGAGGCAACGAAGTGAGAGAGACTGGAGCAACTGTGATGACTCTGGCAGGATCAATGATGTGTGCAGGCTCGTCCTCCAAATCCACCACCTGGAATGACCTAGACAGAGCGTCGGCTTTGGAGTTTTTATTTCCTGGCAAGAAACGAAGTTCGAAGTCAAACCTGGCGAAAAACAAGGCCCACCTGGCCTGCCGAGGATTAAGTCTTTGCGCAGAACGAATATACGCCAGATTCTTGTGATCGCTGTAGATTATAAAACGATGTAAAGCCCCTTCTAAGAGGTACCGCCACTCCTCTAATGCCAACCTGATTGCCAAAAGTTCTTTATCACCGATGGAATAATATTTTTCTGAGGAGGAGAAGATCTTTGAGAAAAAACCACAGGGCACAAGACGACTAGAAGAGGATTTCTGCGAGAGCACAGCTCCAGCTCCAATTGCAGAAGCATCTACTTCAAGGATGAAGGGTTTATTGGCCACTGGACGATGAAGAATAGGAGCTGAGGCAAAGGCTTGCTTGATGGACCGGAAAGCCTCTTCGGCCTCAGACGACCACAGATGAGGATTGGCACCCTTCCGAATCATGGAGGAGATTGGAGCTGAAAGAGAGGAAAAGTGAGGTGTAAACTGCCGATAGTAGTTAGCAAATCCAAGAAATCGCTGAATTGCTTTCACTCCAAGAGGACGCGGCCAGTTGAGCACGGCAGAAACTTTTCCCGGATCCATACACAAACTAGCATCGGAAATGATGAAACCCAAGAAGGGTAGAGATGACTGTTCGAAGACACATTTTTCCAGTTTTGCGTACAGCCGATTCTCTCTCAAACGCTGAAGTACTTGCCGTACATCTCTTCTGTGAGTAGACAGATCTGGAGAGAACACAAGGATATCGTCCAAGTACACTACAACACAGGTGTAAAGTAGATCCCGAAAAACATCATTTACGAACTCCTGGAAGACTGCGGGTACATTGCATAAACCGAATGGCATAACCAAATATTCATAATGACCATCTCTGGTATTAAACGCAGTCTTCCACTCATCACCAGAATGGATATGGATCAAATTATAAGCTCCTCTGAGATCCAATTTGGTAAAGATTCGTGCTCCACGTAGACGATCAAAGAGTTCTGGTATGAGAGGAAGTGGGTACTTGTTTTTGATCGTGATGGTGTTGAGACCCCGGTAGTCTATACATGGGTGAAGAGAACCGTCCTTCTTTTTAACGAAGAAGAACCCAGCTCCTGCAGGTGAGGAAGACTTTCGAATGAAGCCTCTGGCCAGATTCTCTTGAATATATTTGGACATGGCTTGAGTCTCGGTAGGAGACAATGGGTAAATACGACCCCTAGGTGGAGTAGAACCAGGAACAAGGTCTATCGGGCAGTCATAAGAGCGGTGCGGCGGCAAAATCTCCGCTTCCTTCTTATTAAAGACGTCCGAGAAAGCGCAATAGGCTGGAGGAATTCCCACGGATTCCGAAGCAGACCGAGAGGAGGACGCAGGCTTGACGGGAAGCAGGCACCTGTTCAGACAAGACTGTCCCCACCGTAGAACATCTCCAGTACGCCAGTCCAGCGTGGGTTCGTGATCTCTCAACCAAGGAAGACCCAAAAGGAAAGAATGAGACAAAGAAGGTAAAACATAAAAGGCCAGTTTCTCACGATGAAGAGCTCCAATCTGAAGTTCGACTTCCTCCGTGACCAAGTTGACGGTCTCCCGCAAAGGCTGACCATCGACGGAAGCTATTTGTCTAGGAGTCTCCAAGGGTCTAACAGGTATCCCAAGCCTGTTAACAACCTCGAGCTGAACAAAGTTCCCAGCCGCTCCTGAATCAACATAAGCCTCCAGAGAAAAGTGACGGGAACCTAAATGTAGAATAACAGACAAAACCAGAGGTGGAGAGGAATCATAACCACCTACGAAGGCCTCTCTTACCTGTCCTAGGCGGATGCGTTTCCCGGCTTCTGAGGACAAGCGCGTAAGAGATGAGAGGCACTGCCGCAGTAAAAACAAAGACCTTGTGCGAGTCTCTCCTTGCGGCGTTGCTCAGAAGACTTAAGGCGATCGACCTGCATGGGTTCAGGAGAAGATGAAGAAGCCACCGGGGCTGCTTGAGAAAAAGAAGTCCCTCGAGCAACAGTGGTCTGGCGAAGAGGTCTCCTCTCTCTGGCAAGCTCACGAGTGCGCTCCTGAAAGCGCAGATCAATGCATATGGCCAAGGAGATAAGATCATCCAAAGAGGTGGGAGTGTCCTGTCCCGCCAACTCATCCTTAATCCGTGAAGACAAACCACGCCAAAATGCTCCAACCAAAGCCTCATTATTCCACCCAAGGTCTGAGGACAGAGTCCGGAAACGGATGGTGTACTGGGCTACTGAGAGAGTACCCTGGTAAAGGTTAAAGAGGGACTCAGTGGTAGAAACAAGACGACCAGGTTCATCAAAAACCTTACGGAAGGTATCCAGGAACGGATTGAGTTGGGAGACCAAAGGATCATCACGCTCCCAGAGGGGATTAACCCACGCCAAAGCCTTACCCTCCAAATGGGATACTATAAAAGCAACCTTAGCTCGGTCGGTAGGATAAAGTAGCGGAGACAATTCAAAATTCAACTGGCATTGATTAAGAAAGCCGCGGCACGCTTTAGAATCCCCACCATACCGAGGAGGTCTAGCAAGTCGGGGCGAGGGTTGTGGCGCAGAGACAGGAGTGGAAACAGGGGCCACATTCTGGAGGGAGAGAAGCCGATCATTAATGGAGGCCATAAAATTCAAAATATGGGACCGAGTGTCCCGTTGTTGACCTAGCTCCTGCTGAAGGGCAACCAACTGCGGAGCAATACCAGGATCAGAAGGCTGTAAAGCCGCTAGGCGAGACTCCATATTCTTTAAAAATGACATGATCCTAGTCTGGTTTTCACGCAAAAAGAGTAACTCCTTTAGAGTGGCGGAGACTCCAGCGGGGTCCATGGCCTGATGTTACTGTGACGCTGTAAGAATCTGGCTGCACTCGGATGTCACCCGAGTGCAGTCCTATTAGAGCATGTAGATTCAAACAGTGAAAAACGGAGAGTGGACCCACTGGACCGTAATGACGAACCCCTCTCGGACGAGCTGACCAGGTGGACCGCCCCCTATACAGGGAGAGTTAGGGGCAGGCCCATGAGGGACTATCGCCACGGAAGCTGGAGGGTCAACTGAGATCAGATGGGTACACAGCAGGCACAAAGGGAAAGAGGGAACAGAAAGGAACTACTGAGACAAGGGAGAAGATGGGAACGCTACGGAGGCACGGAGGCTGGCAGGACAATATGGAGACACTGAGGCTGACGGGAGCAAGGAAAAGATATAGGAGCCGGGCAGGTACCGCAGAGGAAAAGGAACTGAAGGAACAAGGCAGGAACACAGGAAACAGGCAGGCACTGCAGAGGGCGGAGGAGACCCAAAGTCAGAGAGCTAGGAACGCACAGAGACCACAGGTGGCCAGAAGCACTTGTAAACACAAATGAACATCAGGCACAGAGAAGCAGCAGGAAGCAGTTTACATAGCAGCATGGGAGCTACTTCCGGGTTACAGTCCTCCAGGATGACGGAGAGGACAGGAAAGAGCGCCAACAGAGGAATCAAATGTGCGCACGTGCAGAGCTGAATGCGACGCGCGCGCGCACCCGGCGAGCTGCAGTGGGGAGAGGCGGCGGCAGCAAAGGCATGACACCTTCATTACTATGCTATCATACATGGTATTTTACATCTTTCAATTGTGGCTTTTATCTGAGGTACAGATCTTATTAAACTATTATACATATACAGTGGGTACAGAAAGCATTAAGAACCCTATACATTTTTCACTCTTTGTTTCATTGCAGCCATTTGGAAAATTCAAAAAATTTCTTTTTTTTCACATTAATGTACTCTCTGCATCCCATCTTGACTGAAAAAAATAGAAATATAGAAATGTTTGCAAATGAGAATCATGAGGTCAAAGGAACTGGCCAAGCAGCTCAGAGACAGAATTGTGGCAAGGCACAGATCTGGCCAAGGTTACAACATAATTTCTGCAATACTCAAGGTTCCTAAGAGCACAGTGGCCTCCATAATCCTTTAATGGAAGAAGCTTGGGACCACCAGAAGTCTTCCTAGACCTGGCCGTCCAGCTAAACTGAGCAATCGTGGGTGAGAGAGGTAAAGAAGAACCCCAAGATCACTGTGGCTAAGCTCCAGAGATGGAGGTATTTTTCAGCTCCAGGGACAGGACAACAGGTTGTCATTGAAGGAAACATGAATGTGGCCAAGTACAGAGATATCCTGGATGAAATCCTCTTCCAGAGAGCTCTGGACTTCAGACTTTGCTGAAGGTTCACCTTCCAACAAGACAATGACTCTAAGCACACAGCTAAAATAACAAATAAGTGTCTTCAGAAAAACTTTGTGACCATTCTTGACTGGCCCAGCCAGAGCCCTGACCCAAATCCAATTGAGCATCTCTTGAGAGACCTGAAAATAGCTGTCCCCCAATGTTCACCATCCAACCTGACGGAACTGGAGAGGATCTGCAAGTTAGAATGGCAGAGGATCCCCAAATCCAGGTGTGAAAAACTTGTTGCCTCATTCACAATGGCTGTTCTAGCTAAGAAAGGGTGTTTCTACTCAATGCTGAGCAAAGGGTCTGAATACTTATGACCTTTTGATATTTCAGTATTTCTTTTTAAATAAATTTGCAAAAATTACTACATTTCTTTTTTTTACAGTCCAGATGAGGTGCAGAATGTACATTAATGTGAAAAAAATGAACTTTTGTGAATTTACCAAATTGCTGCAATAAAACAAAGAGTGAAAAATTTAAAGGGGTTTAAATACTTTCCGTACCCACTGTAGTACCACTTGTTTGACATAGCTTCAGAATCTATGCCTTTTCATAAGTATACAGCTCTGGCAAAAATTAAGCAACCAACATATCAAAACCCTGTCATGGGCAGTACATTCTCCAGACCAGAACCCCATTGAAAATCTCTGAAATGTAATCAAGAGGATGATAGATAGTCACAAGCCATCAAACAAAGAAGAACTGCTTACATTTTTGTGCCAGAAAAAGTGTGAAGACTAGGGTTGAGCGAAACGGATCGTTCATTTTCATAAGTCGCCGACTTTTGGCAAAGTCGGGTTTCATGAAACCTGACCCGATCCCTGTGTGGGGTCGGCCATGCGGTACGCGACTTTCGCGCCAAAGTTGCGTTTCAATGACGCGAAAAGCGCCATTTCTCAGCCAATGAAGGTGGACGCAGAGTGTGGGCAGCGTGATGATATAGGTCTCAGTCCCCACCATCTTAGAGAAGGACATTACAGTGATTGGCTTGCTTTCTGCGGCATCACAGGGGCTATAAAGGGGCGTTCCCGCCGACCGCCATCTTACTGCTGCTGATCTGAGCATAGGGAGAGGTTGCTGCCGCTTCGTCAGAAGCAGGGATAGCGTTAGGCAGGGTACATTTACCCCCAAACCACTTGTGCTGTAGCGATTTCCACTGTCCAACACCACCTTTTGTTTGCAGGGACAGTGGAGGCTAAATTTTTTTCTCCTCAGCGCTGTAGCTCATTGGGCTGCCCTAGAAGGCTCCCTGATAGCTGCATTGCTGTTTGTACGCCGTTGTGCAAACCAACTGCTTTTTTCAAAGCACAAATCCTGTTGCTCCTTCCTTTCTGCACAGCTATCTTGTTTGTTTGTCCACACTTTTGACTTTTTTGTGCAGCAGTCCACTCCTTGTTATTGCTGCCTGCCATACTTTGCTGAGATTACTGCAGGGAGATAGTAATTGTAGGACAGTCCCTTTTTTTTTTTTTTCGTTATATCTCTTCAAGCCACTTTCTGCCACAGAAAATATACTCTAATACAGTGGCCCAGATTTATTCACTAGTCTCCCTGAAGAAAAAATAAAAATAAAGGGTGCAGATTAAAATTGACAAATCTTCATCAGTGGCAGTCCTGTGTGTGGCATCTGTGTCTCATTTTCTGGCACAGAAAACATACAGTCTAACAGTGGACCTGATTTCTTGCCAATTCTCACATAAATAAAAAAAAATTAGTGCGAGATTAAGATTGGCATTTCTGCTTCGGTGCCAGTGCTGTGTGTGGCATCTGTCTGTAATTTTGTGCCACAGAAACCCTAGTGTGTAATACTGGGCCAGATTTTTTTTAAATTCTCCCAGGAAAAAAAAAATAGTGGGAGATTAAGATTGGCATTTCTGCTTCGGTGCCAGTCCTGTGTGTGCCACCTGTCTCTAATTTTGTGCCACATTAAACCTAGTGTGTAACACTGGGCCAGATTTCTTTTAAATTCTCCCTGAAAAAAAAAACATGGTGGGAGATTAAGATTGGCATTTCTGCTTCGGTGCCAGTCCTGTGTGTGCCACCTGTCTCTAATTTTGTGCCACATTAAACCTAGTGTGTAACACTGGGCCGGATTTTTTTCAAATTCTCTCTGGAAAAAAAAAAAAGTGGGAGATTAAGATTGGCATTACTGCTTCGGTGCCATTCCTGTGTGTGCCACCTGTCTCTAATTTGGTGCCACATTAAACCTAGTGTGTAACACTGGGCCAGATTTCTTTTAAATTCTCCGTGAAAAAAAAAATAGTGGGAGATTAAGATTGGCATTACTGCTTCGGTGCCATTTATGTGTGTGCCACCTGTCTCTAATTTTGTGCCACATTAAACCTAGTGTGTAATACTGGGCCAGATTTTTTTCAAATTCTCCCTGGAAAAAAAAATAGTGGGAGATTAAGATTGGCATTACTGCTTCGGTGCCATTCCTGTGTGTGCCGCCTGTCTCTAATTTTGTGCCACATTAAACCTAGTGTGTAACACTGGGCCAGATTTCATTTAAATTCTCCCTGAAAAAAAAATAGTGGGAGATTAAGATTGGCATTTCTGCTTCGGTGCCAGTCCTGTGTGTGCCACCTGTCTCTAATTTTGTGCCACATTAAACCTAGTGTGTAACAATGGGCCAGATTTCTTTCAAATTCTCCCGGAATAAAAAATAGTGGGAGATTAAGATTGCCATTACTGCTTCGGTGCCATTTCTGTGTGTGCCACCTGTCTCTAATTTTGTGCCACATTAAACCTAGTGTGTAAGGCCGCCGTCACACATGCGAGTTTTACGGACGTAAGAGCGCAGAATCTACGTCCGTAAAACTCGCAAAAAATACGGCACAATTATTCTCTATGCCCCTGCTCCTATTTGCCGTATTTTACTGATCAGTATTATACGGCTTTCTACGGCCGTACAAAATCGCAGCATGCTGCGTTTGTCACCGTACTGCGCAAGAAATACGCCAATGAAAGTCTATGGAAGCGTGAAAAATACGGATTACACACGGACAAGCAGTGTGACTTGCGAGAAATACGCAGCGCTGTTAGAGAGAAAAGCCGGTAATTCAGTGCGGTGTACAGTAAAATCACACTGACAGCTTACAGTAGAATAGGTAGAATAAATGTGTACACATAGAATAGGTATATATATATATGTCAGTGAGACACATATATGTATATATATTAATATTTATTCCAGCGCTAGACAGCTTGAAAGCCGGTAATTCAATTACCGGCTTTTTCCTTCTCCTTCCTAAAACCCGACATGATTTGAGACCTGATTACATACAGTAAACCATGTCTTCTCTCCATTTTTTTTGCAGATTCCACACTACTAATGTCAGTAGTGTGTATCTGCAAAATTTGGCCGTTCTAGCTCTTAAAATAAAGGGTTAAATGGCGGAAAAAATTGGCGTGGGCTCCCGCGCAATTTTCTCCGCCAGAGTAGTAAAGCCAGTGACTGAGGGCAGATATTAATAGCCTGGAGAGGGTCCACGGTTATTGGCCCCCCCCTGGCTAAAAATATCTGCCCCCAGCCACCCCAGAAAAGGCACATCTGGAAGATGCGCCTATTCTGGCACTTGGCCACTCTCTTCCCATTCCCGTGTAGCGGTGGGATATGGGGTAATGAAGGGTTAATGCCACCTTGCTATTGTTATTTACCTAGAAAGCCAGGGAGCTTTCTAGGTAATTTCCCACGATCTATGAACAGCCAGCAGAGGGCGCCTCACCACAAATGAAGCTAAATATAGATCATTGATCTATTTTTAGCCTCATTCCCTGGGGTTTTGCAGGGAGGAGCAGCCTGCATTAGCACAGCTCCTTGCTGCAAAATGTTTTAACCCCTTCAGAAGGATTTACATCGTTGGACGTTACAGATCTGCGGAGGGTAAGTATATTGTTGGTTTATTATGTTTTTTTACTCACAGAACGAGGGTCTTCAGTGACTGGATTGGGCGTTGAATAAAATACTGCAACAACCATTGTTTTTATTTCATTAAAATAATTTTAAAAAATGTGTTTGTGTTTTATTTAACCCTTTACTAGTATTGGATTAATAATGGATATGTGTCATAATTGACGCCTCTCCATTATTAATTAGGCTTAATGTCACCTTACAATAGCAAGGTGGCATTAACCCTTCATTACCCCATATCCCACCGCTACACGGGAATGGGAAGAGAGTGGCCAAGTGCCAGAATAGGCGCATCTTCCAGATGTGCCTTTTCTGGGGTGGCTGGGGGCAGATATTTTTAGCCAGGGGGGGGCCAATAACCGTGGACCCTCTCCAGGCTATTAATATCTGCCCTCAGTCACTGGCTTTACTACTCTGGCGGAGAAAATTGCGCGGGAGCCCACGCCAATTTTTTCCGCCATTTAACCCTTTATTTTAAGAGCTAGAACGGCCAAATTTTGCAGATACACACTACTGACATTAGTAGTGTGGAATCTGCAAAAAAAATGGAGAGAAGACATGGTTTACTGTATGTAAACCATGTCTCAAATCATGTCGGGTTTTAGGAAGGAGAAGGAAAAAGCCGGTAATTGAATTACCGGCTTTCAAGCTGTCTAGCGCTGGAATAAATATTAATATATATACATATATGTGTCTCACTGACATATATATATATATATACCTATTCTATGTGTACACATTTATTCTACCTATTCTACTGTAAGCTGTCAGTGTGATTTTACTGTACACCGCACTGAATTACCGGCTATTCTCTCTAATATATGTGTCTACTGACACATATATATATATATATATATATATATATATATATATATATATATATATACAGTGAGGCAAAAAAGTATTTAGTCAGTCAGCAATAGTGCAAGTTCCACCACTTAAAAAGATGAGAGGCGTCTGTAATTTACATCATAGGTAGACCTCAACTATGGGAGACAAACTGAGAAAAAAAAATCCAGAAAATCACATTGTCTGTTTTTTTATAATTTTTTTTGCATATTATGGTGGAAAATAAGTATTTGGTCAGAAACAAACAATCAAGATTTCTGGCTCTCACAGACCTGTAACTTCTTCTTTAAGAGTCTCCTCTTTCCTCCACTCATTACCTGTAGTAATGGCACCTGTTTAAACTTGTTATCAGTATAAAAAGACACCTGTGCACACCCTCAAACAGTCTGACTCCAAACTCCACTATGGTGAAGACCAAAGAGCTGTCAAAGGACACCAGAAACAAAATTGTAGCCCTGCACCAGGCTGGGAAGACTGAATCTGCAATAGCCAACCAGCTTGGAGTGAAGAAATCAACAGTGGGAGCAATAATTAGAAAATGGAAGACATACAAGACCACTGATAATCTCCCTCGTTCTGGGGCTCCACGCAAAATCCCACCCCGTGGGGTCAGAATGATCACAAGAACGGTGAGCAAAAATCCCAGAACCACGCGGGGGGACCTAGTGAATGAACTGCAGAGAGCTGGGACCAATGTAACAAGGCCTACCATAAGTAACACACTACGCCACCATGGACTCAGATACTGCAGTGTTATGGCTGGCAATCAGGCAACACAGCGTGCAGTAATCAGCGCACATACAGAGATCTGGCAATAACCAAAAACAATAGGACGAGCTCTGAGATGTGGAATCTCTGTAGACTGCAGTACCTGATCTATCCTCACACAACTATAAGCAGCAGTGGATTGCGCCTAACACTACCTATGCAACTCGACACTGCCTGAGGAGCTGACTAGCCTGAAGATAGAAATACAAGCCTGACTTACCTCAGAGAAATACCCCAAAGGAATAGGCAGCCCCCCACATATAATGACTGTTAGCAAGATGAAAAGACAAACGTAGGAATGAAATAGATTCAGCAAAGTGAGGCCCGATATTCTAGACAGAGCGAGGATAGCAAAGAGAACTATGCAGTCTACAAAAAACCCTAAAACGAAAACCACGCAAAGGGGCAAAAAGACCCACCGTGCCGAACTAACAGCACGGCGGTGCACCCCTTTGCTTCTCAGAGCTTCCAGCAAAAGTTAATAGCAAGCTCGACAGAAAAAACAGAAAACAAACTAGAAGCACTTATCTAGCAGAGCAGCAGGCCCAAGGAAAGATGCAGTAGCTCAGATCCAACACTGGAACATTGACAAGGAGCAAGGAAGACAGACTCAGGTGGAGCTAAATAGCAAGGCAGCCAACGAGCTCACCAAAACACCTGAGGGAGGAAGCCCAGAGACTGCAATACCACTTGTGACCACAGAAGTGAACTCAGCCACAGAATTCACAACAGTACCCCCCCCTTGAGGAGGGGTCACCGAACCCTCACCAGAACCCCCAGGCCGACCAGGATGAGCCACATGAAAGGCACGAACAAGATCTGGGGCATGGACATCAGAGGCAAAAACCCAGGAATTATCTTCCTGAGCATAACCCTTCCATTTGACCAGATACTGGAGTTTCCGTCTAGAGACACGAGAATCCAAAATCTTCTCCACAATATACTCCAATTCCCCCTCCACCAAAACAGGGGCAGGAGGCTCCACAGATGGAACCATAGGTGCCACGTATCTCCTCAACAACGACCTATGGAATACATTATGTATGGAAAAGGAGTCTGGGAGGGTCAGACGAAAAGACACCGGATTGAGAATCTCAGAAATCCTATACGGACCAATAAAACGAGGTTTAAATTTAGGAGAGGAAACCTTCATAGGAATATGACGAGAAGATAACCAAACCAGATCCCCAACACGAAGTCGGGGTCCCACACGGCGTCTGCGATTAGCGAAAAGCTGAGCCTTCTCCTGGGACAAGGTCAAATTGTCCACTACCTGAGTCCAGATCTGCTGCAACCTGTCCACCACAGAATCCACACCAGGACAGTCCGAAGACTCAACCTGTCCTGAAGAGAAACGAGGATGGAACCCAGAATTGCAGAAAAATGGAGAGACCAAGGTAGCCGAGCTGGCCCGATTATTAAGGGCGAACTCAGCCAACGGCAAAAATGACACCCAATCATCCTGATCAGCGGAAACAAAACATCTCAGATATGTTTCCAAGGTCTGATTGGTTCGTTCGGTCTGGCCATTAGTCTGAGGATGGAAGGCCGAGGAGAAAGATAGGTCAATGCCCATCCTACCACAAAAGGCTCGCCAGAACCTCGAGACAAACTGGGAACCTCTGTCAGAAACAATATTCTCAGGAATGCCATGTAAACGAACCACATGCTGGAAGAACAAAGGCACCAAATCAGAGGAGGAAGGCAATTTAACCAAGGGCACCAGATGGACCATTTTAGAAAAGCGATCACAGACCACCCAAATGACCGACATTTTTTGAGAAACGGGAAGGTCAGAAATGAAATCCATCGAAATATGTGTCCAAGGCCTCTTCGGGACCGGCAAGGGCAAAAGCAACCCACTGGCACGTGAACAGCAGGGCTTAGCCCTAGCACAAATTCCACAGGACTGCACAAAAGCACGCACATCCCGTGACAGAGATGGCCACCAGAAGGATCTAGCAACCAACTCCCTGGTACCAAAGATTCCTGGATGACCGGCCAGCACCGAACAATGAAGTTCAGAGATAACTTTACTAGTCCACCTATCAGGGACGAACAGTTTCTCGGCCGGACAACGATCAGGTTTATTAGCCTGAAATTTCTGCAACACTCTCCGCAAATCAGGGGAGATGGCAGACACAATGACTCCTTCCTTGAGGATACTCGCCGGCTCAGATAACCCCGGAGAGTCGGGCACAAAACTCCTAGACAGAGCATCCGCCTTCACATTTTTAGAGCCCGGAAGGTATGAAATCACAAAATCAAAACGAGCAAAAAATAACGACCAACGGGCCTGTCTAGGATTCAAGCGCTTGGCAGACTCAAGATAAGTAAGGTTCTTATGATCAGTCAAAACCACCACGCGATGCTTAGCACCCTCAAGCCAATGACGCCACTCCTCGAATGCCCACTTCATGGCCAGCAACTCTCGGTTGCCCACATCATAATTACGCTCAGTAGCAGAAAATTTCCTGGAAAAGAAAGCACATGGTTTGAACACTGAGCAACCAGAACCTCTCTGTGACAAAACCGCCCCTGCACCAATCTCAGAAGCATCAACCTCGACCTGGAACGGAAGAGAAACATCAGGTTGACACAACACAGGGGCACAGCAAAAACGACGCTTCAACTCCTGAAAAGCTTCCACGGCAGCAGAAGACAAATTAACCAAATCAGCACCCTTCTTGGTCAAATCGGTCAATGGTCTGGCAATGCTAGAAAAATTACAGATGAAGCGACGATAAAAATTAGCAAAGCCCAGGAATTTCTGCAGACTTTTTAGAGATGTCGGCTGAGTCCAATCCTGGATGGCCTGAACCTTAACCGGATCCATCTCGATAGTAGAAGGGGAAAAGATGAACCCCAAAAATGAAACTTTCTGCACACCGAAGAGACACTTTGATCCCTTCACGAACAAGGAATTAGCACGCAGTACCTGGAAAACCATTCTGACTTGCTTCACATGAGACTCCCAATCATCTGAGAAGATCAAAATGTCATCCAAGTAAACAATCAAGAATTTATCCAGATACTCACGGAAAATGTCATGCATAAAAGACTGAAAAACAGATGGAGCATTGGCAAGTCCGAACGGCATCACCAGATACTCAAAATGACCCTCGGGCGTATTAAATGCCGTTTTCCATTCATCTCCCTGCCTGATTCTCACCAGATTATACGCACCACGAAGATCAATCTTAGTAAACCAACTAGCCCCCTTAATCCGAGCAAACAAGTCAGAAATCAATGGCAAGGGATACTGAAACTTAACAGTGATCTTATTAAGAAGGCGGTAATCAATACACGGTCTTAGCGAACCATCCTTCTTGGCTACAAAAAAGAACCCTGCTCCCAATGGTGACGACGATGGGCGAATATGTCCCTTCTCCAGGGACTCCTTCACATAACTGCGCATAGCGGTGTGTTCAGGTACGGACAAATTAAATAAACGACCCTTAGGGAATTTACTACCAGGAATCAAATCGATAGCACAATCACAATTCCTATGCGGAGGTAGGGCATCAGACTTGGACTCTTCAAATACATCCTGAAAGTCCGACAAGAACTCTGGGATGTCAGAAGGAATGGATGACGAAATTGACAAAAATGGAACATCACCATGTACTCCCTGACAACCCCAGCTGGTTACCGACATAGAGTTCCAATCCAATACTGGATTATGGGTTTGTAGCCATGGCAACCCCAACACGACCACATCATGCAAATTATGCAGTACCAGAAAGCGAATAACTTCCTGATGTGCAGGAGCCATGCACATGGTCAGCTGGGCCCAGTACTGAGGCTTATTCTTGGCCAAAGGTGTAGCATCAATTCCTCTCAACGGAATAGGACACCGCAAAGGCTCCAAGAAAAATCCACAACGTTTAGCATAATCCAAATCCATCAGATTCAGGGCAGCGCCTGAATCCACAAACGCCATGACAGAATACGATGACAAAGAGCACATTAAGGTAATGGACAAAAGGAATTTGGACTGTACAGTACCAATAACGGCAGAGCTATCGAACCGCCTAGTGCGTTTAGGACAATTAGAAATAGCATGAGTAGAATCACCACAATAGAAACACAGTCTGTTCAGACGTCTGTGTTCTTGCCGTTCTACTTTAGTCATAGTCCTGTCGCACTGCATAGGCTCAGGTTTACTCTCAGACAATACCGCCAGATGGTGCACAGATTTACGCTCGCGCAAGCGACGACCGATCTGAATGGCCAAGGACATAGACTCATTCAAACCAGCAGGCATAGAAAATCCCACCATTACATCCTTAAGAGCTTCAGAGAGACCCTTTCTGAACAAAGCCGCTAGTGCAGATTCATTCCACAGAGTGAGTACTGACCACCTCCTAAATTTCTGACAATATACTTCTACATCATCCTGACCCTGGCATAAAGCCAGCAGATTTTTTTCAGCCTGATCCACTGAATTAGGCTCATCGTAAAGCAATCCCAGCGCCTGGAAAAATGCATCAACATTACTCAATGCAGAATCTCCTGGTGCAAGAGAAAACGCCCATTCCTGTGGATCGCCGCGCAAAAAAGAAATAATAATCAAAACCTGTTGAATAGGATTACCAGAAGAATGAGGTTTCAAGGCCAAAAATAGCTTACAATTATTTCTGAAGCTCAGGAACTTAGTTCTGTCACCAAAAAACAAATCAGGAATCGGAATTCTTGGTTCTAGCATCGATTTCTGATCAATAGTATCTTGAATCTTTTGTACATTTACAACGAGATTATCCATTGAGGAGCACAGAGCCTGAATATCCATGTCCACAGCTGTGTCCTGAAGCACTCTAATGTCTAGGGGAAAAAAAAGACTGAAGACAGAGCTAAGAAAAAAAAATGATGTCAGGATTTCTTTTTTCCCTCTATTGGGAATCATTGGTGTGGCTCCTTGTACTGTTATGGCTGGCAATCAGGCAACACAGCGTGCAGTAATCAGCGCACATACAGAGATCTGGCAATAACCAAAAACAATAGGACGAGCTCTGAGATGTGGAATCTCTGTAGACTGCAGTACCTGATCTATCCTCACACAACTATAAGCAGCAGTGGATTGCGCCTAACACTACCTATGCAACTCGACACTGCCTGAGGAGCTGACTAGCCTGAAGATAGAAATACAAGCCTGACTTACCTCAGAGAAATACCCCAAAGGAATAGGCAGCCCCCCACATATAATGACTGTTAGCAAGATGAAAAGACAAACGTAGGAATGAAATAGATTCAGCAAAGTGAGGCCCGATATTCTAGACAGAGCGAGGATAGCAAAGAGAACTATGCAGTCTACAAAAAACCCTAAAACGAAAACCACGCAAAGGGGCAAAAAGACCCACCGTGCCGAACTAACAGCACGGCGGTGCACCCCTTTGCTTCTCAGAGCTTCCAGCAAAAGTTAATAGCAAGCTGGACAGAAAAAACAGAAAACAAACTAGAAGCACTTATCTAGCAGAGCAGCAGGCCCAAGGAAAGATGCAGTAGCTCAGATCCAACACTGGAACATTGACAAGGAGCAAGGAAGACAGACTCAGGTGGAGCTAAATAGCAAGGCAGCCAACGAGCTCACCAAAACACCTGAGGGAGGAAGCCCAGAGACTGCAATACCACTTGTGACCACAGAAGTGAACTCAGCCACAGAATTCACAACACTGCAGTGCCAGACGTGTCCCACTGCTTAAGCCAGTACATGTCCGGGCCCGTCTGAAGTTTGCTAGAGAGCATTTGGATGATCCAGAGGAGTTTTGGGAGAATGTCCTATAGTCTGATGAAACCAAACTGAAACTGTTTGGTAGAAACACAACTTGTCTTGATTGGAGGAAAAAGAATACTGAGTTGCATCCATCAAACACCATACCTACTGTAAAGCATGGTGGTGGAAACATCATGCTTTGGGGCTGTTTCTCTGCAAAGGGGCCAGGACGACTGATCCGGGTACATGAAAGAATGAACGGGGTATCGTGAGATTTTGAGTGCAAACCTCCTTCCATCAGCAAGGGCATTGAAGATGAAACGTGGATGGGTCTTTCAACATGACAATGATCCAAAGCACGCCGCCAGGGCAACAAAGGAGTGGCTTCGTAAGAAGCATTTCAAGGTCCTGGAGTGGCCTAGCCAGTCTCCAGATCTCAACCCTATAGAAAACCTTTGGAGGGAGTTGAAAGTCCGTGTTGCCAAGCGAAAAGCCAAAAACATCACTGCTCTAGAGGAGATCTGCATGGAGGAATGGGCCAACATACCAACAACAGTGTGTGGCAACCTTGTGAAGACTTACAGAAAACGTTTGACCTCTGTCATTGCCAACAAAGGATATATTACAAAGTATTGAGATGAAATTTTGTTTCTGACCAAATACTTATTTTCCACCATAATATGCAAATAAAATGTTAAAAAAACAGACAATGTGATTTTCTGGATTTTTTTTTTCTCAGTTTGTCTTCCATAGTTGAGGTCTACCTATGATGTAAATTACAGACGCCAATCATCTTTTTAAGTGGTGGAACTTGCACTATTGCTGACTGACTAAATACTTTTTTGCCCCACTGTATATATATATATAGACAGTATATATATATTTTTTTTTCTTTTTGGGACACATGGATCACTTCTATAGCGGTATGTTGGTTTTGCTAGCCTGCGAGAAAACCACGCAGTACGGATGCCATACGGATTACATACGGAGGATGCCATGCGCAAAAAACGCTGACACACCCTGCCTACGGAGGAGCTACGGACCACTTTTTTCGGGACTTTTCAGCGTATTACGGCCGTAATATACGGACCGTATTGTTTTACGCTGTGTGTGACGCCGGCCTAATACTGGGCCAGATTTCTTTTAAATTCTCCCTGGAAAAAAAAAATAGTGGGAGATTAAGATTGGCATTACTGCTTCGGTGCCATTTCTGTGTGTGCCACCTGTCTCTAATTTTGTGCCACATTAAACCTAGCGTGTAACACTGGGCCAGATTTCTTTTAAATTCTCCCTGAAAAAAAAAATAGTGGGAGATTAAGATTGGCATTTCTGCTTCGGTGCCACTCCTGTGTGTGCCACCTGTCTCTAATTTTGTGCCACATTAAACCTAGTGTGTAACACTGTGCCAGATTTCTTTTAAATTCTCCCTGAAAAAAAAAACAGTGAGAGATTAAGATTGGCATTACTGCTTCAGTACTCAGTACTCAAGTAATGAAACTCAACAAAGGAAAATGATTGATGCCCACCAAGCAGGGGAAGGCTATAAGAAGATAGCAAAGACTTTTCAGGTTTCCCTTTCCTCAGTTTGAAATGAAATTAAGAAATTGCAGTTAAGAGAAACAGGGGAAGTCAAGATAAGATTTGGAAAACCAAGCAAAATTTCAGTGAGAGCTGCTCGTATGATTGCTAAGGAGGCAAATCAGAACACCATCAATACTTCAAAACACCTTCAGAATGACTTAGCAGACTCTGAAGTTGTAGTACATTGTTCTACTGTTCAGAGACTCCTGCGAAAATATGGCCTTTATGGAAGAAATATCAGAAGAAAACCTGTCCTGCGTTGACACCACAACATTCCACTTCTCCATCACCAATTTTCCCTTTTATTTAGTTTCACCATTCATATTGCAGTATGATCAGATAGTAAGTTCAAATTCCTTATTATAGCCTAATAGCTTTGTACACCATGTCTTAAATAATTGTTCCATGGTATATTGATTTTGGACATTTGAGGTCCATAGGATTTTATATTGCTTTCAATTTCATTAGCTTTATTATGTATGATTGTGTGATTAGACATAAGCTGTGGAACATTTCTTTATATGTTCTTTTATGGTGTATGTTACTAGCTAGAATTCTTTAAGGCATTTCCTTCATTACTATGCTATCATACATGGTAATTTACATCTTTCAATTGTGGCTTTTATCTGAGGTACAGATCTTATTAAACTATTATGAATATACAGTGGGTACAGAAAGCATTAAGAACCCTATACATTTTTCACTCTTTGTTTCATTGCAGCCATTTGGAAAATTCAAAAAAGTTCATTTTTTTCACATTAATGTACACTCTGCACCCCATCTTGGCTGAAAAAAAATAGAAATATAGAAATGTTTGCAAATGAGAATCATGAGGTCAAAGGAACTGGCCAAGCAGCTCAGAGACAGAATTGTGGCAAGGCACAGATCTGGCCAAGGTTACAACATAATTTCTGCAATACTCAAGGTTCCTAAGAGCACAGTGGCCTCCATAATCCTTTAATGGAAGAAGCTTGGGACCACCAGAAGTCTTCCTAGACCTGGCCGTCCAGCTAAACTGAGCAATCGTGGGTGAGAGAGGTAAAGAAGAACCCCAAGATCACTGTGGCTAAGCTCCAGAGATGGAGGTATTTTTCAGCTCCAGGGACAGGACAACAGGTTGTCATTGAAGGAAACATGAATGTGGCCAAGTACAGAGATATCCTGGATGAAATCCTCTTCCAGAGAGCTCTGGACTACAGACTTTGCTGAAGGTTCACCTTCCAACAAGACAATGACCCTAAGCACACAGCTAAAATAACAAATAAGTGTCTTCAGAAAAACTTTGTGACCATTCTTGACTGGCCCAGCCAGAGTCCTGACCTAAATCCAATTGAACATCTCTTGAGAGACCTGAAAATAGCTGTCCCCCAATGTTCACCATCCAACCTGACGGAACTGGAGAGGATCTGCAAGTTAGAATGGCAGAGGATCCCCAAATCCAGGTGTGAAAAACTTGTTGCCTCATTCACAATGGCTGTTCTAGCTAAGAAAGGGTGTTTCTACTCAATGCTGAGCAAAGGGTCTGAATACTTATGACCTTTTGATATTTCAGTATTTCTTTTTAAATAAATTTGCAAAAATTACTACATTTCTTTTTTTTACAGTCCAGATGAGGTGCAGAATGTACATTAATGTGAAAAAATGAACCTTTTTTGAATTTACCAAATTGCTGCATTAATACAAAGAGTGAAAAATTTAAAGGGGTTTAAATACTTTCCGTACCCACTGTAGTACCACTTGTTTGACATAGCTTCAGAATCTATGCCTTTTTATAAGTATACAGCTCTGGCAAAAATTAAGCAACCAACATATCAAAACCCTGTCATGGGCAGTACATTCTCCAGACCTGAACCCCATTGAAAATCTCTGAAATGTAATCAAGAGGATGATAGATAGTCACAAGCCATCAAACAAAGAAGAACTGCTTACATTTTTGTGCCAGAAAAAGTGTGAAGACTAGGGTTGAACGAAACGGATCGTTCATTTTCATAAGTCGCCGACTTTTGGCAAAGTCGGGTTTCATGAAACCTGACCCGATCCCTGTGTGGGGTCGGCCATGCGGTACGTGACTTTCGCGCCAAAGTCGCGTTTCAATGACGCGAAAAGCGCCATTTCTCAGCCAATGAAGGTGGACGCAGAGTGTGGGCAGCGTGATGACATAGGTCTCAGTCCCCACCATCTTAGAGAAGGGCATTCCAGTGATTGGCTTGCTTTCTGCGGCGTCACAGGGGCTATAAAGGGGCGTTCCCGCCGACCGCCATCTTACTGCTGCTGATCTGAGCATAGGGAGAGGTTGCTGCCGCTTCGTCAGAAGCAGGGATAGCGTTAGGCAGGGTACATTAACCCCCAAACCACTTGTGCTATAGCGATTTCCACTGTCCAACACCACATTTTGTTTGCAGGGACAGTGGAGGCTAAATTTTTTTCCTCAGCGCTGTAGCTCATTGGACTGCCCTAGAAGGCTCCCTGATAGCTGCATTGCTGTTTGTACGCCGCTGTGCAAACCAACTGCTTTTTTCAAAGCACAAATCCTGTTGTTCCTTCCTTTCTGCACAGCTATCTTGTTTGTTTGTCCACACTTTTGACTTTTTTGTGCAGCAGTCCACTCATTGTTATTGCTGCCTGCCATACTTTGCTGAGATTACTGCAGGGAGATAGTAATTGTAGGACAGTCCCTTTTTTTTTTTTTTCGTTATATCTCTTCAAGCCACTTTCTGCCACAGAAAATATACTCTAATACAGTGGCCCAGATTTATTCACTAGTCTCCCTGAAGAAAAAACAAAAACAAAGGGTGCAGATTAAAACTGACAAATCTGCATCAGTGGCAGTCCTGTGTGTGGCATCTGTGTCTCATTTTCTGGCACAGAAAACATACAGTCTAACAGTGGGCCTGATTTCTTGCCAATTCTCACATAAATAAAAAAAAATTAGTGGGAGATTAAGATTGGCATTTCTGCTTCGGTGCCAGTGCTGTGTGTGGCATCTGTATGTAATTTTGTGCCACAGAAAGCCTAGTGTGTAATACTGGGCCAGATTTTTTTTAAATTCTCCCAGGAAAAAAAAAAATTGTGGGAGATTAAGATTTGCATTTCTACTTCGGTGCCAGTCCTCTGTGTGCCACTTGTCTCTAATTTTGTGCCACATTAAACCTAGTGTGTAACACTGGGCCAGATTTCTTTTAAATACTCAATGAAAAAACAAATAATGGGAGATTAAGATTGGCATTTCTGCTCCGGTGCCAGTCTTGTGTGTGCCATCTGTCTCTAATTTTGTGCCATATTAAACCTAGTGTGTAATTCTGGGCCAGAATTTTTTCAAATTCTCCCTGGAAAAAAAATAGTGGGAGATTAAGATTGGCCTTACTGCTTCAGTGCCATTCCTATGTGTGCCACCTGTCTCTAATTTTGTGCCACAGTAAACCTAGTGTGTAACACTGGGCCAGATTTCCTTTAATTTCTCCCTGAAAAAAAAATAGTGGGAGATTAAGATTGGCATTTCTGCTTCGGTGCCAGTCCTGTGTGTGCCACCTGTCTCTAATTTTGTGCCACATTGAACCTAGTGTGTAATACTGTTAGGGCTAGCGTTCCGCACCAAATAATAAGACAGATAGAGTATGGTGCGTTCGCAGCCCGGGGTCCACCGTGCAGAGATGGAACCTGCTGCCAAGTAATGACGGACTATATGGCGGTACAAAGTGAATACACACATGGGCTAACCTCACCCTGTGTGAAGGAAGCGAACCCTGTTACGTCACAGGGCCGTGGTACCGCACCAAGAGCGCAAGCAACGAGTCTCAGAACTCAATCCCAAGACACAGGATTTAAGTACATAGACCTCATGCGCTCGACACCGCTACTGAGGTGTCAGAGTGACAGCAATAGAAGCACGAGAGTGCATGCAGTGCCGCACTGGCGAACGCCACTAACCACCCAGGCTTGGGTCAGGAAAGCACTGTGAAAGCACAAGGCGCCGCACTGGCAGTCACAGCAATAAGACGCTGTATTGTGTGTTTACGTGCTGATGGCTAAGTCGGGCGCTAGATTGCAAACATACACCTTCCGCGAACAGTCATCCAATAGGGAGGGTTATTTAAAGAGCGACTTTCACTCACAACACACACACATTTACAAATGTACACTAGCGCATGGCCGTGCAGTCATGCGCAGCTTATATAGCTGCAGCACGTTCAGGACCTTCCAATAAAGGACCAATGGGAAGCTGCTACCAAAGTTTTGCCCTTTCAGGACCTTCCTGGAGGACCAATGGGATGTGCTGCAGTACCTGAGCATGTGACCCTCGATCTCCAATGGGAGACCCTGCCTTGGGCATGCTCAGAAAGAGAAAAGCAGGACTTAGCCCCAAAAGCATCTGCTCGCCGCTGCCCAACACTGACTTCAATGGCAGAAGCAGGAAAAGCAGCAGTAACTCTTTGTACAGAGTGAGACTGAGCAAGACGCTGGGACCGACGTCTCTGCTGAGCAGACTCCACTGCGGCTGGATAAGAATGGGAGACCGCAGCGGAGATGGCTCGAGATTCCCCTTGTGCAGAAGCGGGAACTCGACACCTAACATGACCCCCCCATCCTTGGGCCTCGCTACGCTTGAAGGCAGCAATGAGCTGTGGGGCCCGAATGTTTTCAACAGGCTCCCAGGACCTGTCCTCTGGGCCATAACGCTTCCAATCCACCAGATAAAACTTTTTGCCACGTACCACCTTGCACCCCAAAATAGCGTTCACCTCGTAATCGTCCGTAGACGAACCCGATGTCCCGGCAGATGACTCGGAAAACCGGGACATGTATACGGGTTTCAAGAGGGACACATGAAAGGTGTCGGTGATACCCAGGCGTGGAGGAAGGGCCAGACGGTAGACCACAGGGTTAACCTGTTCAAGGACCTTGAAGGGACCCAAGTAGCGAGGTGCAAACTTAGTGGACTCAACACGCAGCCTGATGTTACGGGCGGAGAGCCACACTAAGTCGCCAGGAGCAAAGGTCGGAGCGGGACGCCGATGAGCATCGGCGGAGGACCTCATTCTCTCCTTGGAGGCCCGAATGGCATCCTGAGTGCGGTCCCAAATGTCCCGTGCCTCCACAGCCCAGTCTGCCACCCTGGAGTCAGCAGAAGACACAGGCATGGGCACAGGGACACGCGGATGCTGGCCGTAATTTAGGAGGAATGGAGTCTGACCGGTGGAGTCGGCTACGGCGTTGTTAAGCGCAAATTCTGCCCACGGTAGCAAGGATGCCCAGTCATCCTGCCTGGCAGAAACAAAATGTCGTAAATATGTGACCAAGGTCTGGTTGGCCCTCTCTACCAACCCATTCGTCTCGGGATGATATGCCGAAGAGAGATTCAAACCAACACTGAGTAGACGACAAAGCTCTCTCCAGAATCGAGACGCAAACTGGGGACCCCGGTCACTAACAATTTTGTCTGGCATACCGTGTAGGCGAAAGATATGTTTGATGAACAAGACAGCCAACGCCCGTGAAGAAGGTAGCCGTGGAAGAGGCACCAAGTGCACCATTTTGGAAAAATGGTCGGTGATCACCCAGATAATGGTACAGTTACGAGACTTGGGTAAGCCCACCACAAAGTCCATCCCAACCATCTCCCAGGGCTTGTCCGCCACCGGCAGAGGGTAAAGCAAACCAGCTGGCCGTTGCCGAGGGGACTTGTTCTTGGCGCAAGAGACACACGCCCGAACATATTCTGCGACATCACGAGCCATATGCGGCCACCAGTATGTCCTCGCCAGTAACTCAGATGTCCTTTTGGAACCAAAATGTCCACCCACCCTGGACGAGTGTGCCCAAGAGAGAACCTCCGGTCGCAAACTGGATGGTACAAAAGTCTTGCCTGGAGGCACAGACTCTAGCGAAACCGGGGCCACAGTTCTCAAGCTCTCGGTGGGGACAATAAGCCGAGGCTCCTCTTCCTCCTCCGCAGATGACACAACGGAGCGAGAGAGAGCGTCGGTCCGAATGTTCTTCTCCCCAGAAAGAAAATGGAGGGTGAAATGAAACCGGGAGAAGAATAAGGACCATCTGGCCTGGCGAGAATTCAACCGCTGGGCTGTCTGCAGGTACACCAAATTTTTATGGTCTGTGAAGACTCGGAAGGGAAAACGTGCTCCCTCCAAGAGATGTCTCCACTCCGAGAAAGCCAACTTCATGGCTAGCAACTCCCTGTCCCCGATGGAATAATTCCTCTCTGCTGGTGAGAAGGTCTTAGAAAAGAAGAAGCAAGGATGCTTCCGACCTTGAGCATCCTTTTGGAAGAGGACTGCTCCAGCACCAACAGAAGAGGCATCCACCTCCATGATAAATGGCTTATCAACATCGGGGCGATGTAGGATGGGAGCGCTAGCGAAGTGTGACTTTATGGAGTTAAAGGCCTTGGAGACCTCCTCAGACCACAATTTGGGATTTGCCCCCTTCTTGGTGAGGGCAACCAAGGGAGCTACCAAAGTTGAGAAGTGCGGAATGAACTGGCGATAATAATTAATGAACCCCATAAAGCGCTGCACCACTTTAAGAGAATGTGGTTCCTGCCAGTCCATCAGCCTGTAGTTTGGCAGGATCCATAGCCAATCCCTGGGCAGAGATGATGTAGCCTAGGAAAGGTAAGGACTCCTGCTCGAACATACACTTCTCCAACTTGGCATAGAGGGAGTTTGCCCGTAGGAGATCGAAGACTTTGCAAACATCTCTCCGGTGGGAGTCAATATCTGGAGAGTAGATGAGAATATCATCCAGATAGACTACGACCGAGGTGGAAAGCATATCCCGGAAGATGTCATTCACAAAGTCTTGGAAAACGGCTGGGGCATTACAGAGCCCAAAGGGCATCACCAGATATTCATAGTGCCCATCCCTGGTGTTAAAAGCCATCTTCCATTCGTCCCCCTCACGGATGCGAATCAGGTTGTAAGCACCCCGCAGATCTAATTTAGTAAATACTGTGACAAAACACTCTGGGATCGCCTTTGCTGGGGTCAAAGGACACGTGGTTTGTGCATTGAATCTGAGGCGTACAGCAGGTTTCTGAGCAGGCTGACCTCAGGTCAGATTTATTAACGTGAAAGCAACAAAAAAAACAAAACATAAAAATAAATCCTAGCCTGTCCGGCACTAACTAAACAAATACGTTGCTATCTCAACAACTGGGGGGGCTTCTCCCACCCAGCTAACATCACACAATTCTTGAGCAGAGCTCTTCACTCACGTTTGTCCCACACAGGCAGGCAATCTGTGTGCCCCAGGCAGACACTGGAAACACCCAGCTGGTCATCTTTTATTCCTGCAATCATTAACCCATTAGCACCCTGAAGATACTGAGTGGCCTAATTCACATAGGACAAACACCTGGGCGAGATATATCTGCCTCCATCTACCATACCAGCATGAGTCTTACATATCCCCCCCTCTTGCTCAGACCACTCCGGTCGAGCAAGAACACTTTTGAAACAGTGCACTCGGGATAGGGCATCGGCGTTCCCCATCTGCACCCCAGGTCGGTGCTCCACCGTAACAGAGTAAGCCTGCAGGGCAAGGAACCACCGGGTTACCCGACTATTACGGTCTTTGTGGAGGTGCATCCACTTGAGAGGGGCATGGTCTGTGACCAGCCTAAACTTCCTACCAGCCAGGTTATACTTGAGGGAGTCGAGAGCCCATTTAATGGCTAGGCACTCTTTTTCAACCACCGCATACCTCTGCTCATGTACATTCAGTTTCCGACTGAGATAGAGGACCGTGTGTTCGACTCCGTCCCTCACCTGGGAAAGTACAGCTCCGACACCAGTATCAGAGGCATCAGTCTGTACCACAAACTCGCTGCTGAAATCAGGAGTCACTAGTACGGGCTGAGAGCACAAAGCCCGTTTCAGGCTGTGGAAGGCCTCTTCAGCAGCTGAGGTCCATTTTATCATGACGGAACCCTTCCCCTTGGTAAGATCCGTCAAGGGAGTAGCCATGGCTGCAAAATTGGGTATGAACCGGCGATAATAGCCGGCAATCCCCAGGAAAGCCTGCACTTGTTTCTTGTTCACTGGTTGTGGCCAGCCCTGAATTGCCTGTATTTTGTCGATCTGGGGTTTAACCACTCCTCGGCCAATCACGTAGCCCAAGTATCGGGCTTCTTCAAGCCCGATGTGGCATTTCTTGGGGTTTGCCGTTAAACCTGCATCTCGCAGGTCATCAATCACCGCTTGTACCTTCTGGAGATGAGTTTCCCAGTCCATGCTGTAAATTACGATGTCATCCAGGTAGGCAGAAGCGTAATGTCTGTGAGGCCTCAAAACTCGATCCATCAATCTCTGGAACGTTGCGGGAGCTCCGTGAAGTCCAAACGGCATATAGACATACTGGAACAGACCTTCCGGTGTAGCAAATGCCGTCTTCTCTCTGGCCGCCTCGGCCAGAGGAATCTGCCAGTACCCCTTTGTTAAATCCAGGGTCGTAATGTATCGGGCTTTACCAAGCCGGTCGATCAACTCATCGACCCGGGGCATAGGGTACCCATCAAATTTAGAAACTGCATTCAGTTTCCTAAAGTCATTACAAAACCGGATGGAGCCATCCGGTTTAGGTATCAACACAATTGGACTGGACCAGGCGCTGTGTGACTCCTCAATGACTCCTAAGTCCAACATTGCCATCACTTCCCGGGAGACGGCTTCACGGCGGGCTTCCGGAATCCGGTAGGGCTTCACATGAACAGTGACGCCAGGCTCTGTGACAATCTCATGTTTCACCAACTTAGTCTGGCCAGGTTTTTCGGAGAAAAACTGTCGGTTCTGTAACAAAAATTGCTTAACCTCAGATTTTTGTCGTTCTGAGAGAGTCTCAGCAACCTGCACCTCTGGTACAGTAGGTGAACAAACCGGACAGGGCAGATCCGCCGTTAGGGCAGAGCGGTCTTTCCAGGATTTTATCAGATTCACATGATAAATCTGTTCCGGTTTTCTCTTACCCGGCTGGTACACTTTATAGTTCACTTCACCAACTCTTTCTCGGACCTCAAATGGGCCCTGCCATTTCGCCAGGAATTTACTATCCACCGTAGGGATTAGGACCAACACCCTATCGCCGGGTGCAAATGTACGGACCTTAGCACCTCTATCATAACTTTGCCTCTGGGCTCCCTGGGCCTGTAACATATGGTCCCTAACAATGGGCATGACAGCGGCAATACGATCCTGCATTTGTGTTACATGGTCGATCACCGTTTTAAAGGGAGTGACTTGACCTTCCCAGGTTTCTTTTGCGACGTCCAGCAGTCCCCGGGGACGACGGGCGTACAACAGTTCGAAAGGCGAAAACCCTGTGGAAGACTGGGGAACTTCCCTAATGGCAAACAGCAAATAGGGTAACAAGTAATCCCAGTTCTTCCCATCTTTGTCTATCGCCTTCCGGAGCATCTGTTTTAAGGTTTTGTTGAAGCGCTCAACCAGGCCATCTGTTTGAGGGTGATAGACAGACGTACGCAACGGGTCTATTTGTAAGAGCCTGCAGAGCTCCTTCATTACCCTCGACATAAAGGGAGTCCCCTGGTCGGTGAGTATCTGTTTTGGAATTCCCACCCGACTAAACACTTGTACCAATTCCTTGGCGATCATCTTGGTAGCTGTGTTACGCAAAGGGACGGCTTCCGGGTAACGAGTGGCATAGTCCACGATGACGAGGATATGTTGGTGCCCACGTGCGGATCGGGGAAGGGGCCCAACCAAATCCATCCCAATTCTCTCAAAAGGGACCCCGATGATAGGAAGGGGTACCAAAGGGCTACGGAACTGAGATTTAGGGGCCGCGATTTGGCACTCTGGACAGGACTCACAATAGTTACGCACATCACAATGTATTCCAGGCCACACAAAACAATGCAATATCCTTTCTGTGGTTTTCTGTACCCCCAGATGTCCCCCCATTATATGTCCGTGGGCCAAATCCAGTACCTTCCGCCGATAAGGTTTGGGTACCACTAACCGTTGCACTGTGTCTTCCCCTTTTTTTTCTACCTAGTAGAGCAAATCATTTTCAAGAACCATATACGGGTACGCTAGCCTAGTGTCAGGTTCTACGGGTACCCCATCTATCATTTTTACATTTTTCCTAGCCGGAGTCAGGGTAGGATCTTTCATTTGCTCGCTGTGGAAGTCATCCACCTGGACTCCCAAATCTGGCAGGCAGGGTGCCGGATGGCTGTCTCAGTTTCCTCTGTTTCCCCCGCCATGACGGAGAAGGGGTACTGAAGGTTAGATTCACTAACCTCCCCAGCAACATCTTCCTGTGGGGTCTCCTCTAGGGACTCGGGACCTCCAGATGGCATGGGAGAAGATTCACGGGTACAGCTACCGTGAAGGAGCAACTGATTCTCCCACAACTGCCAGAAATAGGGAAAATCCCTGCCCAGGATTACATCCTGTAACAATGCGGGAACGAGTCCCACTTTGTGCTGCACTGACCCATAGGGAGTAGAAATCCATATGACCGCTGTTAAGTACGAGCGGGTGTCACCATGCACACACGTCACAGAAAACTTGTCAGACGGACCAGACGGAAGTGCCACCAGACTAGCTTTCACCAGAGTCACCACACTTCCAGAGTCTAGTAATGCCACAACATTTTTCCCATCAACAGATAATTCACACAGGTGTTTCACTGTATCATTTTGACCCGCATTCACACTCACTAGCTGTGTAACCAAAGACATGCGTTTTCTAGAGTCTATAACGTCGCACTGCATGGGTTCAGCGGTAACAGGACAGTTCGCAGAAACATGACCCTTCTCATGGCAGCGGAAACACCTAACAGGTCCCCTACTGAGACCACCGTCCAATACTCTTGGTCTCAGAGTGCGAGCAGTCCCGGACTCCTCCCCCACAGTTTTAAGCGATTTTCCTTCACCCGTGGTCCCTGGAACAGTCTTACCGGTTCCTCGAGGAGGAGGCACAGACCGGGGGTTGGCGGTGTCGTCGGGAAGTCCTTCAGCCACGGAATAACGCTCGACCAACTCCACAAGTTGATCCGCTGTCGTGGGATTTCCTTGGCTTACCCACCTTTTCAGCGCTGGGGGTAGTACTCTCAGGTACTTGTCCAGGACAACCCGCTAGATTATTTCAGGTATTGTCAGTACCTCGGGTTGCAGCCATTTCTTTGTTAAGTAGATCAGGTCGAACATCTGAGACCGCGCCGGTTTATCTTGCTGGTATGTCCACTGATGTACCCTCTGTGCCCGGACAGCCGTCGTCACACCCAGCCAGGCCAGGATCTCAGCTTTCAGTTTCTCAAAGTCCTGAGCGACCTCCGGGTCCAAATCATGGTAAGCTTTTTGGGCCTCGCCGGAGAGAAACGGGGCAATCAAGTCGGCCCATCGTGCCTTCGGCCACTTCTCTCTCAACGCCGTCCGCTCAAACGTTGTCAGGTATGCCTCGACGTCATCTTCTGCAGTCAGCTTTTGCCAGTATCGACTCACATGGATCCTTCTGGACTCTGCTTCCGGGTCAGCGTCAGGCATGCTCACCAGGCGCTGCGCCACCTGTTGGAGAAGTTGGCGGTCTGCAACCGTCATGTCCAGTAACTCCTTCAGCTGTGCGGCCATCAAGCGATTAGCTTCGTGCTGTGCGGCAGTGGCCTGCTGCTGTACGGCAGTGGACTGTACTAAGGCTTTCACCACGTCTTCCATGCTGTCGCCTGTGCCACGGTATGCCCGCGTTCTCCACCACAATGTGACAAAACACTCTGGGATCGCCTTTGCTGGGGTCAAAGGACACGTGGTTTGTGCATTGAATCTGAGGCGTACAGCAGGTTTCTGAGCAGGCTGACCTCAGGTCAGATTTATTAACGTGAAAGCAACACAAAAAACAAAACATAAAAATAAATCCTAGCCTGTCCGGCACTAACTAAACAAATATGTTGCTATCTCAACAACTGGGGGGGCTTCTCCCACCCAGCTAACATCACACAATTCTTGAGCAGAGCTCTTCACTCAAGTTTGTCCCACACAGGCAGGCAATCTGTGTGCCCCAGGCAGACACTGGAAACACCCAGCTGGTCATCTTTTATTCCTGCAATCATTAACCCATTAGCACCCTGAAGATACTGAGTGGCCTAATTCACATAGGACAAACACCTAGGCGAGATATATCTGCCTCCATCTACCATACCAGCATGAGTCTTACAATACCCTTGCTCCCCGAAGCCTATCGAAGAGCTCAGATATCAAGGGCAAAGGATACTTATTCTTAACGGCGATGGCGTTAAGACCCCTGTAGTCTATGCATGGACGCAATTTCCCATTCTTCTTCTGCACGAAGAAGAACCCTGCCCCAGCAGGTGACACTGACTTCCTAATGAATCCTCTTGCCAGATTTTCCTGGATGTACTGTGACATTGCCTCCGTCTCTGGGAGAGATAACGGATAGACTCGACCCCGGGGAGGCTCAGCACCAGGCAAGAGATCAATAGGACAGTCATAGGGGCGATGGGGCGGAAGGATCTCCGCCGCCTTTTTGGAGAACACGTCTGCATAAGACCAATACTGCTTGGGGAGAGAGGATAGTTCTGCGGGTACCTCTGTAGTAGCAACCTGAACGCACTCCCTCTGACACCTACCCCCACAAGATTCGCCCCATCCCAGAATTCTGCCTGAGGACCACTCGATATGAGGAGAGTGGTACCGTAGCCAAGGTATTCCCAACAGGACCTCATCAATTCCCTCAGGAATGACGAGCAGAGATATAATCTCCTGATGAGATGGCGACATGGACAGAGTAAAAGGGATGGTCTGGTGTGTTATCTGTGAGGGCAGTGTCGACCCATTCACCACTCGTACCGTTACTGGTTGAGCTAGCATAACCAGGGGTATTGCGTGACGTTGGGCGAAGGCAGAAGACATAAAATTGCCCTCCGCCCCAGAATCCACGCAGAGCTCTACCGAGTGGGAGAATGAGCCTATAATAATTGTCCCCTTAAAGGACAATTTAGAGGCAAACGTCGCCGTGTCTAGTGTACCTCCACCTACTACCACTAGACGCTGACGTTTCCTCGACCGCTGAGGACATCTGGTAGCTAGATGTCCTGACTGCTGGCAAACATGACAGACCTTGAGTGCACAAGCGGTCCGGGACTTAGATCCCGCTTGTGACACTTCCATGGCCTCATGTGACTCAGGAACCAGGACCGGAGATTCCAGAGGTTTGTCGAAGGTAGGAGCCAGCCGAAACCTCTGCCTACACTGGGCTCGCTCTAACCTCCGCTGGTTAAAACGGAGGTCAATTCGAGTGGAGACAGTTATTAACTCCTCCAGTGTGGCAGGAATCTCCCTAGTGGCCAGAGCGTCCTTAACGTGATCAGCCAGGCCCCTCCAAAATATGGGGATAAGGGCTTTATCCGACCAGTCCAGCTCAGAAGCTAAAGTGCGGAATTGGACGGCAAAATGACTGACCAAGGACTCACCCTGAGTTAATGCCAGCAGTTGGAGCGCAGTATCATGGGTGACTTGAGGTCCTAAAAAGACCTGTTTCAGAGTGCTCAGGAACAGCGGAGCACTCTGCACCACATGATCGCCACGCTCCCACAGCGGCGTAGCCCATTCCAACGCCCTGTCTGACAAGAGAGACACTATAAATCCCACCTTAGCTCTGTGGGAAAACGTGCAGCCAGGAGCTCGAGGTGAATAGAGCACTGACTCACGAATCCCCTACAAAATTTGCTATCACCAGAAAATTTTTCTGGCAGCGGGAGGCGAGATAATGTCGGAACAGGGGTGGCAATGGACAAGGTTGCTGCAGCCATGCTAGCAGCCTGTACAGCAACTGCGGTAACATCCACAGCTGAGGTTGAGCTCTCGAGAGCCGCCAACCTACCCTCCAGCTACTGGATATACCGCAAGGATTGCTGTTTGTCCGTCATTACTAGCCAGACCCTGGCGCTAGTGTAATGTTAGGGCTAGCGGAACACCCAAATAATAAGACAGATAGAGTATGGTGCGTTCGCAGCCCGGGGTCCACCGTGCAGAGATGGAACCTGCTGCCAAGTAATGACGGACTATATGGCGGTACAAATACACATGTGAATACACACATGGGCTAACCTCACCCTGTGTGAAGGAAGCGAACCCTGTTACGTCACAGGGCCGTGGTACCGCACCAAGAGCGCAAGCAACGAGTCTCAGAACTCAATCCCAAGACACAGGATTTGAGTACATAGACCTCATGCACTCGACACCGCTACTGAGGTGTCAGAGTGACAGCAATAGAAGCACGAGAGTGCATGCAGTGCCGCACTGGCGAACGCCACTAACCACCCAGGCTTGGGTCAGGAAAGCGCTGTGAAAGCACAAGGCGCCGCACTGGCGGTCACAGCAATAAGACGCTGTATTGTGTGTTTACGTGCTGATGGCTAAGTCGGGCGCTAGATAGCAAACATACACCTTCCGCGAACAGTCATCCAATAGGGAGGGTTATTTAAAGAGCGACTTTCACTCACAACACACACACATTTACAAATGTACACTAGCGCATGGCCGTGCGGTCATGCGCAGCTTATATAGTTGCAGCACGTTCAGGACCTTCCAATAAAGGACCAATGGGAAGCTGCTACCAAAGTTTTGCCCTTTCAGGACCTTCCTGGAGGACCAATGGGATGTGCTGCAGTACCTGAGCATGTGACCCTCGATCTCCAATGGGAGATCCTGCCCTGGGCATGCTCAGAAAGAGAAAAGCAGGACTTAGCCCCAAAAGCATCTGCTCGCCGCTGCCCAACACTGACTTCAATGGCAGAAGCAGGAAACGCAACAGTAACTCTTTGTATAGAGTGAGACTGAGCAAGACGCTGGGACCGACGTCTCTGCTGAGCAGACTCCACTGCGGCTGGATAAGAATAGGAGACCGCAGCAGAGATGGCTCGAGATTCCCCTTGTGCAGAAGCGGGAACTCGACACCTAACAAATACTGGGCCAGATTTTTTTCAAATTCTCCTTGGAAAAAAAAAATAGTGGGAGATTAAGATTGGCATTACTGCTTCGGTGCCATTCCTGTGTGTGCCAACTGTCTCTAATTTTGTGCCACATTAAACCTAGTGTGTAATACTGGGCCAGATTTCTTTTAAATTCTCCCTGGAAAAAAAATAGTGGGAGATTAAGATTGGCATTACTGCTTCAGTGCCATTTCTGTGTGTGCCACCTGTCTCTAATTTTGTGCCACATTAAACCTAGTGTGTAACACTGGGCCAGATTTCTTTTAAATTCTCCCTGAAAAAAAAAAATTGTGGGAGATTAAGATTGGCATTTCTGCTTCGGTTCCAGTCCTGTGTGTGCCACCTGTCTCTAATTTTGTGCCACATTGAACCTAGTGTGTAATACTGGGCCAGATTTTTTTCAAATTCTGCCTGGAAAAAAATAATAATGGGAGATTAAGATTGGCATTACTGCTTCGGTGCCATTCCTGTGTGTGCCAACTGTCTCTAATTTTGTGCCACATTAAACCTAGTGTGTAATACTGGGCCAGATTTTTTTCAAATTCTCACTGGAAAAAAAAATAGTGGGAGATTAAGATTGGCATTACTGCTTTGGTGCCATTCCTGTGTGTGTCACCTGTCTCTAATTTTTGCCACATTAAACCTAGTGTGTAACACTGGGCCAGATTTTTTTTAAATTCTCCCTGGAAAAAAAAATAGTGGGAGATTAAGATTGGCATTACTGCTTCGGTGCCATTCCTGTGTGTGCCACCTGTCTCTAATTTTGTGCCACATTAAACCTAGTGTGTAACACTGGGCCAGATTTCTTTTAAATTCTCCCTGAAAAAAAAAATAGTGGGAGACTAAGATTGGTATTTCTGCTTCGGTGCCATTCCTGTGTGTGCCACCTGTCTCTAATTTTGTGCCACATTAAACCTAGTGTGTAATACTGGGCCAGATTTTTTCAAATTCTCCCTGGAAAAAAAAAAATAGTGGGAGATTAAGATTGGCATTACTGCTTCGGTGCCATTCCTGTGTGTGCCACCTATCTCTAATTTTGTGCCACATTAAACCTAGTGTGTAACACTGGGCCAGATTTCTTTTAAATTCTCCCTGGAAAAAAAAACAAATAGTGGGAGATTAAGATTGGCAATTCTGCCTCAGTGCCAGTGCTGTGTGTGGCATCTGTCTCTAAGTTTGTGCCACAGAACATATACTGTATAAGAGTGGGCCACAATTCTTCAATATTCTCCCAGAAAAAATAAAAAGGGGGAGATTTTAATTGTTAGTGTCTGCATCAGCGTCAGTCCTTAGTGGCATATCTGTCTGCCACTGAAGCTGTGTACTGTTATACATTGGGCCTGATTTTTCCTGCAGTCTCACCCACCTATAAAGGGATATATAAATCCAACAGAAGTTTGAATTCACCTTGTAACTGGTTTTACAGTAACAAATACCATTAGTTTGGTTACGTTTTTCAAACAATGAGGAAGTCTGGTGGAAGAGGTCGTGGCCGTGGGCGGTCATTGCCAGCTGGTAATGATGGTTATGGTGGTGGAGCATCAGGTGGTCGTGGGAAAAGCAATATAGCACCTAAGTCTCGAGTTGTTGAGCCAGGTTCGTCGTCTGGCTACACAAGGCCTCGAACGCTCCCTTTTCTAGGAGTAGGAAAACTGCTTTTAAAGCCGGAGCAGCAAGAACAAGTTTTGGCTTTCCTTGCTGACTCAGCCTCTAGCTCTTTCGCCTCCTCTTCTGAAACTGCTAAATGTAAAAGCAGCGCGTCTTTAGTGGATGTTCACGGTCAGGGACAAGTCGCTTCCTTGTCTTCTTCACCAAGAACAACAGAGAAGGATGCATCAGGCGACACAACGGGTTACTCCATGGAGCTCTTTACACATACCGTTTCTGGGTTAGAAAGTGAAGCAGTTAACAGGCCATGCCCATTACAAGTTGAATCGGACATGGAGTGCACAGAGGCACAGCCACAGCCAGATTACTATGCTGTTCCTTTGACTCAGACCAGAACATTGCCCTCGCAGTGTACTGATCCAGAATCAGACCCTGATGAGACTATGGTGCCCCATCACGAACGCTATACCACCGGCTTACACGGTGACACAGACGAAGTTGCACACGAGATAGAAGAGGAGGTCATAGATGACCCAGTTGTTGACCCTGATTGGCAGCCATTGGGGGAACAGGGTGCAGGCGGCAGTAGCTCTGAAGCGGAGGAGGAGTTGCCGCAGCAGGCATCAACATTGCAACAGGTTCCATCTGCCAGGCCCGTATCTGGCCAAAAACGCGTGGCAAAACCAGTTGTAGGACAGCGTGGCCATCCGTTTAAAGAAGCTCAGTCTGCAATGCCTGAAAAGGTATCCAATAGTAGAAAGAGTGCAGTCTGGCATTTTTTTAAACAACATCCAAATGATCAGCGCAAAGTCATCTGTCAAAAATGTCAACTACCTTAAGCAGAGGTCAGAATCTTAAAAGTTTAAATACAAGTTGCATGCGTAGACATTTAACCACCATGCATTTGCAAGCCTGGACTAACTACCAAATGTCACTTAAGGTTGTAGCACCCTCAGCCAATGAAGCTAGTCAGCAACACTACATCCCTTCCCTCACTGTAAGTCCACCGTTTACCGCACCACCTGCAGTAAATGTGCAGGTTTCGTCGCCAGGCCAAAGCAGCCAGGGAATCACCAGGTTCGTGGTAGGAAACACTGCATGTAGGGCACCAGCAAGAATACCATCTCCAACCCTCTCTCAGTCTGCCATTGTCCACCGGCACCCCCGCTAGTTCCACCATCTGCAGCTCTCCAGTCCAGCTCACCCTACATGAGACTCTCGTTAGGAAAAGGAAGTACTCATCCTCGCATCCGCGTACACAGGGTTTGAACGCCCATATTGCTAGACTAATCTCATTAGAGATGATGCCCTACCAGTTAGTTGAAAGCAAAGCTTTCAAAGCCCTGATGGACTACGCTGAACCACGCTACGAGCTACCCAGTCGACACTTCTTTTCGAGAAAAGCCATCCCAGCCCTCCACCAGCATGTAAAAGACCGCATCGTCCATGCACTCAGGCAATCTGTGAGTACAAAGGTGCACCTGACAACAGATGCATGGACCAGTAGGCATGGCCAGGGACGTTACGTGTCCATCACGCACACTGGGTTAATTTGGTGGATGCAGGGTCCACAGGGGACAGCAATATTGGGACAGTTCTGCCTAGCCCACGGTCTAGGAAATAGTTGGCTGTAGGCATTCGCCCCCCCTCCTCCTCCTCCTCGTCCTCCTGCAGAAGCGAGAGCACGTCCACAGACCGCAGTCGCACGACCACTCCATCCGCAGCTGCCACTGTTGCACACGAGGTGTCCCATTATGGGACAGCTAGTGGCAAGTGTCAGCAGGCTGTATTGGCAATGAAGTGTTTGGGTGACAACAGACACACCACGGAAGTTCTGTCCGAGTTCTTGCAGCAAGAAACTCAGTCATAGCTGGGCACTGTACATCTTGAGGCAGGCAAGGTAGTGAGTGATAACGGAAGGAATTTTATGGCTGCCATAGCCCTTTCACAACTGAAACACATTCTTTGCCTGGCTCACACCTTAAACCCGGTGGTGCAGTGCTTCCTGAAAAGTTATCCGGGGTTTCCCCACCTGCTCCTCAAAGTGCGCAGACTTTGCGTGCATATCCACCGTTCGCCCGTACACTCCAGCCGTATGCAGAACCATCAGCGGTCTTTGAACCTTCCCCAGCATCGCCTAATCATTGACGTTGCAACAAGGTGGAACTCCACACTGCACATGCTTCAGAGACTGTTATGTATTTCTGGGAGGATACACATACACGGGCAGGCAGTTGGATGGCAGACATGGAGTTGTCAGGTATGCAGTGGTCGAAGGTACAAGACCTGTGTCAAGTCCTTCAGTGTTTTGAGGAATGCACACGGCTGATTAGTGCAGACAACACCATAATAAGCATGAGCATCCCCCTAATGCGTCTGCTGATGCAAAGTTTGACGCACATAAAGGAGCAGGCGTCTGCAGCCGAGGAAGAGGATAGCCTTGATGACAGTCAGCCATTGTCTGGTCAGGGCAGTCTACGGGACGAGGTAGCGGGCAAAGAGGAGGAGGATGAGGAGGATGATGGGTATGAGTATTTTTTGAATGAGGAAGCTTCTCAGAGGCCAATAGAAACTGTTGGCGTTGCAAGGCCGGGTTCAGGTTTTTTGAGGTAGACAAGTGACGTAGATTTGCCTGAAACTGCCCCTCAACCCAGCACAACCGCAGATTTCACAACTGGAACTTTGGCCCACATGGCAGATTATGCCTTACGTATCCTCAAAAGGGACCCACGCATTATTAAAATGATGACCGATGATGATTACTGGTTGGCCTGCCTCCTTGATCCTCGCTATAAAGGCAAATTTCAAAATATCATGCCACATGGGAACCTCGAACAAATATTAGCAACCAAACAAGCAACTCTGGTAGACCGTTTGATTCAGGCATTCCCAGCACACAGCGCCGGTGATGGTTCTCACGCAAGGTGCAGGGGGCAACAGGGCAGAGGTGTTAGAGGTGCACAAATCAGAAGTGGCATTGGACAGAAGGGTTTTCTGACCAGGTTGTGGAGTGATTTCGCAATGACCGCAGACAGGACAGGTACTGCAGCATCAATTCAAAGTGACAGGAGACAACATTTGTCCAGTATGGTTACTAACTATTTTTCATCCCTTATCGATGTTCTCCCTAAACCGTCATTCCCATTTGATTACTGGGCATCCAAAATAGACACCTGGCCTGAATTCGCAGAATATGCATTGCAGGAGCTTGCTTGCCCAGCAGCTAGTGTGCTATCAGAAAGAGTATTCAGTGCTGCTGGTTCAATGTTGACCGAAAAAAGGACTCGTCTGGCTACCCAAAATGTTGATGATCTAACATTCATTAAAATGAACCACTCATGGATTTCGAATTATTTTGCCCCACCTTTCCCGGCTGACACCTAGCTTTCCTATGAAAAGGTCTTGCTTGTGGACTGGTCTTACTGACTGTTCCAATCTCTTAATCTGCAGCAGCTGTTTGTCCAGCATACGACATGTTTACACCTCCATAAATGCGTTAACTCCCCCCCACGGGGCCGTGGTCTCGCCACTTGGCGCAAGCACCCGTGAGAGTGCCGTTTGTCTGAAAAGGTGGGTGTGCCCGCTTTTGGCTGACGGCACTGCCACTGGGTCCCTCATAGTACAATAAAGTGTCTCTGGCGGTGGTGGCGCGCAACCAACGTCAGACACACCGTTGTAACATGAAGGGCCCTGGGCCTGTACCGCCGGCCACAAGAGATTTCCCCCCCCCAGCTCAAACAGTGCTTCAATGGCTGGCACTGACAATACCAATTTGTTGACATGTATGATGCCAGTTAAAATAGTCAGGGTCAGTGTCCTATATTGACACCAGTAAATACTTAGCGGCGCCAAATTACTATGTCTGAAACTCAGCAGAGGAACCCACCCCTGTACCTAAGTATGCCACCATTTTGTTTTTTGGTTTAGTTGTTTTGAGAGACATTAACATCTATTTATTTTTGGGGAGTACTAAGTGTGTCAGACACTCCTTCCAATCGTCCTCCGCTGAACAAACCAATGCTGCCTGTGTACCCCTGCAAGATAATTCGAACTGCATTGAGCCTAATTTTTTGTCTGTCTGCGGTCCCTCCTTCCAATAGTCCTCCGCTGACCACACCAATGCTGCCTGTGTACCCCTGGAACCTATTTAAAAGTGCATAGAGCCTACTTTCTTTATTGTAGGCCTACTAAGTCTGTCTGCGGTCCATCCTTCCATTTGTCCTCCGCTAAGCACACCGATGCCGACCGTGTACCCATGTACCTTTTTATCAACCTGCAGTGAGCCAACTTTGTGATGTAAGGCCTACTAGCAGTGTCTGCCGCACCAAGGTGTTCTCCTGGTTGCCTTTCCTGAGCTTCAATCTTCAGGCTCTTGTTAAATAGTTTTTTAATGGAACAACTGCAGTGGGGCTACTAGTTGGGTTGGGGCCTACTACCAGTGTCTGCCGCACCATGGTGTTCTCCAGGTTGCCTTTCCTGACCTTCAATCTTCAGGCTCTTGTTAAATAGTTTTTTAATGGAACAACTGCAGTGAGGCTACTAGTTGGGTTGGGGCCTACTACCAGTGTATGCCGCTCCAAGGTGTTCTCCAGGTTGCCTTTCCTGAGCTTCAATCTTCAGGCTCTTGTTAAATAGTCTTTTAATGGAACAACTGCAGTGGGGCTACTAGTTGGGTTGGGGCCTACTACCAGTGTATGCCGCTCCAAGGTGTTCTCCAGGTTGCCTTTCCTGAGCTTCAATCTTCAGGCTCTTGTTAAATAGTCTTTTAATGGAACAACTGCAGTGGGGCTACTAGTTGGGTTGGGGCCTACTACCAGTGTATGCCGCTCCAAGGTGTTCTCCAGGTTGCCTTTCCTGAGCTTCAATCTTCAGGCTCTTGTTAAATAGTTTTTTAATGGAACAACTGCAGTGGGGCTACTAGTTGGGTTGGGGCCTACTACCAGTGTATGCCGCTCCAAGGTGTTCTCCAGGTTGCCTTTCCTGAGCTTCAATCTTCAGGCTCTTGTTAAATAGTTTTTTAATGGAACAACTGCAGTGGGGCTACTAGTTGGGTTGGGGCCTACTACCAGTGTATGCCGCTCCAAGGTGTTCTCCAGGTTGCCTTTCCTAAGCTTCAATCTTCAGGCTCTTGTTAAATAGTTTTTTAATGGAACAACTGCAGTGAGGCTACTAGTTGGGTTGGGGCCTACTACAAGTGTATGCCGCTCCAAGGTGTTCTCCAGGTTGCCTTTCCTGAGCTTCAATCTTCAGGCTCTTGTTAAATAGTTTTTTAATGGAACAACTGCAGTGGGGCTACTAGTTGGGTTGGGGCCTACTACCAGTGTCTGCCGCACCAAGGTGTTCTCCTGGTTGCCTTTCCTGAGCTTCAATCTTCAGGCTCTTGTTAAATAGTTTTTTAATGGAACAACTGCAGTGAGGCTACTAGTTGGGTTGGGGCCTACTACCAGTGTATGCCGCTCCAAGGTGTTCTCCAGGTTGCCTTTCCTGACCTTCAATCTTCAGGCTCTTGTTAAATAGTTTTTTAATGGAACAACTGCAGTGGGGCTACGAGTTGGGTTGGGGCCTACTACCAGTGTATGCCGCTCCAAGGTGTTCTCCAGGTTGCCTTTCCTGAGCTTCAATCTTCAGGCTCTTGTTAAATAGTTTTTTAATGGAACAACTGCAGTGGGGCTACTAGTTGGGTTGGAGCCTACTACCAGTTTCTGCCGCTCCAAGGTGTTCTCCAGGTTGCCTTTCCTGACCTTCAATCTTCAGGCTCTTGTTAAATAGTTTTTTAATGGAACAACTGCAGTGAGGCTACTAGTTGGGTTGGGGCCTACTACCAGAGTATGCCGCTCCAAGGTGTTCTCCAGGTTGCCTTTCCTGAGCTTCAATCTTCAGGCTCTTGTTAAATAGTTTTTTAATGGAACAACTGCAGTGGGGCTACTAGTTGGGTTGGGGCCTACTACCAGTGTATGCCGCTCCAAGGTGTTCTCCAGGTTGCCTTTCCTGAGCTTCAATCTTCAGGCTCTTGTTAAATAGTTTTTTAATGGAATAACTGCAGTGGGGCTACTAGTTGGGTTGGAGCCAACTACCAGTTTCTGCCGCTCCAAGGTGTTCTCCAGGTTGCCTTTCCTGACCTTCAATCTTCAGGCTCTTGTTAAATAGTTTTTTAATGGAACAACTGCAGTGGGGCTACTAGTTGGGTTGGGGCCTACTACCAGTGTATGCCGCTCCAAGGTGTTCTCCAGGTTGCCTTTCCTGAGCTTCAATCTTAAGGCTCTTGTTAAATAGTTTTTTAATGGAAAAACTGCAGTGGGGCTACTAGTTGGGTTGGGGCCTACTACCAGTGTATGCCGCTCCAAGGTGTTCTCCAGGTTGCCTTTCCTGAGCTTCAATCTTCAGGCTCTCGTTAAATAGTTTTTTAATCGAACAACTGCAGTGGGGCTACTAGTTGGGTTGGGGCCTACTACCAGTGTATGCCGCTCCAAGGTTTTCTCATGGTTGCCTTTCCTGAGCTTCAGTCTTCAGGCTCTCGTTAAATAGTTGTTGAAACAACACTGCATTAGGCCTACAAGTTGGGTCAGGGTTGTACAAACAGTGTCTTCCGCTCCAAGGTGTTCTCCAGGTTGCCTTTCCCTAGCTTCTATCTTCAGGCTCTCGTTAAATTGTTTTTAATATAACACTGCATTTGGCCTACTTGTTTTGTTGGCCCTATCAACGGTGTCTGCCGCTCCCTGATGTTCTCCTAGACTGAACAAACCAGTGCCACCTGTTTACTACTGTTACCAATTTTGAACTGCATTTAGCCTACTTACTGATTTGGGCCTACTCACTGTGTCAGCCTCTCATTACAGTTGTACTCCACTGAACAAAGCAATGCCCCCTGGTTAGTCCTGTTACCAATTTTGAACTGCATTTAGCCCACTTTATTCTTTGGGTCTATATCTTTGTTTCCTCCTCATCCTGCCCATTGCCCAGCCAGTGATAGATGAGTCTGCTGGTACATTGACCCAGAACGCTACATTCCCCGTGCACGCTACACAGCAAGAATGTGACCCTGCTGAAAGTCAGGTTCCCTTTCCCGCATACCATAACACCTTACACGGGGACAAAGAGGAAGGTGCAGATGAAAGTGCAGGTTCCTTCATCAGGTGGGGGGGGGGAAATACTCTTTGGCGACGTCACTGGCACAGGGCCCCTCATAGTACGCAAAAAGTGTCACTGCCGGTGGGAGGCGCCCCCGCCGTGCAAACACACCGCCGTACTTTGAGGGGCCCTGTGCCAGTGCCAATGCCAACGAGTAGGCCCCCCCTGCTTGCTCAGGATCACAGCACTTGCAAAGTTTAAATACTTACCTCTCCCTGCACCTCCCCTGAGGTGGTCCAGATTACCTGGGCCCACTAAATACTTGAACCAGCCTTACCCCCCACAACTTTAGCCAAATGACCCCCAATTTCCAATGCCTAACTATTATTATAAGGTAAATTAAGATTGACAAGCTGCAGTAACAAGAATGGATGTTTTTGCCATTAAAATGGGCACTGTAGGTGTTTTCCTGGCCTCCACTCACTGCCGACTATGCTTTCCCATTGACTTGCATTGGGTTTTGTGTTTCGGTCGATCCCCGACTTTTCGCGATAATCGCCCGATTCCACTCGACTCGACTTTTGAGATAATCGGGTTTCGCGAAACCCGACTCGACCCTAAAAAACTAAAAGTCGCTCAACCCTAGTGAAGACTGGTGGAAAGCATAGCAAGATGCATAAAAGCTGTAATTAACAATCATGGCTATTCCACAAAATATTGATTTCTGAACTCTTCCTGAGTTATAATATTAGTATTGTTGTTTCTAAATGATTATTTACTTGTTTTCTTTTCTTTCTTTGAGGTCTGTAAGCACTGGGCTTTTTTTTTTAATTTTGACCATTTCTCATTTTCACAAAAAACAAACAACATTTTTATTGCATGGAAATTCGGAGACATGTTGTCAGAAGTTTATAGACTAAAAGAACAATTTACATTTTGCTAAAAAATATACCGTACCTATGAAGAGAAAAATCAGACAAACTGAAAATTTTGCAGTGGTCTCTTAATTTTTGCCAGAGTTGTAGTTGATCCTTTGGACATCATTAGATATACTTCGGTTAAGGATATTGCAGGGCAACCTGCAGTAGACACTGAAGCGGAGGGGTGTTAATCCCAATATGGTCACAACCAGTTGTTTGTTTACCTGTAGCATATTTTGCTTTAACCCCTTAGTGACAGAGCCAATTTGGTACTTAATGACCGAGTCAATTTCTACAATTCTGACCACTGTCACTTTATGAGGTTATAACTCTGGAAGGCTTTAACGGATCCCGCTGATTCTGAGATTTTTTAGTGCCCACATCACATTTGAAGTCATTTTGAGGGGTCTATATGATAGAAAATAACCAAGTGTGACACCACATTCAAGAAGTTTATTAACCCTTTACGTGCTTCACAGGAACTGAAACTATGTGGAAGGAAAAAAATCAACATTTACCGTATATACTCGAGAATAAGCCAAGATTTTCAGCCCGGCTCTAGCCGGGATTAATGGATAGCACGGCATGATCCGACTCTGAGTCCCGGAAACTCTGAGGGGGCACCGCTGAGAGCATCGGTCCCACAAGATGAGTATAAACTAAAACGCTGCTAATATATACATCCACGCATAGACACCTATTGAACATATGCCTATGTGCACAAGTGTTTTTGTGAGGCATATATGTATTCCGGTGCTATTGGTGGTTTGAATCTAAGAGGTTGGGGTGCGGCCCGCCTTCTATTACTTGCTGAGCTTGCTCATCTGTTGTTGTAGCACCATATGTGTAAAATGCTTGAAACATATGAGTGATTTACAAACATTGTTCTATTTGGTTTTTACCTGTAACCTGGTTTGTGTCTTTTGTGTTTGTTCTCGGTTTTTAAAAACACTGGCACCTTTGTTTCACTTTTGGTTTTGTTTGTGAGTTTTTATAAGTATTAAAGTAAAAGTTAAGTTTTAATATTTACCCTCTAACCCGCTGCTAGACTGGGAATTATTGGTTATTGGAAGTACAGTCCTCGCTGTTATATAGTAGAGGAGGGGACCTTAAACGTGTCCTGGCACAAATGAAGTGCCGTTGGATTGTTGCATTGGGCACTATGGTCCCAAATGGTCTGAATGAGCAATTGTCCTTTGTTCCCTTTTTATAGGCGTAGGGGCTATTTCCTCTGTTCTCATATTTTTATTGTGATTGTGTTTTTTGTAGATAAATAGCTAGAAGAGCATAACCCAATAAACTAAAACATAACTTTTACTAATAATATTAAAAAGTGGACAAAACAATACAAGACAAAAGGAAATAAAGTGCTCACGCCGAAAACTGTGCTCAGATAAAAAATGGTTAGATCTCACCAATCATGGACAAAGGGTCCCCATACAGATGATGGTCCCTGTGGGGTTCCAGTAGTTGTGGGGTAGAGAAATGGGGGGGGGACCTGTTTCCTAGACCCCTGTCGTGCCCCAGTAATAACTCCTGTCCTCACAAGGACAGGCCCAAATCAGTCCCACTACGGACACCCTCCAAAAAGTGCAAGATGTAATAGTAGATAGCGCTCCCGACGCGTTTCTTCTCCAATCACGGAGATTCATCAGGGGAGTACTTCATGGCCCACCGGCCCAAATACTGCTAACAAGTCCGTAGAAGATGATTGACAGTCCAAACAAGTAGGGCCTATACGCAGTGGCTGTATGGCTACCAGATGATACACAGGCGAATACAGGCAGACCTGTGTGCTGTCTGCCTGCAAAAGAATAGTGAGTCTATTAGCAGACTCACTATTCTTTTGCCGGCAGACAGCACACAGGTCTGCCTGTATTCGCCTGTGTATCATCTGGTAGCCATACAGCCACTGCGTATAGGCCCTACTTGTTTGGACTGTCAATCATCTTCTACGGACATGCGTCGGGAGGCGCTATCTACTATTACATCTTACACTTTTTGGAGGGTGTCCGTAGTGGGACTGATTTGGGCCTGTCCTTGTGAGGACAGGAGTTATTACTGGGGCACGACAGGGGTCTAGGAAACAGGTTCCCCCCCCCATTTCTCTACCCCACAACTACTGGAACCCCTCAGGGACCATCATCTGTATGGGGACCCTTTGTCCATGATTGGTGAGATCTAACCATTTTTTACCTGAGCACAGTTTTCGGCGTGAGCACTTTATTTCCTTTTTTCTTGTATTGTTTTGTCCACTTTTTAATATTATTAGTAAAAGTTATGTTTTAGTTTATTGGGTTATGCTCTTCTAGCTATTTCTATTGTCTACCCTAGGAGTTGTGCAGTAGTCTGGTGTTTTTCCAGCTATATCTGTCTTATGATTGTGTTTTTAATTGTTTTGTTCTCTTCTTGTGTTTTCAGTTTGTTATTTTTTATTATATCTAGTTCATAATGCTGTCACTTACATTCATGCGAGTCTGGAACAAGTGGATGCTGTCCGACTTATTTGTCTGTGGAATGTAACATCTGGAAGATATGGAGTGTACTGCACTAATATAACATCTCCCTACATGAAGAGATGTGGACGGTGAAAATACAGAATTTGGAACACTCCATCAAGCCCTGACTGATCGGCCATTGGTGCCAGTGGTGTCCACACCCAGTTTGGTCGTAATGTTATGTCGGATGTTATCTGCTATCATTGAATTTCTGTCTGTTACCTGTAATATCTTGGTGCCAGCAAGTTTTCCCATTTCTAAAATGGCCACCGCAGTTTTGCGCATGCGCTGTGGATTCCCAGCAGCGCCGCGCCTCTGAACGCTTCCGTACAGCGACACCCAGATACACTGACGTCACGAGGGATTTCCCTCCTCTCTGGGCACCGCTGGGAAGGCCGGAAGTTACGTAGCGCTTGCTGTCACATCCGCCCACATGCGCCGCACATCGCTGCGGCTAATCGGCTTCAGCTGCATGAACAATCTAAAAACCGGGCATTCTATAGTGACCACACAGCCCCCCGAGGAAGCACCAAATATGCGAAACGCGCGTCGGGGCTATCGGTAGGACATCTCACACTGGGAGTCTGCACATATGGGTAAGCACTAGATAGATAGTGGGTTTATCCCTACTGTGGTACTTTTTGTCTGGGCAGGTTGCAATATGGACGGGTGCCAGTATGGTTAGGGTTTTCATTCCCACTATAGGGATTCATGTTGTATTAACCCTGCTGTCTGGCAGCTTCATCCAGCACATACATATATATATATTTCGTTTTGCACTATGGGCGGGTGTCTGTACTGACAGGGCTTCTCCCTAGTATAGGGCTACTAGTTTGTAGTTTCCCTGCTGCCTTATAATATCGTCTAGTGCATATGCACACACGTGTGTGTAACTCAGCCCTCGATTTGCACTTTGCATCAGTTACTCTATACGGTGCTACTGTCGCGCCTGTATTTTTGTATGTGCATATTTCAGTGTGTATGTTCTGTTTTTGTCATACACCTTATTCTCATATACGTATTTTTCTGTAATTTTTTTGTATGATAAAGTTTATTGATTTTTTATTTCATTGTTTAGTGTATTATAATTATTTGCTATGGGGCAATATGCTCTCTTGAATTTGTAGGTTTAAAGTATGTCATATTTGCCTATCTCCGTTCCACACGCCGGGCGTCGCTCCATCTTCCCGGCGCTGCTCCATCTTCCCAGCGTCTCTCCACTCTGACTGTGCAGGTCAGAGGGCTCGATGACGCATATAGTGTGCGCGGCGCCCTCTGCCTGATCAGTCAGTGCGGAGAGACGCCGGGACCGGACGCTGGGAGGTGCAAGCAAGAAAGGTGAGTATGGCTTTTTTTTTTTTTTGCAGCAGCAGCAGCAGCAATGGCACAGCTTTCTATGGTACATCAATGGGGCAATAATGAACGGTGCAGAGCACTATATGGCACAGCTATGGGACAATAATGAACGGTGCAGAGCACTATATGGCACAGCTATGGGACAAAAATGAACGGTGCAGAGCACTATATGGCAGAGCTATGGGACAATAATGAACGGTGCAGAGCACTATATGGCACAGCTATGGGACAAAAATGAACGGTGCAGAGCACTATATGGCAGAGCTATGGGACAAAAATGAACAGTGCAGAGCACTATTGTTATTCAAGCTTGAGGAGGCTAATTTGCATATTCCAGGTGCCTTCTGGGAAAAGCGAAGTCTCCTTAACCCTGCTGTTCTGTTGGTCAAAAATGACCGACTTTGAACTTCAATATTCTTTAAAATATTCAAGATGCGGCTCTGAAACCCGTGGCCGACCGACCCATCCTCATTTAAGTCAATCAACCACAAGTTTCAGAACCGCATCTTGAACACCCCAAAAAATACCAAAGTTCAAAATAGGTCTCCCCAGACCGAACAGAACAGCAGGGTTAAGCTAGAAGATCATTGGGTACAGCCGGAACCAGCTGCTTGGAAAGCATCACCAAACCAGGGATTCAAGCTTGAGGAGGCTAATTTGCATATTCCAGGTGCCTTCTGGGAAAAGCGAAGTCTCCCTAAGCTAGAAGATCGTTGGGTACAGCCGGGACCAGCTGCTTGGAAAGCATCACCAAACCAGGGATTCAAGCTTGAGGAGGCTAATTTGCATATTCCAGGTGCCTTCTGGGAAAAACAAAGTCTCCCTAAGCTAGAAGATCGTTGGGTACAGCCGGGACCAGCTGCTTGGAAAGCATCACCAAACCAGGGATTCAAGCTTGAGGAGGCTAATTTGCATATTCCAGGTGCCTTCTGGGAAAAGCGAAGTCTCCCTAAGCTAGAAGATCGTTGGGTACAGCCGGGACCAGCTGCTTGGAAAGCATCACCAAACCGCGCGCCTTATGGCGCGCAAATTTTTGCCTGTAGGATATTATTGCAAGAGAGCTTGGCTGAGTAGATTACACAAGAAGGAAAACACACAAAAAGTCATCAGGATCTAGGAGCAACATGGCAGATGTGACAACCTACATGGTGAGCTGCAGCATGTGCTACATGTTCACAGACCGACCAGAAGAAGAATCAAATTTCACCTGTCAGAAGTGTAGACTAGTGGCCCTTTTAGAAGAAAAGGTGCGGGGTCTGGAAGAAAGAATAGCAACTTTGAAACTCATCAAAGAGAATGAAGACTTTCTAGACAGAACAGAAGCATCTCTACTGGTCACAGAAGGTGAAAAAAGTGTCAGAGAACCTCCAAAAGCAGATGAGTGGAAGCATGTGACCAAAAGAAGCAAGAAGACCATGGAGAAATCACCAACCACACAACTGAAGAACCGATATCAAATCTTTGTAGAGGATGAAGATGGCACACCTAAGGATGAAGCAATACCAGCAAGCAAAAAAGAAAAGGGCACACAGCAACAAGTGACAGCAAAAAGTACAGCCAAGAAGCAACGAAGAGTGGTGGTGGTGGGAGACTCACTACTGAGAGGCACAGAAGCAGCCATCTGCAGACCGGACATAACTGCAAGAGAAGTATGCTGCCTTCCAGGTGCGATGATCAAGGATGTGACCGATAGGATACCAAAGCTCTTCAGCTCCAAGGACGTCCACCCATTTCTTCTGATACATGTTGGCACCAATGACACGGCAAGGAAAGACCTACCGACAATCTGCAAAGACTTTGAAGAGTTGGGGAAGAAAGTAAAGGAACTGGATGCACAGGTAGTTTTTTCTTCTATCCTTCCAGTAGACGGGCATGGCACCAGGAGATGGAACAGGATCCTTGATGCAAACAACTGGCTAAGACAATGGTGCAGACAACAAGGATTCGGATTCCTGGACCACGGTGTGAATTACTGGTACGATGGACTCCTCGCCAGAGATGGACTACACCTCAACAAACCTGGGAAACACACATTCGCCAGAAGACTCGCTACACTCATCAGGAGGGCGTTAAACTAGAAGAAGAGGGGACGGGAAGAAAAACATTAGACTTGAACAAAGAAGACCCAGGAAAACATACTCAGATGGGAGGTAAGAACATTTCTAAAACAATCCACAGCGAGGAGATTGGAACAAAACAAAATCCTCTAAACTGCATGCTCGCAAACGCCAGAAGCCTGACAAACAAGATGGAAGAACTAGAAGCAGAAATATCTACAGGTAACTTTGACATAGTGGGAATAACCGAGACATGGTTAGATGAAAGCTATGACTGGGCAGTTAACTTACAGGGTTACAGTTTGTTTAGAAAGGATCGTAAAAATTGGAGAGGAGGAGGGGTTTGTCTCTATGTAAAGTCTTGTCTAAAGTCCACTTTAAGGGAGGATATTAGCGAAGGAAATGAGGATGTCGAGTCCATATGGGTTGAAATTCATGGAGGGAAAAATGGTAACAAAATTCTCATTGGGGTCTGTTACAAACCCCCAAATATAACAGAAACCATGGAAAGTCTACTTCTAATGCAGATAGATGAAGCTGCAACCCATAATGAGGTCCTGGTTATGGGGGACTTTAACTACCCGGATATTAACTGGGAAACAGAAACCTGTGAAACCCATAAAGGCAACAGGTTTCTGCTAATAACCAAGAAAAATTATCTTTCACAATTGGTGCAGAATCCAACCAGAGGAGCAGCACTTTTAGACCTAATACTATCTAATAGACCTGACAGAATAACAAATCTGCAGGTGGTTGGGCATCTAGGAAATAGCGACCACAATATTGTACAGTTTCACCTGTCTTTCACTAGGGGGACTTGTCAGGGAGTAACAAAAACACTGAACTTTAGGAAGGCAAAGTTTGACCAGCTTAGAGATGCCCTTAATCTGGTAGACTGGGACAATATCCTCAGAAATAAGAATACAGATAATAAATGGGAAATGTTTAAGAACATCCTAAATAGGCAGTGTAAGCGGTTTATACCTTGTGGGAATAAAAGGACTAGAAATAGGAAAAACCCAATGTGGCTAAACAAAGAAGTAAGACAGGCAATTAACAGTAAAAAGAAAGCATTTGCACTACTAAAGCAGGATGGCACCATTGAAGCTCTAAAAAACTATAGGGAGAAAAATACTTTATCTAAAAAACTAATTAAAGCTGCCAAAAAGGAAACAGAGAAGCACATTGCTAAGGAGAGTAAAACTAATCCCAAACTGTTCTTCAACTATATCAATAGTAAAAGAATAAAAACTGAAAATGTAGGCCCCCTTAAAAAATAGTGAGGAAAGAATGGTTGTAGATGACGAGGAAAAAGCTAACATATTAAACACCTTCTTCTCCACGGTATTCACGGTGGAAAATGAAATGCTAGGTGAAATCCCAAGAAACAATGAAAACCCTATATTAAGGGTCACCAATCTAACCCAAGAAGAGGTGCGAAATCGGCTAAATAAGATTAAAATTGATAAATCTCCGGGTCCGGATGGCATACACCCACGAGTACTAAGGGAACTAAGTAATGTAATAGATAAACCATTATTTCTTATTTTTAGGGACTCTATAGCGACAGGATCTGTTCCGCAGGACTGGCGCATAGCAAATGTGGTGCCAATATTCAAAAAGGGCTCTAAAAGTGAACCTGGAAATTATAGGCCAGTAAGTCTAACCTCTATTGTTGGTAAAATATTTGAAGGGTTTCTGAGGGATGTTATTCTGGATTATCTCAATGAGAATAACTGTTTAACTCCATATCAGCATGGGTTTATGAGAAATCGCTCCTGTCAAACCAATCTAATCAGTTTTTATGAAGAGGTAAGCTATAGGCTGGACCACGGTGAGTCATTGGACGTGGTATATCTCGATTTTTCCAAAGCGTTTGATACCGTGCCGCACAAGAGGTTGGTACACAAAATGAGAATGCTTGGTCTGGGGGAAAATGTGTGTAAATGGGTTAGTAACTGGCTTAGTGATAGAAAGCAGAGGGTGGTTATAAATGGTATAGTCTCTAACTGGGTCGCTGTGACCAGTGGGGTACCGCAGGGGTCAGTATTGGGACCTGTTCTCTTCAACATATTCATTAATGATCTGGTAGAAGGTTTACACAGTAAAATATCGATATTTGCAGATGATACAAAACTATGTAAAGCAGTTAATACAAGAGAAGATAGTATTCTGCTACAGATGGATCTGGATAAGTTGGAAACTTGGGCTGAAAGGTGGCAGATGAGGTTTAACAATGATAAATGTAAGGTTATACACATGGGAAGAAGGAATCAATATCACCATTACACACTGAATGGGAAACCACTGGGTAAATCTGACAGGGAGAAGGACTTGGGGATCCTAGTTAATGATAAACTTACCTGGAGCAGCCAGTGCCAGGCAGCAGCTGCCAAGGCAAACAGGATCATGGGGTGCATTAAAAGAGGTCTGGATACACATGATGAGAGCATTATACTGACTCTGTACAAATCCCTAGTTAGACCGCACATGGAGTAATGTGTCCAGTTTTGGGCACCGGTGCTCATGAAGGATATAATGGAACTAGAGAGATTACAAAGGAGGGCAACAAAATTAATAAAGGGGATGGGAGAACTACAATACCCAGATAGATTAGCGAAATTAGGATTATTTAGTCTAGAAAAAAGACGACTGAGGGGCGATCTAATAACCATGTATAAGTATATAAGGGGACAATACAAATATCTCGCTGAGGATCTGTTTATACCAAGGAAGGTGACGGGCACAAGGGGGCATTCTTTGCGTCTGGAGGAGAGAAGGTTTTTCCACCAACATAGAAGAGGATTCTTTACTGTTAGGGCAGTGAGAATCTGGAATTGCTTGCCTGAGGAGGTGGTGATGGCGAACTCAGTCGAGGGGTTCAAGAGAGGCCTGGATGTCTTCCTGGAGCAGAACAATATTGTATCATACAATTATTAGGTTCTGTAGAAGGACGTAGATCTGGGGATTTATTATGATGGAATATAGGCTGAACTGGATGGACAAATGTCTTTTTTCGGCCTTACTAACTATGTTACTATGTTACTATGTTATGATCTGGTGGTTAGAACAAATAGTGGACCAGGTAGTTAGAGCAACAGAAAAGACCTGATAGCACATTAATACAGGACAAGCTCTGGGAAGTGGAAACTCTGCTGACCGCAATCCCTAATCCTATCACGTACACTAGAAATAGCCGTGGAGCGCTCCTATCATGACCTAGGCGCCTCGTCACAGCCTCAGAACTAGCTAGCCCTAGAGATAGGAAAAATAAGCCTATCTTGCCTCAGAGAAAATTCCCCAAAGGAAAAGGCAGCCCCCCACATATATTGACTGTGAGTAAGATGAAATCACAAACACAGAGATGAAATAGATTTAGCAAAGAGAGGCCCGACTTACTAAACAGACAGAAGATAGGAAAGGTCACTTTGCAGTCAGCACAAAACCCTACAAAAAGCCACACAGAGAGTGCAGGGAAAAATACCTTCCGCACCGACTAACGGAGCGGAGGCGCCCCTCTGCGTCCCAGAGCTTCCAGCAAGCAAGGCAAAATTCACATAAGCATGCTGGACAGAAAAAATAGCAAACAAGAAAAAAGCAAAGCGAAACTTAGCTTCTGCTGGAGAAAACAGGTAACCAGGAAGATCCAGGAGCGAACTAGACCAATGCTACAACATTGACAGCTGGCATCGGACAAGGATCCAAGTGGAGTTAAATAGAGCAGCCCACTAACGAATTAGCCTCGTCACCTGTGGAAGGAAACTCAGAAACACCCACAGGCATCAGAGAAAGTCCATGGACAGAACCAGCCGAAGTACCATTCATGACCACAGGAGGGAGCCCGAAAACAGAATTCACAACAGTACCCCCCCTTGAGGAGGGGTCACCGAACCCTCACGAGAGCCCCCAGGCCGACCAGGATGAGCCAAATGAAAGGCACGAACCAGATCGGCCGCATGAACATCAGAGGCAAAAACCCAGGAATTATCCTCCTGACCATAACCCTTCCACTTGACCAAGTACTGGAGTTTCCGTCTCGAAATACGAGAATCCAAAATCTTCTCCACCACATACTCCAACTCCCCTCAACCAACACCGGAGCAGGAGGGTCAACGGATGGAACCACAGGCGCCACGTATCTCCGCAACAACGACCTATGGAACACATTATGGATGGCAAAAGAATCTGGAAGGGCCAAACGAAATGACACAGGATTGATAACCTCAGAAATTTTATACGGACCAATGAAACGAGGCTTAAACTTAGGAGAGGAAACCTTCATAGGAACATAACGAGACGACAACCAAACTAAATCCCCAACACGAAGTCGGGGACCCACACAGCGCCGGCGGCTAGCGAAACGTTGAGCCTTCTCCTGGGACAATGTCAAATTGTCCACCACATGAGTCCAAATCTGCTGCAACCTATTCACCACAGTATCCACACCAGGACAGTCCGAAGACTCAACCTGCCCTGAAGAGAAACGAGGATGGAAACCAGAATTGCAGAAAAACGGCGAAACCAAAGTAGCCGAGCTGGCCCGATTATTAAGGGCAAACTCAGCCAACGGCAAAAAGGACACCCAATCATCCTGATCAGCAGAAACAAAGCATCTCAGATATGTTTCCAACGTCTGATTAGATCGTTCGGTTTGGCCATTTGTCTGAGGATGGAAAGCCGAGGAAAAAGACAAATCAATGCCCATCCTAGCACAAAAGGATCGCCAAAACCTCGAAACAAACTGAGAACCTCTGTCCGAAACGATGTTCTCCGGAATGCCATATAAACGAACCACATGCTGGAAAAACAATGGCACCAAATCACAGGAGGAAGGCAATTTAGACAAGGGTACCAAATGGACCATCTTAGAAAAGCGATCACAAACCACCCAAATGACCGACATCTTTTGAGAGACGGGGAGATCTGAAATAAAATCCATAGAAATATGCGTCCAGGGCCTCTTCGGGACCGGCAAGGGCAAAATCAACCCACTAGCACAAGAACAGCAGGGCTTAGCCCGAGCACAAGTCCCACAGGACTGCACAAAAGAACGCACATCCCGTGACAAAGAAGGCAACCAAAAGGATCTAGCCACCAAATCTCTGGTACCAAAGATTCCAGGATGCCCAGCCAACACCGAACAATGAAGCTCAGAGATAACTCTGCTAGTCCATTTATCAGGGAAAAACAGTTTCTCTGCTGGGCAACGGTCAGGTCTATCAGCCTGAAATTTTTGCAGCACCCGCCGCAAATCAGGGGAGATGGCAGACAAAATTATCCCCTCTTTGAGAATACCTGCCGGCTCAGAAACACCCGGAGAGTCAGGCACAAAACTCCTTGACGGGGCATCAGCCTTCACATTCTTAGAGCCTGGAAGGTACGAAACCACAAAATCAAAACGGGAGAAAGATAACGCCCATCGAGCCTGTCTCGGATTCAACCATTTGGCAGACTCAAGATAAGTCAAATTTTTGTGATCTGTCAAGACCACCACGCGATGCTTGGCTCCTTCAAGCCAATGACGCCACTTCTCGAATGCTCACTTCATGGCCAACAATTCTCGATTACCAACATCATAATTGCACTCAGCAGGCGAAAACTTTCTAGAAAAGAAAGCACATGGCTTCATTCCCGAGCCATCAGAACTTCTTTGCGACAAAACAGCCCCTGCTCCAATCTCAGAAGCATCAACCTCAACCTGAAATGGGAGCGAAAGATCTGGCTGGCACAACACAGGGGCAGAAGAAAAACGACGCTTCAATTCCTGAAAAGCATCCACGGCCGCAGAAGACCAATTGACCACATCAGCACCCTTCTTGGTTAAATCAGTCAACGGTTTAGCAACACTAGAAAAATTAGCGATGAAGCGACGATAAAAATTAGCAAAGCCCAGGAACTTTTGCAGGCTCTTCACAGATGTCGGCTGAGTCCAATCATGAATGGCCTGGACTTTAACAGGATCCATCTCGACAGTAGAAGGGGAAAAAATGAACCCCAAAAATGAAACCTTCTGAACTCCAAAGAGACACTTTGACCCCTTCACAAACAAGGAATTAGCACGAAGGACCTGGAACACCATTCTGACCTGCTTCACATGAGACTCCCAATCATCCGAAAAGACCAAAATATCATCCAAATACACAATCAGGAATTTATCCAGGTACTCTCGGAAGACGTCATGCATAAAGGACTGAAATACTGATGGAGCATTGGAAAGCCCGAATGGCATCACCAGGTACTCAAAATGGCCCTCGGGCATATTAAATGCTGTTTTCCATTGATCGCCCCGTTTAATACGCACAAGATTATACGCCCCTCGAAGGTCTATCTTGGTAAACCAACTAGCCCCTTTAATACGAGCAAACAAGTCGGACAGCAACGGCAAAGGATACTGAAATTTGACAGTAATTTTATTAAGAAGGCGGTAATCAATACAAGGTCTCAAAGAACCATCCTTCTTGGCCACAAAAAAGAAGCCTGCTCCCAACGGTGATGACGATGGGCGAATATGGCCTTTCTCCAAGGATTCCTTTATATAACTCCGCATAGCGACGTGTTCTGGCACAGATAAATTGAACAATCGGCCCTTAGGAAACTTACTACCAGGAATCAAATTAATTGCACAATCGCAATCCCTATGAGGAGGTAGGGCACTGGCTTTGAGCTCATCAAATACATCCTGATAATCCGACAAAAACTCCGGAACTTCAGAAGGTGTAGAAGACGAAATTGACAAAAATGGGACATCACCATGTACCCCCTGGCAACCCCAGCTGGACACAGACATAGATTTCCAGTCCAATACTGGATTATGGACCTGTAGCCATGGTAACCCTAAAACGACCACATCATGCAGATTATGTAACACCAAAAAACGGATATCCTCCTGATGTGCAGGAGCCATGCGCATGGTCAATTGGGTCCAGTACTGAGGCTTATTCTTGGCCAAAGGCGTAGCATCAATTCCTCTCAATGGAATAGGATGCTGCAAGGGCTCCAAGAAAAAAACACAGCTCCTAGCATACTCCAAGTCCATCAAATTCAGGGCAGCGCCTGAACCCACAAATGCCATAACAGAGTAGGAAGACAAAGAACAAATCAGAGTAACGGACAATAGAAATTTAGACTGTACCGTACCAATGGTGGCAGACCTAGCGAACCGCTTAGTGCGCTTAGGACAATCGGAGATAGCATGAGTGGAATCACCACAGTAAATAAATCAGGAATTGGAATCCTAGGCTCTAACATCGGATTCTGAACCACAGAATCTTGAATTTTTTGTACACTTATAGTAAGATTATCCATCAAAGAGGACAGACCTTGAATGTCCATGTCTACACCTGTGTTCTCAACCACCCAGAGGTAAAGGGGAAAAGTGAGACAGAACACGCTGCAAAGAAAAAAAAAATCGTCTCAGAGCTTCACTTATCCCTCTATTGAGATGCATCAATACTTTGGGCCAGCTGTACTGTTATGATCTGGTGGTTAGAACAAATAGTGGACCAGGTAGTTAGAGCACCAGAAAAGACCTGATAGCACATTAATACAGGACAAGCTCTGGGAAGTGGAAACTCTGCTGACCGCAATCCCTAATCCTATCACGTACACTAGAAATAGCCGTGGAGCGCTCCTATCATGACCTAGGCGCCTTGTCACAGCCTCAGAACTAGCTAGCCCTAGAGAAAGGAAAAATAAGCCTATCTTGCCTCAGAGAAAATTCCCCAAAGGAAAAGGCAGCCCCCCACATATATTGACTGTGAATAAGATGAAATCACAAACACAGAGATGAAATAGATTTAGCAAAGAGAGGCCCGACTTACTAAACAGACAGAAGATAGGAAAGGTCACTTTGCAGTCAGCACAAAACCCTACAAAAAGCCACACAGAGAGTGCAGGGAAAAATACCTTCCGCACCGACTAACGGAGCGGAGGCGCCCCTCTGCGTCCCAGAGCTTCCAGCAAGCAAGGCAAAATTCACATAAGCATGCTGGACAGAAAAAATAGCAAACAAGAAAAAAGCAAAGTGAAACTTAGCTTCTGCTGGAGAAAACAGGTAACCAGGAAGATCCAGGAGCGAACTAGACCAATGCTACAACATTGACAGCTGGCATCGGACAAGGATCCAAGTGGAGTTAAATAGAGCAGCCCACTAATGAATTAGCCTCGTCACCTGTGGAAGGAAACTCAGAAACACCCACAGGCATCAGAGAAAGTCCATGGACAGAACCAGCCGAAGTACCATTCATGACCACAGGAGGGAGCCCGAAAACAGAATTCACAACAGTACCCCCCCTTGAGGAGGGGTCACCGAACCCTCACGAGAGCCCCCAGGCCGACCAGGATGAGCCAAATGAAAGGCACGAACCAGATCGGCCGCATGAACATCAGAGGCAAAAACCCAGGAATTATCCTCCTGACCATAGGGGGCGCACCTGGAGGGTTCGGTGGGCTCGTTTCTTTGATCACGGTCTCCTGGGAATACCGGTGTCTGCGAGTAAGTGCCATATAGGACTCTCTACATGATAGCGATCTGTATGCAGGACTATTATGGTCTGTGAATATTGTGGCTATATAGGCTATTTACACTGACATAGGTTGTTTATAATGCATGACTAACCGAGGCAGGTGAATTTTCACTATCAGGATTTCCATCAGGTGGTTCTATGCACTGCATTTCAACCCTTATGAGACTGTGGCAGCTAAGTAGGCTGATTAATAACAATAAGATATATAATATATATTAATTAGAGCTCCACTCTGTTCCATTCCGTTGGACACTTTTTGTTTATTTATGTTTCATTTATCTGTGGATAATTTTAAAAGAATGTTAATAAAGTAAAACTTGATTTTAAATACAAATGTATGGATCTCTTCATGCGGCAGTGGTATGTAAGCCCGCAACTTGGTAGAAATAGTCTTGGAAGTGCCATAGTTTATTGATTGAAGTGGACTATTGTGATAGTGCATATAACATTGACAGCTGGCATCGGACAAGGATCCAAGTGGAGTTAAATAGAGCAGCCCACTAACGAATTAGCCTCGTCACCTGTGGAAGGAAACTCAGAAACACCCACAGGCATCAGAGAAAGTCCATGGACAGAACCCGCCGAAGTACCATTCATGACCACAGGAGGGAGCCCGAAAACAGAATTCACAACACACTATATGGCAGAGCTATGGGACAAAAATGAATGGTGCAGAGCACTATATGCCAGAGCCATGGGACAAAAATGAACGGTGCAGAGCACTATATGGCAGAGCTATGGGACAAAAATGAATGGTGCAGAGCACTATATGGCAGAGCTATGGGGCAATAATGAATGGTGCAGAGCACTATATGGCACAGCTATGGTACAAAAATGAACGGTGCAGAGTACTATATGGCACAGCTATGGGACAAAAATGAACGGTGCAGAGCACTATATGGCACAGCTATGGGACAATAATGAACGGTGCAGAGCACTATATGGCACAGCTATGGGACAAAAATGAATGGTGCAGAGCACTATATGACAGAGCCATGGGACAAAAATGAACGGTGCAGAGCACTATATGGCACAGCTATGGGACAAAAATGAATGGTGCAGAGCACTATATGGCAGAGCTATGGGGCAATAATGAATGGTGCAGAGCACTATATGGCACAGCTATGGGACAAAAATGAACGGTGCAGAGCACTATGTGGCACAGCTATGAGACAAAAATGAACGGTGCAGAGCACTATATGGCACAGCTATGGGACAATAATGAACGGTGCAGAGCACTATATGGCACAGCTATGGGGCAAGAATGAACGGTGCAGAGCACTATATGGCACAGCTATGGGACAAAAATGAATGGTGTAGAGAACTATATGGCACAGCTATGGGGAAATAATGAACGGTGCAGAGCACTATATGGCACAGCTATAGGACAATAATGAACGGTGCAGAGCACTATATGGCACAGCTATGGGGCAATAATGAATGGTGCAGAGCACTATATGGCACAGCTATGGGGCAATAATGAACGGTTCTGAGCATTGTATATGGGGCACAGCTTTATATGGAGCATCTATGGGGCAATAATGAACTGTATGGAGCATTATATGTGGCACATTTTTATATAGAGCATTGTATATGGGGCACAGCTTTATATGGAGCATCTATGGGCCCATCATGAAGTGTATGGAGCATTATATGGGGCTCCTGATTCAATATGGATATTCAAAAACACTTAACCTACTGATGTCTCAATTAATTTTACTTTTATTAGTATCTATTTTTATTTTTGACATTAACCGGTAGCTGCTGCATTTTCCACCCTAGGCTTATACTCGAGTCAATAAGTTTTCCCAGTTTTTTGTAGCAAAATTAGGGGGGTCGGCTTATACTCGGGTCGGCTTATACTCGAGTATATACGGTAACTTTTTTTTGGAAACATTTTACTTCAGAACCATTTTTTTTATTTTCACAAGTGTAAAAACAGAAAATAAACCATAAATTTTGTTGTGCAATTTCTCCTGAATACGGCGATACTACATACGTGGGGGTAAACCACTGTTTCGACGCACCGCAGAGCTTGGAACAGAAGGAGTGCCATTTTACTTTTTCAATGTAGAATTGGCTGGAATTGAGATCGGACGCCATGTCGCGTTTGGAGAGCCCTTGATGTGCCTAAACAGTGGAAACCCCCCACAAGTGACACCATTTTGGAAACTAGACCCCGGAACTTATCTAGATGTGTGGTGAGCATTTTGAACCCCCAAGTGCTTCACAGAAGTTTATAACGTAGAGCCGTGAAAATAAAAAATCGCATTTGTTTACACAAAAATTATCTTTTCGCCCACAAATTCTTATTTTCACAAGAGTAACAGGAGAAATTAGACCACAAAAGTTGTTGTGCAATTTCTCATGAGTACGTCGATACCCCATATGTGGGGGTAAACCACTGTTTGGGCACACTGCAGAGCTTGGAAGAGAAGGAGTGCAGTTTTACTTTTTCAATGTAGAATTGGCTGGAATTGAGATCGGACGCCATGTCGCATTTGGAGAGCCCCTGATGTGCCTAAACAGTGGAAACCCCCCACAAGTGACACCATTTTGGAAACTAGACCCCTTAAGGAACTTATCTAGATGTGTGGTGAGCACTTTGAACCCCCAAGTGCTTCACAGAAGTTTATAACGTAGACCCGTGAAAATAAAAAAATCGCATTTTTTCTACAAAAATGATATTTTTGCCCCCAAACTTTTATTTTTACAAGGGTAACAGGAAAATTTAGACCATAATAGTTGTGCAATTTCTCCTGAGTACGTCGATACCCCATATGTGGGGGTAAACCACTGTTTGGGCGTACTGCAGAGCTTGGAAGAGAAGGAGTGCCGTTTTACTTTTTCAATGTAGAATTGGCTGGAATTGAGATCGGACGCCATGTCGCGTTTGGAGAGCCCCTGATGTCCCTAAACAGTAGAACCCCCCACAAGTGACAACATTTTGGAAACTAGACCCCCCATTGAACTTATCTAGATGTGTGGTGAGAGCTTTGAATGCCCAAGTGCTTCACAGAAGTTTATAATGCAGAGTCGTGAAAATAAAAAATATTTTTTTTTCCACAAAAAATATTTTTTAGCCCCCAAGTTTTTATTTTCACAACGATAACAAGAGAAATTGGACCCCAAAAGTTGTTGTACAATTTGTCCTGAATATACTGGCACACAGCAGAGCTCGGAAGGGAAGGAGCCTTGTTTTGGAATGCAGACTTTGATGGAATGGTCTGCGGGCGTTATGTTGCGTTTGCAGAGCTCCTGATGTACCTAAACAGTAGAAACCCCCCACAAGTGACCCCATTTTGGAAACTAGACCCCCGAAGGAACCTCACATTTGAAGTCAGTTTGAGGGGTCTATATGGCTGAAAATACCCAAAAGCAAAACCATTCTAAAAACTGCACACCTCAAGGTGCTCAAAACCACATTCAAGAAGTTTATTAACCCTTCAGGTGTTTCACAGCAGCAGAAGCAACATGGAAGGAAAAAATGAACATTTAACTTTTTAGTCACATAAATGATATTTTAGCAACATTTTTTTATTTTATCAAGGGTAAAAGGAGAAACTGGACACCGAAAGCTGTTGTCCAATTTGTCCTGAGTACGCCAATACCACATATGTGGGAGGGAACCACTGTTTGGGCATGGCAGGGCGCAGAAGGGAAGGAGCACCATTTGACTTTTTGAATGAAAAGTTTGGTCCAATCTTTAGCGACACCATGTAGCGTTTGGAGAGCCCCTGTGTGCCTAAAGATTGGAGCTCCCCCACAAGTGACCCCATTTTGGAAACTAGACCCCCCATTGAACTTATCTAGATGTGTGGTGAGAACTTTGAATGCCCAAGTTCTTCACAGAAGTTTATAATTCAGAGTCATGAAAATAAAAAATATTTTTTTTCCACAAAATATATTTTTTAGCCCCAAGTTTTTATTTTAACAACGATAACAAGAGAAATTGGACCCCAAAAGTTGTTTTCCAATTTCTCCTGAATATGCTGGTACCCCATATGTGGGGGTCAACCATTGTTTGGGCACACAGCAGAGCTCGGAAGGGAAGGAGCCTTGTTTTGGAATGCAGACTTTGATAGAATGGTCTGCGGGCGTTATGTTGCGTTTGCAGAGCCCCTGATGTACCTAAACAGTAGAAACCCCCCACAAGTGACCCCATTTTGGAAACTAGACCCCCGAAGGAACCTCACATTTGAAGTCAGTTTGATGGGTCTATGCGGCTGAAAATACCCAAAAGCGAAACCATTCGAAAAACTGCACACCTCAAGGTGCTCAAAACCACATTCAAGAAGTTTATTAACCCTTCAGGTGTTTCACAGCAGCAGAAGCAACATGGAAGGAAAAAATAAACATTTAACTTTTTAGTCACATAAATGATATTTTAGCAACATTTTTTTATTTTATCAAGGGTAAAAGGAGAAACTGGACACCGAAAGCTGTTGTCCAATTTGTCCTGAGTACGCCGATACCACATATGTGGGAGGGAACCACTGTTTGGGCATGGCAGGGCTCGGAAGGGAAGGAGCACCATTTGACTTTTTGAATGAAAAGTTTGCTCCAATCTTTAGCGACACCATGTAGCGTTTGGAGAGCCCCTGTGTGCCTAAAGATTGGAGCTCCCCCACAAGTGACCCCATTTTGGAAACTAGACCCCCCATTGAACTTATCTAGATGTGTGGTGAGAACTTTGAATGCCCAAGTTCTTCACATAAGTTTATAATTCAGAGTCATGAAAATAAAAAATATTTTTTTTCCACAAAATATATTTTTTAGCCCCCAAGTTTTTATTTTCACAACGATAACAAGAGAAATTGGACCCCAAAAGTTGTTGTCCAATTTCTCCTGAATATGCTGGTACCCCATATGTGGGGGTCAACCATTGTTTGGGCACACAGCAGAGCTCGGAAGGGAAGGAGCCTTGTTTTGGAATGCAGACTTTGATAGAATGGTCTGCGGGCGTTATGTTGCGTTTGCAGAGCCCCTGATGTACCTAAACAGTAGAAACCCCCCACAAGTGACCCCATTTTGGAAACTAGACCCCCGAAGGAACCTCACATTTGAAGTCAGTTTGAGGGGTCTATGTGGCTGAAAATACCCAAAAGCGAAACCATTCGAAAAACTGCACACCTCAAGGTGCTCAAAACCACATTCAAGAAGTTTATTAACCCTTCAGGTGTTTCACAGCAGCAGAAGCAACATGGAAGGAAAAAATGAACATTTAACTTTTTAGTCACATAAATGATATTTTAGCAACATTTTTTTTATTTTATCAAGGGTAAAAGGAGAAACTGGACACCGAAAGCTGTTGTACAATTTGTCCTGAGTACGCCGATACCACATATGTGGGAGGGAACCACTGTTTGGGTATGGCAGGGCTCGGAAGGGAAGGAGCACCATTTGACTTTTTGAATGAAAACTTTGCTCCAATCTTTAGCGACACCATGTAGCGTTTGGAGAGCCCCTGTGTGCCTAAAGATTGGAGCTCCCCCACAAGTGACCGCATTTTGGAAACTAGACCCCCCATTGAACTTATCTAGATGTGTGGTGAGAACTTTGAATGCCCAAGTTCTTCACAGAAGTTTATAATTCAGAGTCATGAAAATAAAAAATATTTTTTTTCCACAAAATATATTTTTTAGCCCCCAAGTTTTTATTTTCACAACGATAACAAGAGAAATTGGACCCCAAAAGTTGTTGTCCAATTTCTCCTGAATATGCTGGTACCCCATATGTGGGGGTCAACCATTGTTTGGGCACACAGCAGAGCTCGGAAGGGAAGGAGCCTTGTTTTGGAATGCAGACTTTGATAGAATAGTCTGCGGGCGTTATGTTGCGTTTGCAGAGCCCCTGATGTACCTAAACAGTAGAAACCCCCCACAAGTGACCCCATTTTGGAAACTAGACCCCCGAAGGAACCTCACATTTGAAGTCAGTTTGAGGGGTCTATGTGGCTGAAAATACCCAAAAGCGAAACCATTCGAAAAACTGCACACCTCAAGGTGCTCAAAACCACATTCAAGAAGTTTATTAACCCTTCAGGTGTTTCACAGCAGCAGAAGCAACATGGAAGGAAAAAATGAACATTTAACTTTTTAGTCACATAAATGATATTTTAGCAACATTTTTTTATTTTATCAAGGGTAAAAGGAGAAACTGGACACCGAAAGCTGTTGTCCAATTTGTCCTGAGTACGCCGATACCACATATGTGGGAGGGAACCACTGTTTGGGCATGGCAGGGCTCGGAAGGGAAGGAGCACCATTTGACTTTTTGAATGAAAAGTTTGCTCCAATCTTTAGCGACACCATGTAGCGTTTGGAGAGCCCCTGTGTGCCTAAAGATTGGAGCTCCCCCACAAGTGACCCCATTTTGGAAACTAGACCCCCCATTGAACTTATCTAGATGTGTGGTGAGAACTTTGAATGCCCAAGTTCTTCACAGAAGTTTATAATTCAGAGTCATGAAAATAAAAAATATTTTTTTTCCACAAAATATATTTTTTAGCCCCCAAGTTTTTATTTTCACAACGATAACAAGAGAAATTGGACCCCAAAAGTTGTTGTCCAATTTCTCCTGAATATGCTGGTTCCCCATATGTGGGGGTCAACCATTGTTTGGGCACACAGCAGAGCTCGGAAGGGAAGGAGCCTTGTTTTGGAATGCAGACTTTGATAGAATGGTCTGCGGGCGTTATGTTGCATTTGCAGAGCCCCTGATGTACCTAAACAGTAGAAACCCCCCACAAGTGACCCCATTTTGGAAACTAGACCCCCGAAGGAACCTCACATTTGAAGTCAGTTTGAGGGGTCTATGTGGCTGAAAATACCCAAAAGCAAAACCATTCGAAAAACTGCACACCTCAAGGTGCTCAAAACCACATTCAAGAAGTTTATTAACCCTTCAGGTGTTTCACAGCAGCAGAAGCAACATGGAAGGAAAAAATGAACATTTAACTTTTTAGTCACATAAATGATATTTTAGCAACATTTTTTTATTTTATCAAGGGTAAAAGGAGAAACTGGACACTGAAAGCTGTTGTCCAATTGGTCCTGAGTACGCCAATACCACATATGTGGGAGGGAACCCCTGTTTGGCCATGGCAGGACTCGGAAGGGAAGGAGCACCATTTGACTTTTTGAATGAAAAGTTTGCTCCAATCTTTAGCGTCACCATGTAGCGTTTGGAGAGCCCCTGTGTGCCTAAACATTGGAGCTCCCCCACAAGTGACCCCATTTTGGAAACTAGACCCCCAAGGAACTTATCTAGATGTGTGGTGAGCACTTTAAACCCCCAAGTGCTTCACAGAAGTTTAAAATGCAGAACTGTGAAAACCTGTGATGTACCTAAACAGTAGAAACCCCCCACAAATGACCCTATCTTGGAAAATAGACCCCCCAAGGAACTTATCTAGATATGTGGTGAGAACTTTGAATGCCCAAGTGCTTCACAGAAGTTTAGAATGCAGATTCGTGAAAATAAAAAATATATTTTTTTCCACAAAAAATATATTTTAGCCCCCAAGTTTTTATTTTCACAAGGGTAACAAGAGAAATTGGACCCCAAAAATTGTTGTCCAATTTGTCCTGAGTATGCTGGTACCCAATATGTGGGGGTAAACCACTGTTTGGGCGCACAGCAGAGCTCAGAAGGGAGGGAGCACCATTTGACTTTTTGATGTACCTAAACAGTGGAAACCCCCCAATTCTAACTCCAACCCTAACCCCAACACACCCCTAACCCTAATCCCAACCCGATCCATAATCCTAATCACATCTGTTGTGAATTCTGCTCTTGGGTTCCCTCCAGTGGTTGTAGGTGGGAATGCAGTTGTCTCTGAGTCACAGTCTTGGCCAGGTGTATCTGCTAATTGCTGATCTGACTGGGATATTTAGGTGTGCAGGATTCATTAGCCCTTGCCAGTTGTCAATGTTTCTTTGGAAGTATTGGATCTCTGCCTGGCCTCTCCTGCTTAACTGCCAGTTCAGCAAAGATAAGTGTCTGTTTCTTTTTCTGGAGCACATATGCTGTGTGCTTATTTTCAGTGCTGATCTTTTGTTTCTATTTGTCCAGCTTATACTGTGTCAGTTGTTTTTCTCAGTCTGGTTGGATTCTCTGAAGTTGCAGATATACTCTCCACATCTTTAGTTAGGTGGTGGAGTTTTGTATTTTCTGCTGTGGATATTTTTGTAGTATTTTTATGCTGACCGCTTAGTATCCTGTCCTGTCTTTTTCTATTTAGCTAGAATTGACCTCCTTTGCTAAGCCTGTTTTCTGCCTGCGTGTGTCTTTTCCTCTCCAACTCACAGTAATTATTTGTGGGAGGCTGCCTATCCTTTGGGGGTCTACTCTGAGGCAAGATAGTTTTCCTATTTCCATCTTTAAGGGTATTTAGTCCTCCGGCTGTGTCGAGGTGTCTAGGTTTTGTTAGGCACACCCCACGGCTACTTCTAGTTGCGGTGATAAGATCAGGGTTTGCGGTCAGTATAGTTACCACTTACTCCAGTGAAGGTTTTCATGCTGCTCCAAGGCCACCTAATCATAACAGTGCAACTGGCCAATAATGAGTTAAATGCATCTCAGAAGAAGGGAAGAAAGGTCTTGAGCCATTTTTTTTTCTTCAGTCTACTTTGTCTACTCCTCCCTCTTAATCCCTGGGTGGCTGAAGAGCCTTGTGCTAGCATGAATGTTCAGGAATTAGCTTCTCGTGTAGACCAGCTTGCTGCTAGAGTACAGGGTATTTCTGATAACATTGTTCAGACTCCTGTTTTAGAACCGAAGATTCCTACTCCTGATTTGTTTTTTGGTGACAGGTCCAAATTTTTGAGTTTTAAAAACAACTGTAAACTGTTTTTTGCTTTGAGACCTCGATCCTCTGGTGATTCCATTCAACGGGTTAAAATCATCATCTCCCTGCTGCGTGGTGATCCACAGGATTGGGCATTTTCCCTGGAATCTGGGGATCCTGCTTTGCTTAATGTAGACTCCTTCTTTCAGGCGTTAGGATTACTGTATGATGAACCTAATTCGGTGGATCAAGCTGAGAAGACCTTGTTGGCCCTGTTTCAGGGGCAAGAGGCGACTGAATTGTATTATCAGAAATTCAGAAAATGGTCTGTGTTGACTAAATGGAATAATGATGCTTTGGCGGCAATTTTCAGAAAGGGTCTTTCTGAATCCGTTAAAGATGTTATGGTTTCCCACACCCTCCAATCTGAGTGATGCTATTTCTCTGGCCATTCAGATTGACCGGCGCTTGCGGGAGCGCAGAACTGTGCGCGCTATGGCGTTATCCTCAGAGCAAATTCCTGAGCCTATGCAGTGTGATAGGATTCTGTCTAAAACAGAACGACAAGGTTTCAGACGTCTCAATAGGTTGTGTTATTATTGTGGCGACGCTTCCTATGTCATTTCTGTCTGCCCTAAGCGGACAAAGAGGATCGCCAGTTCATTTACCATCAGTACTGTACAACCTAAATTTTTGTTATCTGTGTCCTTGATCTGCTCATTGTCATCATTTTCTGTCATGGCGTTTGTGGATTCAGGCGCCGCCTTGAACTTAATGGACTTTTAGTTTGCCAGGCATTGTGGGTTTCCCTTGCAGCCTTTGCAGAACCCTATTCCTTTAAGGGGCATTGATGCTACATCCTTGGCTAAAAATAAGCCCCAGTTTTGGACACAGGTGACCATGCGCATGGCGCCAGCCCATCAGGAAGATTGTCGATCTCTGGTGTTGCATAATTTGCATGATGCTATCGTGCTGGGTTTTCCCTGGTTACAGGTACATAATCCTGTTTTGGATTGGAAGTCCATGTCTGTGACTAGTTGGGGTTGTCAGCGGGTTCATAATGATGTTCCTCTGATGTCTATCGCCACTTCTCCCTCTTCTGAAATTCAGGAGTTTTTGTCTGATTTTCAGAATGTATTCGATGAGTCCAAGTCCAGTTTCTTTCCACCGCACAGGGACTGCGATTGTGCTATTGACTTGATTCCAGGCTGTAAGTTTCCTAAGGGCCGACTTTTCAACCTGTCTGTACCTGAACATGCCACCATGCGGAGCTATATTAAGGAGTCTTTGGAGAAAGGGCATATTCGGCCATCTTCTTCACCGTTGGGAGCGGGGTTCTTTTTTGTTGCTAAAAAAGATGGTTCCTTAAGACCCTGTATTGATTATCGCCTCTTGAATAAGATCACGGTCAAGTTTCAATATCCTTTACCTTTGCTTTCCGATTTGTTTGCTAGGATTAAGGGAGCTAGTTGGTTTACTAAGATTGACCTTCGGGGGGCTTATAATCTTGTTCGTATTAAGCAGGGTGATGAATGGAAAACTGCGTTTAACACGCCCGAAGGCCATTTTGAATACCTTGTGATGCCATTCGGACTCTCTAATGCTCCATCTGTTTTTTAGTCCTTCATGCATGATATCTTCCGGGATTATCTTGATAAATTCTTGATTGTATATTTGGACGATATTTTGATTTTTTCCGATGATTGGGAGTCTCATGTGCAGCAGGTCAGGATGGTATTTCAGATCCTTCATGACAATGCCTTGTTTGTGAAAGGGTCTAGGTGTCTTTTTGGGGTGCAGAATGTTTCCTTTTTGGGCTTTATTTTTTCTCCCTCGTCTATAGAGATGGATCCTGTTAAGGTTCAGGCCATTCATGATTGGATTCAGCCCACATCCGTGAAGAGCCTTCAGAAATTTTGGGGTTTTGCTAATTTTTATCGCCGTTTCATTGCTAATTTTTCCAGCGTGGTTAAACCTTTGACTGTTTTGACGAAGAAGGGCGCTGATGTGGCGAATTGGTCCCCTGCGGCTGTCTCTGCCTTTCAGGAACTTAAACGTCGTTTTACTTCTGCTCCAGTGTTGCGTCAACCGGATGTTTCTCTTCAGGTTGAGGTTGACGCTTCTGAGATTGGGGCAGGGGCTGTTTTGTCTCAGAGGGATCCTGTTGGTTCCTTAATGAAACCGTGTGCCTTCTTTTCCCGTAAGTTTTTGCCTGCTGAACGCAATTATGATGTCGGCAATCGGGAGTTGTTGGCTATGAAGTGGGCGTTTGAGGAGTGGCAACATTGGCTTGAGGGAGCTAAGCACCGTATTGTGGTCTTGACCGATCATAAGAATCTGATTTACCTCGAGTCTGCCAAACGGTTGAATCCTAGACAGGCTCGATGGTCCTTGTTTTTTTCTCATTTCGATTTCATGGTCTCGTACCTTCCATTTTCTAAGAATATTAAGGCTGATGCCCTCTCTAGGAGTTTTTTGCCTGATTCTCCTGAGGTCTTGGAACCGGTCGGTATTCTGAAAGAAGGGGTGTTCCTTTCTGCCATTTCTCCTGATTTACGACGGGTTCTTCAGGAATTTCAGGCTGACAAACCTGACCGTTGTCCTGTGGGGAAACTGTTTGTTCCTGACAGATGGAGTAGTAGAGTGATTTCTGAGGTTCACTGTTCCGTGTTGGCTGGTCATCCTGGCATTTTTGGTACCAGAGACTTGGTTGGTAGGTCCTTTTGGTGGCCTTCTTTGTCGCGTGATGTGCGTTCTTTTGTGCAGTCCTGTGGGACTTGTGCGCGGGCCAAGCCTTGTTGCTCCCGTGCTAGTGGGTTGCTTTTGCCATTGCCGTCCCTGAGAGGCCCTGGACGCATATTTCTATGGATTTTATTTCTGATCTTCCGGTCTCCCAGAAAATGTCTGTTATCTGGGTTGTTTGTGACCGGTTCTCTAAGATGGTTCATTTGGTGCCTTTGCCTAAATTGCCTTCCTCTTCAGATTTGGTTCCGTTGTGTTTTCAGCATGTGGTTCATTTGCATGGTATTCCGGAGAATATTGTGTTCGACAGAGGTTCCCAGTTTGTTTCTAGGTTTTGGCGGGCCTTTTTTACTAGGCTGGGCATTGATTTGTCTTTTTCTTCTGCATTTCATCCTCAGACAAATGGCGAGACCGAGCGAACTAATCAGACTTTGGAGACTTATTTGAGATGCTTTGTGTCTGCTGATCAGGATGATTGGGTGGCTTTCTTGCCATTGGCCGAATTTGCCCATAATAATCGGGCCAGTTCGGCTACCATGGTTTCGCCTTTCTTTTGTAATTTTGGTTTTCATCCTCATTTTTCTTCTGGGCAGGTTGAGCCTTCTGACTGTCCTGGTGTGGATTCTGTGGTGGACAGGTTGCAGCAGATTTGGGCTCATGTGGTGGACAATTTGGTGTTGTCTCAAGAGGAGGCTCAACGTTTTGCTAATCGTCGTCGGTGTGTTGGTTTCCGGCTTCGGGTTGGGGATCTGGTCTGGTTGTCTTCCCGTCATGTTCCTATGAAGGTTTCTTCTCCTAAATTTAAGCCTCGGTTTATTGGTCCTTATAGGATTTCTGAGATTATTAATCTGGTGTCTTTTCGACTGGCGCTTCCGGCCTCTTTTGCTATCCATAATGTCTTCCATAGATCTTTGTTGCGGAAATATGTGGAGCCGGTTGTTCCCTCTGTTGATCCTCCGGCCCCTGTGTTGGTTGATGGGGAGTTGGAATATGTTGTTGAGAAGATTTCGGATTCCCATTTTTCGAGGCGGAAGCTTCAGTACCTTGTCAAATGGAAGGGTTATGGCCAGGAGGATAATTCTTGGGTTTTTACCTCTGATGTCCATGCTGCTGATTTGGTCCGTGCCTTTCATCTGGCTCATCCTGATCGTCCTGGAGGTCCTGGTGAGGGTTCGGTGACCCCTCCTCAAGGGAGGGTACTGTTGTGAATTCTGCTCTTGGGTTCCCTCCAGTGGTTGTAGGTGGGAATGCAGTTGTCTCTGAGTCACAGTCCTGGCCTGGTGTATCTGCTAATTGCTGTTCTGACTGGGATATTTAAGTGTGCAGGATTCATTAGCCCTTGCCAGTTGTCAATGTTTCTTTGGAAGTATTGGATCTCTGCCTGGCCTCTCCTGCTTAACTGCCAGTTCAGCAAAGATAAGTGTCTGTTTCTTTTTCTGGAGCACATATGCTGTGTGCTTATTTTCAGTGCTGATCTTCTGTTTCTATTTGTCCATCTTAGACTGTGTCAGTTGTTTTTCTCAGTTTGGTTGGATTCTCTGGAGTTGCAGATATACTCTCCACATCTTTAGTTAGGTGGTGGAGTTTTGTATTTTCTGCTGTGGATATTTTTGTAGTATTTTTATGCTGACCGCTTAGTATCCTGTCCTGTCCTTTTCTATTTAGCTAGAATTGGCCTCCTTTGCTAAGCCTGTTTTCTGCCTGCGTGTGTCTTTTCCTCTCCAACTCACAGTCATTATTTGTGGGGGGCTGCCTATCCTTTGGGGGTCTACTCTGAGGCAAGATAATTTTCCTATTTCCATCTTTAGGGGTATTTAGTCCTCCGGCTGTGTCGAGGTGTCTAGGTTTTGTTAGGCACACCCCACGGCTACTTCTGGTTGCGGTGATAAGATCAGGGTTTGCGGTCAGTATAGCTACCACTTACTCCAGTGAAGGTTTTCATGCTACTCCAAGGCCACCTAATCATAACACACAACCCTAACAATAATCACAACCCTAACCCCAAAACAACCCTAATCTCAACCCTAACCATAACCATAATCAAAACCCTAAATCCAACACACCCCTAATCCTAATCTCAACTCTAACCTCAAACCTAACCCTAATCCCAATACACCCCTAACCATAATCCCAACCCTAACCTGTTGTGAATTCCGCTCTTGGGCTCCCTCCGGTGGTTGTAGGTGGCACTTTTGTGAGTTCTGCTCTTGGGCTCCCTCCGGTGGTTTTAAGTGGTATGGCTGCTCCTTGGATTTAGCAGTCTGCAGCTGCTTCCACTGATTGTCTTTCTGCTCGGCTATTTATGCCTGGCTCTTCCCTTCAGCCAGTGCCACTTGTCAATGGTTCCTGGTTGGATTCACATCTCCCTTGGATTTCCCTGTTATCCTGACCAGTTCAGCAAAGTTAAGTCCTTGCTTGCTCTTTTCTGTCCACAGGTTGTGAACTTATCCGTTCTGTGCTTTCTATGTTTTGTCCAGCTTGTCAGTATGGATTAATTCAGTGAAGCTGGAAGCTCTGGGAAGCAGGTTTACCCTCCACACCTTTAGTCAGGTGTGGAGATTTTTGTAAACCCTGTATGGATTTTTTGTGGTTTTTATACTGACCGCACAGTATTCCATCCTGTCCTATCTATCTAGCTAGACTGGCCTCCTGTGCTACATCCTGTTTTCATTCTGTGTATGTCTTTTCCCTCTCCACTCACAGTCATTACTTGTGGGGGGCTATCTATCCTTTGGGGATTTTCTCTGAGGCAAGATAGTTTTCCTGTTTCTATCTTTAGGGGTAGTTAGTTCTCAGGCTGTGACGAGGTGCCTAGGGAGTGTCAGGAGCATCCCACGGCTACTTCTAGTGTTGTGTTGAGCTTAGGGACTGCGGTCAGTACAGGTACCACTTCCTTCAGAGCTCGTCCCATGTTGCTCCTAAACCACCAGTTCATAACAGTACAAGTGGCCAAAAATGAATTAAATGCATCTCAAAAGAAGGAAAAAAAATTCTGAGCCTTTTTTTTTCTATGCTCTGTTTTGTCTTTTTTTTCCTCTTGATCTCTGGGTGGTTTAGGATTTATGCTCTGGCATGGATGTTCAGGGTTTGTTTTCTCGTGTGGATCAACTTGCTGCCAGAGTACAGAATATCCAAGATTATGTTGTCCAGACTCCGGCTTTGGAGCCTAGAATTCCTACTCCTGATTTGTTTTTTGGGGACAGATCCAAGTTTTTGAACTTTAAAAATAACTGCAAATTGTTTTTTGCTTTGAAACCCCTTTCTTCTGGTGATCCCATTCAGCAAGTTAAAATCATCATATCCTTGCTGCGTGGTGACCCTCAGGACTGGGCATTCTCCCTTGAATCAGGGGATCCGGCATTGCTGAATGTAGACGCATTTTTTCAAGCGCTCGGATTATTGTATGACAAACCTAATTCTGTGGATCATGCAGAAAAAACCCTGTTGGCCCTGTGTCAGGGTCAGAAAGCGGCAGAATTGTACTGCCAGAAATTTAGGAAATGGTCTGTGCTCACTAAATGGAATGAGGATGCTCTGGCTGCTATTTTCAGAAAAAGTCTTTCTGAATCCCTTAAAGATGTTATGGTGGGCTTCCCTATGCCTACTGGTTTGAGCGAATCTATGTCTCTAGCCATTCAGATTGATCGGCGTCTGCGCGAGCGCAAAGCTGTGCACCATGTGCCAGTGTCCTCTGAGCAGAGTCCTGAGCCTATGCAATGTGATAGGATTTACTGTGGTGATTCTGCTCATGTTATTTCTGATTGCCCTAAGCGTACTAGGAGGGTCGCTAGGTCTGTTACCATCAGTACTGTACAGCCTAAATTTCTTTTATCTGTGACCCTGATTTGCTCATTGTCGTCCTTTTCTGTCATGGCATTTGTGGATTCAGGCGCTGCCCTGAACTTAATGGACTTAGAATTCGCCAGGCACTGTGGTTTTTCCTTGCAGCCTTTGCAGAGCCCTATTCCTTTGAGGGGCATTGTTGCTACACCATTGGCCAATGATAAACCTCAGTACTGGACGCAGATGACCATGTACATGGCTCCAGCACATCAGGAAAATTGCCGTTTTCTGGTTTTACATAACCTGCATGATGTTGTTGTACTGGGTTTTCCATGGTTACAGGAACATAATCCGGTGCTGGATTGGAAAACTATGTATGTGACTAGTTGGGGTTGTCAAGGGGTACATAGTGACGTTCCTTTGATGTCAATTTCCTTTTCCCCCTCTTCTGAGGTCCCTGAGTTTTTGTCGGATTTCCAGGATGTATTTGATGAGCCCAAGTCCAGTTCCCTTCCTCCACATAGGGACTGTGATTGTGCTATTAACTTGATTCCAGGTTGTAAGTTCCCTAAGGGCCGACTTTTCAATCTGTCTGTGCCAGAGCATGCCGCCATGCGGAGCTATGTTAATCAATCTTTGGAGAAGGGGCATATTCAGCCATCTTCGTCACCATTGGGAGCGGGTTTCTTTTTTGTTGCTAAGAAGGATGGCTCCTTGAGACCCTGTATAGATTATCGTCTTCTTAATAAGTTCACGGTCAAATTCCAATACCCCTTGCCTTTGCTTTCTGATTTGTTTGCTCTGATTAAGGTGGCTAGTTGGTTTACTAAGATTGACCTCCGAGGGGCATATAATCTTGTTCGGATTAAACAGGGTGACGAATGGAAAACTGCATTTAATACGCCCGAAGGACATTTTGAATACCTCGTGATGCCATTCGGGCTCTCTAATGCTCCATCTGTGTTCCAATCTTTCATACATTATATTTTCCGCAATTATCTTGATAAATTCATGGTTGTATATTTGGATGATATTTTGATTTTTTCCAATGATTGGGAGTCTCATGTGAAGCAGGTCAGGATGGTATTCCAGATCCTTCGTGATAATGCTTTATTTGTGAAGGGGTCTAAGTGCCTATTCGGAGTTCAGAAGGTCTCTTTTTTGGGTTTTATTTTTTCTCCCTCGTCTATGAAAATGGATCCTGTTAAGGTCCAAGCTATTCATGACTGGATTCAACCCACATCTGTGAAGAGCCTTCAAAAATTTTTGGGCTTTGCTAATTTCTATCGCCGTTTCATTGCCAACTTTTCAAGTGTGGTTAAGCCCCTTACTGATTTGACGAAGAAAGGCGCTGATGTGACGAATTGGTCCTCTGCGGCTGTTGAGGCCTTTCGGGAGCTTAAACGCCGATTTACTTCTGCCCCTGTGTTGCGTCAGCCGGATGTTTCTCTTCCTTTTCAGGTTGAGGTTGACGCTTCTGAGATTGGGGCAGGGGCCGTTTTGTCTCAGAGGGATTCTGATGGTTCTTTGATGAAACCGCGTGCTTTTTTTTCCAGAAAGTTTTCGCCTGCGGAACGCAATTATGAAGTCGGCAATCGGGAGTTGTTGGCTATGAAGTGGGCGTTTGAGGAGTGGCGACATTGGCTTGAGGGAGCTAAGCACCGCGTTGTGGTCTTGACTGATCATAAGAATCTGATTTACCTCGAGTCGGCCAAGCGGCGGAATCCTAGACAGGCTCGATGGTCCCTGTTTTTCTCCCGTTTTGATTTTGTGGTCTTGTATCTTCCGGGATCTAAGGGCTGATGCCCTCTCTAGGAGTTTTTCGCCTGATTCTCCTGGAGTCCTTGAGCCGGTTGGCATGCTTAAGGAAGGGGTGATTCTTTCTGCCATCTCCCCTGATTTGCGGCGGGTGCTTCGGGAATTTCAGGCTGATAGGCCTGACCGCTGTCCAGTGGGGAAGCTGTTTGTTCCTGATAGATGGACAAGTAAGGTTATTTCTGAGGTTCATTGTTCAGTGTTGGCCGGTCATCCTGGGATTTTTGGTACCAGAGATTTGGTTGCTATGTTCTTTTGGTGGCCTTCCTTGTCGCGCGATGTGCGTGCTTTTGTGCAGTCCTGTGGGACTTGCGCCCGGGCCAAGCCTTGCTGTTCCCGTGCTAGTGGGTTGCTTTTGCCTTTGCCTGTCCCTGAGAGGCCCTGGATGCATATTTCCATGGATTTTATTTCGGATCTTCCTGTTTCCCAGAAGATGTCTGTTATCTGGGTTGTTTGTGACCGGTTCTCTAAAATGGTCCATCTGGTACCTTTGCCTAAGTTACCTTCCTCCTCAGATTTGGTTCCATTGTTTTTTCAGCATGTGGTTCGTTTGCATGGCATTCCGGAGAATATTGTGTCTGACAGAGGTTCTCAGTTTGTCTCTAGGTTTTGGCGGGCCTTTTGTGCGAGGATGGGCATTGATTTGTTTTTTTCTTCGGCGTTTCATCCTCAGACTAATGGCCAAACTGAGCGAACTAATCAGACCTTGGAAACCAATTTGAGATGCTTTGTGTCTGCTGCTCAGGATGATTGGGTGGCTTTCTTGCCGTTGGCCGAGTTTGCCCTTAATAATCGGGCTAGTACGGCTACTTTGGTTTCACCTTTCTTTTGTAATTTTGGTTTTCATCCTCGTTTTTCTTCGGGGCAGGTTGAGCCTTCTGATTGTCCTGGTGTGGATTCTGTGGTGGACAGGCTGCAGCAAATTTGGACTCATGTGGTGGACAATTTGACGTTGTCTCAGGAAAGGGCTCAATGTTTTGCTAACCGCCGTCGGTCCCCGTCTTTGTGTGGGGGATTTGGTTTGGTTGTCTTCTCGTCATGTTCCTATGAAGGTTTCTTCCCCTAAGTTTAAGCCTCGGTTTATTGGTCCTTATAAGATTTCTGAAATTATCAATCCGTTGTCTTTTCGTTTGGCTCTTCCAGCCTCTTTTGCCATTCATAATGTTTTCCATAGATCTTTGTTGCGGAGATATGTGGTGCCCGTTGTTCCCTCGGTTGATCCTCCTGCCCGGGTGTTGGTTGAGGGAGAGTTGGAATATGAGGTTGAGAAAATTTTGGATTCTCGTTTTTCGAGGCGGAGGCTTCAGTATCTTGTCAAGTGGAAGGGTTATGGCCAGGAGGATAATTCTTGGGTTGTTGCCTCCGATGTCCATGCCGCCGATTTGGTTCGTGCTATTCACTTGGCTCGTCCTGATCGGCCTGGGGGCTCTGGTGAGGGTTCGGTGACCCCTCCTCAAGGGGGGGGTACTGTTGTGAATTCCGCTCTTGGGCTCCCTCCGGTGGTTGTAAGTGGCACTTTTGTGAGTTCTGCTCTTGGGCTCCCTCCGGTGGTTTTAAGTGGTATGGCTGCTCCTTGGATTTAGCAGTCTGCAGCTGCTTCCACTGATTGTCTTTCTGCTATTTATGCCTGGCTCTTCCCTTCAGCCAGTTCCACTTGTCAATGGTTCCTGGTTGGATTCACATCTCTCTTGGATTTCCCTGTTATCCTGACCAGTTCAGCAAAGTTGAGTCCTTGCTTGTTCTTTTCTGTCCACAGGTTGTGGACTTATCCGTTTTGTGCTTTCTATGTTTTGTCCAGCTTGTCAGTATGGATTAATTCAGTGAAGCTGGAAGCTCTGGGAAGCAGGTTTACCCTCCACACCTTTAGTCAGGTGTAGAGATTTTTGTGAACTCTGTGTGGATTTTTTGTAGTTTTTATACTGACCCCACAGTATTCCATCCTGTCCTATCTATCTAGCTAGACTGGCCTCCTGTGCTACATCCTGGTTTCATTCTGTGTATGTCTTTTCCCTCTCCACTCACAGTCATTACTTGTGGGGCGCTATCTATCCTTTGGGGATTTTCTCTGAGGCTAGATAGTTTTCCTGTTTCTATCTTTAGGGGTAGTTAGTTCTCAGGCTGTGACGAGGTGCCTAGGGAGTGTCAGGAGCATCCCACAGCTACTACTAGTGTTGTGTTGAGCTTAGGGACTGCGGTCAGTACAGGTACCACTTCCTTCAGAGCTCGTCCCATGTTGCTCCTTAACCACCAGTTTATAGCATAACCTTAACCCTAATCCCAAACCTAACCCTAATCCCAAACGTAACCCTAATGCCAACCCTAACCCTAATACCAGCCCTAATCCAAACCCTAACCCTAATCCCAACTCTAACCCTATCTTTAGCCGCTACCCTAGCCCTAACTTTAGCTCCAACCCTAGCACTTACTTTAGCCCCAACCCTAACCCTAGCCCTAACCCTAACTTTAGCCCCAACCCTAACCCTAGCCCTAACCCTAACTTTAGCCCCAACCCTAACCCTACCCCTAACCCTAGCTCTAACCCTAACTTTAGCCCTAACCTTAACCCTAAATTTAGCCCCAAACCTAACCCTAAATTTAGCCCCAACCCTAACCCTAAATTTAGCCCTAAACCTAGCCCTAACTTTAGCCCCAACCCTAACCCTAGCCCTAAGGCTACTTTCACACTTGCGTTGTGTGGCATCCGTCGCAATCCGTCATTTTGGACAAAAAACGGATCCTGCAAATGTGCCCGCAGGATGCCTTTTTTGCCCATAGACTTGTATTGCCGACGGATGGCCACACGTCGCGTCCGTCATGCATTGGATCTGTTGTGTTTTGGCGGACCGTTGTCACAAAAAAAGGTCAATGTAACCTTTTTTTTGTACGTCGCATCTGCCATTTCCGTGCATGCGTGGCCGTAACTCTGCCCCCTCCTCCCCAGGACATAGACTGGGCAGCGGATGCATTGAAAAACTGCATCCGCCGCCCACGTTGTGCACAATTTTCACAACGTGCGTCGGTACGTCGGGCTGACGCATTGCGACGGCCCCTGTCATGATCCCAATGGCAGGGGATCACAAAAGGACAAGCACAAAAACAAAACAAGCTCTAGGGTGATGGAACCTGAGCTGACCGCGATCCTGAACCTAAACACACAACTAGCAGTAGCCGGGGAACGTGCCTACGATGATTCCTAGACGTCTCGCACCAGCCAAAGGATTAACTTCCCCTATTAGAAGAAACACAGACCTCACTTGCCTCCAGAGAAACACCCCACAGAAATAGCAGCCCCCCACATGTAATAACGGTGAAATGAGAGGAAAACACATACGTAGTTATGAAAATAGAATCAGCAAAAATGAGGCCCGCTAAAGCTAGATAGCAGAGGATACAAAAGTAAACTGCGCGGTCAGCGAAAAACCCTTCAAAAAACCATCCTGAAATTACTTGAACTCATGTGCCAACTCATGGAACATGAGGAGTAATTTCAGCCCACTAGAGCAACCAGCAGCAAGGAATCACATATCTGCAAGCTGGACTAAGACAAAAATTAAGCAAAACGTGGAACAGGAAAATCAAAACTTAGCTTGTCCTGAAGATAACAGACGCAGGGAGCAGAGGTAAAAAGACACGCTGATTACATTGATAGCCGGCGAGGAAATGACAAAAAAGCCAGGTTAAATAGGAAACTCCCATAACCTGATGGAACAGGTGGACACCAGAGACCGCAGAGAACACAAGTCACCCAGTACCATCAGTAACCACCAGAGGGGGCCCAAAAACAGAACTCACAACAGGCCCCGTACCGACACAAGTGTGAAAGAAGCCTAACCCTAGCTCTAACCCTAACCCTAGCCCTAAATTTAGCCCCAACCCTAACCCTAAATTTAGCCCCAACCCTAACCCTAATTTTAGCCCCAACTGCTCTCTCCTGCCGGCCGGCAGATGGCGACAGATGGCGGGCGCACTGTGCATGCGCCCGCCATTTTCTTTCCAGATTAAGAAGCCGGTGGGCAGGAGAGGACGCAGAAGGACCCAGGGACACTGGTAAGTATAATAGGGTCCCCGAATCCCCCTATTTCTCTGTCCTCTGATGTGCGATCACATCAGAGGACAGAGAATTACACGTCGCTTTTTTTTTTGCAACCGCTGGTAAACGGTTAATTACCGGCGATCGCAAAACAAGGGTCGGTAAAAACCGACCCCGATCATGTTCTTTGGGGTCTCGGCTACCCCCGGCAGCAAAGACCCCAAAGATCCTCCCTGGGCGGCGCCCATCGGGAGCCACGAGGAGCACCGGGGGAGACAGGTGAATATCGGGGGCTATCGGGGACCCCATTTCTCTGTCCTCTGATGTGCGATCACATCGGTGGACAGAGAAATTAAAAGGGAAATCATGTTTTTTTTTTTTTGCGATCGCCAGTAAACGGTTAATTACCGGCGATCGCAACTCGGGGTCAGTAAAAAAAAAACCAAATCATGTTCTCTGGGGTTTAGGCTACCCCAGGCAACCGAGACCCCAGAGAAAATCAGAATCTGGGGGGCGCTATTCACTTTTTCCACAGCGCCGTTAATTAATGGCGCTGTGGTTTAAGTACCCTTGACTGCCGCCGTTAAAAGGCGTATCGGCGGTTGTTAAGGGGTTAAAAATGTTTTTAATTATTGTTGTTACAGTTTGTCCTACTTAATAAATGTATATTGTACTTCATTCAGTGATTCAAATTATTCACACTTCTTTTCTTATCACAGTTCTGCCTTTTGGTGTGTTATTGGCTGATCCTGTATTTTATTTGTGATGCCCTCAGTAATTTTCTTGTTCTCATCATAAAATTCAGCATTGTAAGTATAACAACTAGTGTTGAGCGATACGTTCTGATATCGGAAAGTATCGGTGTCGGATTGGATCGGCCGATATTCAAAAAGTATCGGATATCGCCGATACCGATACCCGATACCAATGCAAGTCAATGGGACGAAAATATCAGAATTAAAATAAACCCTTTCTTTCCTTGTAGGTTCATTCTATATGAAGGAAAACAACTAAGAATAATGTAGGATGTATTGGGGGAGGTGGTGGAGACATTAAAGGCATAGAGGTTTAGCCCAATCAAATAGAATAGCAGGAATTTTATTTTTTTAAGACGTTCGGAGTTACAAAGATATTGACTGTTAAGATTTTTTTTATTTTGTCAGATATTGATGTTTCACTACTTCCACGCCCTTCACCTTTTTTTTACTTCTCCCACACTTTCTTCTTCATCATCATCAGCATCTTTGACATCAACGTCTTCTACACCTTATTCATCTTCTTCTTCATCTTCTACCTATTATTTTTTTTTTGTTCCATTCTTCATATTCTTTTTATTCAACTTTCATTCTTCTTCATATTCTACTTCTTCATCATATTCTCATTTGTGACAGGCATTCCCGTAGTTGTTATCTATAAAAGTTTGAAGATTACACCTTCCGTTCCGCCTGTCACAAAAGTTACATTTGTCCGCGTTCAGTTTGGCCTGCAGCATCAGGCTTTATCCAGGGGCACCACGAGGAGGAAAGGACTCACCCCCATACACTGCTTAGTCTTCTTCTGCTTATAATTTAGATAATATCTTTTGCTCTGATATTTAGTGTTATGCTTAATGTTCTTCTGCTCTTTGTTCTGCAGCCTCTTGTTCTTCTGCTTCTCGGTCTTCCATGTTGTCAAAGGCACAGCAGGGGGAGCAGAGTGTAGGCCGAAGACTGCACTGGAGGCAGTTTTAGGTCTGTTGTGTCTGCGTGGCATTTGCAGGACACGATGCCGGCTACACAGCAGGGGAACAGCTGGCGTTGCTGAACCCCACTGACACATTAGCGGGTGTTTTTCTCTGTGCAGCTAGCACTTCTGGGCACCAACTGGCGGTGTTAGAGCCCAGGGTCAGCAGGAGGAGCAGAGGAACAGAGTGTAGGCTGAAGCCTACTTTGAGAAAGTTGAACGGGAACCTTTAACCCCCCCCCCAGGCGTTTGTTGCTGAAAGGACCAAATTGTGCATCACAAATGCTGCAAAAGGAAAAGGTGGCTCTTTTAATTATGCTCCTTGCAAACGCGGAACTAAACACTTATAAAATGTGTCCCCTGATACTGTGAAATCGGCCCGGAGGTGGGACTTTCCTTCTTGGTGGGGCGCAGCACCAACGTTATTCCTACCCCCCTTGGCGGCGTGCGGCGCATCCTCAGCATTGTTGGAATCTGTCACCGAGCTGGCGCTGTTATGCTCAACCTCGGTCATGCGCAGTTAGCGCTGCCCATCTTTTGACATCACTTGGTGTCAGGCGAGCTGTGCCTGTGCTTTTGCGCTGCCCTTGATCCCACCTGGCTGTGTAGTCTAATGTAATCCCACTGCTGGCCTCGGATCCATGGGCATGTGCAGTGCATATCCTCGCCTCACACTACCTTCCTTCCAGCTTCTTCAGACTGTGCGGCGTCACGGCCGTGGCATGCTATTAGGGATCAGCTGACGCCGCACATTCTGAAGAAGCCGGAAGGAGGGGAGTGTGAGGTGAGGATATGCACTGCGCATGGCCATGGATCCCAGGCCCGCAGTGAGATTACATTAGACTACACAGCGAGGTGGGATCACGGGCAGCGCGACCGCACAGGCCCAGTCCACCTGATACCAAATGATGTCACAAGACGGGCAGCGCAAACAGCGCATGGCCAAGGTTGAACATAACAGCGCTGGCTCGGTGACAGATTCCAAGAACGCTGAGGAAGCGGCGCACGCCACCAAGGGGGGTAGGTATAACTGTTGTGAATTCTGTTGTCAAGCTCCCTCCTGTGGTCATGAATGGTACTTCGGCTGGTTCTGTCCATGGGCTTCCTCTGGTGGTTGTGAGTGGGGCTGCGGCTTCTGAGTTTCCTTCCACAGGTGACAAGGTTAATTCGTTAGCTGGCTGCTCTATTTAACTCCACTTAGATCATTGCTCCATGCCACCTGTCAATGTTCCAGTATTGGTCTAGTTCGCTCCTGGATCGTTCTTGTGACCTGTCTTCCCAGCAGAAGCTAAGTTCCTGCTTGTTTTCCTTTGTTTGCTATTTTTCTGTCCAGCTTGCTATTTTGATTTTTGTCTTGCTTGCTGGAAGCTCTGGGATGCAGAGGGAGCGCCTCCGCACAGTGAATCGGTGCGGAGGGTCTTTTTGTGCCCTCTGCATGGTCTTTTGTAGTTTGTGTGCTGACCGCAAAGTTACCTTTCCTATCCTCAGTCTGTTCAGTAAGTCGGGCCTCACTTTGCTAAAACTATTTCATCTCTGTGTTTGTAATTTCATCTTATCTCACAGTCATTATATGTGGGGGGCTGCCTTTTCCTTTGGGGAATTTCTTTGAGGCAAGGTAGGCTTTATTTTTCTATCTTCAGGGCTAGCTAGTTCATTAGGCTGTGACGAGTTGCATAGGGAGCGTTAGGAGCAATCCACGGCTATTTCTAGTGTGTGTGATAGGATTAGGGATTGCGGTCAGCAGAGTTCCCACGTCTCAGAGCTTGTTCTATATTATTTGTAACTATCAGGTCATTCTGTGTGCTCTTAACCACCAGGTCCATTATTGTCCTAGCCACCAGGTCACAACAGTACAGGTAGCCCAAAGTAGTAATGCAGCTCAATAGAGGGATAAGAGAAGTTCTGAGACCATTTTGTTTTCTTTGCAGTGTGTTTTTTCTCTCTTTTCCCCTTTACCTCTGGGTGGTTCAGGATACAGGTGTAGATATGGACATTCAAGTTCTGTCCTCTTATATGGATAATCTCACTACAAGGGTACAAAACATTCAAGATTTTGTGGTTCAGAATCCGATGTTAGAGCCTAGAATTCCTATTCCTGATTTGTTTTTTGGGGATAGATCTAAGTTTCTGAATTTCAAAAATAATTGTAAATTGTTTCTTGCTTTGAAACCTCGCTCCTCAGGTTACCCTGTTCAACAAGTGAAAATCATTATTTCTTTGTTACGTGGCGACCCTCAAGACTGGGCATTTTCCCTTGCGCCAGGAGAGTCGGCATTGCGTGATGTTGATGCGTTTTTTCTGGCGCTTGGATTGCTTTATGATGAATTTAATTCAGTGGATCAGGCAGAGAAAATCTTGCTGGCTCTGTGCCAGGGTCAGGATGAGGTAGAGATATATTGTCAGAAGTTTAGGAAGTGGTCTGTACTCACTCAGTGAAATGAATGTGCCCTGGCAGCAATTTTCAGAAAGGGTCTCTCTGAAGCCCTTAAGGATGTCATGGTGGGATTTCCCATGCCTGCTGGTCTGAATGAGTCTATGTCTTTGGCCATTCAGATCGATCGACGCCTGCGTGAGCGTAAAGCTGTGCGCCATTTGGCGGTATTATCTGAGCATAGACCTGAGCCTATGCAATGTGATAGGACTTTGACCAAAGCTGAACGGCAAGAACACAGACGTCGGAATGGGCTGTGTTTTTACTGTGGTGATTCCACTCATGCTATCTCCGATTGTCCTAAGCGCACTAAGCGTTCGCTAGGTCTGCCACCATTGGTATGGTACAGTCGAAATTTCTTTTGTCCGTTACTCTGATCTGCTCTTTGTCATCCTATTCTGTTATGGCATTTGTGGATTCAGGCGCTGCCCTGAATTTGATGGACTTGGAGTTTGCTAGGCGCTGTAGTTTTTTCTTGGAGCCCTTGCAGTATCCTATTCCATTGAGAGGAATTGATGCTACGCCTTTGGCCAAGAATAAGCCTCAGTACTGGACCCAATTGACCATGTGCATGGCTCCTGCACATCAAGAGGATATTCGCTTTTTGGTGTTGCATAATCTGCATGATGTGGTCGTTTTAGGGTTGCCATGGCTACAGGTCCATAATCCAGTATTGGCTTGGAAATCTATGTCTGTGTCCAGCTGGGGTTGTCAGGGGGTACATGGTGATGTTCCATTTTTGTCTATTTCGTCATCCACCCCTTCTGAAGTCCCGGAGATTTTGTCGGATTACCGAGATGTATTTGATGAGCCCAAATCCAGTGCCCTACCTCCTCATAGGGATTGCGATTGTGCTATCGATTTGATTCCTGGTAGTAAGTTTCCTAAGGGCCGACTGTTCAATTTATCTGTGCCAGAACACGCCGCTATGCGGAGTTATATAAAGGAATCCTTGGAGAAGGGTCATATTCGCCCGTCGTCGTCACCATTGGGAGCAGGGTTCTTTTTTGTGGCCAAGAAGGATGGTTCTTTGAGACCTTGTATTGATTACCGCCTTCTTAATAAGATCACAGTCAAATTTCAGTACCCTTTGCCGCTGCTGTCTGATTTATTTGCTCGGATTAAGGGGGCTAGTTGGTTTACCAAGATAGATCTTCGTGGTGCGTATAATCTTGTGCGTATTAAACAGGGCGATGAATGGAAAACAGCATTTAATACGCCCGAGGGTCATTTTGAGTACCTGGTTATGCCATTCGGGCTTTCCAATGCTCCATCAGTATTTCAGTCCTTTATGCATGACATCTTCCGAGAGTACCTGGATAAATTCCTGATTGTATAATTGGATGATATTTTGGTCTTCTCAGATGATTGGGAGTCTCACGTGATGCAGGTCAGAATCGTGTTCCAGGTCCTTCGTGCGAATTCTTTTTTTGTGAAGGGGTCAAAGTGTCTCTTTGGAGTTCAGAAGGTTTCATTTTTGGGTTTCATTTTTTCCCCTTCTACTATCGAGATGGACCCTGTTAAAGTCCAGGCCATTTATGATTGGACTCAGCCGACATCTGTGAAGAGTCTGCAAAAGTTCCTGGGCTTTGCTAATTTTTATCGTCGCTTCATCAGTAATTTTTCTAGTGTTGCTAAACCGTTGACCGATTTAACCAAGAAGGGTGCTGATGTGGTCAATTGGTCTTCTGCGGCTGTGGAAGCTTTTCAGGAGTTGAAGCATCGTTTTTCTTCTGCCCCTGTGTTGTGCTAGCCAGATGTTTCACTCCCGTTTCAGGTCGAGGTTGATGCTTCCGAGATTGGAGCAGGGGCTGTTTTGTCGCAAAGAAGTTCTGATGGCTCGGTGATGAAACCATGTGCCTTCTTTTCTAGAAAGTTTTCGCCTGCTGAGCGCAATTATGATGTTGGCAATCGAGAGTTGTTGGCCATGAAGTGGGCATTCGAGGAGTGGCATCATTGGCTTGAAGGAGCCAAGCATCACGTGGTGGTCTTGACGGATCACAAGAATTTGACTTATCTCGAGTCTGCCAAACGGTTGAATCCTAGACAGGCTCGTTGGTCGGTATTTTTCTCCCGTTTTGATTTTGTGGTTTCGTACCTTCCGGGCTCTAAGAATGTGAAGGCTGATGCCCTGTCAAGGAGTTTTGTGCCCGACTCTCCGGGTGTTCCTGAGCCGGCGGGTATTCTCAAAGAGGGGGTAATTTTGTCTGCCATCTCCCCTGATTTTCGGCGGGTGCTGCAAAAATTTCAGGCTGATAGACCTGACCGTTGCCCAGCGGAGAAACTGTTTGTCCCTGATAAATGGACTAGTAGAGTTATCTCTGAGGTTCATTGTTCGGTGTTGGCTGGTCATCCTGAAATCTTTAGTACCAGAGATTTGGTGGCTAGATCCTTTTGGTGGCCGTCTTTGTCGCGGGATGTGCATTCTTTTGTGCAGTCCTGTGGGACTTGTGCTCGGGCTAAGCCCTGCTGTTCTCGTGCCAGTGGGTTGCTTTTGCCCTTGCCGGTCCCAAAGAGGCCCTGGACGCATATTTCTATGGATTTTATTTCGGATCTCCCTGTCTCTCAAAAGATGTCGGTCATTTGGGTGGTTTGTGATCGCTTCTCTAAGATGGTCCATTTGGTACCCTTGTCTAAATTGCCTTCCTCCTCTGATTTGGTGCCATTGTTTTTCCAGCATGTGGTTCGTTTACATGGCATTCCGGAGAACATCGTTTCGGACAGAGGTTCCCAGTTTGTTTCGAGGTTTTGGCGAGCCTTTTGTGCTAGGATGGGCATTGATTTGTCTTTTTCCTCGGCTTTCCATCCTCAGACAAATGGCCAAACCGAACAAACTAATCAGACTTTGGAAACATATCTGAGATGCTTTGTTTCTGCTGATCAGGATGATTGGGTGTCCTTTTTGCCTTTGGCTGAGTTCGCCCTTAATAATCGAGCCAGCTCGGCTACTTTGGTTTCGCCGTTTTTCTGCAATTCTGGTTTCCATCCTCGTTTCTCTTCAGGGCAGGTTGAGTCTTCGGACTGTCCTGGTGTGGATACTGTGGTGGATAGGTTGCAGCAGATTTGGACAATGTGGTGGACAATTTGACATTTTCTCAGGAGAAGGCTCAACGTTTCGCTAACCGCCGGCGCTGTGTGGGTCCCCGACTTTGTGTTGGGGATTTGGTCACAAGAACGATCCAGGAGTGAACTAGACCAATACTGGAACATTGTCAGGTGGCATGGAGCAATGATCTAGGTGGAGTTAAATAGAGCAGCCAGCTAACGAATTAACCTCGTCACCTGTGGAAGGAACCTCAGAAGCCGCAGCCCCATTCACCACCACCAGAGGAAGCCCATGGACAGAACCAGCCGAAGTACCATTCATGACTACAGGAGGGAGCTTGACAACAGAATTCACAACAGTACCCCCCCTTGAGGAGGGGTCACCGAACCCTCACCAGAGCCCCCAGGACGACCAGGACGAGCCAAATGAAAGGCAAGAACCAGATCGGCAGCATGAACATCGGAGGCAAAGACCCAGGAATTATCTTCCTGACCATAACTCTTCCATTTGACCAGGTACTGGAGTTTCCGTCTCGAAATACGAGAATCCAAAATCTTCTCCACCACATACTCCAACTCCCCCTCAACCAACACCGGGGCAGGAGGATCAACGGATGGAACCACAGGTGCCACGTATCTCCGCAACAATGACCTATGGAATACATTATGGATGGCAAAAGAAGCTGGAAGGGTCAAACGAAACGACACAGGAATGAGAACCTCAGAAATCTTATACGGACCAATGAAACGAGGCTTAAGCTTAGGAGAGGAAACCTTCATAGGAACATAACGAGACGACAACCAAACCAAATCCCCAACACGAAGTCGGGGACCTACACAGCGCCGGCGGTTAGCGAAACGTTGAACCTTCTCCTGGGACAATGTCAAATTGTCCACCACATGAGTCCAAATCTGCTGCAACCTATCCACCACAGTATCTACACCAGGACAGTCCGAAGACTCAACCTGCCCTGAAGAGAAACAAGGATGGAAACCAGAATTGCAGAAAAATGGCGAAACCAAAGTAGCCGAGCTGGCCCGATTATTAAGGGCGAACTCAGCCAAAGGCAAAAAGGACACCCAATCATCCTGATCAGCAGAAACAAAGCATCTCAGATATGTTTCCAAAGTCTGATTAGTTTGTTCGGTTTGGCCATTTGTCTGAGGATGGAAAGCCGAGGAAAAAGAAAAATCAATGCCCATCCTAGCACAAAAGGCTCGCCAAAACCTCGAAACAAACTGGGAACCTCTGTCCGAAACGATGTTCTCCGGAATGCCATGTAAACGAACCACATGCTGGAAAAACAATGGCACCAAATCAGAGGAGGAAGGCAATTTAGACAAGGGTACCAAATGGACCATCTTAGAGAAGCGATCACAAACCACCCAAATGACCGACATCTTTTGAGAGACAGGGAGATCCGAAATAAAATCCATAGAGATATGCGTCCAGGGCCTCTTCGGGACCGGCAAGGGCAAAAGCAACCCACTGGCACGAGAACAGCAGGGCTTAGCCCGATCACAAGTCCCACAGGACTGCACAAAAGAATGCACATCACGCGACAAAGACCGCCACCAAAAGGATCTAGCCACCAAATCTCTGGTACCAAAGATTCCCGGATGACCAGCCAACACCAAACAATGAACCTCAGAGATAACTCTACTAGTCCATTTATCAGGGACAAACAGTTTCTCTGCTGGGCAACGGTCAGGTCTATCAGCCTGAAATTTTTGCAGCACCCGCCGCAAATCAGGGGAGATGGCAGACAAAATTACCCCCTCTTTGAGAATACCCGCCGGCTCAGGAACACCCGGAGAGTCGGGCACAAAACTCCTTGACAGGGTATCAGCCTTCACATTCTTAGAGCCTGGAAGGTACGAAACCACAAAATCAAAACGGGAGAAAAATAGCGACCAACGAGCCTGTCTAGGATTCAACCATTTGGCAGACTCGAGATAAGTCAAATTCTTGTGATCCTTCAAGACCACCACGCGATGCTTGGCTCCTTCAAGCCAATGACGCCACTCCTCGAATGCCCACTTCATGGCCAACAACTCTCGATTGCCAACATCATAATTGCGCTCAGCAGGCGAAAACTTTCTAGAAAAGAAGGCACATGGTTTCATCACCGAGCCATCAGAACTTCTTTGCGACAAAACAGCCCCTGCTCCAATCTCAGAAGCATCAACCTCGACCTGAAACGGAAGCGAAACATCTGGCTGGCACAACACAGGGGCAGAAGAAAAACGACGCTTCAACTCCTGAAAAGCTTCCACAGCCGCAGAAGACCAATTGACCACATCAGCACCCTTCTTGGTCAAATCAGTCAACGGTTTAGCAACACTAGAAAAATTACTGATGAAGCGACGATAAAAATTAGCAAAGCCCAGGAACTTTTGCAGACTCTTCACAGATGTCGGCTGAGTCCAATCATAAATTGCCTGGACTTTAACAGGGTCCATCTCGATAGTAAAAGGGGAAAAAATGAAACCCAAAAATGAAACCTTCTGAACTCCAAAAAGACACTTTGACCCCTTCACAAACAAAGAAACAACGAAGGACCTGGAACACCATTCTGACCTGCTTCACGTGAGACTCCCAATCATCCGAGAAGACCAAAATATCATCCAAATATACAATCAGGAATTTATCTAGGTACTCTCGGAAGATGTCATGCATAAAGGACTGAAGTACTGATGGAGCATTGGAAAGCCCGAATAGCATAACCAGGTACTTAAAATGGCCCTCGGGCGTATTAAATGCTGTTTTCCATTTATCGCCCTGTTAAATACGCACAAGATTATACACACCACGAAGATCTATCTTGGTGAACCAACTAGCCCCCTTAATCCGAGCAAATAAATCAGACAGCAGCGGCAAAGGGTACTGAAATTTGACTGTGATCTTATTAAGAAGGCGGTAATCAATACAAGGTCTCAAAGAACCATCCTTTTTGGCCACAAAAAAGAACCCTGCTCCCAATGGTGACGACGACGGGCGAATATGACCCTTCTCCAAGGATTCCTTTACATAACTCCGCATAGCGGCGTGCTGTGGCACAGATAAATTGAACAGTCGGCCCTTAGGAAACGTACTACCAGGAATCAAATTGATAGCACAATCGCAATCCCTATGAGGAGGTAGGGCACTGGATTTGGGCTCATCAAATACATCTCGGTAATCCGACAAAATCTCCGGGACTTCAGAAGGGGTGGATGACGAAATAGACAAAAATGGAACATCACCATGTACTCCCTGACAACCCCAGCTGGCCACAGACATAGATTTCCAATCCAATACTAGATTATGGACCTGTAGCCATGGCAACCCCAAAACGACCACATCATGCAGATTATGCAACACCAAAAAGCGAATATCCTCCTGATGTGCAGGAGCCATGCACATGGTCAATTGGGTCCAGTACTGAGGCTTATTCTTGGCCAAAGGCGTAGCATCAATTCCTCTCAATGGAATAGGATACTGCAAGGGCTCCAAGAAAAAACCACATCGCCTAGCAAACTCCAAGTCCATCAAATTCAGGGCAGCGCCTGAATCCACAAATGCCATAACAGAATAGGATGACAAAGAGCAGATCAGAGTAACGGACAAAAGAAATTTCGACTGTACCGTACCAATGGTGGCAGATCTAGTGAAACGCTTAGTGCGCTTAGGACAATCGGAGATAGCATGAGTGGAATCACCACAGTAAAAACACAGCACATTCCGACGTCTGTGTTCTTGCCGTTCAGCTCTGGTCAAAGTCCTATCACATTGCATAGGCTCTGGTCTATGCTCAGATAATACCGCCAAATGGTGCACAGCTTTACGCTCACGTAAGCGTCGATCGATCTGAATGGCCAAAGACATAGACTCATTCAGACCAGCAGGCATGGGAAATCCCACAATGACATCCTTAAGGGCTTCAGAGAGACCCTTTCTGAAAATTGCTGCCAGGGCACATTCATTCCACTGAGTGAGTACAGACCACTTCCTAAACTTCTGACAATATATCTCTACCTCATCCTGACCCTGACACAGATCCAGCAAGATTTTCTCTGCCTGATCCACTGAATTAGGTTCATCATAAAGCAATCCGAGCGCCAGAAAAAACGCATCAACATCACGCAATGCCGGATCTCCTGGCGCAAGAGAAAATGCCCAGTCTTGAGGGTCACCACGCAACAAAGAAATAATGATTTTCACTTGTTGAACAGGGTAACCTGAGGAGCGAGGTTTCAAAGCAAGAGACAATTTACAATTATTTTTGAAATTCAGAAACTTAGATCTATCCCCAAAAAACAAATCAGGAATTGGAATTCTAGACTCTAACATTGGATTCTGAACCACAAAATCTTGAATGTTTTGTACCCTTGCAGTGAGATTATCCATACAAGAGGACAGACCTTGAATGTCCATATCTACACCTGTATCCTGAACCACCCAGAGGTAAAGGGGAAAAGAGAGACAAAACACACTGCAAAGAAAAAAAAATGATCTCAGAACTTCTCTTATCCCTATATTGAGATGCATTAGTACTTTGGGCCACCTGTACTGTTATGACCTGGTGGTCATGACAATAATGGACCTGGTGGTTAAGAGCACACGGAATGACCTGATAGTTACTGATAATATAGGACGAGCTCTGAGACGTGGGAACTCTGCTGACCGCAATCCCTAATCCTATCACACACACTAGAAATAGCCGTGGATTGCTCCTAATGCTCCCTATGCAACTCGACACAGCCTAAGGAAATAGCTAGCCCCAAAGATAGAAAAATAAAGCCTACCTTGCCTCAGAGAAATTCCCCAAAGGAAAAGGCAGCCCCCCACATATAATGACTGTGAGTAAAGATGAAAATTACAAACACAGAGATGAAATAGATTTAGCAAAGTGAGGCCCGACTGTTATGATAAAGTAATTCAGTACCATAATGGACAAAGAAGTCAGAGCACATACAGTGACCTGACAATAACCCAAAAACATAGAACGAGCTCTGAGACGTGGGAACTCTGCTGACCGCAATCCCTAATCCTCTCCAACCACACTAGAGGCAGCCGTGGATTGCGCCTAACGCTCCCTATGCAACTCGGCACAGCCTGAGAAACTAGCTAGCCTGAAGATAGAAAATAAGCCTACCTTGCCTCAGAGAAATACCCCAAAGGAAAAGGCAGCCCCCACATATAATGACTGTGAGTTAAGATGAAAAGACAAACGTAGAGATGAAATAGATTTAGCAAAGTGAGGCCCGACTTTCTGAACAGAGCGAGGATAGGAAAGGTAACTTTGCGGTCAACACAAAACCCTACAAAAAACCACGCAAAGGGGGCAAAAAGACCCTCTGTACTGAACTAATGGCACGGAGGTACACCCTCTGCGTCCCAGAGCTTCCAGCACGCAAGAAAAAACAAATAGCAAGCTAGACAGAAAAAAACAGTAATCAAAATAGCAAAAGCGGAACTTAGCTATGCAGAGCAGCAGGCCACAGGAACGATCCAGGAGGAAACAAGTCCAATACTAGAACATTGACTGGAGGCCAGGATCAGAGCACTAGGTGGAGTTAAATAGAGCAGCACCTAACGACATCACCACATCACCTGAGGAAGGAAACTCAGAAGCCGCAGTACCACTCTCCTCCACCAACGGAAGCTCACAGAGAGAATCAGCCGAAGTACCACTTGTGACCACAGGAGGGAGCTCTTCCACAGAATTCACAACAGTACACCACCCTTGAGGAGGGGTCACCGAACCCTCACCAGAGCCCCCAGGACGACCAGGATGAGCCATATGAAAGGCATGAACAAGATCGGGAGCATGGACATCAGAGGCAAAGACCCAGGAATTATCTTCCTGAGCATAACCCTTCCACTTAACCAGATACTGGAGTTTCCGTCTTGAAACACGAGAATCCAAAATCTTCTCCACAATATACTCCAACTCCCCCTCCACCAAAACCGGGGCAGGAGGATCAATAGATGGAACCATAGGTGCCACGTATCTCCGCAACAATGACCCATGGAATACGTTATGTATGGAAAAGGAATCTGGAAGGGTCAGACGAAAAGACACAGGATTAAGAACCTCAGAAATCCTATACGGACCAATGAACCGAGGTTTAAACTTAGGAGAGGAAACCTTCATAGGAATATGACGAGAAGATAACCAAACCAAATCCCCAACACGAAGTCGGGGACCCACACAGCGTCTGCGATTAGCGAAACGTTGAGCCTTCTCCTGGACAAGGTCAAATTGTCCACTACATGAGTCCAAATCTGCTGCAACCTGTCCACCACAGTATCCACACCAGGACAGTCCAAAGACTCAACCTGCCCTGAAGAGAAACGAGGATGGAACCCAGAGTTGCAGAAAAACGGCGAAACCAAGGTAGCCGAGCTGGCCCGATTATTAAGGGCGAACTCAGCCAAAGGCAAAACGGACACCCAGTCATCCTGATCAGCAGAAACAAAGCATCTCAGATATGTTTCCAAGGTCTGATTGGTTCGTTCGGTCTGGCCATTAGTCTGAGGATGGAAAGCCGAGGAAAAAGACAAGTCAATGCCCATCCTTGTTGTGAATTCTGTGGCTGAATTCACTCCTGTGGTCACAAGTGGTACTGCAGCTTCTGAGCTTCCTCCCTCAGGTGTTCTGGTGAGCTCGTTGGCTGCTTTGTTATTTAACTCCGCCTGATTCTGTCTTCCTGGCTCCTTGTCAATGTTCCAGTGTTGGATCTGAGCTTCTGGATCTTTCCTGTGGCCTGCTGCTCTGCTTAGATAAGTGCTTCTTTGCTTTTGTTGCTACTTTTTCTGTCCAGCTTGTCAATTCGTTTTGCTGGAAGCTCTGAGACGCAAAGGGTGTACCGCCGTGCCGTTAGTTCGGCACGGTGGGTCTTTTTGCCCCCTTTGCGTGGTTTTTTGCTTTAGGGTTTTTTGTAGACTGCAAAGTTCTCTTTGCTATCCTCGCTCTATCTAGAATATCGGGCCTCACTTTGCTGAATCTATTTCATCCCTACGTTTGTCTTTTCATCTTGCTAACAGTCATTATATGTGGGGGGCTGCCTTTTCCTTTGGGGTATTTCTCTGAGGCTAGTCAGGCTTGTTTTTCTATCTTCAGGCTAGTCAGCTCCTCAGGCTGTGCCGAGTTGCATAGGTAGTGTCAGGCGCAATCCACAGCTGCCTTTAGTTGTGTTTAGGATAGGTTCAGGTATTGCGGTCTACAGAGATTCCACGTCTCAGAGCTCGTTCTATTGTTTTTGGGTTATTATTAGTGTTGAGCATTCCGATACCGCAAGTATCGGGTATCGGCCGATATTTGCGGTATCGGAATTCCGATACCGAATTCCGATACTTCCCGCGTATCGGATACCGGAATCGGAAGTTCCCAGAATTCAAACTGAACGCAGCAGCCAATGAGGAATGATTGGAAGTGTGGGCACATCCTGTTTAGCATGGTGGGCATGTAAGTACTGGCAAGGCTTGGATTGGCTGCTGAAATGATGTCACTCTGCACTATAAAAAACGCTGCCGCCATTTTGCGCTCACTCTGCTGTGATTTCAGTTAGGGACAGGACGCTGTGTTCTAACTGAGGGCCAGTCGAGCTAGCTAATTGCTTTATTTTCCTTTCCAAAGGCTAATTTAGCAAAACGCTGTGTGTTCTTCACTGTTCACCTTGCTCTTGCCTTGCAGCGCTGTTTTAACAGCGTTCTGCAAGGTCTCTGTGTGTGTGTGTGTGTGCAGCTCACTCTGTAGTCTGTGTGCAGCCATATACCCGGTTGTATTCAGCTCAGGGGGGTTCACACTGCCTCACACAGTTGTCCTTTTTTGCTCTTAGTGCAGCCTGCTGCACATTTTTTCTCAAATTTCCTATTAGTGTTTTTCCACCAGTCTCCAGCTCTATTGTGGAAAAACACTACATAGGATAACCTAGAGGGGGTTTTTGGGCCTTGCAGCGCCGTTTACGGCTGTCTGCACGGTCTCCGTGTGAGCCCAGCTCGCCCTGTAGTCTGTGTGCAGCCATAGCCGGTTGGATTCAGCTCAGGGTTCATTACTGGCTCATACCTTGAGAAAAATTTTACTTTTTTTCAAATAGTGCAGCCTGTTTAAAATTTGAAAAAAAAAAATTCCTATTAGTGTCTTTCCACTCGTATCCAGCTAAATAGTGGAAAAACACTATGTAGGATAACCTAGAGGAGGGTTTTTTGGCCTTGCAGCGCCGTTTACGGCTGTCTGCACGGTCTCCGTGTGAGCCCAGCTCGCCCTGTAGTATGTGTGCAGCCATAGCCGGTTGGATTCAGCTCAGGGTTCGTTACTGGCTCATACCTAGAGAAAAATTTTACTTTTTTTCAAATAGTGCAGCCTGTTTAAAATTTGAAAAACAAAAATTCCTATTAGTGTCTTTCCACTCGTATTCAGCTAAATAGTGGAAAAACACTATATAGGATAACCTAGAGGAGGGTTTTTTGGCCTTGCAGCGCCGTTTACGGCTGTCTGCACGGTCTCTGTGTGAGCGCAGCTCGCCCTGTAGTCTGTGTGCAGCCATAGCCGGTTGGATTCAGCTCAGGGTGTGTTACTGCCTCATACCTTGAAAAACAATTTCCTTTTTTTCAAATAGTGCAGCCAGTTTAAAATTTGAAAAAAAAAAATCCTATTAGTGTCTTTCCACTCGTATCCAGCTAAATAGTGGAAAAACACTATATAGGATAACCTAGAGGAGGTTTTTTTGGCCTTGCAGCGCCGTTGACGGCTGTCTGCACGGTCTCCGTGTGAGCCCAGCTCGCCCTGTAGTCTGTGTGCAGCCATAGCCGGTTGGATTCAGCTCAGGGTGTGTTACTGCCTCATACCTTGAAAAACAATTTCCTTTTTTTCAAATAGTGCAGCCAGTTTAAAATTTGAAAAAAAAAATTCCTATTAGTGTCTTTCCACTCGTATCCAGCTAAATAGTGGAAAAACACTATATAGGATAACCGAGAGGAGGGTTTTTCGGCCTTGCAGCGCCGTTTACGGCTGTCTACACGGTCTCCGTGTGATTTAAACTAGCTCTGTAGCCCGATCTGCACCAAAAAAAAAGTTAAGTTCACCAAACACAACTTAACACTTGTGTAGGCCACATTTGAAAAATAATAAAGTTTAGTCCACAATTTACAACATTAGTGTTTCTTACACCTGTTAGGAGGAGCATTTCAGGAATAAGCACAGTAAGGCCTTAGTACTTTTCTGCTTATCTTTATCTGTCAACCAAGATGAAGAGGGCAGGGAGTAAGGCACGTGGGCGTGGGCGCGGAGCAGGGAGAGGAGCAGGGAGAGGACGTGGTGATTCTGTGCCTGCTGCGGGCGCCGGTGACTCGTCGTCACTCAGTTTCAGCAGGGAACAGTCCTTCATGCGCAGCTTTGTCGGAGAGCGCCGTGCACCGCTGCTACGTGAAGACCAAATTGAAGCCGTTGTTGGGTGGATGGCAGCTAACGCCTCGGCATCGACTTCAGTTAGTGCCACATCCTCTCAGGCACAGAGCACTGGAGAGCAGCCATCTGTCTCTTCACCACCTGCCAAATTGGCCAGGCAGTCAGAGAGCCCAGGACAGGAGCCGTCTCTACTTCTGTTCTCTGAATCTCTTGGCTTGGAAACAGGGGGCCAGCCAAGCAGCATTGGAGAAATGGAAGAAGAGGCAGTGTGCAGTGATGCCCAAAAGCTTTATCTCTCTGACTCTGAAGAGGCAGGTGGGCCAGTGCCTCCGGTGACCACAGCGCAGTACGCATCTGATGATGAAACTCAGGTGCCGCTTTCTGATGCGTACTGTGCTGCCGAGACTACCCAGGAGGAGCAGTTGGTGGCAGAGGGTAGTGGAGATGATGAGGTCCTTGACCCATCGTGGCGTGAGGAACAGGAAGGTGGTGGGAGCAGCTCTGAGGAAGAGCTTCCCCTTACGGGCCAAAGAGGGAGAGGGAGGGGGAAGACTGCGGAGCCTGTAGCCTCCACTTTGGCACCCGTTAGGAGCCTGTCTCTTTCCAAAGCCAAAAAGGGCGCTCCCAAGACTTGCAGTGCCTGGTCCTTTTTTGACACAGTTGCAGATGACATTTGTTTTGTCAAATGCAAGCTGTGTCATCAGAAAGTAAAAAGAGGTAAAAGTGTCAGCAACCTCAATACCACAAATATGTGGAAACATGTGCGGAACAGGCACGCGGTGGAGTTACAGAAACACAGTGAAGACGTAGGCCAACCAACAGCGGCAGCTACCACCTCTTCATCTCGTGTTGCCTCTTCCTCCACTGTTGTCCAGAGACCTAGTGTAATTCCACCCACAGCACCACCTTCCCAGTCATCCTCACACTCCCAGTCTACTCTACAGCCATCGGTAGTCCAGGCATGGGAGAAAAGGCGGGCATTCTCGGCCAACCACCCCCGAGCACAGGCTCTGAATGCAGGCATTGCCAAACTGTTGTCCCTGGAAATGCTCTCGTTCAGGCTGGTGGAGACTGACAGCTTCCGTGACTTGATGGCATTGGCAGTCCCACAGTACAAGGTGCCCAGCCGCTTTTACTTCAGCAGGCAGGCTGTCCCTGCCCTGCACAGGCATGTTGAGGCAAACATAAAACATGCGCTACTGAACGCCGTCAGTAGCAAGGTCCACCTCACCACCGATGCGTGGACCAGTCAGCATGGACAGGGGCGATATGTTTCCCTCACTGCCCATTGGGTTAATGTTGTTGAGCCAGGTACAGATCGTGCGAGTGGCGCAGGACGTGTCCTGCCCACTCCAAGGATTGCAGGAATCCAGTCTGTACGCATCGACTCCTCCTCTTACACCAGTTCCTCTGATTCCTCTCTGCAGGATCCGTCACAGTCCACCTCCACATGGACCCGTGAACGTTTACCTATGACCGACATGAGCACAGCCGTGGCCAAAAGTCAGCAGGCCGTCTTGAAACTAGTTTCATTGGGGCATCGAAGCCACACAGCGCAGGAGCTCTGGAATGCCATCAAGCAGGAGAGCGATGTGTGGTTACTGCCAGCGAATCTCCAGCCAGGCATGGTAGTGTGTGACAATGGCCGAAATCTGGTGGCAGCTTTGGCCCTTGGCAACCTCACTCACATCCCATGTCTGGCACATGTGCTCAATTTGGTTGTGCAGAGTTTTCTGAGGGACTATCCGGATCTTGATGCCCTGCTGCACAAGGTCCGCCTAGAGTGTGCTCACTTGCGGCGTTCCAGCTTGGCCAGATCCCGCATTGCTGCTCTGCAGCGCCGATTCCGCCTTCCGGAACACCGCATCATATGTGACCTACCTACCCGGTGGAATTCCACGTTACATATGTTGGAGCGGTTGTGTGAGCAGCAGCAAGCAGTTATGGAGTACCAGCTGCATCAGGCGCAAAGAAGTCGCAGTCAGCGCCGATCAGACTTCACAACCACAGAGTGGGCCACTATGAAGGACGTCTGAAAGGTTTTGCGTCCTTTTGATTATTCCACGCGGATGGCAAGTGCAGATGATGCACTAGTCAGCATGACTGTCCCCCTTATCTGCCTGCTTCAGCAAACTTTGCAAGGGTTAAGGGATGATGTGGTGGAAGAGGTGGAGGATGAGGAGTCACCTTTTCCATCAGCTTCTGGAGAGTCAGCGCCACGTGGTTCCTCACAAAGGGGTACGCAGGGGCCAATTTGTGAGGAGGATGAGGAGGAGTCAATGGAGGAGGAAGAGCTCCGTCCAGAGGAGGGAGCGACACAATTGTCCAGTGGTCAGTGTGTACAGCGAGGGTGGGGTGATGACGAGCGGGCAGAGATCATGTCTCAAGCAGGGGACAGCGTTTCTGGGCCAGTTGGCACTCTGCAGCACATGGTGGATTTCATGCTGCAGTGCCTGAGAAACGACCGCCGCATCGACCACATTCTCAACATGCCTGATTATTGGGTGTTCACCCTCCTCGATCCTCGCTACCGGGACAACGTCCAAAACCTCATCCCTGCGTTGACCCGGGAGCGTAAATTGCGGGAGTACCACGACACACTGGTGAATTCCATCATCTTCTCCTGTCCAACTGAGAGGAGTGCTGCTAGTGCTTTACAAAGCAGCTCAGTGCGTCGAGGCAGTGGGGGAGGCTCTGCCCAAAGAGGGAGCAGAAGCAGTGCCTCTGCCCAAGGCAAGCCCAGTATGGCACAACTCTGGCACACTTTTGTGTGCCCGCCCCAAATGTCTACACCATCACCGGCGGCTCCAGTCAGCAGGAGGCAACGGTTCCGTCAGATGGTGACAGACTACATGGCTTGCCCTCTTACTGTACTCCCAGACGGCTCTTCCCCGTTCAAGTTTTGGGTCTCTAAGCTGGATACATGGCCAGAGCTAAGCCAGTATGCATTGGAGGTGCTGGCTTGCCCTGCGGCTAGTGTCTTATCGGAACGTGTCTTTAGTGCCGCAGGTGGTGTACTAACAGACCGTCACATGCGACTATCCTCCGATAACGTTGACCGGCTTACTTTCCTGAAAATGAACCAGGCCTGGATCTCGCAGGAATTTGCCACTCCTCTGCCTGATTAAGTAATTGGGTGTCATCCAGGTCTCCTGCTGTGTTCATCTTTCTACCACCTGAACTGCTATTCCTGGGCCCCAACACCGCCAGTTGCGGCTCAGAAGTGCAGGCTGCACAGTAAAAACAGACGACCCAGTGTTATTGGGTTTCAGTAACGTCAGCTGATCCCCAGCTGTGTAGCCGGCAATGTGTCCTGCAACCGCCATGCTGGCACAACAACCTAAATGTAAGGGAACCTGTCCTCCCCCCCCCCCCCCGTCGTTTGTTACTGAAAGAGCCATCTTGTGCAGCAGTAATGCTGCACAAGGAAAAGGTAGCTCTTTTTTTTTAGCTCTTTGCACACGCAGAACTTAACACTTAACACATAAAATGTGTTCACTGATACCGTTATACCGTCCCGGAGCTGGGACTTTCCTTCGTAATGTGACGCAGCACAGCCGTCATTCCTACCCCCTTGGTGCCATGCGCTGCCTCCTCAGCGTTGTTTTAAGCTGTCACGGAGCCTGCGCTGTTCTGTTATCCCTTGGGCATGCCCTATTTGCGCTGCCTGTCTTCTGACATAATTTGGTGTCAGGCTGGCTGCGCCTGTGTGGCCGCGCTGCCCGAGATCCCGCCTCGCAGTGTCTTCTGATTGAGTCACACTGCGGGCCTGGGATCCATGGGCATGCGCAGTGCATATCTTCCCCTCGGGCTCTCGCTCATTTCCCTCCGCCTTCTTTAGACTGTGCGCCGTCAGCTGATCCCTAGCATGCCACGGCCGTGACACCGCACAGTCTGAAGAAGAGGGAAGGAGGGGAGTGAGAGTCGAGGTTATGCACTGTGCATGCCCATGGTTCCAAGGCCCGCAGTGGGATTACGTTAGACGAGACTGCGAGGTGGGATCTGGAGCAGCGTGGACGCACAGGCACTGACAGCCTGACACCAAATTATGTCAGAAGACAGGCAGCGCTAATTGAGCATGGCCAAGGGCTAACAGAACAGCGCAGGCTCCGTGACAGCTTAAAACAACGCTGAGGAGGCAGCGCACGGCATCAAGGGGATAGGAATGACAGCTGTGCTGTGTACCATTACGAAGGAAATTCGCACCTCCGGAACGGTTTAACGGTATAAAGGGACACATTTTTAGTGTTTACTTCGGTGTTTGCAAGGAGCATAATTAAAAGAGCAACCTTTTCCTTTTGCATCCTTAGTGCTGCACAAGATGGCTCTTTCAGCTACAAACGTCTTGGGGGGGGGGGGTTAAAGGTTTCCTTTCAACTTGCTCCAATCAGGCTTCGGCCTACACTCTGTTCCTCTGCTCCTCCTGCTGGCCCTGGGCTCTAACACCGCCAGTTGGTGCCTGGAAGTGCTGTGTGCACAGTCAACAGTCGCTCCTCTGTTATTGGGGTTCAGTAACGTCAGCTGATCCCCAGCTGTGTGTGCGGCAATACCTCCAATCTGCTCCTCCTGCTGTCCCTGGGCTCTAACACCGCCAGTTGGTGCCTGGAAGTGCTGTGTGCACAGTCAACAGTCGCTCCTCTGTTATTGGGGTTCAGTAACGTCAGCTGATCCCCAGCTGTGTGTGCGGCAATACCTCCAATCTGCTCCTCCTGCTGTCCCTGGGCTCTAACACCGCCAGTTGGTGCCTGGAAGTGCTGTGTGCACAGTCAACAGTCGCTCCTCTGTTATTGGGGTTCAGTAACGTCAGCTGATCCCCAGCTGTGTATCCGGCAACGTGTCATGCGACCGCCACGCTGGCACAACTAAAATGTAAGGGGACCTGTCCCCCCCCCCCTAGGCATTTGTTACTGAAAGAGCCACCATGTGCAGCACTAATACTGCACAAGGGAAAGGTCGCTCTTGAAATTATGCTCCTTGCAAATGCTGAACTACACACTCATGTAATGTGTCCCCTCACACCGTCCAACCGTCCCGGAGGTGGGACTTTCCTTTGTAATGTGACGCAGCACAGCCGTCATTGCTACCCCCTTGGCACCGTGCGCTGCCTCCTTAGCGTTGTTTGATTCCGTCATGGACCCTGCGCTGTTATGTTATCCCTTGGCCATGCACAGTTTGCGCTGCCCGTCCTCTGACATCATTTGTTGTCGTCCTGGCTGCGCCTGTGCGTCCACGCTGCCCGAAATCACACCTCGCAGTGTCGTCTAATGTGATCCCACAGTGGGCCTGGTATCCATGGCCATGCGCAGTGCATATACTAGCCTCTCACTCCCCTTCTTCACGCTTCTTCAGACTAGGCGGCGTCAGCTGATCCCTAATAGCATGCCACGGCCGTGACGCCGCACAGTCTGAAGAAGCAGGAAGGAGGTGAGTGAGAGGCGATGATATACACTGCGCATGCCCATGGATCCCTGGCCCGCAGTGGGACTACATTAGATGACACTGCAAGGTTGGATCTCGGGCAGCTTGGACGCACAGGCACTGCCAGCCTGACACCTACATGATGTCAGAAGACGGGCACCGCTAACTGTGCATGGCCAAGGGATAACATTACAGCGCGGGCTCCGTGACAGAACCAAACAACGTTGAGGAGGTGGCGCCCGGCACCAAGGGGGTTGGAATGACGGCTGTGCTGTGTCACATTACAAAGGAAAGTCCCACTTCCGGGATGGTTTGACGGTGTGAGGGGACACATTATATGAGTGTGTACTTCAGCGTTTGCAAGGAGCATAATTTTCGGAGCCACCATTTTCCATGTGCAGTATTACTGCTGTACAAGATGGCTCTTTCAGCAACAAATGCCTGGGGGGGGGGGGTTAAAGGTTCCCTTTCAACTTGCTCCACTGCAGGCTTCGGCCTACACTCTGCTCCTCTTTGATTCCCTGGGTTTCAACACTGTCAGTTGCCACCTGGAAGTGTTGTCTACACAGAAAAAACACTAGGTGATGTGTCAGTGGGGTTCAGCACCGCCAGCTGTTCCCCTGCTGTGTAGTCGGCAACGTGTCCAGCACAAGCCACGCTGGCACAACAGAACAAAAGCTGCCACCAGTGCAGGCTTCGGCCTACACTCTGCTCCTCTCCTCCTCCTGCTGACCCTGGGCTCAAACACCGCTAGTTTTTGCCCGGAAGTGCTAGCTGCACAGAGAAAAACACCAGCCAATGTGTTAGTGGGGTTCAGCAACGCCAGCTGTTCCCCTGCTGTGTAGCCGGCAACGTGACCTGCAAACGCCACGCAGGCACATGAACTGAAATTAAAGGGAACCTGGCCCCACTCCCCCAGGTGTTTCTATGTATAACAGCCACCTAGTACAGCAGTACTGCTGCATTTGTACAAGGTGGCTGACTTTTTCTCCTTGCCCACGTGGAACTCAACACGTACAAAATGTGTCTCATTGAGACCATTCCACTGTCCCTGAGGTGTGACTTTCCTTTCTAATGATACGCAGCACCCCCCTTGGTAGCGTTTCCCGTCTTTTGTCATCATGGTTAGCTGGCTGCGTCTGTGCATCCGCCCTGCTAGAAACAACGCCCCTCGTTGTCATATTTATTTTGTCAGCAAGGGTGTGGTTTATGGGCACGAGCAGTGCATATGTTCGCCTGTCTTAACTCATCTCCTTCCGCCTTCTTCAGACTGTGCGGCCTCCTGGCTGTGGTAGGCGATAAGGGATCAGCTGAGGCCGCCCAGTCTGGAGCAGGTGTAAGGACATGTGTAAGCGGCAAACCTATTTACTGCACAAGGCCACGAATCCCAGCCACGCAGTGTGATTTTTTGAAAACACAATGTGGGTCTGGGATTCATGTCCATCGCTAACCGCAACGGCCGAAATGAAATGAGGTCAGAAGACAGGAAGCGCTCACAGCGCATGGCCAAGGGATCACAATAGCGCAGACTCCTGTACAGCAAATAACAACGCTCAGGAATCTGCGCCCAGTACCTAGGTGCAAATTTTGACACCTGTGCTGCGTCTCCTTAAAAAGACAAGTCACGCCTCCACAACTGTTTGACAGTATAATGGGCTAAATAGTGTACGTGTTTTAGTCAGCGTGTGCAAGGAGCAAAACAAATAGATCAACCTTTTACTTGTGCAGCATTAATGCTGCACAAGGTGTGGCTCTTGTACCTTGCAACACCTGAGGGGGGTTAAAGGTAACCTTTGAAATTGGTTCAACTAGGCTTCGGCCTACACTCTGCTCCTCTCCTGCTGACCCTGGGCTCAAACACCGCTAGTTTTTGCCCGGAACTGCTAGCTGCACAGAGAAAAACACCAGTCAATGTGTTAGTGAGGTTCAGCACCGCCAGCTGTTCCCCTGCTGTGTAGTCGGCATCGTGTCCAGCACAAGCCACGCTGGCACAACTGACCAAAAGCTGCCACCAGTGCAGGCTTCGGCCTACACTCTGCTCCTCTCCTCCTCCTGCTGACCCTGGGCTCAAACACCGCCAGTGTCTGCCCGGAAGTGCTAGCTGCACAGAGAAAAACACCAGCCAATGTGTTAGTGGGGTTCAGCACCGCCAGCTGTTCCCCCGCTGTGTAGCCGGCATCGTGTCCAGCACAAGCCACGCTGGCACAACTGACCAAAAGCTGCCACCAGTGCAGGCTTCGGCCTACACATTGCTCCTCTCCTCCTCCTGCTGACCCTGGGTTCTAACACCGCCAGTTTTTGCCCGGACATGCGAGCTGCACAGAGAAAAACACCAGTCAATGTGTCGGTGGGGTTCAGCACCGCCAGCTGTTCCCCTGCTGTGTAGCTTGCAACGTGACCTGCAAACGCCACGCAGGCACATGAACTGAAATTGAAGGGAGCCTGCCCCCCACCCCCAGGTGTTTCTATGTAAAACAGCCACCTTGTACAGCAGTACTGCTGCATTTGTACAAGGTGGCTGACTTTTTCTCCTTGCCCACGTGGAACTCAACACGTACAAAATGTGTCTCATTGAGACCATTCCACTGTCCCTGAGGTGTGACTTTCCTTTCTAATGATACGCAGCACCACCCTTGTTAGCGCTGCCCGTCTTTTGACATCATTGGTTAGCTGGCTGCGCCTGTGCGTCTGCCCTGCTCGAAACAACGCCCCTCGGTGTCTTATTTTTTTGAACAGCGAGGGTGTGATTGATGGGCATGTGCAGTGCATATGTTTGCCTGTGTTCACTCATCTCCTTCCGCCTTCTTCAGACTGGGTGTCCTCATGGCCGCGGCAGGCGATAAGGGATCAGATGAGGCCGCCCAGTCTGAAGCAGGTGTAAGGACATGTGTGAGCGTCAAACATATTTACTGAACAAGGCCACGAATCCCAGCCACGCAGTGTGATTTTTTGAAAACACACTGTGGGTCTGGGATTCATGTCCATCGCTAACCGTAACGGCCGACATTAAATGAGGTCAGAAGACAGGAAGCGCTCACAGCGCATGGCCAAGGGATCCCAATAGCGCAGACTCCTGTACAGCAAATAACAACGCTCAGGAATCTGCGCACAGCAGCTAGGTGTAAATTTTGACACCTGTGCTGCATCTCCTTAAAAAGACTAGTAGTCACGCCTCCACTACTGTTTGACAGTATAATGGGCTAAATAGTGTACGTGTTTTATTCAGCGTGTGCAAGGAGCAAAATTAAATAGAGCAACCTTTGACTTGTGCATCATTAATGCTGTTCAAGGTGTGGCTCTTGTACCTTGCAACACCTGAGGGGGGGGTTAAAGGTAACCTTTGAAATTGGTTCAACTAGGCTTCGGCCTACACTCTGCTCCTCTCCTCCTCCTGCTGACCCTGGGCTCAAACAACGCCAGTTTCTGCCCGGACATGCTAGCTGCACAGAGAAAAACACCAGCCAATGTGTTAGTGGGGTTCAGCACCGCCAGCTGTTCCCCTGCTGTGTAGTAGGCATCGTGTCCAGCACAAGCCACGCTGGCACAACTGACCAAAAGCTGCCACCAGTGCAGGCTTCGGCCTACACTTTGCTCCTCTCCTCCTCCTGCTGACCCTGGGCTCAAACAACGCCAGTTTCTGCCCGGACATGCTAGGTGCACAGAGAAAAACACCAGCCAATGTGTTAGTGGGGTTCAGCACCGCCAGCTGTTCCCCTGCTGTGTAGTCGGCATCGTGTCCAGCACAAGCCACGCCGGCACACCTGAACAAAAGCTGCCACCAGTGCAGGCTTCGGCCTACACTTTGCTCCTCTCCTCCTCCTGCTGACCCTGGGCTCAAACAACGCCAGTTTCTGCCCGGACATGCTAGCTGCACAGAGAAAACACCAGCCAATGTGTTAGTGGGGTTCAGCACCGCCAGCTGTTCCCCTGCTGTGTAGTCGGCATCGTGTCCAGCACAAGCCACGCTGGCACAACTGACCAAAAGCTGCCACCAGTGCAGGCTTCGGCCTACACTTTGCTCCTCTCCTCCTCCTGCTGACCCTGGGCTCAAACAACGCCAGTTTCTGCCCGGACATGCTAGCTGCACAGAGAAAAACACCAGCCAATGTGTTAGTGGGGTTCAGCACCGCCAGCTGTTCCCCTGCTGTGTAGTCGGCATCGTGTCCAGCACAAGCCACGCTGGCACAACTGACCAAAAGCTGCCACCAGTGCAGGCTTCGGCCTACACTTTGCTCCTCTCCTCCTCCTGCTGACCCTGGGCTCAAGCAACGCCAGTTTCTGCCCGGACATGCTAGCTGCACAGAGAAAAACACCAGCCAATGTGTTAGTGGGGTTCAGCACCGCCAGCTGTTCCCCTGCTGTGTAGTCGGCATCGTGTCCAGCACAAGCCACGCTGGCACAACTGACCAAAAGCTGCCACCAGTGCAGGCTTCGGCCTACACTTTGCTCCTCTCCTCCTCCTGCTGACCCTGGGCTCAAACAACGCCAGTTTCTGCCCGGACATGCTAGCTGCACAGAGAAAAACACCAGCCAATGTGTTAGTGGGGTTCAGCACCGCCAGCTGTTCCCCTGCTGTGTAGCTGGCAACGTGTCCTGCAAACGCCACGCAGGCACATGAACTGAAATTGAAGGGAGCCTGCCCCCCACCCCCCCAGGTGTTTCTATGTATAACAGCCACCTTGTACAGCAGTACTGCTGCATTTGTCCAAGGTGGCTGACTTTTTCTCCTTGCACACGTGGAACTCAACAAGTACAAAATGTGTCTCATTACAGACCATTACAATGTCCCTGAGGTGTGACTTTCCTTTTTAATGACACGCAGCACCCCCATTGTTAGCGCTGCCCGTCTCCTGACATCATTGGTTGGCTGGCTGTGCCTGTGCGTCCCCCCTGCCCGACACAACGTCCCCCGTTGTCTCATATATTTTGACTGCGAGGGTGTGATTGATGGGCACGAGCAGTGCATATGTTCCCCTGTCTTCACTCCCCTCCTTCCGCCTTCTTCTGACTGTGCGGCCTCATGGCCGCGGCATGCGATAAGGGATCAGCTGAGACCGCCCAGTCTGAAGCAGGTGTAAGGACATGTGTGAGCGGCGAACATATTTACTGCACAAGGCCACGAATCCCAGCACCGCAGTGTGACATTAGGAAAAGCCACTGTGGGTCTGGGATTTATGGCCATCGTTAACCGCAACGGCCAACATGAAATGAGGTCATGAGACGGCCTGCACTAACAGGGTATTGCCAAGGGATAACACAAGAGCGCAGTTTCCTGTACTGCAAATAACAACGGTAAGGAATCTGCGCACAGCACCTAGGTGTAAATTTGTACACCTGTGCTGCGTCTCCTTAAAAAGACTAGTAGTCACGCCTCCACTACTGTTTGACAGTATAATGGGCTAAATAGTGTACGTGTTTAATTCAGCGTGTGCAAGGAGCAAAATTAAATAGAGCAACCTTTGACTTGTGCATCATTAATGCTGTTCAAGGTGTGGCTCTTGTACCTTGCAACACCTGAGGGGGGGGTTAAAGGTAACCTTTGAAATTGGTTCAACTAGGCTTCGGCCTACACTCTGCTCCTCTACTCCTCCTGCTGACCCTGGGCTCAAACACCGCTAGTTTTTGCCCGGAACTGCTAGCTGCACAGAGAAAAACACCAGTCAATGTGTTAGTGGGGTTCAGCAACGCCAGCTGTTCCCCTGCTGTGTAGTCGGCAACGTGTCCAGCACAAGCCACGCTGGCACAACAGAACAAAAGCTGCCACCAGTGCAGGCTTCGGCCTACACTTTGCTCCTCTCCTCCTCCTGCTGACCCTGGGCTCAAACAACGCCAGTTTCTGCCCGGACATGCTAGCTGCACAGAGAAAAACACCAGCCAATGTGTTAGTGGGGTTCAGCACCGCCAGCTGTTCCCCTGCTGTGTAGTCGGCATCGTGTCCAGCACAAGCCACGCTGGCACAACTGAACAAAAGCTGCCACCAGTGCAGGCTTCGGCCTACACTTTGCTCCTCTCCTCCTCCTGCTGACCCTGGGCTCAAACAACGCCAGTTTCTGCCCGGACATGCTAGCTGCACAGAGAAAAACACCAGCCAATGTGTTAGTGGGGTTCAGCACCGCCAGCTGTTCCCCTGCTGTGTAGCTGGCAACGTGTCCTGCAAACGCCACGCAGGCACATGAACTGAAATTGAAGGGAGCCTGCCCCCCACCCCCAGGTGTTTCTATGTATAACAGCCACCTTGTACAGCAGTACTGCTGCATTTGTACAAGGTGGCTGACTTTTTGTCCTTGCCCACGTGGAACTCAAAACGTACAAAATGTGTCTCATTGAGACCATTCCACTGTCCCTGAGGTGTGACTTTCCTTTCTAATGATACGCAGCAACCCCCTTGGTAGCGCTTCCCGTCTTCTGACATCATTGGTTGGCTTGTTGCGCCTGTGCGTCCGCCCTGCCTGAAACAATGCTCCTCGTTGTCTTATTTTGACTGCGAGGGTGTGATTGATGGGCACGAGCACTGCATATCTTCACCTGTCTTAACTCATCTCCTTCCGCCTTCTTCAGACTGTGCAGCCTCATGGCCGCGGCATGCGAGAAGGGATCAGCAGAGGCCGCCCAGTCTGAAGCAGGTGTAAGGACGTGTGCGAGCGGCCAAAATATTTACTGCTCAAGGCCACGAATCACAGCACCGCAGTGTGACTTTATGAAAAGGCACTGTGGGTCTGGGATTTATGGCCATCGTTAACCGCACCGGCCAACATGAAATGAGGTCATAAGACGGGCAGCTCTAACAGGGCATTGCGAAGGGATAACACAAGAGCGCAGACTCCTGTACAGCAAATAACAACGCTCAGGAAGCTGCACCAAGCACCAAGGCGTTATTTGGGACACCTGTGCTGCGTCTCCTTAAAAAGCCAAGTCACGCATCCACTACAGTTTGACTGTAGAATGGGCTAAATTGTGTACGTCTTTCATTCAGCGTGTGCAAGTAGACAAATTAATAGAGCAACCTTTCACTTGTGCAGCATTAATACTGCACAAGGTGTGTCTCTTGTACTTTGTAACACCTGAGGGGGGGTTAAAGGTTTCCTTTGAAATTGGTTCAAATAGGCTTCGGCCTACACTCTGCTCCTCTCCTCCTCCTCCTGCTTCAACACGGGCTCTAACATCGCTAGTTTTTGACCGCAAGTGCTAGCTGCACAGAGAAAAACACACGCCATTGTGTTAGTGGGGTTCAGCAACGCCAGCTGTTCCCCCACTGTGTAGCCGGCAAAGTGTCCTGCAAACGCAACGCAGACACAAAGCTGCCTCCAGTGCAGGCTTCGGCCTACACTCTGCTCCCCCTGCTTACCCTTAGCTCCAACACCGCTAGTTGGGGCTCTAGGAAGACAATCTTTAATAGGCAACGCATCTGGGTTCCAGCACCGCCAGCTGGTTCTCGGCAGTGTTCTTGTCACAGGTACTCCCTCGTGCCAAGCCTGGTTTCAGCACCGTCAGCTGTTTCCGGGTTGTGTCAAGCTCACTGAGACGCCTATGCTTGCCCCGTCGTGGTGCGGTCGGGTTAGCCAACTCCAGGGTGCCTCCAGTTTAGGAGCTTCCTATGTGGGCTGCGTGAACTGGTAGTCAAGGCTGGTTCTGTAGTGCCAGTAGGCCCAGCTCCCCCTGTAGGACTGTTGGGGTTCGGTAACTGCGGCTGCCTCGTGGCCTAGCTGTTCTCTCCTCTCCTGTGGGCCTTGGGGTCCACCACCTGGTTCCAGCACCGTCAGCTGGTTCCAGGCCGAGCCTTTGGCTTAGGTGCCTCCTCCTGGGTATCCGAGTTCCGCCAACGTCAGGCGGTCCTTGGTAGTGCTTTTAAGCGCGGGCACCTACAGCTTAGTAACCGGGTTCCAGCACCGCCAGCTGGTCCTCGGTCGTGCCATTGGCTCTTGCACACTGGGGTAACGCATCTGGGTTCCAGCACCGCCAGCTGGTTCTCGGCAGTGTTCTTGTCACAGGTACTCCCTCGTGCCAAGCCTGGTTTCAGCACCGTCAGCTGTTTCCGGGTTGTGTCAAGCTCACTGAGACGCCTATGCTTGCCCCGTCGTGGTGCGGTCGGGTTAGCCAACTCCAGGGTGCCTCCAGTTTAGGAGCTTCCTATGTGGGCTGCGTGAACTGGTAGTCAAGGCTGGTTCTGTAGTGCCAGTAGGCCCAGCTCCCCCTGTAGGACTGTTGGGGTTCGGTAACTGCGGCTGCCTCGCGGCCTAGCTGTTCTCTCCTCTCCTGTGGGCCTTGGGGTCCACCACCTGGTTCCAGCACCGTCAGCTGGTTCCGGGCCGAGCCTTTGGCTTAGGTGCCTCCTCCTGGGTATCCGAGTTCCGCCAACGTCAGGCGGTCCTTGGTAGTGCTTTTAAGCGCGGGCACCTACAGCTTAGTAACCGGGTTCCAGCACCGCCAGCTGGTCCTCGGTCGTGCCATTGGCTCTTGCACACTGGGGCAACGCATCTGGGTTCCAGCACCGCCAGCTGGTTCTCGGCAGTGTTCTTGTCACAGGTACTCCCTCGTGCCAAGCCTGGTTTCAGCACCGTCAGCTGTTTCCGGGTTGTGTCAAGCTCGCTGAGACGCCTATGCTTGCCCCGTCGTGGTGCGGTCGGGTTAGCCAACTCCAGGGTGCCTCCAGTTTAGGAGCTTCCTATGTGGGCTGCGTGAACTGGTAGTCAAGGCTGGTTCTGTAGTGCCAGTAGGCCCAGCTCCCCCTGTAGGACTGTTGGGGTTCGGTAACTGCGGCTGCCTCGCGGCCTAGCTGTTCTCTCCTCTCCTGTGGGCCTTGGGGTCCACCACCTGGTTCCAGCACCGTCAGCTGGTTCCGGGCCGAGCCTTTGGCTTAGGTGCCTCCTCCTGGGTATCCGAGTTCCGCCAACGTCAGGCGGTCCTTGGTAGTGCTTTTAAGCGCGGGCACCTACAGCTTAGTAACCGTGTTCCAGCACCGCCAGCTGGTCCTCGGTCGTGCCATTGGCTCTTGCACACTGGGGCAACGCATCTGGGTTCCAGCACCGCCAGCTGGTTCTCGGCAGTGTTTTTGTCACAGGTACTCCCTCGTGCCAAACCTGGTTTCAGCACCGTCAGCTGTTTCCGGGGTGTGTCAAACTCGCTGAGACGCCTATGTTTGCCCCGTCGTGTTGCAGTCGGGTTAGCCAACTCCAGGGTGCCTCCAGTTTAGGAGCTTCCTATGTGGGCTGCGTGAACTGGTAGTCAAGGCTGGTTCTGTAGTGCCAGTAGGCCCAGCTCCCCCTGTAGGACTGTTGGGGTTCGGTAACTGCGGCTGCCTCGCGGCCTAGCTGTTCTCTCCTCTCCTGTGGGCCTTGGGGTCCACCACCTGGTTCCAGCACCGTCAGCTGGTTCCGGGCCGAGCCTTTGGCTTAGGTGCCTCCTCCTGGGTATCCGAGTTCCGCCAACGTCAGGCGGTCCTTGGTAGTGCTTTTAAGCGCGGGCACCTACAGCTTAGTAACCGTGTTCCAGCACCGCCAGCTGGTCCTCGGTCGTGCCATTGGCTCTTGCACACTGGGGCAACGCATCTGGGTTCCAGCACCGCCAGCTGGTTCTCGGCAATGTTTTTGTCACAGGTACTCCCTCGTGCCAAACCTGGTTTCAGCACCGTCAGCTGTTTCCGGGGTGTGTCAAACTCGCTGAGACGCCTATGTTTGCCCCGTCGTGTTGCAGTCGGGTTAGCCAACTCCAGGGTGCCTCCAGTTTAGGAGCTTCCTATGTGGGCTGCGTGAACTGGTAGTCAAGGCTGGTTCTGTAGTGCCAGTAGGCCCAGCTCCCCCTGTAGGACTGTTGGGGTTCGGTAACTGCGGCTGCCTCGCGGCCTAGCTGTTCTCTCCTCTCCTGTGGGCCTTGGGGTCCACCACCTGGTTCCAGCACCGTCAGCTGGTTCCAGGCCGAGCCTTTGGCTTAGGTGCCTCCTCCTGGGTATCCGAGTTCCGCCAACGTCAGGCGGTCCTTGGTAGTGCTTTTAAGCGCGGGCACCTACAGCTTAGTAACCGGGTTCCAGCACCGCCAGCTGGTCCTCGGTCGTGCCATTGGCTCTTGCACACTGGGGCAACGCATCTGGGTTCCAGCACCGCCAGCTGGTTCTCGGCAGTGTTCTTGTCACAGGTACTCCCTCGTGCCAAGCCTGGTTTCAGCACCGTCAGCTGTTTCCGGGTTGTATTTAAGCTCACTGAGACGCCTATGCTTGCCCCGTCGTGGTGCGGTCGGGTTAGCCAACTCCAGGGTGCCTCCAGTTTAGGAGCTTCCTATGTGGGCTGCGTGAACTGGTAGTCAAGGCTGGTTCTGTAGTGCCAGTAGGCCCAGCTCCCCCTGTAGGACTGTTGGGGTTCGGTAACTGCGGCTGCCTCGCGGCCTAGCTGTTCTCTCCTCTCCTGTGGGCCTTGGGGTCCACCACCTGGTTCCAGCACCGTCAGCTGGTTCCGGGCCGAGCCTTTGGCTTAGGTGCCTCCTCCTGGGTATCCGAGTTCCGCCAACGTCAGGCGGTCCTTGGTAGTGCTTTTAAGCGCGGGCACCTACAGCTTAGTAACCGTGTTCCAGCACCGCCAGCTGGTCCTCGGTCGTGCCATTGGCTCTTGCACACTGGGGCAACGCATCTGGGTTCCAGCACCGCCAGCTGGTTCTCGGCAGTGTTTTTTTCACAGGTACTCCCTCGTGCCAAACCTGCTTTCAGCACCGTCAGCTGTTTCCGGGGTGTGTCAAACTCGCTGAGACGCCTATGTTTGCCCCGTCGTGTTGCAGTCGGGTTAGCCAACTCCAGGGTGCCTCCAGTTTAGGAGCTTCCTATGTGGGCTGCGTGAACTGGTAGTCAAGGCTGGTTCTGTAGTGCCAGTAGGCCCAGCTCCCCCTGTAGGACTGTTGGGGTTCGGTAACTGCGGCTGCCTCGCGGCCTAGCTGTTCTCTCCTCTCCTGTGGGCCTTGGGGTCCACCACCTGGTTCCAGCACCGTCAGCTGGTTCCAGGCCGAGCCTTTGGCTTAGGTGCCTCCTCCTGGGTATCCGAGTTCCGCCAACGTCAGGCGGTCCTTGGTAGTGCTTTTAAGCGCGGGCACCTACAGCTTAGTAACCGGGTTCCAGCACCGCCAGCTGGTCCTCGGTCGTGCCATTGGCTCTTGCACACTGGGGCAACGCATCTGGGTTCCAGCACCGCCAGCTGGTTCTCGGCAGTGTTCTTGTCACAGGTACTCCCTCGTACCAAGCCTGGTTTCAGCACCGTCAGCTGTTTCCGGGTTGTGTCAAGCTCACTGAGACGCCTATGCTTGCCCCGTCGTGGTGCGGTCGGGTTAGCCAACTCCAGGGTGCCTCCAGTTTAGGAGCTTCCTATGTGGGCTGCATGAACTGGTAGTCAAGGCTGGTTCTGTAGTGCCAGTAGGCCCAGCTCCCCCTGTAGGACTGTTGGGGTTCGGTAACTGCGGCTGCCTCGCGGCCTAGCTGTTCTCTCCTCTCCTGTGGGCCTTGGGGTCCACCACCTGGTTCCAGCACCGTCAGCTGGTTCCGGGCCGAGCCTTTGGCTTAGGTGCCTCCTCCTGGGTATCCGAGTTCCGCCAACGTCAGGCGGTCCTTGGTAGTGCTTTTAAGCGCGGGCACCTACAGCTTAGTAACCGTGTTCCAGCACCGCCAGCTGGTCCTCGGTCGTGCCATTGGCTCTTGCACACTGGGGCAACGCATCTGGGTTCCAGCACCGCCAGCTGGTTCTCGGCAGTGTTTGTGTCACAGGTACTCCCTCGTGCCAAACCTGGTTTCAGCACCGTCAGCTGTTTCCGGGGTGTGTCAAACTCGCTGAGACGCCTATGTTTGCCCCGTCGTGGTGCGGTCGGGTTAGCCAACTCCAGGGTGCCTCCAGTTTAGGAGCTTCCTATGTGGGCTGCGTGAACTGGTAGTCAAGGCTGGTTCTGTAGTGCCAGTAGGCCCAGCTCCCCCTGTAGGACTGTTGGGGTTCGGTAACTGCGGCTGCCTCGCGGCCTAGCTGTTCTCTCCTCTCCTGTGGGCCTTGGGGTCCACCACCTGGTTCCAGCACCGTCAGCTGGTTCCGGGCCGAGCCTTTGGCTTAGGTGCCTCCTCCTGGGTATCCGAGTTCCGCCAACGTCATGCGGTCCTTGGTAGTGCTTTTAAGCGCGGGCACCTACAGCTTAGTAACCGTGTTCCAGCACCGCCAGCTGGTCCTCGGTCGTGCCATTGGCTCTTGCACACTGGGGCAACGCATCTGGGTTCCAGCACCGCCAGCTGGTTCTCGGCAGTGTTTTTGTCACAGGTACTCCCTCGTGCCAAACCTGCTTTCAGCACCGTCAGCTGTTTCCGGGGTGTGTCAAACTCGCTGAGACGCCTATGTTTGCCCCGTCGTGTTGCAGTCGGGTTAGCCAACTCCAGGGTGCCTCCAGTTTAGGAGCTTCCTATGTGGGCTGCGTGAACTGGTAGTCAAGGCTGGTTCTGTAGTGCCAGTAGGCCCAGCTCCCCCTGTAGGACTGTTGGGGTTCGGTAACTGCGGCTGCCTCGCGGCCTAGCTGTTCTCTCCTCTCCTGTGGGCCTTGGGGTCCACCACCTGGTTCCAGCACCGTCAGCTGGTTCCAGGCCGAGCCTTTGGCTTAGGTGCCTCCTCCTGGGTATCCGAGTTCCGCCAACGTCAGGCGGTCCTTGGTAGTGCTTTTAAGCGCGGGCACCTACAGCTTAGTAACCGGGTTCCAGCACCGCCAGCTGGTCCTCGGTCGTGCCATTGGCTCTTGCACACTGGGGCAACGCATCTGGGTTCCAGCACCGCCAGCTGGTTCTCGGCAGTGTTCTTGTCACAGGTACTCCCTCGTGCCAAGCCTGGTTTCAGCACCGTCAGCTGTTTCCGGGTTGTGTCAAGCTCACTGAGACGCCTATGCTTGCCCCGTCGTGGTGCGGTCGGGTTAGCCAACTCCAGGGTGCCTCCAGTTTAGGAGCTTCCTATGTGGGCTGCGTGAACTGGTAGTCAAGGCTGGTTCTGTAGTGCCAGTAGGCCCAGCTCCCCCTGTAGGACTGTTGGGGTTCGGTAACTGCGGCTGCCTCGCGGCCTAGCTGTTCTCTCCTCTCCTGTGGGCCTTGGGGTCCACCACCTGGTTCCAGCACCGTCAGCTGGTTCCGGGCCGAGCCTTTGGCTTAGGTGCCTCCTCCTGGGTATCCGAGTTCCGCCAACGTCAGGCGGTCCTTGGTAGTGCTTTTAAGCGCGGGCACCTACAGCTTAGTAACCGTGTTCCAGCACCGCCAGCTGGTCCTCGGTCGTGCCATTGGCTCTTGCACACTGGGGCAACGCATCTGGGTTCCAGCACCGCCAGCTGGTTCTCGGCAGTGTTTGTGTCACAGGTACTCCCTCGTGCCAAACCTGGTTTCAGCACCGTCAGCTGTTTCCGGGGTGTGTCAAACTCGCTGAGACGCCTATGTTTGCCCCGTCGTGGTGCGGTCGGGTTAGCCAACTCCAGGGTGCCTCCAGTTTAGGAGCTTCCTATGTGGGCTGCGTGAACTGGTAGTCAAGGCTGGTTCTGTAGTGCCAGTAGGCCCAGCTCCCCCTGTAGGACTGTTGGGGTTCGGTAACTGCGGCTGCCTCGCGGCCTAGCTGTTCTCTCCTCTCCTGTGGGCCTTGGGGTCCACCACCTGGTTCCAGCACCGTCAGCTGGTTCCGGGCCGAGCCTTTGGCTTAGGTGCCTCCTCCTGGGTATCCGAGTTCCGCCAACGTCATGCGGTCCTTGGTAGTGCTTTTAAGCGCGGGCACCTACAGCTTAGTAACCGTGTTCCAGCACCGCCAGCTGGTCCTCGGTCGTGCCATTGGCTCTTGCACACTGGGGCAACGCATCTGGGTTCCAGCACCGCCAGCTGGTTCTCGGCAGTGTTTTTGTCACAGGTACTCCCTCGTGCCAAACCTGCTTTCAGCACCGTCAGCTGTTTCCGGGGTGTGTCAAACTCGCTGAGACGCCTATGTTTGCCCCGTCGTGTTGCAGTCGGGTTAGCCAACTCCAGGGTGCCTCCAGTTTAGGAGCTTCCTATGTGGGCTGCGTGAACTGGTAGTCAAGGCTGGTTCTGTAGTGCCAGTAGGCCCAGCTCCCCCTGTAGGACTGTTGGGGTTCGGTAACTGCGGCTGCCTCGCGGCCTAGCTGTTCTCTCCTCTCCTGTGGGCCTTGGGGTCCACCACCTGGTTCCAGCACCGTCAGCTGGTTCCAGGCCGAGCCTTTGGCTTAGGTGCCTCCTCCTGGGTATCCGAGTTCCGCCAACGTCAGGCGGTCCTTGGTAGTGCTTTTAAGCGCGGGCACCTACAGCTTAGTAACCGGGTTCCAGCACCGCCAGCTGGTCCTCGGTCGTGCCATTGGCTCTTGCACACTGGGGCAACGCATCTGGGTTCCAGCACCGCCAGCTGGTTCTCGGCAGTGTTCTTGTCACAGGTACTCCCTCGTGCCAAGCCTGGTTTCAGCACCGTCAGCTGTTTCCGGGTTGTGTCAAGCTCACTGAGACGCCTATGCTTGCCCCGTCGTGGTGCGGTCGGGTTAGCCAACTCCAGGGTGCCTCCAGTTTAGGAGCTTCCTATGTGGGCTGCGTGAACTGGTAGTCAAGGCTGGTTCTGTAGTGCCAGTAGGCCCAGCTCCCCCTGTAGGACTGTTGGGGTTTGGTAACTGCGGCTGCCTCGCGGCCTAGCTGTTCTCTCCTCTCCTGTGGGCCTTGGGGTCCACCACCTGGTTCCAGCACCGTCAGCTGGTTCCGGGCCGAGCCTTTGGCTTAGGTGCCTCCTCCTGGGTATCCGAGTTCCGCCAACGTCAGGCGGTCCTTGGTAGTGCTTTTAAGCGCGGGCACCTACAGCTTAGTAACCGTGTTCCAGCACCGCCAGCTGGTCCTCGGTCGTGCCATTGGCTCTTGCACACTGGGGCAACGCATCTGGGTTCCAGCACCGCCAGCTGGTTCTCGGCAGTGTTTGTGTCACAGGTACTCCCTCGTGCCAAACCTGGTTTCAGCACCGTCAGCTGTTTCCGGGGTGTGTCAAACTCGCTGAGACGCCTATGTTTGCCCCGTCGTGTTGCAGTCGGGTTAGCCAACTCCAGGGTGCCTCCAGTTTAGGAGCTTCCTATGTGGGCTGCGTGAACTGGTAGTCAAGGCTGGTTCTGTAGTGCCAGTAGGCCCAGCTCCCCCTGTAGGACTGTTGGGGTTCGGTAACTGCGGCTGCCTCGCGGCCTAGCTGTTCTCTCCTCTCCTGTGGGCCTTGGGGTCCACCACCTGGTTCCAGCACCGTCAGCTGGTTCCGGGCCGAGCCTTTGGCTTAGGTGCCTCCTTCTGGGTATCCGAGTTCCGCCAACGTCAGGCGGTCCTTGGTAGTGCTTTTAAGCGCGGGCACCTACAGCTTAGTAACCGGGTTCCAGCACCGTCAGCTGGTCCTCGGTCGTGCCATTGGCTCTTGCACACTGGGGCAACGCATCTGGGTTCCAGCACCGCCAGCTGGTTCTCGGCAGTGTTCTTGACACAGGTACTCCCTCGTGCCAAGCCTGGTTTCAGCACCGCCACCTGTCTCCGGGTTGTGTCAAGCTCACTGAGACGCCTATGCTTGCCCCGTCGTGTTGCGGTCGGGTTAGCCAACTCCAGGGTGCCTCCAGTTTAGGAGCTTCCTATGTGGGCTGCGTGAACTGGTAGTCAAGGCTGGTTCTGTAGTGCCAGTAGGCCCAGCTCCCCCTGTAGGACTGTTGGGGTTCGGTAACTGCGGCTGCCTCGCGGCCTTGCTGTTCTCTCCTCTCCTGTGGACCTTCAGGTCCACCACCTGGTTCCAGCACCGTCAGCTGGTTCTCGGCAGTGTGTTTTGCTCTTGTACCTTCTGCTCCCCATCCTGGTTCCAGTACCGTCAGCTGGTTCCGGGCAGAGCCTTTGGCTTAGGTGCCTCCTTCTGGGTATCCAAGTTCCACCAACGTCAGGAGGTCCTTGGTAGTGCTTTCGGGCACGGGTACCTCCTGCTTAGTAACCGGGTTCCAGTAAAGTCAGCTGGTCCTCGGTAGTTCCATTGGCTCTTGGACCTTTGGCTACCCATCCGGGTTCCAGTACCGTCAGCTGGTTCTCGGCAGTGTCTTTTGCTCTTGTACCTTCTGCTCCCCATCCTGGTTCCGTACCGTCAGCTGGTTCCGGGCAGAGCCTTTGGCTTAGGTGCCTCCTTCTGGGTATCCGAGTTCCGCCAACGTCAGGCGGTCCTTGGTAGTGCTTTTTAGCACGGGTACCTCCTGCTTAGTAACCGGGTTCCAGTAACGTCAGCTGGTCCTCGGTAGTTCCATAGGCTCTTGAACCTTCGGGTAGCCATCCGAGTTCCAGTTCCATCAGCTGGTTCTTGGCATTTTCTCAGCCTTCTTGTACCTTCTGCTACATTTCCAAGTTGAAGACCCTAAAGTCGACGACCCGGAAGACCACCCCGATGACGACGACGACGACCCGGAAGACCACCCCGATGACGACGACGACGACGGCGGAGACGACGACGGCTGAGACGACGACACTGGAGACGACGACCCTGGAGACGACGACATGGAAGACCGAGAAGCAGAAGAACAAGAGGCTGCAGAACAAAGAGCAGAAGAACATTAAGCATAAGACTTAATATCAGAGCAAAAGATATTATCTAAATTATATGCAGAAGAAGACTAAGCAGTGTATGGGGGTGAGTCCGTTCCTCCTCGTGGTGCCCCTGGATAAAGCCTGATGCTGCAGGCCAAACTGAACGCGGACAAATGTAACTTTTGTGACTGGCAGAACGGAAGGTGTAATCTTCCAACTTTTATAGATAACAACTACGGGAATGCCTGTCACAAATGAGAATATGATGAAGAAGTAGAATAGGAAGAATAATAACAGTGGAATAAAAAGAATATGTAGAATAGGAAGAATAATAATAGTTGAATAAAATGAATATGAAGAATGTAATAAAAAAAAAATAGGTAGAAGATGAAGAAGAAGATGAATAAGGTGAAGAAGAAGTTGATGTCAAAGATGCTGATGATGATGAAGATGAAAGTGTGGGAAAAGTAAAAAAAAAAAAGAAAAAAAAAGAAGGGGAAGGGCGTGGAATAGTGAAACATCAATATCTGACAAAATAAAAAAAAATTTACATACTCAATATCTTTTTCACTCCGAACATCTTAAAAAAAAAAAAAAACATGCTATTCTATTTGATTGGGCTAAACCTCATTGCCTTTAATGTCTCCGCCACCTCCCACAATACATCCTACATTATTCTTAGTTGTTTTCCTTCATGTAGAATGAACCTGCAAGGCAAAAAAAGGGTTTATTTTAATTCCGATATTTTGGTCCCATTGACTTGCATTGGGATCGGGTATCGGTATCGGCGATATCCGATATTTTTTGAATATCGGCCGATCCTATCCGATACCGATACTTTCCGATATCGGAAGGTATCGCTCAACACTAGTTATTATCAGATCACTGTATGTGCTCTGATTGCTGGCACACTGTGTCACTGGATTGCCTTCATAACAGTACAAGGAGCCAACCTAATGATTCTCAATAGAGGGAAAAAAGAAGTTCTGACATCATTTTTTTTTCTCAGCTCTGTGTTCAGTCTTTTTTTTCCCCTAGACATTTGGGTGTTTCAGGACACAGGTGTGGACATGGATATTCAGGGTCTGTGCTCTTCAATGGATAATCTTGTTACTAATGTACAAAGGATTCAAGATACTATTGATCAGAACGTTTCAAACCGCTTCAAATGCTGGTCCCTGATCGGTTAGCACCTTCTCCGGGTACCCATGGGGTCTACAGAAGTACTGCTGGAAGGTTTTGGCAGCTGTCCTAGCTGTTAGATCTTTGACCAGAACGACTACCAGGAATCTGGAGTAGTGGTCCACAATGGTGAGAGCGTAGAGATAACCTGACCGGCTAGGTGTTAGCTTCACGTGATCCAGCGCGACCAACTCGAGCGGCCGTTTGGTGATGATGGGCTGCAAGGGAGCCCGTTGGCTGTCACGATCCTTCCGGCATAGGCTACAGGGGCCACACTCTCGACACCACTTCTCGATGGCTTTCTTCATGCCAATCCAGTAGAACCTCCCACGGAGTAGCCTCTCCAGTTTTCTCCACCTGAAGTGTCCTGCCCCATTGTGGTACGCTCCCAGGACCATTGGCACATCTTGTCTTGGGACTACGATCTGCCATACCAATTCATGAGTGCGTTGGTTGATGCTCCTCCGGCACAGCTTGCCATCGTGGATAAACAGTTTGCCCCTCTCCTTCCACAACTGTAATGCCTCTGGTGGATCATCCGGGCCGGGATGCAAACCTGCCTGCGTCAGGAGCTCTTTCACCCGACGGACCGCAGGGTCGCCATCCTGGTTCTCTGTCCACCCGTGATGGGGCAGGGGATCCAACGGGGCGCCTTGTTGATTCCTGCGCCTGTTCTCCACCTGATGGGAACACTGGGTTGCCTTGGGGCGATGAAAAGCGGGCAGATCTACCTCTTCAAATGCTTCTGGATCCTCCCCCGTTTCAGGCAAGTGAGGCATCCGGGACAATGCATCGACATTCGCATTCTTGTGCCCCGCCCAGTACTTGATGGTGAAATCGTGTGCGTTAGCGGACTATTATCTGTGAAGACGGTGAACTTTGCTGAGGCCAGGTAGTGCTTGAACCTCTCCGCTACGGCCCAAACGACAGCGAGGAATTCCAGCTTAAACTGTAGTTGTCATGGATCCTTTCCATGGGGGCGAAGTTTCCTGCTGGTGTAAGCGATCACTCTTTCCTTGCCCTTCTGGGACAGCACAGCTCCCAGCCCCACATTGCTGGCATCCGTATACAATACAAACGGCTGGTCATATTCAGGGTAGGCTAGTACCTCTTCTCCCGTCAGCGCCGACTTTAAGCAGGTGAACGATTTTTCCAGTCCGTCGTTGCAATCAAACGGGGTATTCTTACCCTTGGGTTTCTTGGGTTGGCCCACCAACAGGTCTTGCAACGGTGCGGCCTTCTTGGTGAAGTCTTTGATAAACCTCCGGTAGTAGCCCACCAACCCGAGGAACTGTTGGACTTCGTGGAGGTTACCGGGCTGCGGCCAGTCCTTTATCACCGTGACTTTGTCAGGGTCTGGGGCCACTCCTTCAGCACTCACCACATGGCCCAGGTACTGCACTTTGGGTTTCAGCAGATGGCATTTGGACGGTTTCACCTTTAAGCCAAAGTTGGACAGAGCTTCAAACACCTCGGCCAGGTGCTTCAAATGGTCTTCATATGTCTTGGAGAAGACAATGACATCGTCCAGATATAGCAGCACGGTCTCAAAATTCTTGTGTCCCAGACAGCACTCCATCATCCTCTGGAACGTCACACAATCCGAAGCGCATGTAGTTGAACTCGCAGAGACCCATCGGCATCGTGAAGGCTGACTTTTACTTGTCCGCCTCTGCCACGGGAACCTACCAGTACCCACTGGTGAGATCTAAGGTAGAGAAGTAGTTAGCAGACTTTAAAGCAGCCAAGGACTCCTCTATCCTAGGCAGGGGATATGCATCCTTATGTGTAATGCGGTTTAGTTGCCTATAATACACACACATCCTCATGGTGCCATCTTTCTTCCTAACAAGAACTAATGGAGCTGCCCAGGGGCTACAGCTCTCTCTCACTACCCCAGCCTCCTTCATCTCTCGTAACATGTCCTTGGCACACTGATAATGAGCTGGGGGTACAGGACGGTATCTCTCTTTTATGGGTGGGTGATCTCCTGTGGGAATACCGTGTTGAATCCCTTTGACCCGCCCGAAATCAAGGGGGTGCATGCTGAATACCCGCTCATACTCGTGAACCACCCTGTAGGCCACCTGTATCTGGTGAGGTGGAGTAGAATCAGTGCCCACATGTAATTCTTGACACCAATCTTTCGATTGCCCTGCAGAGCCCTTGTCCTCCGCCGAATTGGATGGGACCAAGGGCTCGGGTGCCTGTATCACACTGTTATTAACAGTAAACAGCTTGACAAGCATGACATATTTGGTTAGGTGGACTTCTTCCTCCCCACAGTTAAGAACACGTACTGGCACCCTCCCCTTGCGGACGTCAACCACCCCTCTGGCTGTCAGGAGGGTAGGCCTATTATCTGAATACACAGGTTCTACTAGGGCCTGATAGTCCTTGCCCCTGAGACCTATGGCTGCCCAACAACATATTAACATTTCACTCCTGGGGGGTATTGCAATGGGGTTCGAATCACTCACTGTGACCCGGCCAATTTCACCACCAGTCAGCTCCACCAGCTGTCTCCGCATTAGGGCTCTGATTTCTTTCTGCAGGGCACGTTGTTCACTGTAACCAGCTGTTTCTGCTACCTGCTGCAACAAGACAATAACTTCGGCAAGACAATTTTCTATAACGTTAGTACCGATGGTTAGGGTTGAGCGAAACGGGTCGTTCATTTTCAAAAGTCGCCGACTTTTGGCAAAGTCGGGTTTCATGAAACCCGATCCGACCCCTGTGCGGGGTCGGCCATGCGGTACGCGACTTTCGCGCCAAAGTCGCGTTTCAATGACGCGAACAGCTCCATTTCTCAGCCAATGAAGGTGAACGCAGAGTGTGGGCAGCGTGATGACATAGGTCCTGGTCCCCACCATCTTAGAGAAGGGCATTGCAGTGATTGGCTTGCTGTCTGCGGCGTCACAGGGGCTATAAAGGGGCGTTCCCGCCGACCGCCATCTTACTGCTGCTGATCTGAGCTTAGGGAGAGGTTGCTGCCGCTTCGTCAGAAGCAGGGATAGTGTTAGGCAGGGTCCATTAACCACCAAACCGCTTGTGCTGTAGCGACTTCCACTGTCCAACACCACCTTCGGTGTGCAGGGACAGTGGAAGCTACATTTTT